>NC_053168.1:52836285-53455110 GCF_016835505.1 Polypterus senegalus | reverse complement strand
AAAGCCATAGGACTTTTTGTCCTGTGGGTCTCTGGAGGCAGCTGATAGGTACCGGCAGGCCAAGCGGAGCGCTGCTTGGTTGTTGCTGAGGCAAAACTTCGGGCATGGGAGGAGTTTGAGAGAGCCATGGAGAGCGACTTGGACGGCTTCGAGGAGATTCTGGTCCACCGTCCGGCGTCTCAGGAGGGGAAGCAGTGCAGTGTCAACACCGTGATATGGTGGGGATGGTGCGCTGCTGACCTCGACTTCGGGCGTTGTGGGTCGGTGGGAGGAGTACTTGAAGACCTCCTCAATCCCACTAACATGCCTTCCAATGAGGAAGCAGAGCCTGGGGACTCTGAGGTGGGCTCTCCCATCTCTGGGACTGAAGTCACCGAGGTGGTCAAAAAACTCCTTGGTGGCAGGGCCCCGGGTGGATGAGATCGCCGGAGTTCCTTAAGGCTCTGGATGTTGTAGGACTGTCTTGGTTGACACGTCTCTGCAACATCGCATGGACATCGGGACAGTGCCTCTGGATTGGCAGACCGGGTGGTGGTCCCCTCTTTAAAAGGGGACCGGAGGGTGTGTTCCAACTATAGAGGGATCACACTCCTCAGCCTCCCTGGAAAAGTCTATTCGGGGTTCTGGAGAGGAGGGTCCGGATAGATAGTGAACCTCGGATTCAGGAGGAACAGTGTGGTTTTCGTCCTGGTCGCTGAACAGTGGACCAGCTCTTCACCCTTAGCAGAGTCCTGGAGGGTGCATGGGAGTTTGCCCGACCGGTCTACATGTGTTTTGTGGACTTGGAAAAGGCATTGACCGTGTCCCTCGGGGAATCCTGTGGGGGGTGCTCCGGGAGTATGGGGTACCGGACCCCCTGATAAGAGCTGTTCGGTCTCTGTACAACCGTGTCAGAGCTTGGTCCGCATTGCGGCAGTAAGTCGAGCCCGCTTCCAGTGAGAGTTGGACTCCGCCAGGGCTGCCCTTTGTCACCGATTCTGTTCATAACTTTTATGGACAGAATTTCTAGCAACCAGGGTGTTGAAGGGGTCGGTTTGGTGGACTCAGGATTGGGTCACTGCTTTTGCAGATGATGTTGTCCTGTTTGCTTCATCAGGCCGTGATCTTCAGCTCTCTCTGGAACGGTTCGCAGCTGAGTGTGAAGCGGCTGGGATGAGAATCAGCACCTCCAAATCCGAGAGCATGGTCCTCAGCCGAAAAGGGTGGAGTGCCCTCTCAGGGTTGGGGAGAGATCCTGCCCCAAGTGGGAGAGTTCAAGTATCTCGGGGTCTTGTTCACGAAAGTGAGGGAAGAATGGGGCGTGAGATCGACAGGCGGATCGGTGCGGCATCCGCAGTGATGCAGGGCTCTGCATCGGTCTGTCGTGGTGAAAAGGAGCTGAGCCGTAAGGCAAAGCTCTCAATTTACCAGTCGATCTACGCCCTACCCTCACCTATGGTCATGAGCTATGGGTAGTGACCGAAAGAGCGAGATCGCGAATACAAGCGGCTGAAATGAGTTTCCTCCGCAGGGTGTCTGGGCTTTCCCTTAAAGATAGGGTGAGAAGCTCAGTCATCCGGGAGGGGCTCAGAGTAGAAACACTGCTCCTCCGCATCGAGAGGAGTCAGATGAGGTGGCTCGGGCATCTGATCAGGATGCCTCCTGGACGCCTCCCTGGTGAGGTGTTCCGGAACGTCCAACGGGGAGGAGGCCCCGGGGAAGACCCAGGACACGCTGGAGGGACTATGTCTCCCGGCTGGCCTGGGAACGCCTTTGGGATTCTCCCGAAGAGCTGGAAGAAGTGGCGGGGAGAGGGAAGTCTGGGCCCTCTGCTTGCTGCTGCCCCGCGACCAACCTCGGATAAGCGGAAGAGATGGATGGATATATATATATATATATATATATATATATATATATATATATATATATATATATATATATATATATATATATATATTGTAAAAGAAAGCACAGACAGTATAAAGGGTTGGGGTTTTTCCGGCCCCGTATATTGCAGACACTCCACAATAAACAAACAAAAGGTCAAAGATATAAACAAAACAGTTCATATGCGCGATGCCGTTCTGAGGCGTCGGCGGCCATTTTATAGGGGAGGAGCCGGAAGTGGAGGAATGCTGGGAAGGAACCATGAGGGAGGATGGGACTGCTGACGTCAAGGAAGATGGCGGAGGAAGGGCAGAAGTGGACGTACTGCGGGAAGGTTACAATGGCGGAGTGTCTTTTTCCTGGAAGACAAAGGAGAAAGGTTAGTACCCCGCCACTCCCTACCAGCTTAACGCCTTTCAAGCGGTGCAAGGTCCGCTCTGCCTCTCCTACTGCCAAGATGCGTGACAATATATATACCTATATATATATATATATATAGCTATCTATATCTATATCTATCTGTATCTATATCTAAATATATATAGCAAAATACCCGCACTTGGCAGCGGAGAAGTAAAAAGAAAAGGAAACATTTTAATAATAACGTAACATGATTGACAATGTAATTGTTTTGTCATTGTCATGAGTGTTTGTGGCATATATATATACACATATACATGTGTGTATATATATATATATATATATATATATATATATATATATATATATATGTATATATATATATATATATATATACATGTGTGTATATATATATATATATATATACATATATATATACATATATACATATATATATATATAT
This sequence comes from Polypterus senegalus, assembly GCF_016835505.1. Lineage (NCBI taxonomy): Eukaryota > Metazoa > Chordata > Cladistia > Polypteriformes > Polypteridae > Polypterus > Polypterus senegalus. Next base: position 53,452,421 of record NC_053168.1, on the reverse strand, counting down.
ATATATATATATATATATATATATATATATATATATTGTGAACGCTGGCCCCAGCACAGACAGGACGGACGATATATTTTGCCCAACACACTGTTTATTTACAATTATTATTATGTACAAAAAGTCACGCGGCACTCACACAACCCCAGTGCTGCTGGCACTGAATCCCCCAAAAGTCCAGGGCCCAGAGTCACTGTGCCTTTCCGTCTGCTTCCTCCCGACTTCCACCAAATGACTGGAGGGAGGCGGCCCCTTAAATAATGCCCCAGATGAGCCCCAGGTGTTTCTGGCCTCTTCTCCTTAGCCACGCCCCAGCGTGGCGGAAGTGTCGGCTGCTTTCCTGGCGGCTCTCCGGGCGCCACACAAAGTCTTCCCCCCGGCACTTCCTGGATCCCGGGATAATTTGGCACCGGGCGCCGCTGGCGGTGCCCACGGGTCCCTACAGGGTTGGGCTTCCAAGCCCTGTACCCGAGGCCCCCTGCCTAACCAGGACGGACGCCCACACTCAGTCTGGAGGAGGCACACGCCTCCTCCGGTCTTCCATAGCCCCGGCCGGCTCCACCCCTGGCCAAAGACCACACAGGGTAAATCGGCATCGGGGCCGCCCGGGCGGTGTCCACGGGTCCCTACAGGGCTGGGCTTCCAAGCCCTGTACCGTGGTCCCCTACACAACCAAGACGGACGCCTCAGGTCTGGAGGAGGCACGCAGCCCTCCTCTCTCCTCCTGGGACCACAATATACATATATATATATATACATATACATATATATATATATATATACATATACATATACATATACATATATATATATATATATATATATATATATATATATATATATATATATATATATATATATATATATACACACACATTATACTATGGGGTGCCAAACAGGCAATACATTGATTTTCTGAATATATAAAGTCACTGTCGGAATATATAAAGTCAGAGCTGGAATATATAAAGTCAAAACTTGAATATATAAAGTAATCGCTTGAATATATAAAGTCAAAACTTGAATATATAAAGTCAAAACTTGAATATTTAAAGTAATCGCTGGAATATATGAAGTCAAAACTTCAATATATAAAGTCACTAGCAAAATACCAAGCGCTTCAAAGCGGAGAAGTAGTGTGTTAAAGAAGCAATGAAAAGAAAAGGAAACATTTTGAAAATAACGAACATGATTGTCAATGTAATTGTTTTTCACTGTTGTGAGTGATGAGTGTTGTTGTCATATATATATATATATATATATATATATATATATATATATATTTACACACACAAACATAAACATATATATATATACATGCCTATACATATACACACATATATACACACAAATACATATATATATATATACATACATACACACACACATATATAAACATATATATACATATACATACAGTATCTACATATATACACACACAGCTATTTCGTATCAGTGCAATACGCTGTTTGTTAAAACGGATGACACCCACTCTCACGTGCAAGTCGGCGTGGATATTATGAACTAACGTATTTGTTCAAGTTCTATTTAAATTTTAAATAGAAGGAATTTTATTTAGTCGACAGAAATATCTTTGGTAGGAATGGTAAAAACAGACAGGAATATTATTCCTGAATAAATCAACTCAAACCTTAAACAACTTATAATATTTTGCTCTCCATAAAAATATATCCTGTCTAAATTATACAAGTTAGAAATACAGTAAACATTAAAAGAACAAACATTCAAATTTCTTTACTTTTATTTAATTTTATATTTTATAAAAAATAAACTTAGATTTTAAATATCCCAAAAGATTTTGCTCTCCATAAAAATATATTCTGTCAAAAATTATACAAATTCAAATATGAACATGCTGCATAACAAAACCTAGAAATATAAATAAAATGTGTTCCTTTCAGCAATAACAAATCAAATCATTCAGTTGTCTTTGCTCATATGTCATTTTAGAGCTGGACGCCTGGCATCTTTTTTTGGCAACAGGTTCGTTTCTGTTTGGTGTGAGGTTCTGTGTTGTGGAGATTCTCAGGATGGATTGCAGGTGCTCATCAGTGAGGCGACTCCTGTGTGCTGTTTTGTTAGTCTTTATCACTGAGAAGAGCTTCTCACACAGATATGTGCTACCAAACATGCACAAGGCTCGAGCCGCATGTAGACGGACTTTTTTTGTTCTTCAAAGTCACCAAAGCGCGTGCAAACTCAGTGCGCCAGTTTATCAGCAAAGTGCGATTTGGGAACACCGTAGTGACGACTTGGTTTAACATTACTTGGTAATAGGGAAAGTGGGGCAAGTGGTTGTGTCTCCCATAAAAGCAGCCTCAATTGAAATCACTTTGTGATTGTGCACGGGTAAAACGTCCGCTAAAGTGTCAGATTCTTATTTAATTCTTCTGCTTTCTGTATCTTCTGCATTGCATTCAGGTCTTTCAGGTTACCCTGATGTTTTGTCTCATAGTGCCGTCTTAGATTAAATTCTGTAATTACAGCCACATTAGCTCCACAAATGAGACACACGGGTTCAGTAAACATATACTCAGCCTCCCATCGGTTTTTAAAGGCTCTATTTTCAGAATCAACATTTCTCTCCAGCATCGTGTGAGCTAGTTTCGCAATAACTTGCAGCATCATAAGCTAGACTTGATTAACGCGGTAACTGTTCGGCAAGGCAGCTGAAGCGCTGCATTATGGGATCTGTAGTTTATTGTGTTACCAGTCCTTCATATACCCGGGCTTTAATAACAATAATACAGTATATAAATGATCTCGCGGGCGGATATAATTACACTGGCCGGATGTGGCCCAGCCCTTGAGTTTGACATATATGGACTAAATAGAACTTGAAAAGATATATTTTTTCAAATGTTATCGCAATTCAGATAGAGTTGACGCAAGCACTACAGCCTGCATGCCTCAATAAGTCATCCTCCTCGCCTTTACTTTTTACCGCTTCATCTAATTAATACACTGAGTATGGCTTTACCAAAACAATCATTGATGGCGAATAAAGTATCCATTATTCGAGTATGTAGATCGGGATATATATATATACATATATATATATACCCATATCGCAGCGAGAAGTATTGTGTTAAAAAGCTAGAAAAGAAAAGGGAACATTAAAAATAACGTAACATGACTGTCAATATACAGTATTTGTTTTGTGAGTCTTACTGAGTGTTGCTGTCATCAAGGATTTGATTATCATTATTTCTTTCAATCAGGTTCGTATTTGTAGGATGTGTTGTGTTCAAGTTACATTCCGTGTTTGTCAATCGTTGTAAAGATGACAGGTTTCTTTCATCGATTCGTTTCTTACTGCATGGAGCTGGAGCCCGGCCGGGACGCCTTGGAGGACGTGAGGAGGGCTTGTGCCTCCTCCACACCGCGGGGGGGTGTCCGTCCTGGTTTAGTTGGGAGCCACGGGTCAAGGGCATGGAAGCCCAGCCCTGTAGGGGCCCGTGGTCACCGCCAGGCGGCGCCCGATGCCGGTTCATCTCTGCACGGTCCGCTGCTTGGGCTGGAGCCCGCCGGACGCTGGAGGACAAGAGGAGGGCAAGTGCCTCCTCCAGACGGAGGGGGGCGTCCGTCCTGGTTAGGCAGGGGGCCTCGGTACAGGGCATGGAAGCCCTACCCTGTAGGGACCGTGGCCACCGCCAGGCGCCCAGGGCCTAATTATCCGGGAGCCGCACTTCCGCCCACACCAGGAAGTGCCGGGGAAGACTTGTGTGAGGCCGGAGAGCCACCAGGAAAGCAGCCGACACTTCGCCACGCTGGGGCGTGGCTAGAAGAGGCCGGAAACACCTGGGGCTCATCCAAGCATTATTATAGGGCCGCCCTCCAGTCAGATGGTGGAAGTCGGGAGGAAGTGGACTGAGCGGAAGGAAGGACTGGAGGCGGCCAGGAAGGCACAAAGGACTGTGGGCCTGGACTTTGGGGAATTTGGTGCGAGAGGGCACTAGGGGTGCACGTGAGCAAAAGACTTTGTAAATAGTGTATATAAATAAATAGTGTGTGGAAAAAATATGATGTCCGTCTGTCTGTGCCGGGGCCAGCGTTTACAGTGGTTAATTTTATATATTTTAAGCCTTTATAAACTCTCCCACCCTGTTAACATTATTAGAGCCCTCTAGACATGAAATAACACCCTTTAGTCAAACGTTTAAACTGTGCTCCATGACAAGACAGAGATGACAGTTCTTTTCTCACAATTAAAAGAAAGCAAACATATCTTATCTTCAAAGGAGCGCCGTCATAAAGGAGCGCGTCAGGAGCAGAGAATGTCAGAGAGAGCGGCCGCAAAGAAAAGCAAACAATCAAAAATTAATACATGCTTTTAAGTATACAGAAGCACCGCGATAAAGCGCATTTTGTAGAGGAGCGCCCTCGTGTCCTCTGTGCAAACAGCCCTCTGCTCACACCCCTCCGGCCAGGCAGAGAGAGCGAGAAAGATAGAGAGAAGCAAACAAGCACAGCGCGGGAAGCATATCTTATAGCATTGAGGAGTTTTAGTTAATATGCAATACATGCTCTGATTGGGTAGCTTCTAAGCCATCCGCCAATAGCGCCCCTTGTATGAAATCAACTGGGCAATCAAACTGAGGAAGCATGTAACCTAAATTAAAAGACCCATTGTCCCAGAAAGCGTGAACCAGTGAAAAATCTGTGATATATGTTTAGATGTGCTTACATTTAAAATCAGCGATAGAGTGAAACCGCGAAAGTCAAAGCGCGATATAGCGAGTGATTACTGTATTGAAAGTTTTGACTTTATATATTCCAGCGCTTACTTTATATATTCCGACAGTGACTTTATATAATCAAGTTTTGACTTTATATATTCGGGAATGACTTTATATATACAAGTTTTGACTTTATATAGTTAAATTTAGTCTTCATTGCATAATTTTTTCTCTACCATAGAAATTTAAAGACTAAATTCAACTTCCATTCCTACCAAAGATATTTCTGGCGACTAAATTAAACTAAATTTAATCATGGCTAGTGGCGAAAAAATTATAAAATGGAAGGAGAATTACACTGAGTATGGCTTTACCAAAACAATTATTGATGCCGAATCGATTATTCATAAAGCTTCAATTGGTGATCTGTTTTTCTGAGTTAACCTCATATTTTTTCATACTTCTTCTCAAACCAAGGGGGTGCGAGAGTAAAATGAATCGGGAAGCGCTGATCAATGTAATCGGTGTACCAGGAAATCATGCATTGATAGAAGTTCCCCTTTGTTTGGAATGCAAAGTGTGATTAAATGCATTATTTTTAACGCGTTATGGAGCACATGCATCGAAGCTTCTCAGCTGTGCTTGTGCTAAGAAAAGGAAACATTTTAAAAATAACGTAACACGATTGTCAATGTAACCTTTTGTAAGTAGTGCCTGGAGGATTCAGTGTGGAGAACCTCTAGAGACAGCGTGTGTATTAACTTGTGGATTTTTCTGTGAGTATTTGGTGGCAGCGTCACAAAGTTGGTTCCTCAAGATGGCGTTAGCTGCAGAGCTCGGCTCAGAGCGAAATGAGGTGAATGGGAGGGGAGATGATGACGTGACTCCCCCACCCACCTTAATTGTCAATCCCCCACAAACACAGTCTCTCGGAATTTGCATAAGCACCGCCCTTCACCTGCAATTTTAACTTAGTTACGAATTGATCAAAACTCTACTTCATATTCTGTGTCCTCTCATTAAACTTGTATCCCGCATTACCTGTGGGCATGACAAACGCCAGCGGCAGCCTGTCTATGAACTTAATTTAAACTTTAGGTTTACACTTTTTTTTTTTCCGAAGTAGCAGCACTCATGAATATGGTTGTATATGTCACTCGCTCGGTTCTTATTGTTTTGCTGCCTTCTCAATTATATAACGCATGTTTTCTTCAGTGCTTTTTGGAGCTCTTCCTGGTTTTCTACGCATCATGCTTGATAGTCAGTTCACGTGATTACATGGGAGGCGGATGATGTCACACTAAACTCGCCCCACAGCTTTCGAGCTCAACTCCATTACAGTAAATGGAGAAAAATAGCTTCCAGTTATGACCATTACGCGTAGAATTTCGAAATTAAACCTGGCCAACTTTTGTAAGGAAGCTGTAAGGAATGAGCCTGCCAAATTTTAGCCTTCTACCTACATAGGAACTTGGAGAATTAGTGATGAGTGAGTGAGTCAGTGAGAGTCAGTCAGGGCTTAGCCTTTTATTAGTATAGATGTGTGTGTGTGTGTGTATATATATATATATATATATATATATATATATATATATATATATATATATATATATATATATACTGAACATTAAGCCCATTAAAATAACGGGCGCTAGAACAGTAGTGCATAAACATTTGTATGAACAGTCTATATTAAATGGCAAGGGACCTTGTATGTGGATATATATATATTGTCACGCACGAGCGATTAGGAGGCCGCGGACTGATTCGAGAACACCTGGGAAAACATTCCGCCAGGGAATGGCGGGTACTAACTTTCTCCCTCTGCTTCCTTATAGAAAAGAGACCTTCCAGCACCATAGGCCTGGTTTGACCGCAGTGCGGTACTTCCGCCCTTCCTCCGCCATCTTGCCCTGACGCCATCCTTCCCATCCTCCCTAGCGGTCCTTCCCAGCTGTCCTCCACTTCCGCTCCACCCTATAAAATGGCCGACGCCAGGAGACGCGCGCGCTATGAACTGTTTAGTTTATGCTTTGACCTGTTTTCTTTTCTGTGCAAAAGTTCTGTACAATATACGGGGCCGGAAACCCCAACCCTTATTGCTGTCTCCTCGGTCCTTTTACAAGTGGCGAGTCGGCAGGATACAGAGATCCCGAGATGACGGAGGGACAGGACCTCAACACTGTGCTGCAAGTTATGAATGACCAGCTCCAGGCGCTGCAGCCAAGCAAGCCGCCACCACCGGGAGCTGGAGGCCACGGGCAGGTTAGTAGAAGCCCAACGGGCGAGACAGACTCCGCCAGGCAGCCGCCTCCTTTAGTCCCGATGGGCCCTTCGGAGGACGCCGACGCTACCTGGGCATGTTTGAGAGGACGGCCACCCGAACGAGTGGCAGCGGTCCGAGTGGGCGCCCATCCTGGCGCCATATTCTGAAGGGACTCGCCATGTGGCCTATTATGACCTTCCTGAGGAGGAGGCCGCTAATTACGCACCTCCTCAAGCCAAATACTGGCCCGCTACGCATTAGCCCGGCCAGCAGGCGTCAATGGCGGAACTGGGTCTTTGACCCTGAAAGCGCCGCGCCCAGGCGCTCGAAGTTCTGGGGCAAGATGGGCGCTGGCTACGCCAGAGGGACCCGACGGGCGGAAAGTGGTCGAGCAGGTGGCCTGTGAAGGCCTGGTCAATGCCATGCCCAGTTCCCCGCCCAGCAGGTCCGGGACACGCCTACCAAACATGTCGGGCCTCCTCGACGCCCTGGAGCGCCAGTTGGCGGTCCTCCGACTTGGGGGTCAGAAAAGCCTGCTCGCTGGAACCGCAGGGACGGGCGGCCACCCCGAAGCCCTCGACGCGCTGCAGAAGCCGCCAGAGCCAGAGAGAAGCCGGACCGCCGCTGTTTCAAGTGTGGCGAGACCGCCACCTGCTACCAACCTGCCCCACAACATCGCCCGAGCCTATGGACTGTACCTGGACATCGCCGGAGAGGTATTGTATCCCGCCGCATCCCTTGGCGAGTCCAACACGGGAGTGGTGTTGCTAAATGGGCACGCCGTGGTGGCTTTGTTTGATTCCGCAGCAACATTACCATTGTCGCCGCTTTGTCTTACCGCAACAGTGGTTAAAACAGCATTTGTTGGTCACTTGTGTGCATGGGGGACTAGGTCATATCGCTCCGCCACTGCTATGTCACCTGGAAGGGGAACCAACCCAAATGACGGTCGCTGTGTTACCTGAACCCCTTCCCAGTGATTTTGGGACAAGACTGGTCTAAAAGAATCAGCGGTAAGCCATTCGCCTCCCGGGCCTGTTGGATCTAGTGATGAGGGGAAAAGGCACCCTCCCGCGCCTCCACGCCGCACAAGGGCAGGCCCTAGCGGCGCTGGTGTTTCGGGGACCTTCCTGGCCACGGACCTTGACCCGAAGACTCCGCCGGGAAGGGACTAGCCAGGGAACTCTTCCCAGGCCCAGGCCACAAGACCTCTCGCGCCTGGACCATCAATTTCGTCCACGCCGCCTCCTTTAAGAGGGAGCAGTGGAATGATGATTCCCGCGCTTTGCCCGAATGCGTTGTTCTGCCTAACAGCTCACAGCGGACGGATCCACACCGCTGAACCCTTCTTTGTCCTGAAATGATCTGTTGTACCGAAAGTGGCTACCCATGAGGGCAGGTGCGGAAGTTGTTGCTAATTCCGCACCTTCCGGGCGGGAGATATGCGAAGCTGGCACATGCTCACCTCCTAGGCCACCTCGGGCCAAAAACACTGGAGAGAATTAAACCCGTTTTACTGGCCTGGGATCAATGAGGAGGTCCGCGTTCTGTCAATCCTGTCCGAGTGCCAGACCCGCCAGATTCCTAGGAGGGACCGCGGTTCTCTAGTCCCTATACCCCTAGTCGATGTACCCTTTGAAAGAATAGGGTCGATTTGGTGGGACCCTGGAGCCCTCAACCCGCGGGCCACAATATATTCTAGTCATGGTGGACTATGCCACCCGGTACCCAGAGGCGGTTCCCCGCGCCCGCTAATACTAAAAGCATCGCACGGAACTGGTTAATTTGTTTCACGCTGCGGCATACCCAAGGAGGTCCTCACGGACCAGGGTACCTTTACATCGGATACGCTCAGGAGGTAGCCAAATTACTGCAGATAAAGCACCTGAAAGCGCCGTCTATCACCCGCAAACTGACGGGCTGGTGGAACGCTTTAACCAGACGCTTAAGCAGATGCTCGCAAGGTAGTCAGCGCGACGGCAGGAACTGGGACCAGCTCCTCCCGCCGTGCTTTTGCTTACCGGAGGTACCCCAGGCCTCTACTGGCTTCTCCCCTTTGAATTGTTATATGGCGACAACCCCGGGAATCCTCGACATCCTAAAAGAAGGCTGGGAGGCCGAGGCTCTTCCTTCCTCTAACATTTTGGAGTACGTAGCGCAACTGCGCGACCGACTCACAAAGATCAGGCCCCTCCTAAAAGAACACGTGACTCGGCGCAAGCAGCGCAGGCCCGGTGTTACAACCGCAACTCCGCCCTCAGGGAGTTCCGCCTGGGACCGAAGTTATGGTGCTCGCCCCACCTCCCACTCGCTGCTCGCCACTGGCAAGGGCCTTACGAGGTTAAGGAGAGGAAGGCCTGCCGACTATTTGGTGAAACAGCCCAATCGCCGACCGAAAGAGAGGATCTATCATGTCAACCTGTTAAAGCCCTGAGAGATAGAGAGGAGCTTCCCAGCTCCCATAGGTCACTCTCCCTTTCACGAGCACAACTGCCCTTAACCTCGGAGAAGAGCTGACCCCAAGCAGCGGCAGGAGTTAGCCCAAACCTCCGCCATCCCCGAGGTGGTGAGCGAAGTCACCCGCCGGACCTCGCTGATTGCCCACGATATAGTCACGGAGCCCGTGTAATCGTCCGGGAGAGGCCCTACAGACTCCGGAGGCAAAACGCAGAGGTCGAACTGGAGGTGAAACGTATGTTGGACATGGACATAATTGAAGAGAGCCATAGTCCCTGGTCCAGCCCTATTGTCCTCGCCTCCAAGCCAGACGGCTCCTGGAGGTTCTGTAACGACTTTAGACGCCTGAATCAGATCTCCAAGTTCGATGCCTACCCCATGCCCCGCATTGACGACCTCCTTGAGCGCTGGGTACGGCTCGATATTTGACTACCCTTGACATGACAAAGGGTATTGGCAAATTCCTTTAACGGCATCCGAAAGGAAAAACGGCCTTTAGCACCCCTAGCGGGCACTGGCAGTACAAGGTCCTCCCATTTGGGCTGCACGGGCCCCGCGACCTTCCAACGCCTGGTAGACAGAGTGCTGAAGCCCCATCAGTCCTATAGTGCCGCTTACCTGGATGACGTTGTCATCTATTCCGCACCTGGGAGGAGCATCTATTGCAGGTCGCGCTGTCCTCCTAACACTGGCTAAAGCCGCCTCCGCATAAACCCCGGAAGTGTTTTTGGATTAAAGGAGGCCAAATATTTAGGCTACCTCGTGGGACAAGGACAGGTGCGGCCACAGGCTCCAAAGTTAAAGACATCTTAGAATGGCCCCGTCCGAATACCAAGAAACAGGTGCAGGCTTTCTTGGGGCTTGCGGGTTACTACCGCGGTTTGTTCCCGCTTCTCCAAAGAGCAGCACCCTTGACTAACCTGACAAAAAGGGCGCCCTCGCGTGGTGTGGACCGACAAGGCAGAACACGCGCTCAGTGACCTAAAGAAGGCCCTAACGCCGGCACCTGTGTTACGGACGCCCATTTTGGGCTCCCGCTTATTCTCCAGACCGACGCCGGACACAGGCCTGGGCGCCGTGTTGAGCCAAAGCGTCGATGGTGTCGAGCACCCTGTGATGTACCTTAGCCGGAACTGATGGACCGGGAGACCCGGTATGCGGCGGTGGAGAGGGAGGCCTTGGCCATTAAGTGGGCAGTGACCCACCTCCGTTACTACCTGCTGGGTCGCAATTCGCTCTGGTGACTGATCACGCTGCACTTCAGTGGATGTCCCTGCACAAAGAGTCGAATCCGCTGGTCACTAGGTGGTTTCTGGACTTGCAGCCGTATAAGTTCACTGTCACTTATCGGGCGGGCACCCTTCAAGCCAACGCCGATGCTCTCTCGTATTCACGACCTCTCGGTTAGGTCCGCCCGACCTGACGGTCCTGGGCTAAGGGGGATCGTGTCACGACGAGCCATTAGGAGGCCGCGGACTGATTCGAGAACACCTGGGAAAACATTCGCCAGGGAATGGCGGGTACTAACTTTCTCCCTCTGCTTCCTTATAGAAAAGAGACCTTCCAGCACCATAGGCCTGGTTTGACCGCAGTGCGGTACTTCCGCTTCCTCCGCCATCTTGCCCTGACGTCATTCTTCCCATCCTCCCTAGCGGTCCTTCCCAGCTGTCCTCCACTTCCGGCTCCACCCCTATAAAATGGCCGCGACGCCAGGAGACGGCGTCGCGCTATGAACTGTTTAGTTTATGCTTTGACCTGTTTTCTTTTCTGTGCAAAAAGTTCTGTACAATATACGGGGCCGGAAACCCCAACCCTTATTGCTGTCTCCTCGGTCCTTTTACATATATATATATATATATATATATATATATATATATATATATATATATATATACAGTATATACACACACATACATACATACATACACATATACAGTGGTGTGAAAAAGTATTTGCCCCTTTCCTGATTTCTTATTCTTTTGCATGTTTGTCACACAAAATGTTTCTGATCATCAAACACATTTAACCATTAGTCAAATATAACACAAGTAAACACAAAATGCAGTTTTTAAATGATGGTTTTTATTATTTAGGGAGAAAAAAAATCCAAACCTACATATATGTATATATATATATATATACACACACACAGTCATATGAAAAAGTTTTGGAACTCCTCTTAATTCTTTGGATTTTTGTTTATCATAGGCTGAGCTTTCAAAGTAACAACTTTCTTTTAATATATGACATGCCTTATGGAAACAGTAATATTTCAGCAGTGACATTAAGTTTATTAGAGTAACAGAAAATATGCAATATGCATCATAACAAAATTAGAGAGGTGCGTAAATTTGGGCACCCCAACAGAGATATTGCATTAATACTTAGTTGAGCCTCATTTTGCAAATGTAACAGCCTCTAGACGCCTCCTATAGTGTTTGATGAGTGTCTGGATTCTGGATGGAGGTATTTTTGACCATTCTTCCATACAAAATCTCTCCTGTTCAGTTATATTTGTTGGCTGCTGAACATGTAGAGCCTGCTTCAGATCATCCCATAGATTTTCGATGATATTCAAGTCAGGGGACTGTGACGGCCATTCCAGAACATTGTACTTCTCCCTCTGCACGAATGCCTTTGTAGATTTCGAACTGTTTTGGGTCATTGTCTTGTTGGAATTTCCAACCCCTGTGTAACTTCAACTTTGTGACTGATGCTTCAACATTATCCTGAAGAATTTGTTGATATTGGGTTGAATTCTTCCAACCCTTGACTTTAACAAGGGCCCCAGTCCCAGAACTAGCCACAAAGCCCCACAGCATGATGGAAATTTGATAGTATGTAGCAGGTGTTTTTCTTGGAATGCAGCGTTGTTCTTCCACCAGCGCTTTTTGTTATGATCAAATAACTCAATTTTTGTCTCATCAGTCCAAAGCACTTTGTTCCCAAATGAATTTGGCTCGTCTAAATGAGCATTTGCATACAACAAGCGATGTTTTTTGTGGCGACCCTGCCATACAGATGTTCTTTGTGCAAATTGCGCTGAATTGTAAAACAATGTACAGATACACCATCTGCAGCAAGATGTTCTTGCAGGTCTTTGGAGGTGATCTGTGGGTTGTCTGTAACCATTGTCACAATCCTGTGCATATGCCGCTCATGTATTTTTCCTGGCCTGCCAGACCGGGGTTTAACAGCAACTGTGCCTGTAGCCTTCCATTTCCTGATTATATTCCTTACAGTTGAAACTGACCGTTTAAACCTCTGAGATTTGGCTTTTTGTAGCCTTCCTCTAAACCATGACACTGAACAATCTTTGTTTTCAGATCTTTTGAGAGTTGCTTTGAGGATCCCATGCTGTCACTCTTCAGAGGAGAGTCAAAGGGAAGCACAGCTTTCAATTGACCACCTTAAATACCTTTTCTCATGACTGGACACACCTGTCTATGAAGTTCAAGGCTTAATGAGCTAATCCAACCAATTTGGTGTTGCAAGTAATTAGTGTTGAGCAGTTACATGCATTCAAATCAGCAAAATTACAAGGGTACCCAAATTTTTGCACAGCCAGTTTTTCACATTTGATTTAATTTCATCAACTAAATACTGCTTCACTAAAAATCTTTGTTCAGAAAACACCCCAATACTTAGATGTTCCTAGGAAATGAAAGACATACCACTGTTATCTTTTTTTGTTGAAAGTAGAGTAAATTATTATGCAGGAAAACATTTTCATATGACTATATATGTTGCATGTATTAAAAATTATATCATATTTTATTTACATTGATTATGACTAATCTATTGTCTAAGAACAACATGCCAATATAGAAATAAACTATAAATGAAATTCGAAATGGATATCATACTAATAACTGATGCAAATAACTGAGACAGCAAACACTGGCTGGCTTTGTCATAATTTGAGATTTATTATTCATTCACTCATTTTGCACCGCTTATCCGAAGCTGGGTTCATGGGGGGCAACATTCTTAGCAGTGAGGCCTAAATGTTCTTTTCCCCCAGCCACAATTTCTAGCTCATACTTTGGGATCCCATGGGATTCCCAGGCCATCAGAGAGCTCAAAGCCTCCCAGGAAGCCCCTGGGTCTTCCCTGGGGTCTTCTCCCAACTGGTTGTGCTAGTAAAACCTCCACAGGGAAGCATCCAGGAGGCATCCATATCAGATGCCAGAACTACCTCGGTTGGCTCTACTCCAAGCCTCTCCCGGATGTTAGTGTTTCTCACCCCAGCCATTCTGCAGAGATAGCTTTATATAAAGAAAGATTTATTATAAACATGAAAATCAATATTTCCTTGGAGAAATCTGGTAGGACTTTTATGATGTAAGTATGAGATGTGTTTTTTTTTTACTTAACTCGTATCTAACAATTGAAATGTTCTTTTGTTTAGTATCGTAAGGAATTTAGACATTTCACAGCATCAGTCTTGTTTGGTGAGGTAGTTGCTAAATTTTCTTTATCTCCTTCACACATTTTACAAGAGGGCCTTCAATTACACAGCTAGTTTCTTTCTGAGTGTCCTGTCATTGTGTGAAATAGTGCCAAGTCATTGTGATCGATACATGTTTTTCAAGTCATTGTGATTGGTACCTTTTTATAATTATGAATGGATTCATCAAGTCCCCAATCAACCATCTGTGTTCAGAATTAAATAGTTTCCCTTCAATTTTACGTTTTTTGTTTCCAATCTTTTGTTTATAAATAGAGTACAATAAGAAGTATCAGCTACTAGTTTTTAGAACATTAATAATGAATGGGCCTAGTAATATCTGGTTCGAGAAAGTTTTAAAGTAATGGCTTAAGAGCAAAATATACATATTCTGGTAATGTTTTTTCTTATAAACTGTCATCTTCACAGGAGAACCTCAATCTTTTCAAAGCAGATTCTCTGTCTGAATCGTGGAAGGCTTATTTGGAGTTTATGGATGAAATGGTCGTTGATGGCTTTTTCAGTGCCATTTTGTGCTCTTTGGATTTCTTTATTGAAAATACAGATGATTTCTTGAGACTTTCCCCACTTTTTGAAGCTCAGATGAGCCTGAATGCACCTGAAATCATATTCAAGCCCTCACTTGATAAGGAGGCTGGTGATGGATTTTATGATGTGATTGAAGAATTGTTGAGTGATATTTATAAAATGTCAGCTCAAATGGAGAGATTAGCGGACCATTTGGGAGTGAGCACCTACCAGGTTGGAACAATTAAAAATTTCATTTGATGAACTAAATTAAGTTTTTTGTTTTTTTTTTTGTAGAATTTAACAAATAAGCTTGCATTAGCATTTACAATATTGCTGCTGTTGGCTTAAATGACAGTATTATAACTTGCCAGATTGCTGTTTTTCAGGGTTGCAATTCTTCAGTAAATTAGTAGTTGACTCATAAACATTGTATAAACACACAACTACCTTATTAGGTTATTTATTTTTTACAAGTGATGGCAGAATAAACTGACAATGCAATATTTTGACTCTTGCACAGCATGACATGGACAATATGTTGGATCTACAAGACTTGCGTCAAGAAATCTTGGATAGAGTGACCAGTGTCATAAATAAAGCCAAAGAATATAAAAGTTCCTTTGACTTATATGCTTACCTTTGGGTGGATGATAGAGCTGAGTTTATGAAGCAGTTTCTTCTGTATGGTCATGTTTTAACCACAGAGGAGATAGAAGCTGCAGGAGAAGAGGTCTTACCAGAGAACCCTCCCACTATTGAACAGTTTAAAGAACAGGTAAGTTTTCAGGTTTTTTGTCTGATTCATTGGGCCAGGAAAACTATTTGGTTATAACCAAAGTGAAATTTACCTAAACAAAGAATAATGTGGAAGAAACATTTTAATTCTGAAGGTAAGCCTGTAAATTTAAAATTGTTTCCAACTAATTCATATTTGTTTCTTTTATATGAAAACAGAATGTTGAAAATTGAAGAAAGTCAGAAATAATTTATTTTTACAGCTGGGATACTTAAGAGAGCCATGTAGTGTGTATTACCATTGTTGTAGTGTTTGAGGTTATTAAAACCCATGACAAAAAAAAACAAAACAAAACTGAAGTTACCTAACCCCCAACACACTCAATCTTGAAACCCCATATTTCATTGTGCTTCATTATTAAGGTTAGGGTAATGCTCTTACTTAGAAAAGGTTATTTTTCATAGAAACATCTCCATTTTTTAAATAACACCATTATATATACCTAATGTTTTTACTTGAATTACTTATTTGTTACATTTACATAATTGTGAGAATCCTGGAATATAGATGAAAAGTATATATGAAAAAAGCAAATAATGGTCTTTTTGGGTAAAGTGTGTGGTTTAATTTATCATCATGAGTATTTCATTTAATTGTCTTTTAAAAACTGCATATAACTTTGTAAGATAGATAGATAGATAGACAGGTAGACAGACCTTTATTTGTCCCTAGGGAAAAAATTAGTAATGGGGTTGTGGGGGAGGATTTCCATTGGCTGAACACTGAAATCTTGCCGTGGTACTACTAAATATACAATAACATATCAACCGAAAGTTATTAGTTAGGATATTGCATATCTGTAGTCGACAAGTAACATTCTACAAAGACATGCAGTCTACAAACAAAGACCATGCCAGCATCTTGCAGAAGAAACACCTCTTGTGACATATATAAACTTAGATAATACCTGTCAAAGACGACTTCAGCTCTGTTCCAACTGTTTCCCTCTGAATTCCAAAAGTGATTATTATCATTTAAATTAGAAATTTAGAAATAGTAACTAAACTTCTGAGAAAAATTAAAACAAACAAAAAATATGAACATCCTACCCATCGTTGTCAGCCTCCCCCTTCCCAATCAACTCAGCCCCATGCTTGCCTGAGGTACTCAAAGAGGAACATCACCCGCGATCAGACTCGTTAGGGAAGATAGTGTTGGAATAAGATGAAAAAACACACATCAACACCATGGATAATGCAGTGGATGACCACCATCTATTCTTCAAAAAGTTATACGCAAGATTTTCAACTTTCAATGTTCTGGTCAGATGACCTATTGATCCATGTTGTGGGAGTTTGAATAAAAGTAAGATATAGAAGGAATATTTCCAAAGATAAAACAAACTGAGTTGGGCAATTTCCAGCGAAAGGTAATGTTTTTGCAGTGGTAGCAATGCTGCCTCGCAGTAAGGAGACCCGGGTTCGCTTCCCGGGTCCTCCCTGCGTGGAGTTTGCATGTTCTCCCCGTGTCTGCGTGGGTTTCCTCCGGGCACTCCGGTTTTCTCCAACAGTCCAAAGACATGAAGGTTATGTGAATTGGCGATTCTAAATTGGCCCTAGTGTGTGCTTGGTTTGTGTGTGTCCTGCGGTGGGTTGGCACCCTGCCCGGGATTGGTTCCTGCCTTGTGCCCTGTGTTGGCTGGGATTGGCTCCAGCAGACCCCCGTGACCCTGTGTTCGGATTCAGCGGGTTGGAAAATGGATGGTAATGTTTTTGCAACAATTGTCCCTAATGAGAATTCCATTTGCTGGTGGACAGTAAACGAAAAATAAGGAATGTCTAACAGAAGGATTATTTGAGACACTAGAGATATATTAGTAGAAATAGTGAAGGACAGAAAGTTAAAAAACACAAACCAGAAAGCAGTCCCAGAACATATGCAGAATGTACCTGGAGCTTTCATCATACAAAAATTACAGATAGAACCCATCAACAGATCCATGTCATGGCACATACAGGAATAAGATATACTGTAAATGTTGTACATATTTAAACTGGGTATGCTGATAGTTTGAATTCCTAATGAAAAGAGTAATATTAAAAAAAAAGGTTTCCATGAGATAGAGAGGAAACAATGAAAGATTGAAATATATATATCTAAGTTGTAAATAGAAGGGAATATTATAACTGGACCTCAGTGTCTGGAAGATATGGAGTCTAGTATCATCATACATATCAGAATATCCTAATGCATCCAAAGAGATGGGGTTACCACCAATACAAAAGGCTGAATTAATAGGGAAAATAGGGGTATGTAAGTACTACATAGGGCATAGGCGAAGAACCTTCCCGACAATGTGCAAAGTCCTAAAGTCCTATTAAATAATGGGGCCAAATTTGAAACCTAACTTTAGTTTAATGGTAGAAAAAGGAAGAACAATGATGTCAGTTTGATTTAAAGTGCACAGCAATCTCCCATTGGCCTCTGCATTCCCTTACTGACTGCTGGGAATTGAAGCTCTCTCAGTAGCACTGTGACAGGTTCATCTCAATAGTTGGCATACACTGTGTGCACAATTATTAGGCAAGTTGTATTTTTGAGGATTAATTTTAATATGGAACAAACACAGTGCTATCAGTCAATCCAAACTGTTAATAAACCTGAAACCTGAATGTTTCACAACGGAAATGTGAGTGTGAACATCATCAGGGGAATACATATGTGCGCACAATTATTAGGCAACTATTAGTGTGCAGATTTATTATGCAACTAAAGGAAAAATGAAAATTTTCCCATCTCACTTGTTTATTTTCATCTGTTATAGTGAGAATAATAAACAAACACCTCAAAATTTACAAATAAACATCTCTGACATTTCAAAAAAAATAAATCAATCAATCAATGACCAATATAGCCACCCTTCTTTCCAATAACAGTCATAAGCCTTTTCATTCATGGAGTCTGTCAGTTTCTTGATCTGTTGACGATCAGCTTTTTGTGGAGCAGTGACTACAGCCTCCCAGACACTCTTCAGAGAGGTGTATTGTTTTTCTCCCCCGTAAATCTAGCGTTTAAGAAGTGCCCACAAGTTCTCGATAGAGTTTAGGTCAGATGAGGAAGGGGGCCATGTCATTATTCCTTCATCTTTAAGGCCTTTACTGGCTGGCCACGCAGTGGAGAACTTCGATGCAAGTGATGGAGCATTGGCCTGCATAAAAATCATGGTCTTTTTCCTGTATCACTGTTTGAAGAAAGTGTCTTCGAAAAACTGGCAGTAGGTTTGGAAGTTGATTTTGAGTTCATCTTCAATGCAAAAGGTCCAACTAGCTCATCTTTAAAAATACCAGCTCATACCAGTACCCCACCTCCACGTTGGAGTGGAGCTCTGTGCCCATTACTGATCCACAGGTCCATTCATCTGGTCCATCAAGAGTCACTCTCATCTCATCGGTCCATAAAACCTTTGAAAAAAATCTGTCTTCAGATATTTCTTGGCCCAGTTTTGACGTTTCAACTTATGTTTCTTGTTCAGTGGTGGTTGGGTTTCAGCCCTCCTTACCTTGGCCATGTCTTTGAGCACTGAACACCTTGTACTTCTGGGCACTCCAGGTAGGTTGCAGCTCTGGAATATGAAAGTACTAGAGGATAATGGGTTCCTGGTAGCTTCACGTTTGATTCTTCTCAAATCTTTGGCAGCTAATTTGCGTCTTTTGTTCTCAACACGTTTCTTGCGACCCTGTTGACTATTTGCAACAAAATGTTTGATGGTTCTGTGATCACACACACCAATATCTTAGCAATTCCAAAAGTGCTGCATCCCTCTGAAAGATTTTTTACAATTTTTGACTTTTCCGAGTCAGTTAAATCTCTTTTCTGGCCCATTTTGCCTGAGGAAAACTAGCTGCCTAATAATTCTGCACACCTTGATATAGGGTGTTGATCTCCTTAGGCCACACCCTCCCTCATTACACAAATACACATCACCTGACGTGCTTAAATCCAATAAGCATTCAAGTTAATACAGCTTGGAGTGGGAATATACGCATTAAAAATGATGATATGGTCAAAATACTCACTTGCCTAATAATTGTGCACACAGTGTATTTAGTGATCAAGAGTATACAGCAATAGTGCACTCTGAGCCTAAAGAGACTGTTTTTATTTTCACTTTCACATTTTATGCCACTCAGGAAATGACTTCAAAACTGATATGAACTGGGAACAAGATGCAGCTCACTTGTGATGTTCCCACACCTCCAGTGTTTTCTCCCAAACACAGTAATGGACACTGAGTAATTTTTAACACTATAAGATATTTTTAGGGTTAGGGTTAGGGACTGGTTGCTCACCCACGTTTGATTTTCATGTTTTTAGGGGGTACCATACCTCGTAGGACCTCCTGTATTTCACAAGTTGTGCACCAGCACAGGCTACTTTTTTTTTTTTTTTTTTTTAAATTTTATTATAAATAGATCAATTTTTACAAAAAATAGGATTGAAAATAAATCAACCTCCACCCCTGAGAAAGAGAGTATGGCCAACAGAGCAAAACTTAAAGCTTGTAAAAATACATAAATTGATGGCTAAAAGGCTACTTTTAAGTGTGACAATTCGTAAAAGGATCTTTTTCTGTGGTAGGTAGACAGTAGCTTAACTTGCTCCATGGTATAACTTCATCTTATAAAAATGATCAGAAATTGTTTTATTTATTCAATATGATTCATGCAGTATTGTGTAGCTGTCATTTGAAATTCTAATACTGACCACGCTGTGACATATTAACACCATAATGTGAATCTAATGTACTTTGTATGTTATATGCCAGTATAAGTCTTCCTATGCATTTATTTCTATTATCATGAAGTATTAAGCTTTAGAAAAGCTATAGTAATCATATAATAATAGTAGGTTTTTGAAATAAAAACTCTGATGGGGCCACTACAGAATTTTCCTATTTGTCCAGACTTCTGTAACTGTAACATTAACTTACCTAACTAATAATATCTAGCCCTTTTTTGCTAATAACTAGTGAGACATGTAAGTTCACATACCCGTCATATCAAACAATAGGATGCTGGAGCTTGTTCTGTTTCATGATAAAGGTTAATTAATAAAAAAAATACAATTTGATTAAATATATAAAATATGATCAAATGTAATGACGAGTGGAAGTAAATAATTTTGAGGAGATAAATTTTCCAGACTTGTCAACTCATCAGATGTTGAGTTTAATAGGTTAAGATCTGTATATGTGTGTTTTAACGTAAACAATATGCATCAGCCATAATGCAGTTTTATTTTATCTCTAGGAAAGTGTTTTTGATAGCTAAATATTAAACTGAAAGTATATTAAGGACACTATTTTAGCAGCTTAGTGGAATCTTTCTTGACTTGTTATGCCTTTGTTTATTTTAATTTTAATTTTATTTTATGATATATTATTGCACTGAACAGTGCTTTGTATTGGGTTTTCTGTATGCGTAAGTGCATGCTCTTTTGGGTGCAACCTTACTTATGCTTGGTAGATACAACCTCTGCTTGGTTTTGGGCTTATTGAACCATTCTAACCTGCAGTATTGCATTGTGTAGATTGAACTGCTCTTTGCTGTAGTCTGTTGTATGTGTACTTGCCAGCATAATTGTTGTTTAACATATTTTGTTTGTATTATTATCTCTCATCTACAACCCACTGATAATTTTGTTCTGATTCCAGCCCTGCTATGGATTATTTTTAACAAATTAAAAAATAAATTGTGAATTCCATGAGGCATAATTATAGCTTTGCATTACAAAATATGGAATGACTATGACACAGTAGCTACAGGAAGACTTAATATATTTGAAAAGTAATATTATTACTTTTAGTTCTTATGTATAAGTTATACCTGAGATGCATACAATGGCATTACAATGGTATTACCATCATTTTAAAATTTAAAAATAAGTATAAAATTATTCAGTTAGAGGATACATCAGTTTAATCTGACTTGCATCGATTTAAGCTCAACCTCTGAATTTGTCTGGTAAATCAGTAAACAAAATACTGAAAGTGCACCAGAAAATATTCTGCATCTTGTATTTTTTTTGTATTTTTAAATTTGCATGTTACTTGCTTAAATCTAATTACAGTTTTCCAGTTTCATTATTTATTTTATTTTACAGATTGATATCTTTGAAAGCCTTTATGCACGAATCAGTAAACTTGGCGACACTAAGGTGTTTGACAATTGGTTTCGGGTTGATATCAGGCAGTTTAAAACAAGCCTTTTGAATACAGTTAAAAAGTGGAGTTGGATGTTTAAAGAGCATCTTATGTCATATGTTATTGACAGGTAAGTGTGGAATGAGAGAGCAGAACTTTGTTCACTGAAATGGCATTTATCAATATTACACATTTAAAGTATCATTAATAAAGGATGAGCTAAAAGAACAGGCATAACAGCTCTAGTTGAACAAGTGTTTTGAAACCCTGATTTCATTATTCATTTGTTTGTATACATCCTGAAATGATTAAATTTTAGTTTATACTCACATGGGATTAATAGAGTTTAGCACTCCAGAATTGTCCTGGGTGAGATTATTGGCCTGTCATCTGTAAAGTTTACATGTTCTTCCCATGTTTTCATGAATACCCATACCCTGGTTTCCTTGCAAAATTTAAATATGTGTGTATTATGATACTGTCTCTTGGTTGTGCTGTTGTAAGTAAATATAGTTGTGTGTGGTAATAAGCCCTATTTGGCCTTTCAAACCATTTAGTGTTCACTCCTGCCTTTCTGGGAAATGTCTGGGTTTCCCACAAAGATTAAATATGTTAAGAAAATTACTTGTATGGATGGTAAATGTAGTCAGATGCATTACACAGTTCTTGGTCATATTTATCTATGAGATTAAATGAGCACATTTCCACAATATTACTAGTATTCAGATCAAGACATATTGATTCTTTGGTAAATTAAGCCATAGTCATTGCTTCTAAATAGATAATTACTGTATAGTCTATTTTAAAAGAATATAACTACATACAAAAGAGAGAGATTTTTCTCTGCTTTTTAGAGTGAATTGAATGTTGTTTTTTTTTTTGTAGAAAGCTACATTTGTCCACAGTTTCAAGCATTAGATATATAAAACCTGACACTGTCTTTTTTCTAGCCTTAAAGAACTAGAAGACTTTATTAAAGAAGCTGATGCTGTCCTTCTGACACCTGTAAAGGAGGGTGACTATAAAGCCCTTGTGAAAACAATGGGGTATCTTCTGGCAGTAAGGGATCACCAAGCTAGTACAGATGACCTTTTTGAACCTCTTAAGCAAACTATATCTCTCCTACAAGCCTATGATCAAAACATGCCAGACCAGGTTTACATGCAAATGGAGGTAAAGTTTTCTGTGGGCTTTTACATTTTTTTTAGGTTTACTTTACAGTGAATGTGATAAGAAGCTATATTACACCTTTAAATATATTCATTGCTTATTTGAACATTTTGATTAATGTGATTCATTTTTGGACGCCTAGAGTATCTTATATTTCAGCAGATGTTTCTTATTCTTGAAATCCAACATACATTTCAGTTAGGACATTTCTTTCTTAATTGTTCCCATACAGGTTTGGAGTACATATAGCTGGGTAATTTCTAAGAAAAAAACTGCATATATATTTTGAGCAATTTTGTCCATAATTGTATTTTTCAATGAGTGGCCTGATCAATTCTGTTCTCACTTATACAATTTTGAGATTTTATTCCTTAAAATTATTCATTCAGGAAAAGAATATCTGTCATTTTCTGCCAGAGCCTGATTTTTACAGAATACATATTTTAATTTTGATTGTAGGAGTTGCCAGAAAAATGGAATAACACTAAGAAAATAGCTGTTTCAGTGAAACATGAAGTTGCACCTCTTCAAACTGCTGAAGTCTCACTGATTCGTAAGAAATGTGTAGCATTTGAAGTAAGATTTATTTTTCAAGTTATTTCTGAAAATGTGATGTTAATGTCTATTATTCTTTACTATAATTATGCAGAGTGGTCATTCTAAACTATACGTAGTTTTCCCAAATAATTGACCGCTGTAAATCTATAAATCTATTCTTAATTAGTCGCAGCGTCATATGTGAAAACAATGGCATTTCATCACTCCATTCTTTTTAGTTCCACATTGGAGTATAGGGCATTCATGGGCAATGGCTTTTTTGCTGGTTAGACCTCTAAGTTTTCACCAAGTTCTTCCTACTATTTGTTTCACAAAGTCCACTTTTATTGTATACCTATTCTTTGTACCTTGCAGGTCTCTCTCCAGTGCAGGGTTTGCAATGGCTTCATTAGATGCCATTAAATTGTGGTGTATTCACCTCCACTTCCTTTGCCTTATTTGTATTTGTATACACTCATTCAACTTCATAGGTCTTCATTTCATATTATATTATGCCATAACCTTGTATAAAAAACTACATTTCCCTCTTGGGACAAATAAAGTACTATATTGTTTGATTGTAAGATTTGACTCGAACAGAACTTTATAAAGGTTTGTAACTGGTGAATAATCTTCTTTTTATCCTTTTAAATCTCAGAACAATCAAGGAGAATTCCCTTCACAATGCTGTTAAACCTTATGCATTTTATAGTGCCTGTAGAGATTTGTTTTTCCAAAAGGAACATAACTATGAAAATTATGTTTTTGCTTTTCTAATGGGATTTGTCACATTATTGACAGCCGCTCCTGCAACTGTTAGACAAATCAATCAATGATGTTCAATCTACTTCTGTCAATTTCCAATTTACAGTATTTTCTGTGATTAAGGTTACTCTATTTTTTTTTTGGTTTTATTCCAATTGATCTTCAACCCAGAATTCTCAACATCATCCTTTAGTTTTGTTAGCTTATGTTCTATATAATTGAAATGTCATCTACAAAATCTAGATCTTTCTGTCAATTTCTCAAGCCTCACTGGACTCTTCTCTTCCTTTTGTCTACCACTCCTCTGACTGCATTTAACACCTGGAGAAATAAAATTGGAATGAGGATACATCCCTACCATATTTTAGCATTTACTTTTATTGGTTTGATAAGTCTTCTCTAATACAAAACTTGGCATTCAAAATCCTCATACATATCTTTAATGATATTTAATTATTGGAAGGCATGCCTACTCTGTTAAAGGTTTGCCAAAATAGAACGGAAGAAGTTACTGTTTTGTTTCAAAATATTTGTAGGGTATTCATGAGATCAACACAACTACAGTGTTTTTGGAAAACTGATTGTACCTTTCATAATAGAAGTTATGCCCCTCCACTTATTGCAATTCTGCCTTTCTTTGAAAGCTTTACAGTTATACTCCTTTTTCATTCAACGGGAATTCCTTTCTAAATACAGATTTGTGGCAATTAATATATGGAATAGCTGCAACTTTGTGTCTGTTTTCGCCACCTCAGGATCTGTATATATTATTCATTCCAGAAGGTTTTCCATTTTTTATTTGTCTTAATGGTACATTAATTTCTTCAGGTATGGAGGTGGAAGATTAATGGGTTTGTCAGTTTCTTCAGTATTTTGAATCACCTTTCTCCTTCTTCTTGTTTGCTGTCTGTATTTAAGACCTCTTAAAATGATCAATCTAACTCTTCAACTGATCCTCTTTTTCAGTAATCATATCAGCCCATTTGTCCTGGATTGGTTTATCATTATTAATCCTCTGTGGTAAACATTTCACCCGTTTTGTCCTAAATTGGTCAATCCTTTATAAACCTCTTCTTTGATGGTTTTTAGTGATATCACCTTAGAATCTCCTTTTTGTGCTGCGTCATCAGCTAATTGAGCCTGTTCATTTATATTTTAACTTTTCCATTTTACTTGTTTATCCACTTCTACATTATTTTTTGTTGCTTGACTTTTTTGCTGTTGTTAGTTGTTGCCTTTTGTTGCCTTTTGCCTTGTTTTTTTTTTCATTAAACATCAATTTCCTCTTGGGATTTACAAGAAATCTTTTTAATCTCCTACTAACAGAAATGTAATGAACTTTGTTTTAAGTTATGTAACTAGTATGGTGTGGCAAACAGTCCCTCCTCTCACTAGGTTGTGAATAGTGAATTAGTTAATTGTTTAGTCAATAAATGTGTTGCATTAGTAATCTTGCCCCTTTTATATGGGTCATTCCATGTCAAATCAAGCAATGGCCCATGCACTTCAGACTCAAAAAATTGTTGAAAAATTACCAGGTATACCCATGTTAATCAGAGGACACCCTGCAAGTTTATTTTGATGTAAGATCAGTACTTTCCAAGATAGAAAAAGTTTACCAAGGTGAGGGGGGTTTCGATTTTATCCGGCCTTATTATTTCATCATATTTCACAAGTCCATAGCTCAAGGAGTAAACCATCTGAGCAGGCTTAGACATTGCAAGATGTTACATTAATTAGTATAGTATGTGACAAAATTAAAACATTTGGTCCCGATGACCTTGCCTGGTCAAAACAGCCCCTTGAAACTAACCAAAATTCAATTTGGGTTTTTGCTTAGCTATGTTTAGACCTCAGAAACACACATTTGTAACCAACATAGATACTTGATTTATTTTCCTTATTCAGATAACCATAAAGGCTTTCTGAAAAAGAATAAGCAGAAAAGTAACTGTATCAAGGTTTAATAGAAGACCTCTCAAATCCAAAAAGTTATTTTGGATTTCATTTTCAGAGCACCCTAACGGTATGTGGGAAAGTGCAGATAATTTTTAAACATTTTTCATGTATTCTACATTGACCCTTCTTTCTCAAAACACAGACTTTACTTTTTTATTCAAACATAGGCTGAATGTGCCATGTGTCAATAAGGCTAATCATTGAGTTTTCAATCAGTAAGTTATCAAAAATGTCAAACTTTTTTTTTATATCAAATGATGAAATCCTGTCTCATGTTGCTGAACAGAGAATGTGATTCTCCTAGGCTGGTGGTGCTCAAGAATACCACTGTTACATCTGTACAGAAGATGGCAAACTCAAAGTCAGCTGGGTGTCTGGTGAAGACAGTCAATTGACTGTCCGAATATTCAACAGTGAAGCAGCTGAAATCATGCCCTCTCATGATCACACTCCTGATGGATCATATGTGTCCCTCACATTAGGCCAATGTACTATTAGAGCCTATGTTGGGTTCATGTATGATGAAAAACGTTGGATTGGTGGGATTTGTGACAAGAGTGAAGAGGAATTAGACATTCTGTTATGTTCCATGCATGCAAACTATCCTGCATAGTTTTTCCATTGGCCATCTAGAGGCGATATTTGTTGGGTGCCATTACAGTGTGTCATTGCACTGCTTAGTGCACCTACAACAGTCAGTGGGAGTCAGTATCATCTTGATCTCAAAGACAAAGATGCTCTACACTCTGTACTTCAATTAAAACAGAAATGAAATGGGTCACATTCCTGCTGCTTCAGTACCAAGATCTTAACATTTCATTATAACTAGTGTTGTATTTAATGATAAATCAAGTAGCTGTTGTTCATGTGTTGTGTTTAATATGCCTTTGGTAATAATTTTTTTGTCCATTAATCCTGTACCCAAGTTAGTGATGAAGAACTTGATGGTTATCATTACTGACAAACGGTGAATTTAACCCATGTTTAGAATGGAAAATAAAAATGAAAGATTCACATAAGAAAAGTAAGAGTTTTTTTTTTATTTATTAATTTTATTACAATCAATACATAGCAATCAAGTTTTTACAAAAAAAAAAAGAATTATGCTAAGAACAGATCGATCCCCACCCTTGAGAGAGAGAGCAAGCCAAACGGTGTAAAATTTAAGGCTTTTAAAAATACCTAAATCAACAAATTCTCTGTGCTTTATAAAATCATTTCAAAATATTACTGATTAGATCCTGCCATGTTTTGAAAAAAGTCTGCACAGATCCTCTAACTGAGTATTTGATTTTTTCCAATTTTAAATAATATAACACATCAGTTTCCCACTGACTTAAAAGAGGAGAGTTTGGGTTCTTCCAGTTTATCAGAATAAGTCTGCGTGCCAACAGTGTAGTGAATGCAATCACAGTTTGTTTGTCTTTCTCCACTTTAAGACCCTCTGGAAGAACCCCAAAGTAAGAGTTGTTTTTTGAGAAAGAAAATACCATTTAGGCTACAGGAAAATAATGTTAAAAATGTTTGGACATTCTCACAGTGCATTAAGCTGGTGTAAAAATTACATAACATGTTTTTTTTTCATTTGAGAGTGCTGCTGGTCAAACAGTGATGCAGTTTCTTGTTTGTTTATAAGTTTTTGAAAAGCCCTGTGTAGGTATCTAAAAATAGAAAGAATCAGCAGGCTGTATCAGTTAGAATTATGCTTTCTGAAAGCCTAAACATTGCAAAACCAAATACACAAAATATTTTTTTTTTCCATATTTGAAGGTCTGCTCTTACCAAGTGGTGTCATCTGTACCAAACATTTTGATTTTGTTACGTACTATACCTATAAATGTACCAGTATGCAACATTTGAGCCAGCTAAGTGGTTTAGTTCTTGAAATATGGTCTTGTGAAATTAATAAAAAAATAAAGTCATGTTAAATTTGACACCCCTCTCGCCTCACAAAATTGGCTGTTTCTTGGAAAGTGTTGATCTTATATCAGAATAATTTTACAGGGTGTCTCCTGTATAACAAGGGTACACTTGGTAGTTTTTTTCACAATTTGTTGAGTCCGAGGTGTGTGGAGTTTCTGGAATATCGGTTGATTTGACATGAAATGACCCATACCCATGATGTGTTTCAATCCTTATTTCTGTCTTCCAGTTTTGGCTTTCATGTCCCCCCCTTAAAATAATAATATGCTTCCTTTTTACTGCTTTTAAATAGGAATGTAGTTAAGGATGTAATTTTTGTTGTTGTTGTTGTAGATCAGCTACTTCTGTTGGAGCATAACATTCCTACTATCTCTTAATGTTCTTATATTCCAGTTTCCCTTTTCATGCCATCTGGTTTTCTTTGATTATAGTTTCAATAATATATTCATTTGAAAGTTGTGAAGTATTACCCCACAGCCAGGTTTTTTGACAGAGCCTTCACCTTAGCCTTAGATGTTCATAGATCCATCATCAGATAATTTGTAAAAATGACACAGTTGAGTTGATATGGTTCTAAGCAGCTGGTTCTAAAGATAAATGGAAGTATCTGGTGTCAGGTAGGTATACTTAATAACATGAAAATTTGTTATATGTTGTAAAAATGTATTTACTTAATGTTTTTTCCTTCATCATAAAAAAATCCTGAGTTAATATGTTTCATATGAAAAAAATGTATTTCTTTCAAATAATTTAGTGCTGTTGTCCCATTTATTATCATTTTATGCTATCCAATAGGTTAAACAAGTCCAGTTTAGAGAACAGTTTCATATGGAAGCACCTTTTAATTACAATGCAGACAAACCATATTTTCTCTTAGCAAAGGTAAGGTCTTAGTCTTTTTGTATTGTTTTAGCATCTCTTTCATTTGTTACATTACTAAAAGTGTTTTTCTTTTATGTGAACTTTAATATAAATATTACACCACTGTTGGAACATTGTATAATGTGTTGGTAGTGTGTTCATACAAAAAGTATAAATTACAGATTTTATATACTGAACATATAGATGTGTGTCCATAGAAAATGTGTTTTGGAGTTTTTGTAAACTACTATAATAGAAATGTACAGAAAATGTTACTTAGTGAGGGTTTTCTGACTTGCAAAATGCATAAGATGATTTTTAAAAAATCTAGCCATTAATTGGTTTTGCTTGCTGTATATACTCGCAATTAAGTCAGGTCTTGAAACCCTAAAAATCAATCATAAAATCAGACCCCAACTTATACGCCTGTTCAAAAATGCAACACTTATTTATTTATTTACTAGCAAAATACCCATGTTTCGCAGGAGCGAAGTACTGCCTTAAAATTTTTATTAAGAAGAAAATTAAACCTTTTTAAACTGAGGGAGAATATACCAATAATTATTTGTTATGGATCTCTTTGTATACCACATTGTGAGTTCAGCCCTCCAGTTGTAATATGACCAAGCTGTACGCTGAGCTTACTCTTGAGCATGCAACGTACAGTTGGCCATGTGAAAAGTAATCTTGTTTCAAATCTCACAGCTTGGATTGCTGCTGTCATAATCGGTTTGAGTTTCATAGTTTGTTTCAATTACGACAGTATTTGTAGGACTTGTGTTGAAGAGACATTCGGCATCTGTCAAGCGTTGTAAGTATACAACCGGCTTCATCGATAACTTCACATCCAGTTTTTGAGAGTTTAAACATTCATAAACATCAAAGTGTCCACTAATGAAATTGTCACCTGTCAATCTAAGATGTTTAAGAGGCATTAGCAGTTGTCCAAAGGTATAAAATATTTGGCATTTCGGTACACTTGAAAGCAACAACCGAACAATTCAGCGGCAGCCATCAACTTACATGCAGATCCATAGGTGAAGGGCTTAAGCATTTCACTCTTATAGTGCTCCTGTGTAGTATAATTATCTCATGTACCGTCATCAGTGCACACCTTGAACCTGTCCCAGTCATTCAATACATAAGACACAATGTTCCTCCGGATATCAAGAGTGAGCCTGACACGGCCGTGCAATATGTAACACAGAGAATGTAAAAGGTGCCATTTCCGGGCAAACCACTCGGTAAGTGACAGTTCTTTGATCGTTGGTGATCACCTCGATAGACATGTTAATGGGGGTACGGTTGGAATGATAAAGGAAATGGGTACCTGAACAATGTAAAGTAAGTCTAAAATACCTAAATAATAACTATAATCGTAATAAATGAACAATAAAACAGCGGAGAAGCCGTGGATTAAATTAAAAGGCTGTAATTATCAGCAGGGAGACGTTAATCCCATAGGCGTAGCAACGAAGGGAATGTAGAAACTGGAGCGATGGACGGCCTTATATAGGCAGGCAGCCAACAGCGTGGGAGGCGTTGGGATGGGGGGCCCAACGCCGCCTCACACGTGAAGGAGCTGCAGGCTATGGACGTATATATGTACGTAAGTAGGAATCAGTTAGCGTTGGGAACCCGCGTACCAAATTTCTTGAAGATAGGCCCATAAGTAACAAAGACCATTAAAAAGTTCAATATGGCGGCCGACAGTGGCATCATACCACCGAAATAAGTACATACATTGGTTTCGGTTAGCGCAGGGAAGCCGCCTACCAAATTTCGTGAAGATGGGGTCAGCCTTCTACCTACACGGGAAGTTGGAGAATTAGTGACGTTGGAAAGTTCAATATGGCGGCCGACAGTGGCGTCATACCACCGAAATAAGTACAGGTACTTGTCGACATACAACCTATGCAAGTTACGACTGGTCGACTTTACAACGTGTTCTACAGTTTCCCCCGCCAGCTGTTGGCAGTGCCTGTTTCCCGCAGTCCCAAGTCTCGCTACGCAGCAGTAATAATATACGCAGCAGTGTTGCCCCACGTGTGTTTGTGTCTTGTTGTTTTGGCAGTTTTATATAATAATATACCCCTAACATGTCTACCAAGAGGAAATTGTCTCTGTCCACTCCTCAGCCTGCCAAAAAGGAAAGAACGGCCATTGATCTAGACACCAAAATGATGATGATAAAACAGTATGAAGGAGGAAAGAAAGTGAATGCGATCGCATGTGATATGAAGTTATCACACTCTACTGTGTCGACTATTTTAAAGGACAAAAATAGAATTCGGGAAGGTGTGAAAGGTTCTGCACCTTTGCTATCAACAGTGATTACGAAGCAACGTACCGGGCCCATCCATGAAATGGAGAAATTGTTAGACATTTGAAAGGAAGATCAGATTCAAAGCGGACGCCGTTAAGACTCTTTACAATACAGTCGAAGGCTAGAAGTCTGTTCGAGACTTTAAAGCAGCACTTCCTGATTCATTTTACCCTCACACCCCCTGTGACGGACGTGTCCGATTTCGCACCACCTTGGTTTGAGAAGAAGTACGAAAAAATGAGTTCATATCATAGTTCATAATACCCACGCAGCACTAAGTGCGCGTAAGAGCGGAAGTCATCTGTTTTAACAAAAAGCGTACTGCACTGATACGAAATAGCCTGTCCATTTAATTATTTAGGAATGGATAGATAAATTAAGATTTTGCACAAATATTGTTTTTCATTTTTCTTCCTCGATGGATTCTGGCACCCCCAGCAACAGTTGCTCGCACCCCTTTGCTTGCACCCCCAATCGGGAAGCGCTGCTTTAAAGGAACGCGCCAGAGAGGACACATTTTGTCCTTATTGCGAAATTTATGAAGAGAGGAAAAAAAAAACAAACAATTCAGACGAAGCTCACTATGTTTATGAAAAGAGCAACTCCTCCCATCACTCCGTCCGCAGCCTCGCCTGATGAAGGCAGTATCAACAACCCGCAGCCAAGTACCAGTGGTGCCAGGAATTTAAATGTACAGTATTTCTTATTTTTGTATGTTTTCCACATATTAAGCCAATTGTACTGTAGTATGCTGTGTTTGACTTAGAAAGTAAGAAAATGTTAATAAAATATTACTTTAAGATGATTACAATATCATTACCCAGTCTAATATTCTTACCTTTATTTAACATAGGCCGACTTACGTCCAGATCAACTTATAGCCAGTCAGTCGGAACCAATCGCGGTCATAAGTCGACGAGTACCTGTATGTACATTGGTTTTGGTTAGTGCAGGGAAGCCGCCTACCAAATTTCGTGAAGATGGGGCCATAAATAAGAAAGTTCAACATGGCGGACGTTGTCGCCCGTTACGTGTAGAATTTCGAAATGAAACCTGCTTAACTTTTGTAAGTAAGCTGTAAGGAATAAGCCTGCCAAATGTCAGCCTTCTACCTACATGGAAAGTTGGAGAATTAGTGATGAGTGAGTGAGTCAGTGAGGGCTTTGCCTTTTATTAGTATAGATGTTTATATCTTCTTGCATCCTCGAATCTCACCCCAGTTTCTCAGACACATCGAATTTTGTTGCAGCAGCGCAGTTACCAGTTTCTTTTGCCACTTCAATGACTTTTAATATAAAACCAGCTTCATATTTTCTTCTGATCGAATGCTCCATCATAGATAAGGGATGCTCTTACAATAAAGACTTATGAGGGTGTGAGATGCAAAAAACACAAAACAGTGCAAACGTCACTTTGGAATAGTTCAGGTATTACTGTGTGGTCACATAGGCACAATATATCGAAAAAAGGTAGTGTGGTCCATGGTTACTTTCTCAGCTGGGCATTAGCATATCATAATCTCTTGGACCAATAGCATGAGTTTTCTGCATTCTATTTATATGACCAACATTTTAAAATACCAGAAATTATACAGTAAAATCAAGCCCTGACTTATCCACAGGAGAACGTGAGTATATATGGTAATTTATTAACATTTGCTTTCTGGATAATGTGGCATATTTTTTCTCATCTGTCAGTATACTTACAACAATTGTTTTGCTATAGATTAATCTCTGTATTAAATAAATATAATGTTTTTCATTGGAAGCATTCAATATTGTATTATTTTATGAGAAAATTAAACTGATATTTTATTTAAAAACTTTCTTGCTGTCCCATCTATAACAGAAAAGTTTCATGAATTGTTTTAAATTGAAATATATTGCTTTAAACAATTATTCTGCTTGCTATGGTTATATTTCCAGGGTAATGAGAAGATAACAATTCTAGAAGAGCAAATGTCAGAATTGCAAGAGGCTTGTAATCTTTTTGAAGTGTCAGTTCCAGACTGCAGGCACCTCAAACAGTGCCGAAAGGAAATATATCTTTTGAAGGAGCTTTGGGATATTATTGTATTTGTGAGGGTATGTAACTTCCTGTCTATAAGTACCATAAACAGGAAACCTGTTTTAAAGGAGCCCTGAAATGTCAAAGATACTATTTTTTTTCTGATGGCATGGTAAACATATATCACCTGGACATCTTTCCAAAATAAAAGGAAATTGGATTACCTACTCAAAACTCTTTAAGATATTTAAGCTTGTAAGTTCTGCACATATAGTCACCAGGCAGGGAATCAGTTTCAGGTATTTGATGCTGTGAGTCCGGTAAAGCTAACAGAAAATCCCCATGGGTAGGGTTTAATTTGGTTAGTTCTGTTATTTGTGTGTTTACTGAGATGGAATATTCATTGGAGAGCATATTTCAACCGCAGAGATGTATGTTCAGACAAGCACATAGAAATCAAAACGTAAGAGATTCATTGAGCAATATCCCATTGCAAGTTCTTCTGTGAAATACACAGATCAGCAATTGGTGAAAAAGTGGAATACAACTAATTCATGAGTAATGCTCCAAAACCAAGAAATCCTTACATCCACACCCTGGAAATCATCACTGACTTGTAGAATAAAGAAGAGATACGTGACACACTTTGAATTAATCTTGACCAAGTTTATAATCAATCAATCAATCAACATTTATTTATATAGCACATATTCATACAAAAAAAATGTTATAAAAAGGCCATGTTAAAGTAATGTGTTTTCAGCAGTGTTTTAAAGTGCTCTACTGTATTTGCCTGGCGAATTCCTATTGGCAGGCTATTCCAGATTTTAGGTGCATAACAGCAGAAGGCCGCCTCACCACTTCTTTTAAGTTTAGCTTTTGGAATTATAAGGAGACACTCATTTGAAGATCTAAGGTTACGATTTGGAATATAACGTGTCAGGCATAATAGAGTTAGGGGATGGATTTCTTTTCTTTAAGGCCAATGACAACTGGTTTAATTTGTATGGATAGGTCAACACACAGAATATAGGATTGAGGAGACTATTTTTGACTTTGTGGAACTATTAACTCCAAGCAAACTGACCTATACCATCTTCCAGCAAGGTGGAGCAACATACCATACCAATGTCCTATAAGCTGCCAAAATACACTGCACATTCAATGAGGCAAGGACAGGTCTGTCACTGAACCACTCTTCAAACCTATTTTCTAGTGATTTTTACCTCTGGGGTTCATTAAGAGAGAAAGTGGGAAAACATGCAAACCTTGGAAGAATTGAAGGACACCATAGTGCAGAATATAACAAAATCACAGCTGCTGCGCTGAGGTTAGTTTTCATGAAAATGTTACTGTGCACAGAACTTTTGCATTGCCATCCGTACCATCTGTACAGACCATTTTCAGCTCAATTTTTAAAATGGCCAGTAACACTTTTTAAGAGCATTCTCTACTAATAACAAAATTAACATTTCAAGTATAATATAACCTTTGATTTTTTTTTTACTAATATAATTTTAACGACATTTACAGTATGGATTGTCTACTCTTTTTTTTATGCCATCCTGTACAAATCCTAAACACCTTTTTGCATCCTTCAATCCTCTATTATGCATTTAACAGCACACTGGAAGTGTAAAGCACAATGTGTTTACTGGTACGCAGCTAAAGGTGTGTAGTCAAGTGCTTTCAAGTAAGGGAAAAAGAAAACAGGAAGTTCAGTGCAGATTCCTTTTAACAGACAAAATGCTTTGTATCATTGTGAGCAAATTAGTGCCAGTATTTTTAATACACCACTCCATATAACATCCCTGAACCAAGGTCAAGTACTCATTTTTTTCCTACATCGTGCGCATATTAAATAACTATTCTAATTATTTCCATAATGTAGGACAAATCACAGAGAAGAGACAGTGTATCAAAGAAAGTTAACAACTAAAAGTTCTTAATTATATAAACTGCCTCAATGGCAGCCGTAAAAATAAACTCGGTACTAAAATGATGAATCTTTAGTTTTTGCCAATAGACAGTCACACAGTTTGGAGACCAAATAGCACTGCTTCCTACAGTTTTTTATTTATTTTTTAACCTGTATCAGGTTAAAACTCTGCCATTCGCAGAGTTCTTAAGTGGGGATTTAAACCTTTACTTTAGACTCTAATATTAACTGGATGTTACTGTAATGATATGGGTATTAAACATATTTCATGCTGTTTTTATTTTTTTATGGTTATTGCTACAGTGTTTTCAATTAATTTTACAAAGCAATATGTAAACAATATAAGCATCCTGGTAATAAAGCAATACCATAGCAATTTCTGTTTAAAACAAATCAACTGTCTGTTAAGGTTCAATGTTTCAATATTTCAAAAGTGAAAATTTCAGATTTTAGAAAATATTAAGTATGACAAGTATAATTTTAGTTTGTGTTAGAGAAACATAGTACAAAAGTTTAAAGTTAAGCTAAAATGCAAGAATTTTAGTTACCAGTCATCAGTATTCTTTTTCCATTAGCAGAATTATCATACACTAAAACAATCTTTGTTTTTCTGAGTTCAAAATTAGTTTAATTTCCATTCATTCAGCATTTACCTCACTCAAGCAGTTAATGATTAAATTGAAAAGAAATCTTTTTTATGTTTCCTAAAAATATTTTAAAATGTTAGTTATCAAAAGAAAGAAAGATCCGGTCCCACGCTAACTCTGTCATGTTAGACTACCAATTGGAAGTTAAAAATTACACAAGAACAGTTCAGTTAAATTTTCCAGGTTTGTGTTGTGTAATTGTATGGTCTATAATAACATATGTGCACTTAAATCTACATACATAGAGCTAGCTGAATTTTGTGAAATGTAAAAAATTTAAATATCATTTCTAACACATGTTAAGAATGTATTTGTGCCATCTGTGGTGAACACAAGACTGTAATTTCTTAGCTTAAATCATACCTTAAAAAGCTCAATATCCCTAAATAATTATGCTTTTCTTTAAAACTTTAGAAAGATTACTTAAAGAATTTTAAGAGACTTGACAGCAAGATTTTTCAGTAACATTTATTCAAAGCAAGGAACCTTGTAAAGGAAAAAACAAAGATCCTACAAAATTGTGTAAAAGGTATAATTTGATGCTTTTTTGGCAAACAGCATGCAAATATAACTTGCTCAATATAGCAGTGCATGCTGTTGATCATGGAGTACAAACACAAAGTAGGAAGTGGGATTCACGGCTTCAGAATTTTATTACCAAAAGTACAATGCCGATATTCTAAAATTATGCAACCTTGCTTAATTTTATTCCATATCATAAAGTTTAGAAAATTGATCTGGCAATGTATTTTCAGATAAATGGCATGTTCAACTAAAATAAAACATTATCTTCTTGTATTAAGTAATTGTGTCTGTTATATATATATGCAGACTAATATTGAAGACTGGACTAAGACGAAGTGGAAAAATATTAATGTTGAGCAGCTTGATGTGGAACTAAGGAGGTTTGCCAAGGTGAGTTGTTCCTTTTATTAAAAAAATGGAATAGATGGATTCATGGAATAGATGAGTGGATGTTTCACCATTATTGCACAGTATTTTGTATTAAAAACAAACTCATTTACAGTCCAATAAGATGTGCAAATTTAATAGACAATGTTAACAATTCCTTTTTTGTCTTGTTATTCAGGAAATAAAACTTTTCACTTTACTATAGTAGTTCCCTCAATCATACATGCATTTCAATCTTGTACTGTAATAATCACCTGCTCTCTGCTCTGTAGGAAAGAGGTAGTTAAGTTGTTCCTAATGGAACATGACATATAATTTGAGCTAAAGCTAGAACCAGTGACATAGAATTCAGGTCTGTTCTTCACCATTTTATGGATGTACTGTAATTGACAGCCAGCATTAAGAATTAATAAACGCTGCATAAAAGTTTGTTTTTAGTTTGATTTACACTATATTGCTTAAGTTGTTTTTAACACATTTGGATTTTAGCCTTAACATTACCCAAGGGAAAAAAGTATTTTAGTTTCCTTATAAGAATCATATATACATTATTAGATACACATTTGTTTTTAATGAAAATAAAGTCCTTTCTACTTGTGTTTTTGGCCCTATTTGGGGAATATTGAAGATAACTGTAAATATGATAAATCATATAGTTAGACTAATTTTATTTCTCACCAAAGAATTCTTTCACTGCAATAATAAAGCACATCTTAATTACTCCTTTTGTAAAAACTGCTTTTCATTTTATTATACAAACAAATAATATTGTTAAAGTTAATAATGTTAATTATGCAATGTACATTATACCTATAGAGAATAGCACCATGACACCCAGCTTTTCCTTTTTAAAACATATGGGTGTACTATCCATTTGTTTACTGCTTTACATAATATGGCATTAGTGTCATACTGAGTAAACATTCAGTCATCTCATCAAAAAAGTATCAAGTACTACAGTATACATATTGTTTGTCCATTCATGGTAGGCTAACACAAGCTATGGACAGGGTACCAATCTATTGCTGTTATGAATTAGTTCATTATGACCCTTCTTCCTATTTTAATGTCATATTTTTATGTTTTTTTCTATTGGTTTTGTGTACTTTAAAGTTTTCTAAAATAACTGGTAATGTTTTTTTTTTTATTTAGCATTTATTTAATTCTTCTGAAATATTTTGCATCTTGTTTTGGCACCATTTTGTTTTTCACTTGTGCCAGTACTGTAGTTTGTTTACTGTTGCTAAAATTTCATAGGAAGTAACTCAGGAGTGGACAACCTCTAATTTCATCACTGACACAAGCTAAATATTTACCACTGGGAAATTTTGTGGCTATCCAAGGTTGGAATCACACCTTAAAAACTCTTGAACAGACTTGTTGGCTTTCCTACCATAGAACCGAGCTGCTAGGGTTTTCTTGTGGCATTTTGGAGATTTTTTTTCTGCATTTTCCTTTTGGCAGAACAATTGCAAGAAGCTCACACATGCAAGGCCAATTTGAAATTGCAAATCAACTGAGGCTGCACCTTCTTCCGATGTCTTGTTCTTGACTATGTATGACAGTATTTTGTGAAGCACCAGGATTATCCTTTTGTGCTACAATTCCATAAGTGTTACTCATCTATTTGTTTTTCCTGCTGTTGAAAATTAGAGTCATTTTGAGGAGAAATGGCTGTTCAGCCCAACAAGCTCACATAGATTCTCCAAAATAACATCAAAACTTGATTTGAAGCTTCCTAAAGGCCTGTTTACTATCACACTACTTGGCAGGGGTGTAAAGTGACAAAGTGCAACTACTTATTTGCTTTACTTAAGTACATGTTTACTTTACTTGAGGAAATTTAATTTAGGGCTACTTTTACTTTTACCCTATTATATTTATTCGTCAAATAGCGTACTTTTCACTTTGTTACATTTTCCAGGAAGTCTTTTTGTTAGTCATTACACAGACCAAACTATTATAAATTCATAAAAAAAATTATCAGGTTTGTTCTCAACTTAAGTAATATTTCAGCATTACTCAGAAACAGCCAATAGAATGCCATGTATCATTCAAAAATAAAACCACATGCCTTTCACTACTCATTTAGTAGGTTGCTTCCATGCTTCCCTCTCACAAGGGGACTAATGCTCCCTGAAGTTTATATCGCCAGTCTAGTCCCATCTCTATTTGTAATGCCACAAAGCCCTTAATCTCGTCTTTTGTTGTGGGTTTCTTTCCACTTTGAAAAATGAGAATGCGGTGTAAGCGCATCCTGTGATTCAATAAATGGCTCTGCATACCTGTTTGTCTCGTGTGACAGTAGCTGAAAGGCAGCCTCAGAAAAGAACAGCCTGAAATAGTCCAGTGGCTGGTAATCTGTCGTGTCCAACAGCAAGCCATGCTGTCTTGTGAAGTCTGGTAGCCAGTTTGGCTCGCACGGATCAATGTCAGGGTATTCCTCCCACATTAACTTTGCCGTAGGCGCATCATGTGCGAAAATGCCAGTTCCTCTCTCTCTTGCTCGATCTCCTGATCACTCGAAACAAAATCAGATTCTGAAAAATCAGAGTCCAACTCAGCGATAATATGCAAAGCATCGTCTTCTGAGTATTTTGCTTCACTCCCTCGTGAGATGTCGATACATCTTGCCTTTGTTTACATTTCGTAACTCATGCACACGCAAGGATTAGATGCCGAGTCAATGAGTCTAATATTCCTCCAAGCAGCGAGGGAATGCCTGTAATGTAACGGCGAGTTTTATCGCCATTAACAGCTGATTGTCACCATCTATCCCTGGATGTCGACTTTTGTAAGGTAATACACATCATGGTCTGTGATGCAATATTTGCTACATAAGACGCCCAAACATTTCCTCCCGCTTTTGAGGGAAAAAAGTGCATCTTATGGAGCGAAATATATGGTGATTTAATTGACTTTTTTACATTGTCAAAAATTCTGCATGTAAAAGCTTATTACTACACCATAAAACAAAAATTAATCTGTCAAAAAACCTTAAACGCTTCGCTTTTCCCATCGTTTTTACACTGTTTTGAACGTATTTCCCAATTCTATTTTGATTAAAATAGTCTTATCTATTATATTATATACAAGATAAGCAAGCAATTATATTTTTATCTACCATAAACATCCTCTGCGGTGGGCTGGCACCCTGCCCGGTGTTTGTTTCCTGCCTTGTGCCCTGTGTTGGCTGGGATTGGCTCCAGCAGACCTCCGTGACCCTGCGATATAGCGGGTTGGATAATGGGTGGATGGATGGATAAACATTCAATATTTATTTTGTGCATTCAGCAGTTCTCCTTGCGATTTTTGTTTATTCATTAATGAGCTAAATGTCATTTGTTTCACATTATAGCTAACGTGTTGGTGTTACAATTTTTTCGTAAAAAAAAAAAAATAGGATTTTTTATTCAAAATTAAAAACTAATTTAATTAACTTATCAAAATCGATGGTAAAGTATAAAACAAATATAGCTATGATATTTACCTTATGATATTTATTTATATAGGTAAAATATTTAATGTTTAATTGATTGTAAAAGAATTTCAATTGGAAGAGACTAATTGAAGATTCAGTCTTGTATGTTTGTTATTATCCACTTGACACTCGGAACGTTTGCACAATCATTGAAAATTGATGGAATCAATTTGGACACAGCCTGTTTTTCACATGGACAACTTTATGTGGCATGTTCAAGGGTACAAACTCCTAAGAACCTTTATATATTGGCTAATGATGGAAAAACTAAAAACATTGTATATAACAAGGCACTTCAGTAAACAATACATCCACATTAGCGAGTCTTCATTGTTTGTTAATTTATTTTTATTTTTAAAGTTGTGCTTTTTAAAATTATTTTTCTCAAACAATTTAAAAAAAAAACACTTTTTTTCCTCCCAGGCAATGTCAGGTATTTCAGCTAGTGTTTAACTAAAATAGGAGCATATCAAGACTTTTGTCACATACTTAGTTATTGCCTCACCATAATCTCCTAGAATGTTTTTAAAAATTTAGAAGTATTATGAAATTATTTGATTCCTGTTTCTGTAATTATTTTTTTACTGTAGGAAATCAGAACATTAGATAAAGAGGTTCGAAGCTGGGATGCATATACAGGATTGGATTCCACTGTAAAGAATATGTTGACCTCTCTGAGAGCAGTGACTGAGTTGCAAAACCCTGCTATCCGAGAAAGACACTGGCAACAACTCATGATTGCCACTAATGTAAGTGAATAAGACCATTACCAGGAATGCATTCAAGGAGAAGAATATTTTTTGGAGCCCTTTGTCTGAAATGTTCTTTTTATGTTTTTGTCAATTACAAAAACAGCCACCAGGTAAAGAATTACTTTCAGTCAAAGCCTACTCTCATAGATGCACAAGCTTATTGTAAAGCCTCTTATTTGTTGTCCTTGTTAAGAAGCTGATTTTTTAAACTATACTCTGAAACTTATTCCCACCAGCGTTATTTTTTTATTTAGTTGTTTCATTTTACAATTCTATTATTTTCATGAATGTATTACTCTATCTAAAGATATTACTACAGCCTATCCAGGCTTAATTCTTGCTATGGAACCCATTCTGTAAATGTGCAGTCTTGTTATTTCCTTGGGATTTTGTGCACATAAAGGAAATGTGTAGAGAGCAAGGTTTCAGTATGTTTTTAACAGTAAGATGCACATTATCCAGAGGCAGAAAAGTAATGTTTAATATTAGATTATAAAATTAGATTAAATAAACTTTATTAATCCCATGGGGAAATTAAGATGCATGCTGCAGCAGAAACATACAAAACAAGGATACAGACTTAGGGGGCAAATATTACAGTTGAACAATCAATAAATACATAAATAAATACAAATAAACTTAAGGAGTACATCAGGTGGAATTATTGAATTTCCTGATAGCAGTGGGCAGAAAAGACCCCCAGGGAGCTCCTCTTGGAGGTGATAGAGGGGATTTTTCATGATGGCATCCAATTTTGCCACCATCCTCTTTTCTACAACACCTTCTAGTGTGTCCAGGGTTCTCCCTGTGATGGAAAAGGCTTTTCTGATAAGTTTGTTCAGGCATTGTACTCCTTTTTAGCTCAGGTTGCTTTCCCAGGAGACCACAGCATAGGGTACCACTGGCTACTATGAACTGGCAGAACATTTCCAGCAGCTTGCTGCACAGAACAAAAGATATATGCTTTACCTAAATAGCCGTTATTTTTTGGTATCTCTTTTATCCTTTCAAATGCTTTTTTCAATTCCTTGATGTAATTTACTGTATTTCTTTGTGGCTTGAGTTTTTTGATTTTTATTTTTTTTTGCATAACTATCTTTATATTCTTAAATTTTTTTTATTTATCAATTTAGTGCATTTTTTGTTTGTTTTTGGAATATATTTATGGTATTTTGGTACCATAATTTTTGGTATCAGAAAAGTTATTCCCTGTATTATATAAATGTACAAAGCTTTTTGCCTGTTTAGCATTTTGTAGATGTTTCCTATCAGATCCTTTGAATATTTTTCTACTTTTCAAATTTTAACTACCCCATTTAGTAAAAAATTAGCTAACTCTACATGGCTGCAACCATGAAACAAAGGAAATGTTTGATATGCTCCTAGATTGAACTGAGACTGACCTTACTTTGACACTTAAACAATTACCAACTAGAACAATGTTACTGAAAACAAAAATAAAAAAGCTATTCATAGTATATTGCTACATGCAAGTGTATCTTCTTTCAAATGGTTATTGAACATTCACATTTCACATAATGAAGTAAATATTAAATAACCTGTTTACCAATTTTATATGAATGTATTTAGTTTACTGTTATTTTAAATTGTTGCATGTTTTGTGGCTTTTTTTGTTTTCTTTGGAATGGTTTGCAGTTTTTTTTTAATTTTAGTTTTTTTTGTGTTTTTACTTTTTTTTGTAAAGGTGAGGTTTTCCATGAGTGAAGATGCAACTTTAGAGGATTTGTTGGCTTTGCAGCTGCACAAAGTAGAAGACGAAGTTAGAAACATTGTGGAAAAGGCTGTGAAGGAGATGGGCATTGAAAAGGTTTATACTATATAATGTTATAATGAGAAGTAAACTGAAATTGTGAAACTCAGCCATGTTTAGTATGTCAGTAGACAACAGATGTTCTTGTCTAAAAATGAGTATTTTTTTAAACTCTATTGATCAAGTTTTAAATTTTACTCTGAATTAAATAATTGGTAACATTTTAGTTTAGGTACTACAGAAATGCATCGATTACTAAATCTATAAAAACCTAGAGTTCAGAAGCATTTGGTATAGTTCACCAGTTGCAAATTATTTTATTTATTTATTGTTTTTTTAGGACTTGTTTCATATTGTGGCCCATAAGTTGTTTTTCAATTGCAAATGTAAATATAATTTATAAAATTCAGTTAAAGTTGTGTTTTGTTTAATAACCTTGTCAATTAGTTATTTTAAAAAGTAAAGAGAAGTGTAAAATGTATTCTAATCAAGCAAGACTGAATATATTGTTTTTATAATTTTTTTACATTATTTAAGAACCTGTTATTTTAATTGGTTGTCTTCTGTTAAACAGGTTCTTAAAGAAATCAGTCAGATATGGACCACTATGGAATTTTCTTATGAAGAACATTATCGGACAAGAATTTTACTTTTAAAACCAGATGAAGAACTAGTAGAAATCTTAGAAGATAATCAGGTAAATATAGTCTTAGAAACATTCTAGGTTCTAAAATATTTCATTACAATTCAAGAAGTGAAAAAAAGTGGTTCAGAAAATAACTTGAAGCTCAAGCATTCCAATTAACACACATCAAAACTCAATATATTGCAATAGTGTGATCCTGCCATCTGCAGTAAACTAAGTACTGGCATAGTAGACACTCTGCAGACCCCACAAGACAGGGTGGCCACCAGAGCCAAAGATCTCCTTCATCTGACCTCAACAAAGCCAGACAACAAGATATGTATTTTATGTCTGAAAATGGGCAAACAATATTTTCTGAATTTTTAGGCTAAACAAAACAGTGAGAAACTCGTGTGTTGTGCCATATTGCATCACCTTACAGCCAGCAAATAGATGTGTGCAGTAATACTTGAAATCTACATATGTTATCTATTAGACAATAAGGAGTGACATCATGATAAGGAAAAGGAAATATCTAAGTGCTGCTCAAAAAAAGCAATTTGCACACAAAGCCATTGAAAAAACTATACCAAGGATGATTAAATCAGCAGTGGAAGAGGGGAGTAAATAAATGCTACCAGTGTAATCAATGGAGAAGATTACTGTACATCAGTTGACTCAAGTATTACAGACAGACAGAAGAGACTTCTATCCTGTCCTCCTTTACCACCTCTTCCC
Organism: Polypterus senegalus; assembly: GCF_016835505.1. Taxonomy (NCBI): domain Eukaryota; kingdom Metazoa; phylum Chordata; class Cladistia; order Polypteriformes; family Polypteridae; genus Polypterus; species Polypterus senegalus. The sequence continues at coordinate 53,408,666 of NC_053168.1, read as the reverse complement.
ATTGAAGACGACCACAACCTTAACAATAAGCATGTGACAAACAAACTGACCATCCCTGACCCATGTAGAAATAACAATATGCAATATCTGAAAAGACATAAGTAAATAATAACATTGGGATTTCAAAATGTTTCATTGTTGTTATGTTAGCAACATAAGAGTTTTCCCTTAAACTGCTAGAAATTGACTATACACCGCACAAGTTTAATTTAATTTGGTCTCCACAAATGTGTTTGAATAGTGTCATATGTAAGTTGAACACCCATGTATTGTTTTCCTAGGGACAAACCAAAAAAAGTGTTTAATTCAGGAAATTTCTCGGGAAATCATCTCGGGCAAAACCCTTGCACTGTGAGGCAGGAGTGACAACTCTGTGGTATTACTCTACCTGAGCAATTGTACTCCACTTAGTAAAGTTCAACCTTAATAAATTTTAATGTATGCCTTTAATGTCTGTTCAGTTCTTGTTACTTGATTGTAGTGCTTCTCTCGCTAGACCACTGAAGCACAAACAGGCATTATCATTTCAACAGTCAATATCATTGCAGTAATGAAATAAGCTTCCATATAATAAAATAATTTAAGCAATTGTATATTTTTATTTAGTGATTATTATCTAATTGTCTACAGAACAGAGACAGCAATTCATATCCGGGTATCCACATTCGGTGTCAATATTGGGGCCTGGCGATATCTTTCTGTGGTGAATCCATGCCCCTGACCCAGAAAGGTTGCTGCAGAGAAAGACAAACAGAGAAGAAATTAATTTTACTTGAGAAATACAGACCATGTCCTTTAACCTCTGGGATGTTAACCTTGAGTGTCTCTCAGGTTAAGCTGTAATGATTCTTAAGCCTCTCGAGACAGTATTGTGCTGTTGTCTAGTGGAAAAAATTACATCATGATGAAAAAAATCATGAATATTTCTATGCGTTTATCAACTCTATGATAACTCATCAATATCTATGTGTGGAATGGAGCTTTCAACTAAAACACACAATGGCGTGGAAACAGGAAGTTGTAAAGACTGTTTTGGAAGAAATTGAAACAGAACCATTAGTTGAATCAAATGATGGTGATGACAAGGTGAATTGGTTATCAGACCTTCACATAGATACTGAAGCTGATGGATTTGGCACTGTACAACCAAATTGCCATGAAATGCCTGGTTAATTCAGCCATGTGAAGCTTCACAGTGAAAAAAGAGCAAATGATTGACCTTGGCCCCCTAAGAACTGCACACAATGCACAACTGTCCATATTCATGTCAGGTTAATGTGGAAGTCACTAAGCCTTGTGCTGTTGTTGCCTACAATAACACAAAGAGCATGTTGATCATATGGATCCGGCACTGACATTCTTCTCTCCCATGTGCAAGCAACTGAAAAAATATATTAAGAAAAGTGTTCAAAAAAACAAGCTTGTACTGTCTTTATTGCAGCATTTGGGTGTGCGCTTGTGACTGGCTCAAAAAAAGGATGTGTATTAAATTTGCATCAGTACAGCAGAGGACACTCGGCATACCTTTCCTATTGTATTTATGTTAGCGTTTTGGTATTTACATGTTTCTGTTACATGTAATAACATTTTTTCTTGTTGAAAAGAATTAAACATTTTTGGCTCATTTTTCTGGGGGATAAGCATAACGCTAAAGAGGTTAACTTGACAATGTCCTTGATTGATCTACTTTACACCACAAAAGATGTTGCAGGAGAAGTTACTCAGGAAAGAGATGTAAATGATGACCGTAAAGCTACTGGAAGCAAATAGTATAATGATGGTCAGATGTGAGCACAAATAAAAGAGTAGTTCACACACGTTTTCAAGCTGGCAGAAGCTGTGCTGAACAATGATGTTAAACAAACGTACTGTGCTGAAACACCATATTTAATCAAATGATAAATAATGTTGAACATATGTTTAATATTACCTAGTTTCTTTCTGAACAGTAGAGTAACAGAAATCTATCCATGTCAAATTAACAAGTTTTACTTATAGTTATTCTGACATACATGTAGTATTCTAGATTCAATGGAACAATATAATTAAACTGACAAACCACAGGTTCCAAATATTTTCCTTGAATTACTAAACTAGAACTTGTCACATTTGTAATGTTATTCTCCTTTTACAGGTGCAGTTACAGTCTATACTACAGAGCAAGTATGTTGAGTACTTTATAGAACAGGTTTCTAGCTGGCAAAAAAAACTCACAGTAGCTGATGCTGTCATATTTATATGGGTGGAAGTCCAGCGCACATGGTCACATTTGGAAAGTATCTTCATTGGCTCTGATGACATTAGAAAACAGCTTCCAGAAGATGCAAATAGGTTTGATGGAATAGATGTGGATTTTAAGGTGAGTTTTTTATGTCATTTTTGAATTATTACTATATAATATGCAACTGAAATATACACTTACAAAAAATAATGTTCAAAATAGATATGAAAGTAAAATCCTAATGTTATTTTTCATTCAACTTGAAAGCATGTTAATGTAAATATTGATATAACAGCATACTTACTTGAAGTAAAAGTCAAGTTCTTGTTGACTATAAAGGATTATCCTTGATGTTTCAAAGTAAGAGTGTCTTATCAATATGTCGTTTACATTTCTGAGAAAATCAATCAAATGTTTAATGAGAAAACGTGGATTGGAGATCCTTAATCCCAGATGACAGTGTATTTATGCTGAAAATATTGTGGTCACTGGAAGTGGGGTTAACTTAACAAGGTATTTATATTTGGGATAATAACATGTTAATGCTGGTAGTCCAGAAAATGTCAATGAGCCATTGAAGTAGGCTCAAGTGCAATAGGTTTATTTTCCTGTTTGATTTGGGTAGTTCAAAATACACTGCCATAAAGGAGATTGTTGATGAGTGTTATGTCGTAAACTGCCATCTTGGCCTGGGTATGAAAGCCTGATATTTTCCTACATGGACTTGGAATTGTCAGACTGAGGTGTTAACCTACTGTAGGTAAGAAAATGTGTTCAGTGTTGTAATTAGGTTAATTACAATTAATTGGAATAATGATTGTAGGAGCAAATTGAAACATAATGAGGAGGCATGTGAGAGCCAGAATCACTAAAAATAACTGTCTTAGTTGTGTACCAAAACCCAAAAGGCAAGACAGGAGATTGTCACTGGCAAGACACTACCAAAAAGGTAAAAGTGAAACAGCCAAAAGAAAATGAAAGCATAACAACATCTTACAGACAGACCTCAGTATGTGCATCTCGGGAACTGCAGGTCTGGCATTGTGGTCAGCAATACAGGAGCGCCGCAAGGGACTTACTTTCTCCGGTCCTGTTCAGCCTATGTACATCAGACTTCCAATACGATTCGGAGTCCTGCCACTTGCAAAACTTCGCTGATGACACTGCTATTGTGGGCTGCATCAGGAGTGGGCAGGAGGAGGAGTATAGGAAGCTAATCAAAGATTGTGTTAAATGGTGCGACTCAAACCACTTACACCTGAACACCAGCAAGACCAAGGAACTGGTAGTGGATTTTAGGAGGCCCAGGCCCCTCATGGACCCCGTGATCATCAGAGGAGACTGTGTGCAGAGGGTGCAGACCCATAAATACCTGGGAGTGCAGCTGGATGATAAATTGGACTTGACTGCTAGTACTGATGCTCTGTGTAAGAAAGGTCAAAGCCGACTATATTTCCTCAGAAGGTTGGCATCCTTCAACATCTGCAATAAGATGCTGCAGATGCTCTACCAGACGGTTATGGCGAGTGTGCCCTTTCCTACGTGGTGGTGTGCTGGGGAGGCAGCATAAAAATGAAGGATGCCTCACGCCTGGACAAACTTGTTAGGAAGGCAGGCTCTATTGTAGGAATGAAGCTGGACAGTTTAACATCTGTGGCAGAGCGACGGGCGCAAAGCAAGCTCCTGTCAATCATGGAGAATTCACTGCATCCACTGAACAGTGTCATCTCCAGGCAGAGGAGTAGCTTCAGTGACAGACTGCTGTCACTGTCCTGCTCCACTGACAGACTGAGGAGATCGTTCCTCCCCCACACTATGCAACTCTTCAATTCCACCCGGAATTACAAACACATAAATATCCCTCTTTCTCACACTTATTAATTTGGTTGCGCTATTTTCACACATTTAATGGTAAAGGTAGGTGTAGGAATTACAGCTAAAAAGCCACAATATTATTCATGGTAAACTTGTTTAACAACTTTCTGCAGCCACAGTCTTACTAGTATGACAAATCAAAAAGCTTTTGTACTTTACTAAGCAGAAAGAAGCTAAGCTAGAACATCAGGCTACAAGCCTAGGCTTAAAGATATTGTACATATATGAAGATTGCATATTGTCCATGCAGCAGATCTGTCCTTTTCACATTGCAAATGAGAGAAGAAATTACCAAATTCAATATCTTTTAGCAACACTAACTTTGTGGGAGTTGCCGGAAGTGATGAAAGCTGACTTTAGAATTTCCTATCAGTTTACTCGTTTTGCTGTTGTCTGTCAACATAGTTACAGTATATGGTTGTAACATAATTGTGCGAGCAAAACTTTCTAAAGCCTGTGGAAATCTACTGAACATACCTACTGACCTTTGAACCTGTTTGTTACTGTTGTAAATAAAGGATACCAACATCCCTGCAATCCATAACTTCCATCTGGAGTGCTAGCTACACAAAAATTGGCCTGTCATGCATTAGTGGTACCAAGCTGCAGGGTACCTAAAATCACAAACATGTGACAAAACTCCTTCATTTAGGATGTTCATTATCTATTAACATTGTACTTGTGCCTCATTTACTGTTTTTTTCATTGGAATCCCACTCTTTGGCTTTTGATCATGTTTCTTTAGCAATTTGTAATTTAATTTGATATTAAAATTGCTGGAAGTTTGGTGACCAGAACTTTGTGAAAAATCTTCACACAAAAATATAAGCATTACATGAAGCTGATTTCAGAGTACCTACATAAAATATATATAACAGGTCAAAGCAATCAGTGAGTATGATCATTTAAAAATACAAGTTTAATTTTTCAAATGTATTTTGCTATAAAATTATTTTCTTATTTTTAAAGGAACTAATGTTTGAAAGTGCTAAAACCAAAAATGTAATTGAAGCTACAAACAAACCTTATTTACATGAAAGACTAGAAGATATTCAGAGCAGGTTAGTAAATTATGATTTCATGTTAGTTGTACAAGCAGTGAGATTAATACAATTCTTTGTTTTAATTTGAAAATCAACATACTTTACATAGAAAATATTCTTAAATTACACTAGAACTTTTCTGTTCCTTTAGGCTATGCATTTGCGAGAAAGCTTTAGCCGAATACTTGGAAACAAAGCGTCTTGCCTTTCCACGATTTTACTTTGTGTCCTCAGCAGATTTGTTGGATATCCTTTCCAAAGGAGCACAACCTCAAGAGGTAAAGAATACTAGGTTGTAATAAGTGATCACATACAAAGAAAATAAAGTGAGAAATACATGTAATTATAAGTGACTTCATGTACAGGTATGTTTATAATATGAATTGCTGGCCTTTTTCCATATGCCTGCTTTTCACCTCTACCTTGTACCACTCAGTTTATATAGCCTTCTCTTACTACCTTCAGTGACTTTATTTTTTCCGTAGACTGTTAGACTGTTAAGTATGGAGTCAAAGATTACCTCAAAATAACTGTAGGTGACTTGTATTTATTTTTCTTTTCTTTTCTGTCAGCCACTCATTCAAATCATGAAGCAGCTACCAAAATCCTTTTCTGTCTTTTCATTTCTAGAGTAGTTAGAATAAATTTAACTGATTTGTGTTTTGTTTTTTGGAAAATAAATAATAAAGGTAATAATTTTAAATCAGTAGGTTGCTTAATAAATCCACACTAATAAACATATTGAAAATACACCTGTATTTTAAAGTTACATAAAGTAATAAAGAAAGTGTGCTTTAATTACTAATGATCATTCATAGATCATTTTCTTTTTACAGTATTGATTAATTTTAATCTGTTCATTAAAATTTTTTTCTAATTTTCCATTTACAAGCTTGTTTATATTATATCTTTTATAGTTCTTACATGTTCTAATATTTGACCACCTACAACAATTCACTGTTTGGCAAAAACATAGCAATTACTTGTTTTAGATGGTGAATTGCAATTTGTTATGATATAGCTTGTAGCTCTTTAATTTATGCATATTGTTCTCAGCATAAATAATGGCATATAATTAAGATAAAGTTACTGTATATCAGAGGTGACGATGTGATTGCAACAGTCTTTACTTATTCTTCCAATAGGTCACTCGTCATTTGGCTAAGCTGTTTGACAACATGGCTGATCTACAATTTAAGGAAAATGAAAAAAAGGAGCTGATGACAACTGCAGTTGGAATGTACAGTAAAGAAAAAGAGTTTGTTTCATTTCATTTGGACTGCAGATGTATTGGACAGGTAGGTTAAAGTGAACATTTTCATCTAGTGACTGCAAGCACCACATTGTGGAGAAAATGTAAAAATCACTTGAAAGTTGAAGTTCAAAAACAACAATTTAATTTAATTGAACCAGATTTGAATACTTTTATGAACATTTGTAACATATACTGTATATGATTAGAGGTTGGGCGCATGCACTGATTACAATGCTTTGCCACACCCACCACACGATGAACCACCCGGATTGGGACCTGAGTGCAGCCATGCAACAGGTGGCACCTCAGCACCACACTGGAACATTATGAGTTTTTTTTTTTTTACAATGGCTGGAGTGCAAATCCTGCCACCAACACCCAAATGTTTCATGCAAGTTGAATAATAGTGTAAAAATACAGTTGTGTAATTTGTTATCCTTTTCAATGTACACATGGTCTTTCACTATTAGACTTAATTTGAAAGTATTTACTTGGAAATGGTTTTGCAAGCTTGAATTGGTGACAAGGAAGTGGCTGAAACTCCTATAATGATTCATCTGCATTTTGGTGCTGAAATAGATTACAGAGATAGGATGGCAGATAGATAAATATTGTAAAAATAGACAGTGTATTGTTTTTCTGCTTGTTAGCTAAACATATAAAACAATATAACAAAGAAAAAGGTTTGGGGTTCCAAGCCGCATATTAACAGTGTGTTCTCAAAGATACTTTAAAATAAATATAGAGTAGTATCAAAGGACTGAGTCCAGAACGGAACTAACTGAGAAGAGGGAATGAGCTGACTTTATAGCTAGAGGGGAGCAACAGGAGTGTCTAGACGGCAGCTGGCAGAAGTTACGTCAGAATCAAGGCGGGAACTGGAACTGGAAGTAGAATCTGTTATGGTGTTGAGTTTAAGTAGGCTTTCCTTCTGATGATCTGCAAAGAAGGGAAAAAAGATGTTGGTGCACTTTGTGAACTCTGACCTGGCATTTTACATTTAGTTAAGCCCTGGATCACATGCGCACTTGTGTGAGTTAATATGTCCTTGTATTTTTGCATATGCAAATCTTTATTAAAGAATATAATTCCTAGTTTTGTTTCTTTTTCTGCATTATCGAAATTCAGAAGTTTGAATAACTTTTTTTTTGTATTTTTTTATTACAGTTATTCTTATTGCATGATACACTTTTGATTACTAGACTTTTCTTTTTCAGTTGAGTTTTCTGAAGAGAATATGCAGTTAGGTTGACTGGCAAAAAGTGTTAAACTGTTAAAGTATAAGCAAGTGTGTACAATGCTTGTGTCCTGAGCACTAAGATTTTCCAAAAACAGAATAGATTACTCATACTTTAATTAGTGTGACAGAGATTAAATTGGGGCAAGATAGAGAGTGAAGTGCAAGAAATGCAGGAAACAATGAAACCAAACCAAAGAGATCTTGACAAATTCACTTTTAAAGGGAATGAAAAGTCAGAAAATTGAGGAAGACAGCCTTAGAAACTAATATTTACCGGCTAATATCTTAATTTTCAAAAAAGAGGAAACAGTATGAATACAGAGTGATCTTCTGTAAGAGGCTGCCCTAAGACACAAATATTTCCCAATATGTGTCCATACTCCCTTGTGACATAAGATGTCAAACTATTTCCAAAATAAATGATAAGCTGCACAAATTAAATAAGAAAATTTAAATAAGCAGACAGACACTACAGAAAACTTTACCTGGGACACAAGCTTCAAATGCATCTATCTTGTTTACAAGAGTGTTTACCATAAAACTATATTTATTGTAAACGCTAAAGTCTTTTGAAGACACACAGAAGTAGTTCTCTAGTTCATACCCTATTTAATGAACTAAATGCTGTATTTAAGACCCCACTTTGCAGAAATCCATAATTTTTTGAATTTCATATTTTTGCCATCTCCTCTGTTTTGGCAGAGAAGAATGCTGCTAGATAATGTAGTTTATAATACTGAATATTAAAATAACTGATGTTTCTGATAGCTGACTGGCAATTCCAGTTTGTTGACAGGTTCTTCTTTTGTGATTTTAAAAGGGTCAACAAATCTTGGGGCTAACTTAGTGATAGATCCATCAATAATGCAACTTTTGTACAGAACCATACCTTCTGTTCAGTTCAAACGTAACAGTAGCATGCTTCTTACCATGTTGGTCCACATATTTTTTGACAGAGGCACTTGTTTTCTTCATGTTTTCATGTGTTTAGCCCATCCAAATTTAAATAAAACTGGTGGGCAATAAATGTTCATACTTTTGAAAGGAGAGAAATTGATTGCATTTGATGTATCAATATTTGTTAAACATTCTTGGGAGAGAGGGAAATAAGTAGATTAAATGAAGTATAATGTGTCTTACCAGTTTTGATTAGAATTCTCCCACAAAGTATTGCAAATATCTCTCTAGATCCTAATTAGCTTTTTCAGTCTCATTATTAGACTTGGGTTAAATACCTGGTGATCCACAGAGAATATCACAAAAACAAGATATACAGTAAATTGTGGACTGCAATCAGAAACAATTGAGCTGGGGAGTCCATGCAAACAGAGAACCTGTGACTTGGATTTTTCACCAGTTTATTCTCTTAAGTAGATTAAATATTCATTACTTCTAAAATATCCACAATAGTTTAAAGAAAACCTGGGAGAGAGGTAAATTTGTAACAAAGTCCATAATTTTATGTTTCCATGACCTTATTGGTAGTGACAGAAGCAATCCTAGTGATTAACAGGATTCTGCTTTGTTTAATTATAAGCCTTCACATAATTTGTAACATCTTGATTTAAGGTGGAACACCAAATATGACTAGAATTAAAATACTTTGTTTTGTCATTACCTGGGTCACCTGCAAGTAAGGAGGCAAAGCAGGAGTTTACCGGACACCAAAGAGGGACTTATTTTTATACACAAAATATGCTTTTAGGGACTACTTCAGTGGCAACAACATTTCTATGTACTGTACATGTAGATTTGTACTCTTCATAAATGATAAAAAATATGTGGTAAGAATTATTCCTTTTGGTTTGTTTTCTAGTGTGGCACTGTCAAACCGATGAAAAACTTCTCTTGTTATCATTATGATTAAATCATCTAAAACATACTGCCAATTGAGCTTGTGTAGTATTCAGGTGTTTGGCAATCTTTACATTGTAAGAAAAAGACAATTATTTGCACAAAGGACTGAGGAACCAGGTTGTAAACCCCATTTAATTGTAGTCACAGGAAGGAAAAGGTAAATGGCAGAAAGGGGTGAATAAAGATTTTGGCTCTTCACCAGCATAATATTTCAGATAAGAAATCTAAGGTTATTTAATTACAACCACCAATTCTGATCCAATGTTGGTATGCTTTTTTTTTGTTTGTTTTTGTTCAAACAACTCCCAATTTTGTGCTGTTTTACTGTAGAAGTTATCTCAGACACCTTAGCTTGAGACTTTTAAATCCAGTCTCTGGATGTTTAAGCCAATCATTTTAGTTGGCCTTTTGTTATTTTGTGAACTTGGAGACTTTGTAGGACAGAGAGGCATTGCTGACATGGAGTTGAATATGGATACCATAAATTAAATAAAAGCTGTAAGGAACTGAATCATAACTGATGAGAAACGTTTTTGACTAGTTTTTTTATTGAAATATAAGAACCAACTTTTGTAAGAAGAACATAAGCCATTTTAAGGAATTAAAATAACCAATTTCTTAAATGGAAAGACAAAGGAAAGCAGAGGATTTATAGCGAAAGGCAGGGGCAACCTTTGCTGCAGTCTTCCTTAAAGCAAATGGCCTCTGCTGAATAACGGATAAAGTGACGAAATGTCTAGAAGAGGAAAAATGTGGGGAAGGAAGTGAATATTAATAGACAGAATAGGTATAAAAAAATCAGACATACCAGGCCAAAAGCTGAACTCACAATGCCAGTCCCAAAATATATGCATAAACATGCCTGGTGTGTTCAGGATGCAAAGGTGACAGGATCAGAGGACAAACGGCAGAAATATCATTTATACAGAATAGAATTTAGAAATTTAAATGGAATCGGAGCAGATTAACTGTATAATTGAAATAAAGACTGTTCCACCTAACCAGCTGAGTGATCAGAACATTGACAAGAACATTTCAAAGCTAGTTCTTAATGAATAATGTTTCCTTAGGGAGTTATTTAGAGAAGAATTAAGGAAAAATAATTCATGGGTTTTGTGCCTTTTTTAATAGAAGTGTTCTTAAATCCAAAGGCTAGAGAATGAAATTAAACTGAGTGACATTATGTATACATTACAGCAAATCTTCTAATAATAATGAAGTATTCAGCAGAAGTGTGTCAGGAAGTACTACTGAGGCTCTTTTATACCTGATTGATGTTTTTTAATGTTAGCCAAGTTAGAAGGGTTCTTTCTTTTTAGTTTTTTTTGTTGTGTGTTTGAAAAGGGGTTTGTTGTTTGTCATAATAATATTTATAGAGCGTCTATAAAAATACAAATTTCTTACTGGGGAAAATGTAAAATCTATCTATCTATCTATCTATCTATCTATCTATCTATCTATCTATCTATCTATCTATCTATCTATCTATCTATCCAGAATGGACTACAATCTGGGTATCTCTGGCACTGCCCTCCAGTGGTTTAAGTCCTATATGACTAATAGCCAAGAGATTGTTAATCTTGGCAACAGCAGATCCAACTCCACAGCAGTCCCACAAGGAGTTGCTTAGGGCTCTGTCTTTGACCCTCTAATCTTCTTTGCCTATATGCTTCCCCTTGGCCATATTATTCTTTGCTTTGGACTGTATCATTTGTATGCAGATTACACTCAACTTTATTTCAGTTTTAAAAGTGAAACTTCATCAGAGCTTTCTCAGCTCACAACTTGCCTCAGTGAAATTAAAACCTGGATGGCATAACTATTGAAAATTAAATTGCAACAAAACTGAGCTCCTGCAAATTAGCACAAAAGTGCAACTTGGAAAAATTATCTCCTTTTCAATCATTCTCATCAGACCTTCTTAAATGAATCTTGGTGTCATTCTCGATTCCTCCCTTTCTTATTCACATATACCACATTAACAAACCTTCTTACTTCCATTTCCATAACATATCCAGTGTTCACTCATTCCTCATTTATTTTAATTCTGAGAAAGTTGTCCATGCTTTTATCACATCCCAGATTGATTATTGTAACTACCTATTGGCAGGTGTCCCTTCAAATCTTACATCACAGCTCCAGTTAATAAAAAGCTCTGCTGCAAGAGTCCTTGCATGAACCAGCAACAGTGAGCATGTAATACCCATCCTGCTTCACCTTCACTGGCTCCCTGTGTCTTACAGGATTGAATGTCAAATTCTGTTAATAACCTACAAAGCTTTAAATGGCCTTGCACCGGACTGTATCCATCACTATGCTCCTATTCGTCCACTAAGGTCCACTTATTCTGCATTCTTGTTGTGTCTCACACTAACCTGTACTCTTTGGGTGCCAGCACCTTCAGCTCTATAGCTCTCAGACTCTGGAATGACCTCCCTAAATTAATTAGATCAGTCAACTCAGTTGATTCTTTTTAAAATCAACTTTAAACTCATCTGTTCAGTAAGGCTTTTAACTTAACCTAACATTCTACCCCTTCCTTCAGTTTCCCTCTGTCCAGATGCTCAGGATAATTTGTTTGTGTGTTATATCACAAATTATGTTATTTTTTGGCTTTTATTCTAGTATTAAATTTAGTATTTTACGCTGGTTTATTATCTTTTATTCTATTTAATACTTTTGCATATCCTTTGTTTATCCTTTTTAGTGTTCTATGTATTTATATTTGTATCCAGTATAACATGTACCCTGCTGCTCCTTCTGAGACTCTGTGAAGCTCCTTGAGCATGGGAAAATTGCTATACTATTAAAATGTATTATTATTATTATTATTAATATCGTATTCTTTATTCTTTAGTACATTATGGCTTAAAAGATAAGCCCCCACATTCAGCACTGAAGGATGTATTTAACAATATAAATTAAAACGTCACTCACAGTTGCAATTTTATTAAAGGTTTTGCCTATATTTTAAGTTAACATTGGCATATTAGGTTTTAGGGAGACTCCAAATTGGCTTTGTATGACCGCATGGATCTGTGCTCCACTATGGACTACCATCCATTCCAGTCCTAATTCATGCTCTGTGTCTGTTTCTGCTGACATATGCTCCAACCCTCTGTATATGTTTCTGTTGTCTAACCTGTGATTAGTTGTGTTCAGTGTTGGCTTACAATAGTCATAATGAGTCTTGCCCTAATGAGTCTTTGTCTTGATTTCTTAAGGTTGAAACTTGGTTGAATCATTTGGAAGAAACAATGCGTGAAACAGTTCGGCGTCATATTACTGAAGCAGTTGGAGCCTATGAAGAGAAACCCAGAGACCAATGGGTGTTTGACTACCCTGCTCAGGTGGCCCTAACCAGTTCACAGATATGGTGGACAACAGATGTGGGCATTGCTTTTGAAAGACTCGAAGAAGGCTTTGAAACTGCACTCAAGGACTACAACAAAAAGCAGGTGTTGTGCATTTGTTATTTGTAAAGTATGTATTCTTTACCATTTGTATGGATTCATATTAATTGAATTTAAGCATAATTTACAATTCGTTTAAAAGTCAAAAGTGATTTTTAACACCCAAGCAAAATTGCAGAGTTCAAAATAAATAGTAGCCTCTAATTAGCAAACACCAACAATCTACGTGTACTGTAATATTCTATGGTAAAGCCATAATACTAAGGAGATAAAGCACCATTAAGAGTCTCATTTTCAGTTATGCTTAAACTGATAGCAACAGCAAATTCAACTAAAAGAGAGAGAGAGACTAATAGATGGATTCTGTTTTAATGTAACTATAGAATCAGAAAGCTTTGTTAATTATACTATATAGTAAATTGATGACCTGTAATTTGCAGCTTCTGTTGGTTCTCTTTGATTTATTGAGGGATTTGTGAGACTTACCAAGTTAGTTTCCGGGTTTCTCTGCTGTCACACCTAAAGATTAACATACACACAGATACTCTTTTACACATACACACACAGAGATCCTATTCACACGACTAAGTATGAGTGTTGCTTAACTGCCAGTCACTCTATAGTATTTCATATAGGATCTCATCTACATGAATATGCAAGATGGATGCCTCATGCCTGTCATCATTCGGTACTTCATATAGAGACTAACTGTCACTAGCAGTAATGGTTCAACATCTTTTGGTTATATAACACTTACCAACCATTCAGGTCTTATTTCAACTGCATTTGTTCTTCTGTTGAAGTGAGACGTCTCAGTCTTGATAAGCTCTGCAGGATGAGCAAAATGCTACTCTCCCCTGCAGCAGCTACCTTAAAATTTACTTTATTACTTCTGTCACTCTAGATATAAAGACAAATTACAGAAATGTGAAAGCAATGTAGTTACTATATTTATTGCTATTTATTGTAGTGTAATAATACCAACAGAAGAAAATATAATAAATAATAAAATTGATAGCAAAGTCTGGATATAGTCTTAGAAAAGCCTAATGAAAATTAGCTATATCTAGGGTGGATGTTGTCCTTGGCAGCTTTTTAGTTTAACAACCAGCATGATGTAGAAGATTGTGTTCTCTGACATCCAAAGAAAATGGTCACTCTGTCTCTTTCTGACATTTCTTGGTCTCTGAAGTCCTGTGTTGTTTCTCTTTTCATTTTGTGACGCGTGAGTCCCTGTCATGCACCCCAAAACATGAGGCTGAGTCTCAGTACTTTAGCAAAACCAACTTTATTCAGCTTGAAACAGGAACAGCATGGTTATTTATTGTAGCGGGATCTACCTATCTCCTACACACAGACACAGCAATCAGGCAGGTTTGTGGCCAGGCTAGTGGCCAAGTAATCCTGTTCCCTGCATTTATAATGTTCTTTGCATCACCCATCGACTGCAAGTGCTCATAGCACAATCACGATTAAATTAAATCTGCTTTAGCTGCGAGCCGCTTCCACGTTGGGAGTCCATGGTTGCCCTGGCAACTGATATACTGTCTTCAACAGATGCGGCTATCGCAACTTGCAGGAAAAAAACTTTGGGGTTGGTGGCAGGATTTTGCACTCTAGCCACTGTAAAAATTTTACACAGCTCTGAAACACCAGACAGACTTACTGCTCTCCGTGGGAATAACACTGCTGCAGCCGGCCACAGAAAGGCTGCTCGCACTATGAAAGAGATGGGGGAAAGCCTCCAGCAGTCCCATCCCCATAAGAGTTGAAACTGCAGGAGAGCCAGTGGGATCAGACCTGGGGATTTGAGCTGGCGTAGTGCTGAGGTGTCACCCATTGCTTAGCAGCACTCCGGTTCTAATCTGAGGCGACCCATCTGGGTAGGTGCATGGAATTTCTTGTCTCTCCATTTCAAGTGATGGCACTCTCTGAGGTACGTAGACCGGGGACTGGCAAGAACTCTGTAGGTGGGTACACCTTTTATTGGTCTGGTCTCTCTGATAGCTGTCATACTCGGGGAGTAGCTGTTGCTGTGGCGGATCGGCTTCTCCCAATGGTGTAAAATATCACTCCTTTAAATGAACATATTATGAGACTCTGATTAAGGCACTCTCTGGGGGCTTTGTCTGATGTTTCAGTGTATGCTCTGGCTGCGGTAAGTGATGTCACGATGAGAGAGACATTATATTCGCAACTTCACTTGGTGGTTGATGGGTGCCCAGGAGTTCATGGTTAACTTCAAAGCCACCACTGGCACTGACAGAGCAGGCTTTGAGAATTGTGTCAGCCCCCATAGGTCTGGCAGTCATGGTGAAAGTGGCTCCATGTTCCTTGATTTTGCAAAAGTGTCAGGGGCTATGGATCTCTGGATCCTGGTTCCAGCGTCCTGAGCCCTATCATTTGACTTGGTACTCCAATACTGGTGGTGCGGTGAAGGAGATCGATCATATCCTCATGGGCAGACGCTAGAGGCTCCAGTAGAATTGCTCAGTTTGTGAATTCTGACCACAGAATTGTTGTTGATACCGTGAAGATCCAGCTTAGGTCCAGTAGGCTACCACATACCAGGAGAATGAGGCTGGTCCTGGCTAGACTCCAAGATCAGGCTGTTTCTAATGAGTTTGCATGCAGTTTGCTTGAGGAACTTGCAGACTTGGGTGCGACTGACGATTCTAATGTGATGTGGGAGACTTTCCATGACAAGACTCTGAAGGTTGCTAAGACTTGTATTGGTATTGCTGGTGTTTCGTCTTGCAGGGCACCCTGGATATCATTGAGAGGAGTTGCAGCGGACAGCTTGATGGCAACTCTAGTCTGTACAGTGGAACCGAAGCAATTTCCCCCATAGGATTGTATATAAATACAAATAATCCGTTCCACAGAGAGGAGGTTACAGTGCTTAGAAGCCATGGTTAACTGCAAAAGCACACGAAATACTGTAGAGCACAAAGAGCTCACAGGTAAAGCACGCACGTCTGACTGAGAACAATGAACAGGGAGAGGCTGAACACATGCTTAAATACAGTAATCGGCACGTATGAACCGGAAGGGAAATGAAATAGAGCACAAAGAGTTCACAGTGAAAGCACGCACGCACGTGCAAGCACGCACGTCTCACCGAGAACAATACAACACGTGTGGAAATCATCGGCGCGCACAAACCGAAAGGGAAACTGGCTTGTTCATATACCGAGTGTGTGGTCGTGAACCAAGGCAAAAGCTTGGCGAACTTTTTGGTCGTAAACCGAGTTGTACGTGTACCGAGACGTTCGTGAACCGAGGTTCCACTGTACCGGGAACTGAGAAAGACAGCTCAAAAAACTCTGTGGACAGATAAGGAGGCATTTGCTTAGTGGAATATGTGAGCAAGTGACACAAGCTGCATATTGAAGGTTATCTTATGAGCAATAAAATGCAGTAACTTCTTACTTTACTTTTTCAGATTCATAAGTGTATAGCCTGCAGTATTTTTTTCCAAGACTTTTTCGCTCGCCCACCCCCTGGTTTGGTTTACCGGATATACAATTTAAAAGAGATTGTTATTTTCATGGGAACTGTTATATATGCATTATTTTCACTTTTACTTTTAAACTTTTATAAAAACAATACTTGTCCTTTATTTCCGGCCCCGGCCGTGGTGTAATCTTTCTCGCAGAACCTATAACTCTGCTCGTGTTTTGAAGGGGGGGGCGGCTGAATGCACGCTAAGGAGATGCCATCAGATCATCTGCTGTCTTTCTGCTGCTGCTGCTGTTGCTGCTGGTGAGCTGTGTGTTGTTTTTGTCGCCCTGCACGTCGATCATTTAAAAGCCTGTTCAGCAGCTGTCCTTTTGCCTTTTCGTGTCTCTGCCGCTCACGTTGTGAAGGGTTGCTGAACGCACACTAAGGAGTTGCAGTCAGATCATCTGCTGACTTGTTGCTGCTGGCGAGCTGCGTTATCTGCTTGTCACGCTTTGCGTCAATCATTTCAAAGCCTGTACAGTAGCTGTCCTTTTGCAATCTCACGTCTCTGCCACTCATTTTGTGAATGGGGGGCTATGCTGAACGCACGCTAAGGAGAAGTGGTCGGATCATCTGCTGGCTTCTTGCTGCTGCTGGCAAACTGCATGTTCTGCTTGTCGCTTGTCTTTGTTTTAAGAGCTGGGAGCTCATGATGTCTGTCTGCCAAAAGCATTCCAACAACTGCTTGGTTAGATGTCTGTGAACTTGTGTTAAATGTTGTCTCACTGCCTTGTCTCGCGTGACGTTAAAGTGTCTCTCGCGGGATGTCAAAATGTCTTCCGAGAAAATCACATCTCATCTTCCTCCCAGGGTTTTTTTTTTATAATAGAGAAATAAAAATTAGTATTCATAGAATTGTTAATTCATAAGAAATAGATGAAAAGATCAAGAAATATAAAATGGGATGAAATAAAAGACACAGTCAGTACTATCCCTATGTACAGTACATATATTAAATGTATTAACCAATTTAAGATTGCTTTTAAATATCCTGAGGTTTAAACTAGATTAAACATAAATGAAGGTTTAATGAAATACTTGGAATCATTCAATTTATATACATATTTACTGACATATATTCAAGCTTTATATCAGATTCTTTTCTGTTTTCATGTGTAACTTGGATGAACACTTATTACTTCTAAATATTATGTGCATAACCAAATTATTTTCCTTACAGATTGCTCAGCTAAATGCTCTCATTAACTTACTATTAGGAGAGCTTAGTCCTGGAGATAGGCAGAAGATTATGACCATATGTACAATTGATGTACATGCCAGAGATGTTGTGGCAAAACTAGTGGCTCAAAAGGTAAGTTTGTTTTTAACAGTAGCAATAATTATGATTTTTTAGAGTAATTATATTTTATATTAATTACAGTATTATTAGAATATGATTCTAGTTAATAGTTATGTATCTGAGATGCTATTAGAAATGATCTATAAGCAAATTGCAGTGTTACCCTTGATAAAATAATTCGTATTTCATTGCCTTTAATCTAACAAAACTATAAATCTTCCAGTAATATCTCTTTAGAGAAAACAGGTAAGTAGCAGTATTATATCAGTATAAAATAATATTAAGACCTGTTGAGTACTATAAATTACAGTCCACTATATAATCTTTACATAAACAAATATATATTAAAACAAGTTTTATTTTTTGTCCTTTTGTTCTTCTGAACCTGTTTATTTAAAGAACCAAACCTAGATAGGCATTTAGTCCATAACACAACAGTCATTTGTACATCCACACCCTCTGTCACTGAGTAAATTTAGATTCACCATTCCAAAAAATATGTACATCGTTACTTAATTTAGGGAACACTTTATCACTGGCTGTTATCTAAATAATTGGCTAAAAGAGTGTGTGTGCATATGTTTATGTGTGAGTTTATCTGAATGTATGTATGTACTGTATATGAGTGTTAGCTAATAGCTGATGGCAATCAAGTAAAAGTGAAATTTATCATTTTTAAAAAACAGAAGTGTTTTTAATAAACTGTTCTCACAAGCATGGCTACTTGTTAGCCTATTTGTATGTGTAAAGTAATAATTTCTTTATTTTCTCCATTTCATAGGTCACTAACTCACAAGCGTTTGTTTGGTTATCCCAGCTCCGTCATCGCTGGGATGATGCTGAAAAGCACTGTTTTGCCAACATTTGTGATGCACAGTTCCAGTACTCCTATGAATACTTGGGAAACACTTCTCGTTTGGTGATTACACCTCTTACTGACAGGTATATGATGTATTGCAAACATATATTTGTTGTTGAAATATAAAAGGAATAATTTCTATTTGAATGCCAGTTATGAAGTAGATTTGTATGCACTGTATAAACTACATAACACAAATCAATGTAAAAGTAATCATATGTATCAAACATATGTAAGTCTTGATATCAATTATAATCATGTCAATGAGTTCAACTAAGAGTCTTGAAAATGGAGATCCAATTGGCATGCCTTCTTTATGTCTATAGTATTTTCCATTAAAACAAACTTTATGGACTGTCATTTTCAATGCCAAAAGGAAAAAGTTGACCACAGAGAAAAGAAACGCAGTTTACAGCATTCCATGCAATGCATGCCCAGCAGTACAGTATATGTGGTACGAACATCTTAAAGACGCTCAATACGTATACAGGAATATTGCAATGCCATCAGAAGGAAAGACCCAGAGTCTCTGATTTGTACACATACAAGTTCCACTAGACACACATTTTAACAGGGACTCTGTGAAAGTAAAATTCAGGGACAATACTAACAGTGTCAGAGAGTTGGCTGGATCATGACTTTCTAAATAAAACGCCATTAACAGACACACTGGAACCCAGTATATGCAGGATTAAAAAGAAGAGCATCCAAATTATAAAAAGATTTTAAGACCAACGCCTTCCGAACCCCACCTTATTACCCCCCGCACAACCTCCCCCTCCACTCATACCCATTACCTGCTATATATTGCCTTGAATTCCTGTATGTCTAACCATCTTTTTCTAAAGATGACACCTTGTTGGTTGTTTTAAGCTTAGGAATAAAAAACTATTTTAAGATACACGACTCATTTTATCCCTTTTGTGCATCACTAGCTACAAATATGCAAACCGTATCATAGACCTTCGCTTCCATATACAGTATATATAAATATATATATAATATATATACACACACACATATATATATACAGTTATATGAAAAAGTTTGGGAACCCCTCTTAATTCTTTCGATTTTTTTTTACCATTGGCTGAGCTTTCAAAGTAGCATCTTCCTTTTAATATATGTCATGCCTTATGGAAACAGTAGTATTTCAGAAGTTGACACTAAGTTTATTCGATTAACAGAAAATATGCAGTATACATTATAACCAAATTAGACAGGTGCATAAATTTGGGTACCCCAACAGAGATATTACATCAATACTTAGTTGAGCTTCCTTTTGCAAATATAACAGCCTCTAGACGCCTCCTATATCCTTTGATGAGTGTCTGTATTCTGAATGGAGGTATTTTTGACCATTCTTCCATACAAAAGCTCTCCAGTTCAGTTAAATTTGATGGTTGCCGAGCATGGACAGCCTGCTTCAAATCATCCCATAGATTTTCAATGATATTCAAGTCATGGGACTGTGACGGCCATTCCAGAACATTGTACTTCTCCCTTTGCATAAATGCCTGTGTAGATTTCGAACTGTGTTTTGGGTCATTGTCTTGTTGGAATATCCAGCCCCTGTGTAACTTCAACTTTGTGACTGATGCTTCAACATTATCCTGAAGAATTTGTTGATGTTGGGTTGAATTCATCCGACTCTTGACTTTAACAAGGGCCCCAGTCCCTGAACTATCCACACAGCATGATGTAACCTCCACCAAATATGACAGTAGGTAGCAGGTGTTTTTCTTGGAATGCAGTGTTGTTCTTCAGCTATGCAAAGTACTTTTTGTTATGACCAAATAACTCAATTTTTACCTCATCAGCCCAAAAGCACTTTGTTCCCAAATGAATCTGGCTTGTCTAAATGAGCATTTTCATACAACAAGCGACTCTGTTTGTGGCATGAGTGCAGAAATGGCTTCTTTCTCATCACTCTGCCATTGTGCAAATTGCACTGAATTGTTGAACGATGTACAGATACACCATTTGCAGCAAGATACTCTTGCAGGTCTTTGGAGGTGATCTGTGGGTTGTCTGTAACCATTGTCACAATCCTGCGCATATGCCGCTCCTGTATTTTTTTTGGCCTGTGAGACCTGGGTTTAACAGCAACTGTGCCTGTGGCCTTCCATTTCCTGATTACATTCTTTACAGTTGAAACTGACAGTTTAAACCTCTGAAATAGCTTTTTGTAGGCTTCCCCTAAACCATGATACTGAACAATCTTTGTTTTCAGATCTTTTGAGAGTTGCTTTGAGGATCCCATGCTGTCACTCTTCAGAGCAGAGTCAAAGGGAAGCACAACTTGCGATTGACCACCTTAAATACCTTTTCTCATACAGTAATCCCTCGCTATATCGCGCTTTGACTTTCGCGGTTTCACTCTATCGCGGATTTTAAATGTAAGCACATCTAAATATATATCATGGATTTTTTGGCTGGCCGCTTTCTGGACAATGGGTCTTTTAATTTAGGTTACATGCTTCCTCAGTTTGATTGCCCAGTTGATTTCATATAAGGGATGCTATTGGCGGTTGGCTTAAAAGCTACCCAATCAGAGCATGTATTACATATTAACTAAAACTCCTCAATGCTATAAGATATGCTTCCCGCGTGGCGCTTGTTTGCTTCTCTCTATCTTTCTCACTCTGTCTGCCTGACGGAGGGGGTGTGAGCAGAGGGGCTGTTTGCACAGAGGACAAGGATGCTCTTCTACAAAATGCCGCTTTATCGCGGTGCTTCTGTATACTTAAAAGCATGTATTGATTTTTTGATTGTTTGCTTTTCTTTGCGAGCGCTCTCTCTGACATTTTCTGCTCCTGACGGCGCTCCTTTAAAGATAAGATATATTTGCTTTCTTTTAATTGTGAGAAAGAACTGTCATCTCTGTCTTGTAATGGAGCACAGTTTAAGCGTTTGACTAAAGGGTGTTATTTCATGTCTAGAGGGCTCTAATAATGTTAACAGTGTGGGAGAGTTTATAAGGGCTTAAAATATATAAAAATAACCATACAAACATATGGTTTCTACTTCGCGGATTTTCACCTATCGCGGGGGGGTCTGGAACACAACCCCCGCGATCGAGGAGGGATTACTGTAATTGGACACACCTGTCTATGAAGTTCAAGGCTTAATGAGCTAATCCAACCAATTTGGTGTTGCAAGTCATCAGTATTGAGCAGTTACATGCATTCAAATCAGCAAAATTACAAGGGTACCCAAATTTTTGCACAGCCAGTTTTTCACATTTGATTTAATTTCATACAACTAAATACTGCTTCACTAAAATCTTTGTTCGGAAAACACCCCAGTACTCAGATGTTCCTAGGAAATGAAAGACATACCACTGTTATCTTTTTTGTTGAAAGTCGAGTAAATTATTATGCAGGAAAACATTTTCATATGACTATAAATGTTGCATGTATTAAAAATTATATCATATTTTATTTACGTTGACATACCACTGTTTTTTTTTTTGTTGAAAGTAAATTTATTATGCAGGCTGAGAGGGATTCCCAAACGTTTCACATGACTATATATATAGATATATATATATATATATATATATATATATATATATATATATATATAGTATATTTATTAATAAAATGTAAAGCATATAACTCCGCTTTGTATTACTTTTATGTCTTATGCATATTTTCTGCAGTGTAATTAGGGTGTTAGTTTAATTAATTAGGGTGTAAATTCTGACCCCTACATTTTCTACACACTTTACTCTGTTGTATTGAATTTTAAATTAATAATTTTACCATTTTTATCCGTCAATCTACACTCAGCAACCCAAAATGACAAAGTGAAAACATGTTTTTGGAAAGGTTTGTAAATTTATTAAAAATCAAAAAGTCATATCTCTCATTTATATACGTTTTCAGAACTTTTGCTGTTGCCATACAAATTGTGGTCAGGTGCATCCTGTTTGCTTTAATTAACCTTCAGATGTGTTTAGAATTTTAAATTAGAGTTCATCTGTGCCAAACTGAATTGATTGAAAACAATTTAGAAAGCACACATCTGTGTATGTAAGGTTCCATAATTCATACTTCATGTCACAACAAAAGCAAAGCCATCAAGTCCAAGGAACTCTCTGTAGATGTCTGTGATCAAATTGTGAGGCATAAATGAGGGCAAAGGTATAAAACCATGTCTAAAGCTTTGAGTGTTCTTGGGAGCACGCTTTTCTAATAACATCCCTATGGTGAAGCATGGTGGTGGAAGGGTCATATTTTACGGGTGCTTTCTAGCAGCTGGGACAGGGAGACTGGTGAGAATTGAGAAAGGGAGAAATGCAGTTAAATACAGGGAGGTCCTTGAAGAAAACCTGCTTCAGAGTGCACATGACCTCAGATTAGGGCAACAGTTCTACCTTTCAGCAGGACATTGACCAGAAGCATGCAGCCAAGACCATGCATTAGTAGCTTTGGGACCAGTTTCTGATTGTTTTTAAGTGGCCCAGCCAAAGCCCAGATTTAAACTCCATAGAACATCAGTAGGGAGATCTGAAGATTACAGTTTACAGACACTTCCATTTTATTCTAATGGATAGCATCTGCAAGTAAGAATGCAATAAACTGCTCAGATCCAGGTGTGCAAAGCTTGGGTGTCTCTACAAGGTACTGAACAGAGGGTCTGAATACCTGGCAGGACTTTTTGAAAATGTTTTTTCACTTTATTTTTGGTTATTAAATGTAGATTAATTAGCAGTAATGGAAAGCTTGGCAAACTTAGCTAGTTAAAATTCTAACTACAATACAATAAAGTGTGCAGAAAATAAAAAGGTCTGAATACTTTCTGAATCTCAACTGTGTAGAACTTGTTGAATGCAGATACTTTCTGAATCCACCATATGTTCATTTGGAGACATTTTTTGGGGTAAGCCATAACAGTACATTTAAATATCATTTATCTAGTTTAAAAATGCCCTAATCATTATAAAAAAGGTGTAAGTTATTCTAAACACATTTTCAATAAAGCAAGGTGAGCTAAATTTATAAATTTAGTTGCATTATCAGTGACTCTAAATTGGTTCTGAGTGAATGAGTATTGCTGTATGCATGAGTCTGCTAAGCAGTGTACTGGAACCATGTCTGGGATTTGTTCCTGACTTGTGCCCATTTTATTTTCGCAGTTGGCACTGTGTTACTCCGATCTTGAACATGTTAAACCCATTAAAAATAGATGAGTAGATGGATGGGTGGGTTTCATTGAAGTTGTTGATCTATTTATGGTCAGCTAAAATGACGACTGTTCTACTTGCCAAGGGAATTTGCTGCTATTAGCATCACAGGTGTATACATGTCTCCAGTGCGAACACAAAAGACACACTATCCACACTGTATCAATCAGTCAGTGCCATGCAAAATATTAATATGGACTGTGTTCATATTATAGCTGGAGACTTAAACCAAGCCAACCTGAGAACAGTTTTACCACATTATTACCAACATGTGGATCTTGCAACCAGGGGAGAAAACATATTAGATCGAGTTTATACAAACATTAAGCATGCATTTAGGGCAGCCTCTCCCTCACCTTGGAAATGTGGGCCATCTTTATGTTATGCTTATTCCAGCATTTAGGCTACTACTAACTAGAAGAACTCCATCTATGAAGCAGATAAGTTTCTGGGATTGGTTTCAGCACTCCAGGACTCATGCACAGACTTGAATGTGTTCAGAGACAGCTACCACTGTCAACCAACACATCAATATGCAAGAGTATGCTGAGTCTGTGACGGGATTCATATCCAAGTATGTGGTAGGTTTGACCATCATCAAGATTATTACCACACCAGAAACCCTGGCTAACCAGAGAGGCGCATGCTGCCGTCAAGTCTGGGGGCAAAAATGCTCTTAGATCTGCACAAGTCAATCTGAACTAGGATGTGAGAGCAGCAAAGTGTGCTTATGGACAGAAAATCCAGGGTCACTTCACTTATTCAAATGACCCAAGGAGCTTTCGACAAGGCATACAGTTGATCACAGACTATGTCTCCTCCACCACTCTCTGTTGATAATATTGATTTTCACAATATACTTAACACTTACTTCAGCCGGCTTGAAGAAAAGAACAACACAACAAAAATGAATGCCCCTCCCAATGTGGATGATGAAGCACTCAGTCGGTGGACACTGCACAGGCTCAACACATGGAAAGCTGTAAGTCCAGACAATGTAACAGGGAGTGCTGAGCAAATGATACACATTCTTACAGACATTTATAATCCCTCCCTGAGGCAAGCCATTGTACATATGTGCTTCAAGGCTACTACTATGATACCTTTGCCAAAGAAGTCACCAGCATCAACGCTCAATGACTATAGCACTCACCCCCATCATGATGAAATGCTTTGAATGGCTAGTCAAGGACCATATAATATCCAAACTCCCTGCAACACTCGATCCACTTCAGTTTGCATACCTCCCGAACCGCTCCACTAATTATGCCATATTGGCAACATTCCATGTGATCATGGCCCATCTGGAGAATAAGAACAGTTATGTGTGGATGCTCTTTATTGACTTTAGCTCTGCTTTTAATATAGTTAATCCCCAGCACTTGGTAAGAAATGTCCACCCACCAGGCATCAATACCATATTATGCAACTGGATTTTGGACTCCCTCACAGACAGACCCTAGATTATACATGTTGGAAAAACATCTCTGAGACCATTACCATGAATACTCTGGTCCCCCAGGGCTGTGTTCTGAGCCCTCTTTTCTTCACTTTGATGACTCACGACTGTTGTGCCAGGCATAACTCAAATTATATCA
Source organism: Polypterus senegalus (assembly GCF_016835505.1). Classification (NCBI taxonomy): domain Eukaryota; kingdom Metazoa; phylum Chordata; class Cladistia; order Polypteriformes; family Polypteridae; genus Polypterus; species Polypterus senegalus. The sequence goes on along the minus strand of NC_053168.1, from coordinate 53,383,310 downwards.
TCAAATTTACAAACAGCACAACAGTGGTGAGGGCCTCATCAGCAATGATGATAACTCGGCCAACAGAGAGAAAATTAACCAACCTGTTTTCTGGTGTGATGACTTGTCAACAAGATGAAGGAGATCATTGTTGACTTCGGAAGGGAACACATGGCTCATATTCCACTTGCAATCCCTGGCAATGCTGTGGAGTCAGAAAGAAGCACCAGGTTCCTGGGGGTGGACGTCAACGATGACCTGACATGGATTGCAAACACCACCTCCCTTGCAAGAAGGCACAGCAGTGCTTTCACTTTCTGCCATGGATGAGAAGAATAAACCTCCCCCAAACCCCCCGTTCTCATAACATTCTACAGAGGTACTGTAAAGAGAATCTTGACCAGCAGCCTCTGTCTAGTATGGCAGCAGCACTGTTTCGGATCAAGAGTCCCTGCAGAGAGTGGTGAGGACAGCGGAGGAAATCATCATAACCACCCTCCCATCTATACAAGATCTGTACTTGTCATGCTGCTTTAGGAGAGCCACCAAGATGATCGGAGACCCAACCCACAGAGCCCATGGACTGTTCAAACTATTGCCCTCTGGCAAACGCTATCACAGCAAGACTGTCAGACTCATTAGGAGTTTCTTCTCACAGGCCATCAAACTACTCCACTCCCTTTAATGTCAAACAACAGACAACGCTTTTTCAGAATCTCCTGAAATGCTGTTATGTCTGTGCATTATGTTTTTCATTACTTGAACACTTTACAACTATATTATATATTACTAGCCAACCCGCGGCGTACCATATATACGTATAATCATGCCAGTTTTTTAATGATTTTTAAGCACAGGGAGAAAATTAACATTTGAAAAATCGGTAATGTAATAAATCAGCAAGAAAAGCAACATTATAACAATGCACGGAACAAACCAACACAGTAAAACAGTTTGCTATGGTGCACACGGTCGTGTGTCGTAACCAAAAACTCGGTTTTTAAAGACTGCTTACTTCGTTTTGTTTTAACCTCAGTTGTAAAGGATTTGTTTGAGGATCCCATGGGATACCCCTCGCAAACCATTTAACGCGCTGCATATGACGATTCACCTCCGCGAGAAACATGCCTCTATGAACAGTCAACGTGGCTCGGAGGTGCCAGGAGTTGGTGGGCGTGGCTCCTTCTGCGTGAGCCATAGGTGTCTTACTTGTCTGCGGCTCAGTGAGTCCACCCCCCTTCCGGCGTGCTTTCCATGGTTGTCTTGCCTTAGTGAATTATATATATAGATGTCTATCTGTTGTTGTATAACGTGAACTTGTCTTTATGTTTGCGTTCGTACATTGAGCCTGGAGAAATGCAATTTCATTCAGCTGTGCACTTGTTGTATGGTTTGAATGACAATACAGTAAATCCAGTCCAATCCAATGTATCATGGCACAGAAAATATTTAAAAATACAGAAACTGCAAATCTGAAATATCAGATTGATTTTTGGTAGAAGAATTCAATGTGTACATTTTTCACAATGCCTTATGTATATTATAAAAATGTAATACTTTTTTTTTTCATCCAACAAGATGTTATATTACTCTTACACAATCATTGCATTTGATTATGAGTGGAGCACCTGCAGGACCTGCCGGCACAGGCAAAACTGAGACAACCAAGGATTTGGGGAGAGCTCTTGGTGTAATGGTGTATGTCTTCAACTGTTCAGAACAAATGGACTATAAGGTACTTGTCACTAAGCAATAATTAATAAATGAATAGCACATTTTCAGGCAAAACTAGGGTGAATTCATACAATTTGCAATCACAAAATATACAGTACTGAACTGTTTTGAATCACCAAATAGTATTTGTGATTATCATGGATGTTCCTGTCTGTCCTTTTTAGTCTATTGGCAATATTTACAAGGGCTTGGCTCAGACTGGTGCTTGGGGTTGCTTTGATGAGTTTAATCGAATCTCTGTTGAAGTCCTGTCGGTGGTAGCAGTTCAAGTGAAGACCATACAAGATGCTATTAAAAATAAGAAAAAAAGGTTTGTTGTGGTCAAAATTAATGGCATTAGCTTTTAGTGGTAACATCAATACAAAAATTGTGAAAGTAGGTTGCTTTAAACTTGTTATGATTTACAGGTTTTTGTTTTTGGGTGAAGAAATTATGTTGAAATTTTCTGTGGGAATATTTATTACCATGAATCCAGGCTATGCTGGAAGAACTGAACTCCCTGAGAACCTTAAAGCACTTTTCAGGTAAGTAGCTTTTTGAATTGCTGTATTGTAGAATGTGACAATGTAAATAATTTAGAATTCTTCTGTGTACAGAAATTTAATGATTGACTTTAAAGTAAAAGAATGCCTTTTAATGCTAATTGAATGAGTTTCACTGCAGAAGATATTGTAGCATGACAAAGCAGTATTTTGTTAAAATGTTAACGTATTGTTAATAATTCTCCTTATTGTCAATACTACACATAAAATGTAAAACTTTATTTTTGCATAAGTGTTTAGTACTCTTTATAGTATACCTGTATTAAGAAATTGACAGATATGGTAGGAGTTAAGTGCTGATAATAAACTTTATACCATCCATTGTCTTCAGTCCCATGGCAGGTATATACAGTATAAAAAAGAAAAAATGTTATTCTTCTAATGTCTCTGAAAAAATAAAACACAAAATGAAAAAGGAGTACATGACCATAAAATATATTCTGTGAAAAAAAACATCAAAAGGTTTAATGTCCAAATGAATAATATGCTGTTAGATAGAAGAACTAAAAACCACTCTAGTCTACCATACCTTAGCTTAAACAAACAGACATTGTTTACTGTTTTTACATAAATTACTTAATCCAATTCAGGATTGCTGAAAACTGTACTGTATAGCATTGTGCACAATGCAGGGCCCAAACCTGGATGGTCTGCCATTCCATTACAGTGCTCTTTATCTTTAAAGATGCCTTAGAGGTATTTCACATGAGAAATTTCTTTTCATCTACATTTGTTTTTCTGCATTGTGTACAATGAAATTGTAACACTTTTGAGTATTTTAAACAAGAAAATGATACTGGTAATAAAAGACTTATGTAAATATATATATATATATATATATATATATATATATATATATCTATATATATATATATAGCTATACTAATAAAAGGCAAAGCCCTCACTCACTCACTCACTCACTGACTCATCACTAATTCTCCAACTTCCCGTGTGGGTGGAAGGCTGAAATTTGGCAGGTTCATTCCTTACAGCTTCCTTACAAAAGTTGGGCAGGTTTTATATCGAAATTCTACGCGTAATGGTCATAACTGGAAGCTGTTTTTCCATTTACTGTAATGGAGATGAGCTTGAACGCCGTGGGGGAGTTTCGTGACATCATCACGCCTCCCACGTAATCACGCAGTACATAGAAAACCAGGAAGACCTCAAAAGCGCTGAAGAAAACATGCATTATATAATTGAGAAGGCAGCTAAACAATAAGAAGCAAGCGAAAGTGACATATACAACCATATTCATGAGTTCTGCTACTTCGGAAACAAAGCACGATGTAAACCTACACTTTAAATTAAGTTCATAGACAGGCTGCGCTGGCGTTTGTAATTTAGTGCCTGCCCATATAAGGCCGTCCGTCAGCGGCAATCCAATAGCAAACTCCCACTAAATATTCACGGGTGAAGGACTGTGTTTATGGAGAGGAAGATGAGATGGTCAGGGTGGTGTTTGACACAAACTCAGCGAAACTGCGAGAGAAAGTTTTAAGTGCCAGGACTAAGGTAACATTAAATACAGCCATGGACATAGCACGAGATGGCACCAGCACAGCTGGGAACCTTCGATGCATGTACACCGAGCGGCTCACGGAACTGACGAGTGCACAGATAAAAGCAACAGTTCCAAAGAGCTGAACAAAACCGAATTACACAATTGAAAAGGCAGCAAAAATATGAAGCGTCTGATAAGCATATTCATAAATCCAGCTACTGCGGAAACAAAGCACACGGTGGAAAAAGTCAATGTCCCGCTAAAGGAAGACAGTGTAAAAAAACCGTGCATGCAGTGTGTCAGGTCTCAGATAAAGAAGAAGACGAGCTGTTTATTGATGCAGTAAGAAACGAATCGATGAATGAAACCTGTCATCTTTACAACGATTGACAAACACGGAATGTAACTTGAACACAACACATCCTACAAATACGAACCTGATTGAAAGAAATAATGATAATCAAATCCTTGATGACAGCAACACTCAGTAACACTCACAAAACAAATACTGTATATTGACAGTCATGTTACGTTATTTTTAAAATGTTCCCTTTTCTTTTCTAGCTTTTTAACACACTACTTCTCGCTGCGATAGCGGGTATATATATATATATGTATATATATATCCCGATCTACATACTCGAATAATGGATACTTTATTCGCCATCAATGATTGTTTTGGTAAAGCCATACTCAGTGTATTCATTAGATGAACGGTAAAAAGTAAGAGCGAGGGAGGATGCAGGCTGTAGTGCGCCAACTCTATCTGAATTGCGCGATCACATTTGAAAAATATATCTTTTCAAGTTCTATTTAGTCCATATGTGTCAAACTCAAGGGCCACGGGCCACATCCGCCCGGTGTAATTATATCCGCCCCAGATCATTTTATATACTGTATTATTGTTATTAATGGCCCAGGTATATGAAGCGCTGGTAACACAATAAACTACAGATCCCATAATGCAGCGCTTCAGCTGCCTTGCCAACACTTACGCGTTAATCAAGTCTAGCTTATGATGCTGCAAGTTATTGCGAAGCTAGCTCACACGATGCTGAGAGAAAAGTTGATTCTGAAAATAGAGCCTTTAAAACCGATGGGAGGCTGAGTATATGTTTACTGAACCCGTGTGTCTCATTTGTGGAGCTAATGTGGCTGTAATTACAGAATTTAATCTAAGACGGCACTATGAGACAAAACATCAGGGTAACCTGAATGCAATGCAGAAGATACAGAAAGCAGAATAATTAAATAAGAATCTGACACTTCAGCGGACGTTTTACCGTGCACAATCACAAAGTGATTTCAAGTGAAGCTGCTTTTATGGGAGACACAAATGCACCAGTGCACCTTGCCCCACTTTCCCTGTTGCCAAGTAATGTTAAACCAAGTCGTCACTACGGTGTTCCCAAATACACACTTTGCTGATAAACTGAGCGCACTGAGTTTGCACGGCGCTTTGGTGACTTTGAAGAACAAAAAAAGTCCGTCTACATGCGGCTCGAACCTTGTGCATGTTTGGTAGCACATATCTGTGTGAGAAGCTCTTCTCAGTGATAAAGACTAACAAAACAGCACACAGGAGTCGCCTCACTGATGAGCACCTGCAATCCATCCTGAGAATCTCCACAACACAGAACCTCACACCAAACAGAAACGAACTTGTTGCCAAAAAGATGCCAGGCGTCCAGCTCTAAAATGACATATGAGCAAAGACAACTGAATGATTTGATTTGTTATTGCTGAAAGGAACACATTTTATTTATATTTCCAGGTTTTGTTATGCAGCATGTTCATATTTGAATTTGTATAATTTTGACAGGATATATTTTTATGGAGAGCAAAATCTTTTGGGATATTTAAAATCTAAGTTTATTTTTTATATAAAATTACATAAGAGTAAAGAAATTTGAATGTTTGTTCTTTTAATGTTTACTTTATTTCTAACTTGTATAATTTAGACAGGATATATTTTTATGGAGAGCAAAATATTATAAGTTGTTTAAGGTTTGAGTTGATTTATTCAGGAATAATATTCCTGTCTGTTTTTACCATTCCTACCAAAGATATTTCTGTCGACTAAATAAAAATTCCTTCTATTTAAAATTTAAATAGAACTTGAACAAATATGATAGTTCATAATATCCACGCAGACTTGCACGTAAGAGCGGAGTTATCCTTTTAACAAGCAGCGTATTGCACTGATCTGAAATAGCTGTGTGTGTATATATGTAGATATGTATGTATATGTATATATATGTTTATATATGTGTGTGTATGTATATATATATATATATGTATTTGTGTGTATATATGTGTGTGTATGTATGTATGTGTGTATGTATATGTATGTGTATATATGTAGATATATATGTATGTATATATGTGTATATGTATAGATATGTATATATATATGTTTGTGTGTGTGTGTAAATATATATATATATATATATATATGACAACAACACTCATCACTCACAACAGTGACAAAACAATTACATTGACAATCATGTTACGTTATTTTCAAAATGTTTCCTTTTCTTTTCATTGCTTCTTTAACACACTACTTCTCCTCTGAAGCTGGTATTTTGCTAGTATATATATATATATATATATATATATATATATATATATATATATATATATATATATATATATATATATATTATATTGTTGTTATGCATCATCACAAAAGGGTAAAAAGGGGTAAACCAGCTTCAGAATAAATAAAAACCTGACCGGGAATTCCCTGGTCAGCTTTAGAAATAAAGGCCTCTCCCAAGGGAGCTGTGCCCCAAACTTAAAATGCAGTTTTCAAGGCCTACTCAGGCCCAAAAAAAAGACCCTCACTTTTAAAAATAGGTATAAATGAGATACACAAAAAATGTCTTCAAGTTAGAGGAAAACTGTTAAATACTCCTGGCTTGAAAGACAATAGTAAGGCTATGTTCTTTACATTCAAAGAATGTATTAAATAAGCAAAACAAGCACAGGTTTAGCATAGCAACATAGTTTGGATATAAGGTAAAGCAATATTTAAATAATGAGTTTTAATTTTACAGAAAATAAATATACAAAGTGGTATTTTAGTGTTTACAGATTTACAAGCAATGCCATACAATCTGATGGCAATTAATTTGTTGAATTAATACTGGTAAAATAAGACCCTGTTTTTGCTGAACATTTGTTTAATAGAAGCATATGTTATTTTATTTCTGTTTACTATAACATGTTAATTAAGTTTATTTTCTTATTTTCAGAGAAGCAACATCTAATTCCTCTTTTTACCATGTTTGTTTTAACTATGCCCCTCACACACTCTTCATGCCCAAAGTACGAACAAATAAGAAATAAAGAAAATGAAAATAAACAGAGACATATTTTTTTCTTTAAAGAGTACATCATCATCACGCTTAACGTTTTAAAATGGATTATTCTATTATATAATCTGCTTTTTTGGTTACAATTAAACATAGCTTTGATAATTAAGTTGTAGATCTGTATTATAAGATAGCATGTAAATACTATATGCAGAATGTTTGAGGTGGATATCATACCATTATTTTAATTGAGGGGATAATGACTTTTTAATAATTTTCCACAAGCTGACATTTGTTTCTAATAAAATTATGCTGTCCTTATACCAGTATTATCAAGTTAAATCATAGCTGAATTAAACATATTTGAATTTTGAAAAATGCTTAGTTTTAAAGTATATTGTCTTATTACTAATTTACAGGCCATGTGCGATGGTAGTGCCAGACATTGAGCTGATTTGTGAAATAATGCTTGTGGCAGAAGGATTTCTTGATGCTCGTCAGTTGGCTAGAAAATTCATAACTTTATACACACTCTGCAAGGAATTGCTGTCGAAACAGGTACATTAGGACTGACATTTTATTAGACGATTGTTTGTGTTTGTGTTGTTATATTTTAGTTAATCTACTTCTAATTCTTTAAAAAAATACACTCACCTTGTGATTCTTTTCTTTTTGCCCAAAGTGTATCTCCAAAGATTTAGAATATTAGAAATTAAATGTAGGGGTTTAATAATCCTGCAAAATTTTGAAAGTTTTCTTGTTTAAGTGCATTCAAGTACTAGAGTATGTTTTTGAGACACTTAAAAGTATTTTATGTGTGAGTCTGTATACTATGTAAGCAATATTTTAAATCAGGCACAGGCAAGAAATAAAATAATGTGCAAGAAGACAGTAATTATACAACTGAAAAGACACTGCTTTGTTTAGCTTGCCTTTTTAGCTAATAATGTAAATATTCAGGTATAAAATTTCTGTAATTCTTCATTACTCAAGTTTTTGGCTTTGAATTGATTCTTTGTGTTTGTGGTAAAAGTTTCCATTATCATTTATTTAAATGATGCAAATCTGACTAATTAATAAAAATAAAGTTGTTATAATAAGTTTTCTGCCGTGGGCTGGCGCCCTGCCCAGGGTTTGTTTCCTGCCTTGCGCCCTGTGTTGGCTGGGATTAGCTCCAACAGACCCCCGTGACACTGTATTTAGGATATAGCAGGTTGGATGATAGATGGATAATAACTTTTTAATGTTACAATTTTAAATGACAAGGTCAGAAATGGGCTTGAAAATAAAAATTATTAGTGTTTGGTTATAGGATCATTATGACTGGGGTCTCCGAGCAGTAAAGTCTGTGCTAGTTGTTGCAGGCTCACTGAAAAGAGGAGATAAAGGCAGACCAGAGGACCAGGTAGGACATTTTTTATTTTCTGGGTACTATGATCCAAGCATAATGAAAAAAGTGATGTGTTTTTAATTTATATTAGCTAGGCTGTCAATGGAATTATTAAACTTGATTAAATATTTAAGCAGCCAATTAAATTTTATTTGCAGCTTCGCTCATTGGTTGATGGTTGACTAGGTGACACTCCTCTGGTCATGGGGGACTTCAATGCAGTCACTGGCACCAAGAGGGTTAGCTATAAGGATTGTGTCAGTCTCCATGGGTCTGGCAACCGTGGTGAATGTGGCTGTATCTTCCTTGACTTTGTAAAAGTCAGGGGCTGCAGATCGCTGGATCCTGGTTTCAATTCCCTAAGCCACATTGTTGGACTTGGTACTCATATACTGGTGATGTGATGAAGGAGATCAATCTCATCCATGTGGGTAGATGCTGGAGGCTCCTACAGAACTGCAGTGTCTACAGAAGTGCCCAGTTGGTGAATTCTGACCACAGAATTGTTGTTGATACTCTGAAGATCCAGCTTAAGTCCAGTACACTACCACCTACTAGGACCTGGCCAGACTCCAAGATCAGACTGTTTCTAATGAGTTTGCACACAGTTTGTGTGAGGACCTTACAGATTTGGGTGCGACTGCTAATCCAGTGGGAGACCTTCCATGACAAGACTCTGAAGGTTGCTGAGGGTTGTATTGGTGTTGGCGGTGTTCCCTGAAGGAAGTGTTTCATCTCGCAGGCAACCCTGGATATCATCGAGAAGAGTTACAACGCACTGTTTGTTACCCGAGAACTGAGAATGATGGATGTGAGGGCTCTGAGGATAGATAAGGAGGCCTTTGTTAGAGCAATCTGTGAACACCATCTGTGGTCTAGTGACCCACTTCCTGCTTACAGAGGAACTGAAACATTGCACACATCTCATCTGTTCCTCTGAGAGTCACAGTCAGGGTGGGTGATGGAACAGTTCTTACGGATAACTCTGCAATTGTGACCTGCTGGGTTGGCTTCTTTGAGCAGCTGTTTAAAGCTGATCCTCTGGCTAGGATTTTGGACATCTCTGGTTCTTGAGGCTGATCCTTCAGTGTGCTGTGAAGCACCCAATCTCACTGAGATTGCACAGGTGGTGAACCAGCTGAATGTAGGGAAGGCTGCAGGGATCTGTGGTGTCCGGGGTGAACTTCCACAGGCTGTTGGTAAGGCTGTCCTCCTGGCATTGCAAAGAATTTTTGCTTCCATTTGGGAGATGGGTGTCATCCCAACTGACTAGAAAATGTGACTTGCCGTCTCTGTCTGGAAAGGGAAAGACGATTGCCTGAATTGTGGCTACAATAGGGGGATAACACTGCTCTTGTTGCCGTTTAATGTGCTTACTAGGGTCATCCTCAATAGGATCCATGATCATTTGTTTACCTATCAGTGACCAGAGCAGTCTGATTTTACACCTAAGAAGTCTACCATCAACCGCATCCTGGCACTGAGGGTTCTCATGGAGTGCAAATGTGAATATCGGTAGAGTTTATTTGCATCCTTTGTCGATTTTCATAAAGCGTTTGATTTAGTTGATCAAGCTACCCATCTGGCATCTGGAGACTCCACAGAATCACCCCAAAGTTACTGGATATCCTGGCCGGCGTGTATACTGGTACTGCGAGTGCTCTGAAGAGTGAAGGCAGAACCTCTACATTTTTTCCAGTTTATTCTGTGGTTTGTTAGGGGTGTGTTCTTGCTCCTACTCTTTTCAATACTTGCTTGGTCGTGGGTTCCAGTGGCTGTGGGGCATCTGTTGGTGAAGAAAGATTTACTGATCTTGACTTTGCTAGCGATGCTGTGATCTTTGTGGAGTCAATGGAGGCTCTGATTGAGGCTCTTGAGAGACTTAGCTAGGAGTCTGAGTGCTTGGGTTTGTGAGTGTCCCGGCTAAAAACCAGGATCCAGACCTTTAATGACCTCTAGGGCAGAGCCATCAGCAGTGTGTCTGTCTGCGGAGAGAATCTCGACCTTGCCGAGAGGTTTACTTACCTCAGCAGTGACATTCATGTCTTTGGTGACTCTTCCTATAAAGTCAGTAGATGGATTGGGAGAACATAGGAGGATCATGTGGTCTCTGGATAGGGGTGTGTGGCACTCCTGATATCTTTGCAAAAGAATGAAGGTCCAAGTCTCTAGAGTCCTAGTATGTTTTTGTTTTGCTATATGGTTGCAAGACATGGACATTATACAGTGATCTGAGACAAATACTGGACTCCCACATTACGGAGTCCCACATTAGGCATATTACCTGCATTTTGAGGGATCGTCAGTTATGGTACTACGGACCTGTGGCACAATTCCCTGAGGTTGATCCGGCTCACAGAATCCTCATTGTTGAGGACCTGAGCAGCTGAACAATGCCAAGAAGACACTCACACCTGGCTGCGGCAGATTGATGGTCATTTTCAGGGGGTGGGGCTGGACCACATGGCTCTCTGGGGGGTTGCCTACCAGGATCCTGAGCTGTTTCTTCATGTGGTGAGTGCAGCAATGTACTGTACCAGTGCATGCTCCCCAACCTGACCTGACCAGTTAACTTTAACCTTAATTTACATAAAATATTGTTTATAAGTATAAGATTGAAAGAAACAAAATTGCCATATGCATACCATATTTTTATTTATTGATTTACTTCCTTCTAGGGATGATTGTCTCCCTATGTTTAATGCAACTTGCGGTACAATCATTGCTTTTACTTTACGAACTGCAGTGTTTGCAGGTGATACATTCCAGTGGTGATTAATCCCGCTGTGTCCCAGCACTTGACCCAAAGTCTGAATGAATGTCAGGATACAATACTTTCTATATCAAGAAAAATGTGGTCCCTGTGTTTTTTGTGATACCTCTGTATCTCTTATATTTTCTTACAGTCAAAAGCCCTAAGGTCAAGTTAGGATAAAATAATAACTATTAATAAATAAACAGACTTTTATTAAAGCTTTAAGTGTTATAGCAAAAGCATTCCCCTAACCAGTAGTTAGGAGTTGTTGATATATTTTTTTAAAGCCATTCACACTACTATGAAGTAAGTATCAGGTGTAGCTAATATATGGCTTGATGTATGACATCTGCAACATCATACAATCCTAGTGGAGCAAAGAAAGTCCAATTTTTGCACCTTATAAAGAAAACTATACATTCTATAGAGAGCTTCATTGCAAAGTGAAGTTACCATGAGAGTAAATAAGAGTGCCGGCCTTTTATTTATAATTTTTATATAAAACAGTGTGATAATGTTTCAATAAAGACTGACACTTTAATCTATTGATTATTTCTGCTAGTGATCTCCTTTTATTATTAAAACATGACTGAGATTTGTTATTAAAGTATTGTCATAAATACCTTGTTTTTTGCTTCTAGTAAGTTCCACGATACACAGGTTTTTGTAAAATATTTTGGGAAGGTTTTCTGATGTTATTATATTTAATGCATGCTTTTCAAAAGTATCCTGATGATAAGATATTATAAACATATGCCCTCTATTCTGTTTCATCCCCTTAGAGATTATAAGACCTAAAGCCTTTTCCAGCAACATCAGGTGCATTAACAGAAAAAGGGGTACGAGTCCAATGCAACACCTGCTCACACACCCACATGCTGCCAGTTTAGCATTTCTGTTTAACTTGTCTTTTAAGATTTGAGAAGAACATTGGAGTGCCAAGAAAAACTTATAAAGTCACAGAGACAGCAACTGGCCATGTAATTCAAATCAGATACAGTGCATCAGTGAGGTAGCAATCATAATAGCTATATCACTGGACCACCCTGAATGTGTAATGTATTCGTTAGTGGTTGATTAGTAACACTGAGAGTTTCAAAGTGTTTACTAAATTAAACAATTGCTTACTTTATTGTTTAACTAAAACCAAATTTTTAAAATTGCAAACAGCACATGTAACTTATCATTCATGACTTTTAGCACATTTATTAAGAGGTTGAATTGATCACTTATCCTCCTATGATATTTAGGTATTAATGCGGGCACTGAGAGATTTTAACCTGCCCAAAATAATAAGTGATGATGTGCCAATATTTATGGGCCTGATTGGAGATCTTTTTCCTGCTTTGGATGTTCCAAGAAAGAGAAACATGGAATTAGAACAAATGGTGAGACAAGCCATCCTTGATCTCCGCCTACAACCTGAAGAGAACTTCATTCTGAAAGTAAGAAAACTTAAACCAATTTCCATAGTTTCAGTTTTATTCATTGTTTTTTTTTTAATGTTTTTATTCTAAAAGGTTTTATTTGTTGTTATGTTGGATTGAGGCTGAATCACTTACAAATATATACTAAATACCAGTATTACTGATGATATTTTAGAACATACTTTAATTATTATTGCATTATAGCATTATGCAATGGCAAGTGATGCTCAGCAGTCTTTTAACTTCAAGCTAATGAATAAACTGATGCCAAGCTATATCTTCTCATCATTTGAAATTAACATTGGTTTTGATTAGGTCAGGTCACAAAAAGTTTCTTTAACAGAGATTAACAGACTGAACAGATATTATCAAGGAGATGTGATCTAGAACTAACCGGAAGAGACTATAAACTTTACTGACAATTGTTAATAAATGTTTATAGCTTTCTACATCTCTTGCAGAATAAACCTGCTCTTGAAATTATGGAAAATGTATGAAGTAACAAATAAAAGTTGCCATTTTATACGTACTCTATGCAGCAAGTATTATTTCATTTAGTGCATTTACTTAAACACACAAAACAGGGATAAGGTGAGTAACTCAGTTAAGGCACAAACCTAGTTGCTTTACATGGGCAGATATACTTCTGGAGTTCTCCCTTTCCCAGACGCTCTAACCTCATTAAGCTGCATAAAACAGAGTTAAACATTTTTATTGGCCAGCTTCAATCTGAAAGCAAGCATTAAGTCTGTGGTAATTTTCTTGTATTTAATACATAGGTTTAGTCCTTCATTGCGGTGAAGTAAATAACATCCATTTCCGTTTTACATCCCTTTCTGACCCAAGCCACTGATGTTTCTTGATATGAACATTGGCCACTGCATCATCCTGTCATTCTGTTTTAACATTTCTGTAGGAAATAGCTGAATTAAAACTAAACTGACACTTTATTAATATGTTTCTGTTACAACATCTCATGCAGCATACTCTTTTCTGCTTGGTTATACAATTACAGTGGTGCTTGAAAGTTTGTGAACCCTTTAGAATTTTCTATATTTCTGCATAAATATGACCTAAAGCATCATCAGATTTTCACTCAAGTCCTAAAAGTAGATAAAGAGAAACCAGTTAAACAAATGAGACAAAAATATTATACTTGGTCATTTATTTATTAAGGAAAATGATCGAATATTACATATTTGTGAGTGGCAAAAGTATGTGAACCTTTGCTTTCAGTATCTGGTGTGACCCCCCTTTGCAGCAATAATTGCAACTAAACGTTTCCGGTAACTTTTGATCATTCCTGCACACCGGCTTGAAGGAATTTTAGCCCATTCCACCGTACAGAACAGCTTCAACTCTGGGATGTTGTGGGTTTCCTCACATTAACTGCTCGCTTCAGGTCCTTCCACAACATTTCGATTGGATTAAGGTCAGGACTTTGACTTGGTCATTCCAAAACATTAACTTTATTCTTTAACCATTCTTTGGTAGAACAACTTGTGTGCTTAGGGTCATTGTCTTGCTACATGACCCATCTTCTTTTGAGATTCAGTTCATGGACACATGTCCTGACATTTTCCTTTAGAATTCTCTGATATAATTCAGAATTCATTGTTCCATTAGTGAAGGCAAGCCGTCCTGGCCCAGATGCAGCAAAACAGGCCCAAACCATGATACTTCCACCACCATGTTTCACAGATGGGATAAGGTTCTTATGCTGGAATGCAGTGTTTTCCTTTCTCCAAACATAACGCTTTTCATTTAAACCAAAAAGTTCTATTTTGGTCTCATCCGTCCTCAAAACATTTTTCAAATAGCCTTCTGGTTTGTCCACGTGATCTTTAGCAAACTGCAGATGAGCAGCAATGTTTTTTTTGGAGAGCAGTGGGCTTCTCCTTGCAACCCTGCCATGCACACCATTGTTGTTCAGTGTTTTCTTGATGGTACACTCATGAACATGAACATTAGCCAATGTGAGAGAGGCCTTCAGTTGCTTAGAAGTTACCCTGGGGTCCTTTGTGACCTCGCCGACTATTACAAGCCTTGCTCTTGGAGTGATCTTTGTTGGTCGACCACTCCTGGGGAGGGTAACAATGGTCTTGAATTTCCTCCATTTGTACACAATCTGTCTGACTGTAGATTGGTGGAGTCCAAACTCTTTAGAGATGGTTTTGTAACCTTTTCCAGCCTGATGAGCATCAACAACTCTTTTTCTGAGGTCCTCAGAAATCTCCTTTGTTCATGCCATGATACACTTCCACAAATATGTTGTGAAGAGCAGACTTTGATAGATCCCTGTTCTTTAGATAACATAGGGTGCCCACTCACACCTGATTGTCATCCCATTGATTGAAAACACCTGACTGTAATTTCACCTTCAAACTAACTGTTAATCCTAGAGGTTCACATACTTTTGCCACTCACAAATATGTAATATTTGATCATTTTCCTCAATAAATAAATGACCAAGTATAATATTTTTGTCTCATTTGTTTAACTGGTTTCTCTTTATCTACTTTTAGGACTTGAGTGAAAATCTGATGATGTTTTAGGTCATATTTATGCAGAAATATAGAAAATTCTAAAGGGTTCACAAACTTTCAAGCACCACTGTAAACTTTGCAAAAGAGCAGCTTACCGGTACATGTGCTTTCTTAACTTAATCCCAGTACCACTTGGATAATAATAACTTAGGTATTTTTCCTTCAATAAAATAAATATTGTGTTACATGTTCCTTTGTAAAAAGTAAATGGACTACATAACATGTGTTACTTTTAATATGTTACCCTCAACACTTCTCCAGAAATTGGGCACTGTATGTTCAGCTTATCAGTATAAATACACAGCAGGAAGGCACCCCTCGTTAGCACGTCTGGTGTAGTGATGAGAGACAACTTCCTGCAATGTATGTTACAGTACAAGCAGGCTTGCTATTGAGAATGAATGGGGGGGGCGAGGGGTGATTCACCATTCGCCCACCACACAGTCACCTCCACTTGCATACAATATGCTGCCTGCAGCATCTGCCCACCAAGAATGAACAGGGTGCGGCCAAAGGCGGGTAGTGAATCGCCCACCACTGCCCCCAATCAACAGCCAGCAACCTGAGGCACACTACACAATGCTGCCCCCTCCGCCCCATTCACCCTCAATGGCCTCTGTTTAGCCACAACTGGGTCACCACTTGCAGCATCACCAGCTGCCTCTTCAAGCCTCCATCCTGCACACGAGCGGTAGCTGTGGCCCCAGTGACTATGGATCCCGGGTCACCGATTGCCGCGCACCCAGCTTCCCACTGAGAATGAATTGGGTGCGGCTTCCACCGCCCCATTCATTAACCGGAGCCGCTTGAGGAAAACTACACTGCATGAGCAGCTAAATCGCCCCCTCCAGCCACCGCTTGCAGCGTCCCCAGGCCGAAGATGACGGAGCGGCAGTTACTGAGGAGCCTGTGTCCCGTCCCCCAGACAGATGAAGGAGCAGCTGCGGTCCCATTTGTAAGTCGCATGTCGGATGTCTATAACTTGGGGACTACCTGTATAGTGATTTCTGAAATATTTCGACAGATTATTTTAAACAGGACAAGGAATGCAATCACCTGAATATTTGTCTTAGTTGATTTGTCTTGTGGACACTTCTACTTGTGGCTCTTGAAAGCGTCTGTAAAACTAAGCATGCGAAAAGCGTGCAAAGGACAGCAGCAGACTACAAAATCCTTAAATGTGAACTGGTTAAGGGTTTACATGACCACATAACAATAATGCTTGTGGAGAAATCTACATCTGTTAGCCATGTTTCTCAAAGACCAATAACCTCTCACCAGAATAAGGGTTTACATGGCATTTTAGAAACCAGGTTTCTGTGATTAACCACATTATTAAAGCATATGTAAATACGCTTACTGTTTGTTTCATGTTCTGATGTTAACCAATACTAGACAGCTAAGCATCATATTATCTGTCATATGATTGTGTTATTTTTAATGAAAAGGCCTTTTTAAGGACACAGTGCTTCAGACTTCAGTTAATCTTGATGTGGTAATGAATTATTAGTTTTGAGTGACTCCCACTGCTTTACTTAATTGTTCATATTTAGGCAACTTCATTTCTGAGCAGGTCTTTCTATTCCCCAAGTGGAATTTGCTTTTAATCATATTGTATCTTAAACATCAGAAAGCAATAGTTCACTATCACATACAAACTAAAACCAAGTGGAATTAAGACCTAGTGGAAATTTTGCCCTGGATATTTAACTGAATGTGTGGGTTTATTACTATAGGCAGATGTAGTATTAGGTTTATCAAATGTTTTATCTTTCAAATGCCTTAAATTCTTCCTCTTAAAGAATTTTAATACATGCACATTGTCCTGTTTGGGATAGTATTTATTTAATTAGAATTTTAGGTTATAAAAGTCCATTCTGCTTTACCCAGGTCATCCAGAGCAAGTAAATAGTTTTATTAATCAAAAGGTAATTAGAGCATCATCTGTCTACTTTATACAAATACATTATTTATAGGGATATTTTATGACAAGACCATATCCACCAGGAAAACTGATTTTCTTGGCTTCTTGGATAAGATGGCCTCTAACTAATATAAAAACCAAATACCTTGAGAAATACAGTTCCATATACAGTAGTTAAATACATAACTGTAGTTAACTGTCATTTATAGGAGCAAATCTTCTACTTCTTTTTTTGGCTGTTACGGTTAGGGGTTGCCACAGCAGATCATCTTCTTCCATATCTTTCTGTCCTCTGCATATTGTTCTGTTACACCCATCACATGCGTGTCTTCTCTCACCACATCCATAAACCTTTGCTTAGGCCTTCCTCTTTTCCAGTTCCCTGGCAGCTCTATCCTTAGCATCCTTCTCCCAATATACCCAGCATCTCTCCTCTACACATGTCCAAACCAACGCAATCTCGCCTCTCTGACATAAGAAAATAGGAGAGAAAACAAATTAAGACTTTAAGGCAGCTTTAAGGTCACAAAATGCCTTTTCTGCAGAAGGAGTCCATTGCACTGCATTATGTTTCCTTTTCTGACTTAGTTCAGTTAAAAGCAAATTTTGTTTGGAAATGTAGGGAACAAACTTTCGGTAGAGCCGTGCCTGTCCTAAAAAAAGTCTTATGTTAGGCAGGGACCAATTTTGTATAAAGGCTAGTTTGGATATCTGAGGCTTAACCTGTTCCTTGTTCCACCACATATCTCAAATACTTTGCCTGCCTCAAAGCAGTATCCCTTTTGGGTAATGTGCACACTAGCTTGTTTTAAGGTCTGCAGTAAAGCCAGTACTTTGTGTAGGTTTTTTTCAAGGCGCTCTAAAAGATAATGTGAAGGTAAACATCCTTAAAGGCTTTAAGAGTTTGTCTACCTGATTGTGGAAGTCAGCCTCACCACTTCTTTTATGCTTAGCTCTTAGAGTAATATTCAAACCACTATAAGAAGATCTAAGGTTATGACTTGGAGTGTAGGAGAGTCATTCCAAAATATAGAAAGGAGCCAGATTATTTTAAAGCTTTTTAACACCATTAGTATTTTAAAGTGAATTCTAAAGGACATGGGTAAGCGATGTAAGATGATAAAACCGATGAGATGTGCTCTGTTTATAGTTAAGATTCTTGCTGCTACATTCTGAAATAACTGCCACAGATTGATGTTTTTCTTAAGTTAGCTCTGTTAGGAGTGGATTACAGTGAACATTACCTACTCTACTGTACATTACCTATTATGGTTAAGGTGCGATTTAAGGTTTAGGTCAGAGTCCATGATTACACCTACAGTTTTTACTTTGACCTTGACTTTTAATGATAGGAGTCAAATTTATTTTTAAGGAAAGTTCAAGATTCTTTATTTGTCAAATACACAGTTATATAAGTACAGCATGTAATGAAATGTGCCCAGAATCGGCCCATGTGCAATAAGTTAACAAATAGATCATTTAAAGTAAATTAAATTTAAGTTAAAAGAGATGAGATTTAAATTAATAAGAGGTGGCATCCTCTGTTAATCTTTTCAGGCATTTGGTGAACTGGAGTGGGTCTGTGGAGTTTTAATTAAGACTTTAAAGAGCCTCTCAAAAAACCTTCATGACTACCAAGGTCAGTGCCACAGGTTGAGAGTCATTCAGGCACAATGGCTTGTTACCATCACTATTTCCATTTTTGCAAGTGGCAGCTGCACAATCTGGGGCTTCGCAGGTTGCATGTGGGGTGCACACTTGCCGGTGACATTGGCGATTAGTGTTTTCCACCATGGAAACAGCACAGCAATTATGTATGGACTAGTTGTGTGCATTTAAAAGTGGAGTGGGGTTAGTGTATAGGAGGTTGACCATTGAAAAAAAAAAAAAAGGAAAAAGTGTAGACAGAGTAAAACTAAGAGTGATTACTGTTTCAGGATGGAAGGTAGACAGTTGAGGGTGAGTTGGTGCCACACAGGATTGCTGACCAAATCTGCTGAGAGCTTGATAGTGGGCTGGAGGAAGGGATGTGGCCAAACTTTCATTGGCTGCTGAGCTAGAACAACAGAGCCAGGGAGAGAGTGAGGAAGTCTCTGGGAGCAGATGTAAGGTTGGCGGGGGGGTCCCTGGAGAGCCGCAGGTAATGACTGAAATGGCAGCTCCATGATAAGACTGCTGTTCAGGGCTGGATGCAGCTGCAGTTCAGGTGGACTGTGTCTGTGTCTGGTGGACTCCTGTGGTCCTGAAAGGGTTTGGGAATAGGAAGACAGAAGGACTGCATGTGGATTTTACCTCCCTGTTTGGTTTGGTTTTAATTTGTTTATTAGAAGACTTCTTTTATTGGTATTTATTGGCTTCAGAATTTTAAACACCCCTGGATATTTTATAGTTCTGACATGTTTTTATGGATTATGCATTGAACAGTTTATGTACTTATTGATCCTTGTTTGCACTGATTTCCACTCTGTGGAAGAACTTTAAAATTCTATGACTTAAATAAACTGTTACTCTTTGTGAACATGTAAGCCTCACATCTGTGTTCTCTCTCACCCTCAGTCATGACTATTGACAAACCCAGGTTCAAGAGGGTTGTGGCAGCTGCAGCCAAGCGGGGCATCACACATTAAGATTTCAGTTTTTTCCTTATTTAGCTTGAGACTACTCATTCATTACTACTCATCCAATACAAATAAGACATTGAATCACAGAGCCCAGATTGTCAGGGTCATCTGGTGCTATATGTAAGTAAAGCTGCATGTCATCTGCCTAACTGTGGTAGTTCACCATTCAGTTTTAACATAATCTGGCCTAATGGGAGCATGTAGATTGAAAAAAGCAGCGGGCCCTGAATACATTTTTGTGGTACACTGTATATAATATAATGGACCTCTGAACTACAGTCACTACAACTAACAAAGAATTTTCTACCTGTTAAATAAGATTGAAGCCAATTTAAGAGAGTGCCCAAGACACATACCCATTGTCTCAGGTGATTTATAAGAATAGTGTGGTCTATGGTGTCAAATGCTGCACTCAGGTCTAGGAGAACAAGAACAGATATGTGGCCTGTGTCCACATTAACCTGCAAGTCATTTACTAATTTAACCCGATCAATTTTTGAACTATGATGTGTTCTAAAACCTGACTGAAATTATCAAGAATAGAATTTTTGTTCATGCAGTCATGAACTGCTGAAAAACTTTTTCTGTAATTTTGCTTAAAAAATGAGGTTAGAGATAAGTCTAAAGTTGTCAAAGACAGAGGTGTCTAGATTATTTTTCTTAACTAATCTGAGAAGGCCTCAGTATCTAATGATAAGTTAACTATGTCAAGTACCCTATCAATTAGCACATCAGAGACTTTTTGATAAAGCCTGTTTGGACTGGATCAAGGAATCAAGTAGAAGGTTTTAGTTGAGAAGCTATTCTATGGAGTTCACAAAACTAATTGTAGTGAAAGGAATTTAATTTTCTAAAAATAGCACGTGTGGATAGGACTAACTTTGCAGGGATGTATGTTACATCTGAAACCCCTAACCATAAAAAGATGGGACGGTATCAAAAATGCAAATAAAAAATAAATGCATGGATAACTTAAAATTACTTTGACCTTTATTTCACTGCAAACAGTATGAACCCAAGATATTTAATGTTTTGTCTGGTCAACTTTATTTAATTTATTAATATACATTGTGGTAAACAAAAAGGTTTAGGGAAGCCACCTGTATAATTGAAATTTGGCTGCAGATGCAAAACATTTGTTAAAATGGTCTTTACAGACAAGAGTCCAAAACAAAACTGAACAGGTTAGGAAACATGGCAGATATATAGTTGCAGAACAGGAAGAGGAGGGATCTTAGGACCAGAATTGGAAATGAGGTCATTGGGCTGTGAATATTTGGGATGTGTAAATTACATTATTAGGAATTGATGTCTTCTGGGGCACAACTGGAAGTGATGTCTTCTGGGGTGGAACCGGAAGTGACATCATGGGAGCCAGGCTTTATTTCCTGCATTTGGTCTATGTGGAGATAAAAGAAAGGATTAGTGCATTCTGCCACCCCCTTATCTGACCGGGAATTACCTTCTTTTGAGTCCTTTAGCTGCCTCCCATGCGCAACACTTTTCACAACACTTAAAATATGTTTTGGCACTGAGTATTCCAAACGATGAAGAGTTTTAGGTGTTATTTTGACCCATTTCTCCTGCAAACGCATTTTAAGGTGTGGAACAGAATGGGGTCATTGTTGTTGCATTTTTCGTTTCAAAATTCTGCACACATTTTCTTCTGGGGACAGGTCAGTTCAGTCCTGTACCCTCTCCTTTTACAGCCATGTCTTTGTAATGTGTGCAGAATGTGGTTTTGCATTGTCTTGCTGAAAAATGCATAGACATCCCTGTAAAAGATGTTGTCTTGAAAGCAGCATATATGGCTGTAAATATGTCAGTGTACTTTTCTGCATTAATGCTGCCATCACAGAAGTATAAATTACCTTTGCCAAGGGCACTAACACAACCCCCTACCATGACAGACTCTGGCTTTTGGACTTGTTGCTGATAATTCTGGATGGCGCATTTCGTCTTTGATCGAGAGCACAGGGCATCCATTTCTTCCAAGAACGATCCAGAATACTGATTCATCTGACCTTACAAGTTTTGCTAGAAGTGTCCAGTAGGGATTCCATGGATTGAGCTGGATTTAGTTGATCAATAGTGGTGAATAAAACTATTGGATTTTCAGGATTATCTTTTATAATTTTAGAGTTGGACTGCTTTGTTATATATACACAAATGTGCCTCAATATTTGTGTATATATATATTTGTCTACAGCCGGTTCTGTTGCATTTGTCCTTAAGTTCAGATGTTTTATGAGTCTTTCAAGGTACTGTAGTGCTGGGGGATTTCTTAACAGTTTTTTAGGGGCCACTACACTAGCTGCAGCTCTCACCTTAAAATTCAAATTTTCCACCTTACTGGTTACATTACTAGGTTTATTAGCACTACATTAGAAGTGATATATATTGCTCACTGTCTGTGTGAAGTTTACATGAATCTAAATTACATCCCTTTGAGTGTGAAATGTGTTTTTGAGTGGGCATTGCTGCCTCTAATTGGGTTAAGTAGTTTTAAAAATGTTATGTTATATAAATATATGTTTATATATCATTACTGTACAATTAATTGCATTAAAATCTAAATGCATTTTGCATCTGTACAATTACTAAACTGCAGAAGGGTGTGATTAATTACCAGTAATGTATTCAAATGATGTGCACGTTTGTTGGGTGTTTTACTTCTAGTCCACTGAACATAAACTGTGCACGTGTGGAACTCATGGTAAGACTGACCAGTCAGAAGAGTCTTATATCAGTCCCATTGCCATTTGTTTTGAACAAGTAGATTAGTGGAGTGTTGGTTTTTGGAGACAACATTATATGCCAAATTTCCCCCGTGAGACAAGTAAAGATCAATTGATCAATTTGTCATTTATATGAGTACAGTAGGGGAGAGTGAAAGTCGATGAGCTGTTCCCTTTTTATCATTTGGCAGCACTTTGGATTTGACCACAGAGACAGCAATCAGCATCACAGACAAAACATAGAACTCTGCAATGAATGTGTTGTAAAAAAGGTAAATGCAAGTAAAAATGCCATAGCCGAAAGCCTGGCTGAGCCAAAGCAAACAATAATACCAGTGTGTCTGCAGTTGTTACACAATGAGGGAAAACTTCAAGGAGACATAAAATCACAGACATTGTCACACATAGCAAAAGACATGACGCACTTGTATGCTGTCAGGAAACAGGGATTTCAGACATTAATCAACAAACTCGATCAGATATGTTGTCTCACAAACTGCCATCCCCAAACTGTACAGAAAATGGAAAGGTGAAAATGAATTTGACATAGTGAAACTAAAATACTACAGAACAAGCAGAATCTGAGCCTTACATCAGATTAACAGTACGCTGCATACGTGATGATTTTAAAATGAAAACTCATTGCTTGCAAACATTGTATTTCCCAGTGGATCATACAGATCAAAACATTGCCCTGAGCTTGAAAGAAGCATTGGCTGGAGAGGGCTGCTTGAGGAGCATTTGGCTGCTGTAACAACAGACAAGGATCTAACATAGTCAAAGCAGGGGAAATGAATTGGTGAACCAAATTCCAATGCATTCACCATAACTTTTATCTTCCGATTGGAAAAGGTTAGGCAGATTATAATCTTTTGGTTGGTACTTTGAATGTGATATTAATCTCAATATTAGTTTTATTAAATGGTATCCATAGCATTGTGAATATTTACACTCTTCCTAGCTGTATGCTTAAATTACATAATATGGTTAGGCTCCCATTTTATTTTCCTTACCTTTCTTGTAGGATGAGGTCTCTGACTGTTAGACCTATTTCAAGGTAACTAAGGCACATTCACTTTAAGAAACAGAAAAATATGATTTTATGGGTAAACACAAGCATTATAAAAGCATACTGTATATTTTTGACATAAAAGACAGTATGCTAAAAAGACGGGACAGACAAACATAAAAAAGAAGAAACTTAGAGCTAGTTTAGGATGTCCACCTACAAGAGAATAGATTGTTGGTGTTCCTATCCCTCTAGAAAGATGGCAGCTAGAAGAGATGAATGGAAGTAGTTTTAGAAGGAAAGTGTAACCTTGGGTGCTTTGATCAGGTTCACTTCCAGTTACACACCCAGTGTTTGTTTTTAAGTGTGCTGTTTTGTCCAGTACATTCAGACAGGTTCAGTTCGTGGTTATAAGCCTAAAATAAATATCCATTTTGATGCCTTTTTGTCTAAAGATTTCCTTTGTAGAGGTGTTGGCTCAACTCTGATTTATACATTTGCCTTCAAATGGTGTACAGAGCTGATTTTGGAATGCAGGGCACAGAGTACAGCTGAATTTCAGAATCCCTGTTAAATATGCTGTCTTAACACGCCTTGTGTCCCGCTAAAAGCCCAGAAAAGTTGGCAGTACTTTTTTACAAACAGACACTGTAAACATAATAACTATATATAATTTATTACCTTAAGACTAGCACAGATGTTGATGATGTGTATATACTGTATAGTAAACATCTGATTGTTATTATGAACTTTAACTTTATATATCATGTATTTATTAATTTAGAAGAGTTTCTTTAAAATATGATGCAATCATTCAGGGGATGAGTAGCGATGTGCAAGAAAATAGTACACCAATTCATTTTTGTGTTTATTTTAAGTTATTTAGGAAATAACTTCATAGAAAGTAATTTTGTACTTCTTTGGTCTTGAACATTCAATAATTACAGTTTTTTTATGTATTATTTGAAAATTCTTTTTTGAATTGATAAATACTAGCAAATACCATTCTTGCCATCATTAGTTTGTTTTTAACCTTGAAGGTGCAATGCCAAATGTTATTTTAATACTCTTATATTGCACTTTAAATACCAATTACAATATGTGTTAAAATAATTACAATGTGATTTTTGATTATGTCATGAAGCCCTAGTACACAAACACATAACCACACACACATAATAATATCTGTCCATTCTTTTTCTTATTTCACTTTTTCCATGACAGGAGAGTTTAAGTTGCAAGGTAGGAACAAATTATGGGAGAGATGTAAGTTTTTTTTTGTGAGACACCCACATGCAATGGATGGAATACTACTTTTTTGTACCAAAGGGCCAATTTAGCTTTTATAGAAGCTTAAGAAATATAGAAGAATTAAAACTAACAACTAAAATACCCTAGCCCATAGTTTCTTAAGTTGCAGGTTGCAGGCTTTTGGATTGCATAGAGTGGTAACTCACCATTATATTCAAAATGAAAGGGCTGTATGTGGTTTGCGAAGTGTCTCACAATAGGTCACTGCTGGCAGTTTAAGCAATCGGCATTGCTCTGGTATGACTGTCGTCAGTGATTTTCCAAAGGAAAACCAGGGATGACTGTCTGTGACGAGTCTCCTAGAGGGGACTAGCGTCTGATCTGATGGGCGTCATGTGCTGGGCCATGAAGACACTAAGAAGGGCAAGATTGGGATGTTAGGAAAAAAAAAGTTGAAGAAACCATGCCCTTGTCAAAAACACAGAAGAATTACCAAAAAGAAGAATGAGCAGAAAAAGAAAAACTTCTGACTTGGGTAAAGATAACAATGTACTAATAGTGAGGCATTATAAAGTCATATTTCCAATGGTATAAAGAGCCCCTGTAGTGTTTTTGACATGCGTATGTGGAATTTATCTTTAGACAAAAATACTTGATGTTAGTGTGCCATAGAGACAATGTGCAGCAATGCCACTCAGTTTTATTTTTATTCTCTAAGCAGTGAATTTAAGAGCTCCTCTACAGAAACGGGCAGAAAACTTATGAATTCTGTTCCTTAATACTTAAATAATTGCTCAAGTGAACATTATTCATTCTGGACCAGCCTTTAAATGTACTTGTCAAAATTCTTGCAATTCAGCTGGCTATGTGTATCAAAGTACTTAAAGATAATGTGTCATAGAGAGGATGTGCAGCATTGTTCATAACTGCTATCAGTTTTCTCGTCACTCTCTTTTCCACTACTGCCTCTAATTGTTTGAGAATGTCGCGTAACTGAGAATGCCTTTATAGATAGCTTCTTGATTTAGTGGGCTTCTCTTAAAGTGATGTTATCAGCCCAGCACATCACAGCATAGAAAGCTTCTGGTGGCTGTCACAGAGTTATAGAATATTTAAATACCAGCAACAACTTATAATGGTAAGTAAATTATTGTATAGTTTGTGGCAATGGGTTGTTGCTTTGTATTCACTAATAAAATGTTTTCTTAAAAAGTTCATTTTTAACAATTTTGCTATTTTCATAGGTTGTCCAGCTGGAAGAACTTCTAACAGTGCGTCATTCAGTTTTTGTTGTTGGAAGTGCAGGAACAGGAAAAAGCCAGGTAAAAGGTGTATTAATCAGTAAAAACATATTGCAGGATCATTTAAAT
This sequence comes from Polypterus senegalus, assembly GCF_016835505.1. NCBI lineage: Eukaryota > Metazoa > Chordata > Cladistia > Polypteriformes > Polypteridae > Polypterus > Polypterus senegalus. Next base: position 53,357,200 of record NC_053168.1, on the reverse strand, counting down.
TTTTTTTCCAGATGATTAGAGTCATCATTTTACTATCACAAAAATATTTTGCTTGTCCAGTGATTTTAAATGTGTGGAATATAGAACACAAGGAATATGAACCATTTTATTTTGCAATGATACATTACTAGAGTGTTCATCTGCATTGGATTAATATGTGCGTCCTTTTTCCCCGCTTTGATATTTTGTGGAAGAGTAAGAAATAGATTTTGTTTATTTTGTTTAATGTCATTATGTGCACAGAAGTGAAAACTCTTATGGCCACGCTATTGTTCACATTTCTGTGTTTTTTCCATTTTCTATAATAATATTTAAATGTCTTGATCATGCTTTCTCCAAAATGTTTTTTCATATTTTTTCTCGTTTATGTTAAATATTCATTTTGTATGAAACCTTTCAAAATAAGACAACTCAGAATTCTCCAAGGTGCATTTAGCCCCAGCAGTAGATTAAAAATTGTTATGTACTGTAATTTTGTACTCTACTGTTTTAACTGGCAATTTCACCTTTTCAAAGGAAAAAAGTACATGGATTTATACAATCATATTTCTTGCTGAATGTTTCTTGTGTTCCTTTTGGTAGATTTTGAAGACTTTAAACAAGACATATTTTAATTTGAGAAGAAAGCCAGTTTGGAATGACCTTAATCCAAAAGCTGTTACTACCGATGAACTTTTTGGGTTTATTCATCCAGCAACACGAGAGTGGAAAGATGGCAAGTATATAAATGACACATACAGTGTGTGTGTGTGTCATTTCAGTATCCCCAATGATTCATTGCACCATAAGGATGCTGCTTAAAAACTATTAGGAGCAGATCTAGAGGTGGGGGATACTGGGTAGAGCTCAGAGTCCAAACAGCCAAGGGGTAGAAGCTGTTGCAGAACTGGTATAGATGGTACCTTCTGCCAATTGGAAGTGGAACAAAGAGTGCGTGGGAAGGTTTGTAGTGGTCCTCTAAAATGCTGTAGATTTTGCTGATGCAGCCCTTAATAAAGATATCTTTAATGAAGGGTTGAGAGGTCCCAATGATCTCTTCTGCTGTATGTACTCTCAGATGAAGGACCTTGCTTTCAGAGACACTGCAGTTTCCAAACCAGACACTGATGCAGCTGGTCAGTGCACTTTCATCATTGATAAAGCTTTCAGAATGCTTTTGGTCACCACGTAGAATGTACTGTGGATGGGCTGGTTTTCTTGCCTTCCTGAGTTGCCAAAGGAAGTGGAGATATTGATCATGGCTATGGAGGTTGTGCCTTAGATCCAGTTTCTTGCTGTTAATTGACCAAGAAAGATCAGCTATCAGATGAACAGCACAGAATTTGCTGCTCTTGACCAATTCCACTGCAGAACCCTCAGCTTGCAGTGGTGTGTGAACAACATGGGTCTTTCTGAAGTCAACAATCATCTCTTTCATCTATTAGTGTCGCCAGCCTGAGAAATTATTGGTTAACTGAAATTCAAATTACAACCCAAATACGTTTTTCACAGTGCTCAAATCAGTAGACACATCTCAACATCAATTGTTCAGAGGAAATTGTGTGAATCTAGACTTTTTGGTAAAGCTGCTGTAAAGAAACCAGTACTAAAGGAGGCCTATATGGTGAAAATATTTGCTTGGGTCAATAAACACAAGCAGCCAACATGAGACCATTAGATATCTATTGTTTCGTTCTGAATGTTTTGCTTGTGACAATGTGTGATCTTTATTTAGAACTAAATATATACTTAACCAGCTATCGCCATTCTGCAATAACAATCTAATCTGTGCTTAGTTAGACCATAATTTTTTTTTCAATGGCACAATAACGCAAAACTCTTGTATCAAAGGAGTATAACAGACAAGTCAGTGTCAGGTGAATGTTATTGACTTACAATATAATTTAATGACTATGTAAAATCTGTAGATGCAATTTTAGTTAAGAAAGAAATGCAGACAGTTTTAGGCAATGGCTAAGAATCATTGTTAGACGTTTTTGAATCTAGAGAAAATTTTTTATAAGATACTGTGAGAGGAAGTTAGGTGGGCAATTTGGAAAGTACTAGGTTAGAATAATGGTTAGTATTCATTGTGATGCTGAAGTCTACAGAAACAATAATCATTGTTAGGATGGCAGCTTAGATAGTGAAAATTTAAACATAAATATAGGGCTTCAAGGGATCTGTTCTGGGTCTATTGAAAGTAATAGTAATAAAGTTTGAGAATGGTATGTAAATTGTCAGAAATCTTTTGGATTAAGATGACATGTGGTCAAGACTACATGTACATGCTAAACATTATTTAATACTAATTTTAATAATAGATAGATATTTGCTTTATTTGTCCCTGGGTGAATTTAAAACTTTACAGATGCTCGAGAGAGAGAGAGAAAATATATATATATATATATATATATATATATATATATATATATATATATATATATATATACGCACATACAGTATATAATATATCTATACTAATAAAAGGCAAAGCCCTCACTCACTCACTCACTCACTCACTCACTCATCACTAATTCTCCAACTTCCTGTGTAGGTAGAAGGCTGAAATTTGGCAGGCTCATTCCTTACAGCTTACTTACAAAAGTTGGACAGGTTTCATTTCGAAATTCTACGCCTAATGGTCATAACTGGAAGGTATTTTCTCCATTAACTGTAATGGAGTAGAGCTGCAAAGACTTAGGGGGCGGAGTTTCGTGTGACATCATCACGCCTCCCACGTAATCACGTGAACTGACTGTCAACGCAGTACGTAGAAAACCAGGAAGACCTACAAAAAGCGCTTAAGAAAACATGCATTATATAATTGAGAAGGCAGCGAAACAATAAGAAGCGGCGAGTGGCATATACTACCATATTCATGAGTGCTGCTACCTCGGAAAGAAAGCAAGGTGTAAACCTAAACTTTAAATTAAGTTCATAGACAGGCTACCGCTGGCGTTTCACATGCCCACAGGTAATGCGGGATACAAGTTTAATGAGAGGACGAGGATATAAACAAGAGTTTTGATCACTTTGTAACTAAGTTAAAATTGTAGGTGAAGGGGTGTGCTTATGCAAATTCGAGAGACTGTGTTTGTGGGGGATTGACAGTTAAGGCGGTGGGGGTGTCACGTCATCATCTCCCTTCCCATTTACCTCAAGTTAATACACACGCTGTCTCTAGAGTTTCAACACACTGAATCCTCCAGGCACTACTTACAAAAGGTCACATTGACAACGTGTTACGCTATTTTTAAAATTTTCCTTTTCTTAGCACAAGCACAGCTGAGAAGCTTCGATGCATGTGCTCCATAACGCGTTGAAAAATAATGCATTTAATCACACTTTGCATTACAAGCAAAGGGGAGCTTTTGTCAATGCATGATTTCCTGGTACACCGATTACATTGATCAGCGCATCCCGATTCATTTTACCCTTGCACCACCTTAGTTTGAGAAGAAGTATGAAAAATATGAGGTTAACACAGAAAAACAGATCACCAATTCAAGCTTTATGAATAATCGATTCGCCATCAATAATTGTTTTGGTAAAGCCATCCTCCTTCCATTTTATAATTTTTCCGCCACTAGCCATGATTAAATGAACGGTAAAAAGTAAGAGCGGCGAGGGTGACTTATTTAGGCAGGAATATATATGATAGCAACACTCATGACAATGTCAATCATGTTACGTTATTATTAAAATGTTTCCTTTTCTTTTTCATTACTTCTTTAACACACTACTTCTCCGCTGCAGGCGGGTATTTTGCTATATATATAATATATGAATGACCTCCAAAGAGCGCTGAGACTTTTGATATCATGAACGTGTCTGCAAAACTGTGGTCTCCTGCCCAGCAAAAGTCGAGCAGCCAGCGCGTGCATAGCTGTGCCGGCCTTTGAGACGCTGACTGCGCTTCTGCCTTAAGTCAAAGTGAGCACTTTTAATTTTTTTCATCCGCCCCCTGAGCTATAGCCCAGACAAGTGCAAACACGGGACCCCTTTTCTACACCACGGCAAAATAATATTAAGGCGATTCACACTTTCTTTTGCACGATATACGATTATCAGGTCCTCAGCTCGGATTATGAACACACGCATACGAGTGGAGGACTGACAGTGCCATCACAGCCGATTAATGGCGGGACGTCTCACCAGTCTACACAAGACCCACCGCGACTGTCGCCAAAAGGCAATCATAACGCCAACGAACACATCTGTCTATACTATATAAAAGAAAAGGCAACTTTCCTTTCTTTACACCTTTTTTCCTTTTATCCCAAACCAAAGCCTTTCTCCCTTAACACGGCAGAGGACACAAAAATAATTTTCTTTAATTGCCGGTAAGGCACATTACCAGAGGCACAAATTTGAACGTTCACATAGAAAATGTAATTTCTATACCACAGCCGTCGTGTAGCGCCTTTCAAAAGGGATCTACTACCGAGAGATGATCCATATACATTTTAGCTGCTGTTAGTTACTTACCTGTTTTGTTACACAGTCTTTAAAATGTAGTTTACCCAACCACTCCAGTAGTGCTCAATGTACCTGTACTTCTTAAAACGTTAATGTTTTACTGTTTAATAACTTATAGACTATATTTCATTATTTTTCCCTTGCACTCAGTGACCAAAGCTATACACACACATATAGACACATACAAACATACACACAAGTATATGTATATATATATATATATATACACACACCCCTATCTAGATTATATATATATATATATATACACACACACACACACACACATACATACATACATACATACATACATACATACACACATATATATAATTTGTGTGTGTAGATATGTATATAGATATGTAGATATGAAGATATGTATGTGTATATATATATGTATATTATATATATATGTATGTATGTGTGTATGTGTGTGTGTATATATATATGACAGCAGCAATCCAAGCTGTGAGAAAACACTAAGAAGGAGGCGTGTCAGATGTCGTGGTACATTTTCTGATGCAGCTACCGAAAACAACTTTGTGACACTGCCACCAAATACACAAAACAATTACTTTGACAATCATGTTACATTATTTTTAAAATGTTGCCTTTTCTTTTTCATAACTTCTTTAACACATGACATCGCAAGCTGGTATTTTGCTATATATATATATATCACAGCGACACTCATAACAGTGACAAAACAATTACATTGACAATCATGTTACGTTATTTTCAAAATGTTTCCTTTTCTTTCTCTTTCCTTCTTTAACACACTACTTCTCCGCTGTCAAGCTGGTATTTTGCTATATATATATATATATATATATATATATATATATAGATAGATAGAGGTATATATATATAGATAGATAGAGATATATATATATCGATAGATAGATAGAGGTATATATATAGATAGATAGATAGATATATATATATATATAGATAGATAGATATGAGAACAACATAGATAGATAGATAGATAGATATGAGAACAACACTCATATCAATGACAAAACAATTAAAATTAACAACCATGTTACGTTATTTTTAAAATTTTTCCTTTTCTTTTTCGTACCTTCTTTAAAACACTACTTCTCCGCTGCGAAGCGCGGGTATTCTGCTAGTTAATAATATAACAACAAACCCAAACAAAGAAAACTTCTGACTTGGATACTGGTCAGCTGATGTAGTCAATAACAAGATGAACAGACCTGTTTAGATATATGAGAGGCATTAACATTTGAATACAGCAGATCCAGCTTGTTGTGTCCCTAAAAGGATTATGGTGTTACAAGTTTGTTCAGAATGACTCACCATTAAAATCTTGAAGTGATAGTGAATCATTTCAATTGCCGAGTAAAAAAAAATGTTACAACCCCCTCCCTAGGCAGGGACAAATTCAGCCATGTATTTTAAAGACTGGCTCACACGTATCAGTTTTAATTGTAATTTCTTGCATCTTATTTTTCATTCACACCAGTCACCATTCCCTCTCCTGCTTTTTACACTTTATCTGATCTTATTAGATGGAACCCGTTCAGTGTTAAATAGCATCTGAAACAGGAGTTTTAAGCTGGTTTGCTGCAGTAACAAAAATGTCACTGTACCTAAATTTGCTGTAATTCGCCATGAGAACAGACCGTTCCTTCAACTTGAAAAAACTATCGAAAATTCCTTGATTATATGGAGATTGGTCAGTTTTGAATCCTGTTTATCTTATGTTTACTCTTGCTCTGGATCTTCGCCCTCTCCATCCTCTGATGAGCTGCTCCTCCAATAAGTTGTGAGATAGCACCTTTGACAGTAGCAATCACAGTGCTACTAGCTGAATATGGGCATATTTAATACGTCCAGGTTTACATTTGTCAAAGGCTGTTACATATCCAGATGTTGTAGACATAAAGTAACTTTAGATCCACTGTGCTAACGCTGTGACTTCTCTCAGGTTCACAGTTCATCCAAAAAGGCATTTGAGATGGGTTGAAGCTTGTCTGCATATCTTTATTTGAATTTAAAGATCCATTTTAAAAAATTGTAGTAACAAGTAACAAGAATGTGTGAAAAACAACAGATTTGCTGTGATCTCGGACATCTGGCAATTTTTTGTTAAGAGCTGTGTTTTGCGTTACAACCCAGGGCAACATGTTATTGTTGATGAGCAACTGTTTCCAACGAAGGTCCGTTACTGTTTCTTGTAATAAATCTCAAACAAGGCTGACAAATTTAGCATAAAGTTTTGGATTGCGGCAGATATGGAGACAAAGTACATGTGTAATGCTACTCCTTATTTAGGAAAAGATCCCAGCCTTCCCACGGTAAAAAGACTTTCCAAAATGTGTTGGAGAAAATTTGGTTGTTTTTCTTGTACAATTACAATAGCAAATAACAGAGACAGTAACACATAATCTCTCTCAAAAGTATTGTGCACACCTAAGCTATGATTTCCAACTGAAAATGTGAATTTCTACACATCTGATTGGCTCCAGCAAACCCCCGTGACCCTGTGTTAGGATATAGCAGGTTGGACAATGACTGACTGAATGTTTCAATGTATTATATCGGAACTGCCTCTATTTTCAGGATTACTATCAAGTCTAATGCGAGACCAAGCAAACATATTACATGATGGACCAAAGTGGATTGTGTTAGATGGAGATATAGATCCAATGTGGATTGAATCACTGAATACTGTAATGGATGACAATAAGGTTCGATGTCATTTTCTTATTATTTCTTTATTAATACTTGCATTAGTTAAACCAGTTCATGTTTCTGTTTTGACAAAAATATTCTAAGCTTGCAGTCATGTTATCTTTAGTATAAATTATATTATATTATCTCTTAATGTACAGTAAGTATATTTCAAATTTTCTTCAACACGTGTAGTATTTATTCTAAAAAGAGTTTATTTAAAGTACTAATATATATATAAAAAATGTATGTATGTATTATGTAGATCATGATTTACCTCTTCATTTGACAGGTTCTGACACTAGCCAGTAATGAGCGCATTCCACTTACACCCACAATGAGACTTGTTTTTGAAATCAGTCATCTAAGAACAGCAACTCCAGCCACAGTGTCCAGAGCAGGAATTTTATATGTTAACCCACAAGACCTTGGGTGGAATCCGTAAGTGTTTAGAGAACAAAAGTGTTAGCCACAATATTTCATTTGAACACTTATACAATACTTTTAATTAAAACAGACAAACAGAACAAAAGGTAATAGTGCAAGGATTATAAAAACAGTATAAACAGTATAAAAACAGTAATTATTTCTTGATCACATTCATGTCATGAGTCTCTAAATGAAAGTGAGAGTTTAAAAAAATCAGGCATTAAATGCAAACTCAGCAAACAAGGTCTTTTCTCTTCATGACAATTAAAAAAACAAAATTCTGGGTATATTCATGTATTTAATAGGATTATTAGAGTGTATTAAAAGTATTAGGCAATTGTAGATTTTGTGATCATGTTATCCATACTCTGAAACAGGCACCATAAGCAAAAATTACAGAACACCTGTGGGTCAGTATTGTGGTATAATTATACTGTAGTTTAATGTGATCCATGCATCTTGGTTATCACAACATAGGAAAATCACTGACACTCCACAGTGTATACTGTATGTCTTTTGAGTCTACTATTAGAAAGTAGATTATGTATGATATGTAGCCAGAGTTTTGATGATAAAGACTGAAGGTGCATATTTCTTAAGAAATTAACATTTACTTTAAAGTAGTGACAATCCACTAATATTTTGTGTCATGCAGTTATAAATAGTAGGTTGAAACTTTTTTTGGAAAAAAAAAGAATTTTGTTTAATTTCTATAGTACTGTGTATTTATCTCTTCAGATATGTTGCAAGTTGGATTGATACAAGAAGCCAGCAGTCAGAAAAAGCCAATTTAACAATTCTGTTTGATAAGTATGTCCCTCCTTGTTTAGAGCAATTGAGGTGCAACTTCAAGACAATTACTCCAATTCCTGAAAGCAGCATGGTTCAGGTACATGCTAATGTTCTTTTTAAGGTTTTAAAAAAACTAAATTGCTATCACTTTTATGCTGATGCTGTACCTTCTACTGTATTCACGTTCTTTATATTTCAAAGTTAGACTGCCTGATGTGTTTGTGGTATAGCTAGTGGTACAATGCCTTGTTATGGACTTTCATTGCCATTATATATTTTTTAACTTTATTTTGCTGTATAACTATTGCAGCAGATTGTTCTTGGTTATAGAATTTAGGGCCACACGTAGTGCACAAACAAGCTGTGTGAAGTGGAAGACTGTACTTGGTAACAACAAGGTGGGATAAGCTGCAATGCCTGTAAGATGGTGGGCACGTGTAAGAGGGATGTGTAAGGAGAAATGTGTTTGATGTGAATTTAAGGGACATATTATTTCATTTCATGCTAACCGGGGTATCTAGTATTAGGCTAAAGTTCAGTGATTGACTTTGTAGTTTGTATTTTTATAAATTGAATCAAATAGTTGTAAGCTGATCATCACTCTTGGTGAACAGGTACAGATGAATGAGGTTTTGGCTTGGTACAGCTTGGTACCTGGATGTTTAAAGTATCCTAGAAATACCAACCAGATGTCTCGGCTCTGAATGTGGTTAGCTCACAGCTCTCTGAAGGCTTTCTTCTGTATTCATAGAAAATATGTGACTAAAAAGTGGTTTGTTTCTCCTATGGCAACAAATGGCAATGTGGGTGGATATGTCAAGTTAAAAAAAAATAGAAAATGTATGCTTGACAAAACATTCAGGTGTGTTTGGAAACCTGAATAGCTGGTTTGAATGTTGGAGCATTTTTAAATGTGTTGGTTACTTTTGTTAAAGATTTTATCAAAATTTTTTATTACATATTTTGTAACAGTGAGTTATATTTAAAAAACTAGCAGACCTCGTGCACTTCGCTGCAGTCGCTGTAGTTGGAATAATTATGTATCTACATGCAACTTATAGAGCTTCTTTACTGTATATACAACATTTTTGGTTTGTCCTCATGGAGCCAAAATGTATAAATTTTCCCTATGATTAATTCGTGAACATGCTACATAAAAAATAGAAACGGGAAAAATGGCAACACCGCCGGGTACACCGGCACACCGCGTCTACTAAACACTAAGAAACACTAAAGGAAAAAATACTATTCAGTAAGTACTGCGTCTAGTAAACAGTAAATCAGTCAAAGGAGAAAGAGGACTAAACACTAAAGAAAAAGAACGGCAAGACCGCGTCAGCTGCGGAGCTCAGCTTGGAGCGAAATGAAGTGAATGAAATGAGGTGAATGGGAGGGGAGATGATCACGTGACTCCCCCACCCACCTTAACTCTCCATCCCTCCACAAACACACTAACACAGTCTCTCGGATCCCAACTCTCCTTTATATGTATAGGTAACAGTTGATAATAGACTGTATTTACATGTATTAGTAGTGTACATAAAGCATGTTTTTAATACCATTTTACAATGTTATGTGACTGAAATTGCTTTCATAAACAGCAGATTCCAACTCAAATGATGAAAAGGTTTATGTGCCCTTTTTCTCTTTTGGATGTGGAAGGCCAGTGGCTAATTATCATTGAGAAGTCATATACAGTTTTCAAAGAAGTACTTGATGAAGATTTAAAATTAGTTCTAAATTCTCAAGCTAAAATTGTTAGCTGCATTTTAACATGATAGATAGCTGGTCATTGTGACTCTTTGCTGATAAATTATAGTGTCAGAGAAATATTAAATCATTTTAATTGTTAGATAATGCAGCCAAGAGGTTTATTTAGTTCAATGGAAATAATAAATACACTTTTAATCACTGCAGCATAATTTAATTCACTTCATAAATTAAGTTGCTTTTATTTTTTTTACTTTTAGGACATGAATAACAACATTTTGCGTGACTTCACCATAGTGTAATACTCAGTCTCAACTCCACCTACCTGACCCCATGCCATGTCCTGCAGCAAGTAGTACTTGCTTCAGCCCTCACAACAGCATTTGTGTTACTGGTTTGCTGTCAAGGGTGGTTGTCAGAGCAAATTTTCTTAAGGAATAATGTGGTTGTTTCATGTGGACAGACAGGCAGAAATGGCTATCGTAATAGGGTACTTTTCGCATAATATACAAACATGCCTATAAAGGAATCATTCCACTTAATTTTAGTTGAAATGTATTTACATTTGAATGAGGCAGTATTAGTAACTGTGGCAGTAGGCAAAGTAAAGTTGTTGAGTGATCTTAAGGGCTATTGAAAGAGCCTGGGAATTTTACCAGGAAGTGGAAAAAAAACATTTAGGGAAATTCCTGAACTTAGCTTAAAAGCTAATATTAGAAGAATCTATTAAGGTTCAATATATTTTTGCGACTAAAGTTACTATGGTCATTCAAAAGCTCCACAGCTGCAAAACTGGTGAGATAGAGGTCTATCTGTAAATATGAAAGATACTGGATTCTGTGTTTTGGATGTTGTTGGGGCAGCCTTTTTAAAGATTCTTTTTTAATTCAGGACCTGTACCACAGAACAGTGGATTTAGGCATTGGACCTTTTAGGGCCAGAGACTGTGTTCTTTTAATTAAATGATTGTACTAAACAGCTTGTAATGCTGAAACGTCTGAAGCTATATCAGTGAAAATCACTTTCAAATCTGAGGTCTTAATTCTTTTCTGCAAGAGAAAGCAGCTGTCCCAGATGAAAGAGATGACGTACCTTAATGTTTTATTCATATATCAGATTAAAGAAAAGTTAGATTAACCATCATACTGCTGCATTAGTGTCAGTACTGTACCTTGGCTGGAGCAAAGTGGTCTATTTTCTTAACCCAACATATGGTTGTAAACTTTGAGTAGAAACCAAAATAATGATGTCATGAACTAAAACAGCTAAAATACAGTTTTGCCACATGGCTATGGTGCTCATTTTTTGTGACCAGGTGATTTGCTAAACATTTTGAAGGACATCAAAGTAGTGCTGCTGCAGTGCTGGAGTGAGAGGGGCTAGCTCAGGTGGTTTTGGCATCTATTTTCCTGCTTTGAGTGTAGTAATATAGCAACTGTGGGAAAGTGAGCTTTTATACTTTGAATTGAAAGTAGGTTAAATGAAATTCAATTGAGGTATTTTACAGATTACGTAGATTAGAATTATTTACAGATTAGATTGAAAGGTGAGTCATAGGGCATTGGTTTCAGGTTAGTTCACTTTCTAAAGCTAGGGGCCATGACACAGACAAGTTTTGGAAAAAGCTTATTGTATCACATCTTTTTTACAAACTATAAAAATCATAAAGGATTTAGTGCAGTGGTTTATTTGACAGTTAATTATTTAAAAAAATCAGCAAATTTAATTTATCAATCTAAGACAATTATTGGCTCACTGATACCAAATATGTTCTTCTTTGTTAGCAATTGTTATTTATATTCATACAAACAAGTTTCTGGATATAAATATAATTAAAAATGAATTGCCTATCCTATCATAAATATTGTGTTCCTTATTTATTTTTTTTTTTTTTTTTGCAGACTCTTTGTTTTTTGTTGGATTGTCTCTTAACTCCTGAGAATGCTCCCCCTGACTCACCTCGGGAACTCTATGAGCTTTATTTTGTCTTTGCCTGCATTTGGGCTTTTGGTGGTGGTGTATATCAAGATCATGTAAGTCTTGTTAAGTTTTAAGAGAATATGTTATAAAAATTACCAAGACTGTGATAATTATTCATTGGATCTATAGTACAATTTACTGTATACAGTATACCAATTTATAATGCTAAAGCTGCAAGCAGTAATTTCTTAAATGCATCTAATAACAAATTCATCCCAGATCACTTAAAGGGAAACCAAAAAAATAATATTTTTTAAAAACCACGTTGAACAGCAGAATATAAAAATCCTTTAATTAACCAATAGTTAAGGAGTAATTATTGAAAATACAAGGATGATATTTTTATTTCAGTTATAAGTTTCTGTTTTACTTTTATCCAACATATACTTTATTTGGTACAATGAATTAATCCCCCAGAGGAAATTGTCTTTTACACATGACTTTTGGAGGTCTTTAATTGGTTATAATGAAAATATATTTCTGCTGTTGTTTTCTTCTCCTGAAAAAGTGCTGATTAAAGATTGATTGAAAAGTAGGAAAGCTTTTCACATTTCTGTAGTTTATTTTCAGTAGTTATGTTGAAAAAATAAGCTTTATTTCTATAATGAAAACTACACCCATTCTTTGTGTTTTAAAGATCAACTGGTAATTACAGTTTATATTTCTTACTAAGAATAGCTAGAAATCAGTTTTAATTTAGGGGTAAAGATGACAACATTTTCAAATCTGTTTTTATTATTAGTTTTTACAGAATATGTAAACATTTTTTCCTGAATCATTGAAATGCTGTTATAGAATTTATTTGATCATTTGCTTACCCATTTATTTTATTGCACTGTTGTTGAGGGCTAAAGCCTATCACAACAGTGTCAGGTGAAAAGGAGTAATCTATCCTTAATAGTGTGTTTGCGCATCCTAGAAATTACCTACTCTCAGTGAAGTGGAAAATGGAGCATACCCTTTTTCAGTTCTATGGTTTTCTTTATCAAGAAATAACTAAAAGTCATCATGTTCTTATCATTTCTTATATTAAATAAATCTAACCTCAGGTGACAAAACATTTTACTTTGTAATTGACTTCTTGCTGAAAGAATGTGTGTATATGCGCAAAAGGATGTGTAGTAGCAATGATGTTTACAATTATTAAGTTAAGTGGTCTTTCTAACAAAACAGATAGTTAAAATTATGAAATATATAGAAATGTATTTTTCCTCTGACATTCTTAGTGCTTCTAATGTATTTTACTAAATTAGTACACTTTTTTTATCACACTGTGCTTTCTGGTTATTTTAAAGAACATTAATTTTGTCATTAAAGGTCTCTTTCTCTACACCAGTCTCTCTTTCAATTACCTTGTGCCAGTAACATCTTTCTTTTTAATTGAAATAAATTCCATGTGGAATGGACAAGTGGTATGGGAATAGAAATTACTGTCAGAGTAGATGAGAGGGAGACACAGACTCCTGCAGTTGCTTGAAAGGCTCCTACGCTGCCTTCCTCACTTCACTGTGCTCCCTAAAAAAGATAAGAAAATTAAGACAGTGCACTGGATGAAATACATTAACATTACATATACTTATTTAATACTTAATTGAGCTCCTTTGCAAAGTACTCTGTATTCAGCTCCTATGTCTCTTAAACCACCTGTTTAAATTAACAAACACCATTGACTTAACATTTTCATTCGTAAACTTGTTAGTGTTAGTCCACACCCACAGATCAGTATACCTGTATAGTTTCAAATACCAAAAATGGTGTCCACCATGAACATAGGGATGTGTAATTTTAAATGGGTAAGGCATTAACATTAAAACATCTTTCCTCTCCAAAGAAGCTATCTTAGTATTTAAAGAAATGTGTAGTCTTACCTTGCATAATTATTCCAGTGCACCCAAAAGACAATGACTTGGGTTATAGGAGAAATTACAGTGCTGTAGTTTTTCTGGTCGGTCTCTTTAATGACATTTTTATTACAACAAATTAACACAGTTACTCAAAAAGATGTAAAACTACTATGTTGAAGTTTTACATGGTCAAAGATTGCAGTCTGCCCAAATTATATCCAGGCAATATAATATTTTATTTAATCCATGTATTGCATGTGGCATTTGGGAGGTTAAAATGCAGGACAGGCTTTCGAAGAACAGTATGAGAACTTTAACTTAAATACTGAAGCTTTATCTGTGATTAAATGGAAGGGCAGGGATTGGGATGCTCATCCCTTAGACCCTGCATATCAAGTTTTATTAAAATTACATTTGTTTGCCACTGAATCTTTTTATAGTTGTGGTGGTGACATTATAAAGGTGAAAAAGAGCAACCTTTGTCGCACTGTCCACGAAGTTTCAGCAACTATTGTATCCCTGCATATAACCCACATTATTTTGCCAAGCTGGAATCCCAGGAGTTGTGGATGTTATTGATTGTTCACTGGCTGGCAATACATGTGATTTTTGAAATTTTGACAGCTATCATCTGTAAGCAAATTTTGAGGAAGGATTATATTGTGGAGTTCTAATGAACCATTAAAATTGAAAAATAAATCTTTGCATGTCTGTCATTTTGTATGCATACCAGTCCATTAAAAACCTGCACCATCGCTGTGGCATGCACAGTCAAGCATGACATTGCAATTAATTGGGATGACTCACCTCTTTCATTTCGAAGGCTGTTTCAACAGACTTACAACTGGACCACAGACACAGGAAAGAGAAGAAATGGTGTCCCAGCATAGGATCATGAATGATCACTATTAAATTTTTGAATGTTTTTTTTATTTCTTTGTTTATGGAAACTTCAATTTTCTACTTTGATCACACTTGGAGAGTAGCAGCTGTTGTTTAGGGTTTGTTGACGTTGAGAACAGGTTTAAAAAGTGCAGAAGTCTGAGATCAGTGTGAAAGATCTCTGCTATTGGTTTTAACATGTTACACAAGTTTGGTCTACAGATGCATACTAACCATGGTTAAAGTCCTCTTAGTTTCAGTTCATTGTAATTGACCCCTTGAGACTCATTTTTCACTATGTGTGTCAAGTAACTAGATAGTCTATCATATAGGTTTTCAATATAGTTTGTTTGTGGGGTGTAAAGATAAAAGTTTGTATGCATATTGAATGGTACCTTTTTCAGCAATGTTTAGAAGTTATGTATGGTATATTGAGTTGTTTTTTTTGTTTTTTGTTTTTTTCTTTTTAAGCTTATTGATTACCGAGTGGAATTTAGTAAATGGTGGCTTAAGGAGATGAAAACTGTCAAGATTCCAGCCCAGGGGACTGTTTTTGACTATTACCTTGACTCAAAAACTAGAAAGTTTTTACACTGGAATGATAAAGTACCTGTGTTTGAGATGGAACCAGACATACCTTTACAGGTGTGTAGCTAAGTTCAAACTAAGGAGTTTGTTTTTGCCAATTAATTTCTCAGCACCTTTCTAATTTGTAAGATTTTCTATAAGTTATCAATTTTTTCTTTAAATTTACAGAGTTTCTTCTCCCAGATTTAAATACCTTATTAATTGTTGGTAAATCCTTTAAACAGTTATAATTCTTTTTTAATTTTGGGGACCATTTTTTTAAATTTATTTCAGACCTGCAGGGAACCAGACCATATCCTAGGAGCTTATGGCCCATAATATAAACTGATTTTAGATGAGGCATCATTTGGTCACAAGCACATAAAAACACAAGGCCACATTTATTCATACAGGGACAATTTTTAATATTCAAAGTATATTTGTCTGTCCTGTTAAGAAAATTATGGCAGGGAATTATTTAATTCTCGAATTAATAAAGAAATGTTGAAAATAACAAATTGGGAAGTACCTTCTTTTCGAAGAATAATCAACATTTGCAGAATGTATGAGACAGTTAATGAGTCACAACATATAGCTATAGTGCATTCATTCTTTGTGCTCTGGGTCTTCATTTGACTCAGTATTACCCTTTCTTGGTGCAATATTGATGTGCCATGCTGAAATACTAACTTTATAAAACTCATAATTTGTGTAAATCTTACATTTAAGAACACATTTTCTCATACTGTAATTGTATTAATAGATGGAATTTTTTCCACATTCTCTAAATGAATCTTTACACTGCTTGTACTATAAATTCAAATCACAAATAGATAAATAGCTTTTTTCAAGCTTGCCAAGGGCTTACTGGTCCTAACCTACTATTGACGACCCCTTTCATAAAAATATGTTTAATAGAAATTAAAAAGCCCAAATGAAGCTGTGATTTTTGCTTTGTCCCTTTGCAGAACTTAATCTATACAATTATTGACAAGGTTTAATGAAATTTACACATGTAGTTTATTGGACACCATAATTATTCATATTTATAAACAGTTGTGGTGTCTACAGAATTATTTTATTATGCGATGTTTGTATTGAATTGTATATTATGAAATTGTTTTATGCTATGATTTAACAGTGGTAAGGAGCATTACACCTTTGATATCTTAAACATTGGCAAGAAGCCACATAAGTGTTTTAGTCCATTTGTAAATATCCATCTATCCATTTTCTATCCCATGTAATTCAGTTAGGTGTTGGGAGTACTAAATACCCTTGATGTTCAAATATTGTGACACGTTTATATTTTAGTCATTTTGTTAATTTAAGTTTGACTTTCCTCCACCTAACACAACCATCAATTTGTGCATTTTAATTCCAGGGGGTGTTTGTGCACACTTCTGAAACAACCTGTCACAGGTTCTTCATGGATTTGCTTTTGAATAAAGGCAAGCCAGTAATGCTGGTGGGCAGTGCAGGGGTTGGAAAAACTGCATTGGTTACAGACATAATAGCAGAACTTTCTGATGATTACATAGTATCAAAAGTACCTTTTAACTATTACACAACATCTTCAATGTTGCAAAGTAAGTATAGTTCAACTAGAATGTATTTGCAATGACTGTTTTATCTTTTTCTTCATTAAAAACAATCAATATGAATTTAAATGAGCAAACTAAATTATTTAAATATGTATGTATATTTACACTTAGCATCATTTTCTCATAACTTTTAGTGACATTTGTTATATGTTATTTATTTTAACAGAGGTACTTGAAAAACCCCTAGAAAAGAAAGCTGGTCGGAATTATGGCCCACCAGGAAATAAAAAGCTTATTTACTTTGTTGATGACCTTAACATGCCTGCAGTTGACACATATGGAACAGTTCAACCTCATACTCTAATTCGGCAACATCTAGACTGCAAGCACTGGTAGGTATTGTGTAAATTGTCTGATTATCTTATATGTAGTGTGTTTTTCTGATTATCATCTTATACCTAATTGCTTTCAGTTTAAAATAAATCATTAAAATATGCATTGTGATATAGCCTATTCTAATGTTGCATACATTTATTTATTTTACTGGTATTTTTCATGTCATACTGTAAGTACATCTTTCTATGCATTTCTTTCCAAGGTATGACAGACAAAAGTTAAACCTTAAAGAAATTCACAATTGTCAATATGTTGCTTGCATGAATCCAGCAGCTGGAAGCTTCACAATCAATACTCGGCTACAGGTATTTTTTTATATTGTCAATGTGTATTATAGTTGGTTTTAGTTTATTATATAATGATATACCTAAATATGGTGCAAAAAAAGTAAGAATTTCTGTTATTCAAAATTTCCCAAAGTCATCTTTTTGGTAAAAAATACAATAAAAACACATCTAATATAAAAACAAAATATGTACTTTAAACTATGAAGTCATGATTTTATATGCATTGTATATAAAATATCCATAGATATGTATATAGATATAGAGATTGTGATGTGCTAGTCCCTGTCTTGCACCCCAAAACACGAGGCTGAGTCCAAGTACTTTAGCAAAACTAGCTTTATTCAGCTTGAAACAGGAACAACACGGTTATTTATTGTAGCAGGATCTACCACTCTTTTATACACAGACACAGCAATCAGGCAGGGTTGTGGTCAGGTTAGTAGCCAAGTAATACTGTTCCCTGCATTTATAATGTTCCTTGCATCACCTATCGACAACAGGTGCCTGTAGTGCGACTGCAGTTTGCTGTAGTTTCCTTGCCGTTGGATAAGCTGTCTTCCACAGACGCGGCGATCACACTTCGGGAGGCTCTTCAGCATGTCGTCCCATTGGAGGGGAGTCCCAAAACAGTTTAGAAACCTCACAGTATACAATAGATACTGTATATAGACAGATGTTTGTAATAAGTTTAAATATTCTAATAATGTATTTTTTGTCACTGTGAGACTAATATTTTGATATAATTATATGCATTGCCATATAACAATGTTAATGACTATTCCTCATGCTATCTTTTTAAAAACATGCAGTAAAAATTTTCAGGAAAAAAGGCTTACAATATTTTAAGTAGTTTCTTACATAGTTTTATAATTCTGATGTGACAGTTTCAATGGAAACCTAAACTCTTTAGTAAGTTTAAAACATAGTATTTAATATACTACCAATATAGACATTATCTACACTGAGCCTTGTTTAATTCAGCTTGTGAGGAGTGGTCCGTGGTGCTGTGCTGATTTTAAATAAATAATCGTGCTCCGAAAGGTGCAGGTCACATATCAGGTGCGGGTGTATGCAAGTGTGTTTTGCTCCGTGGTTAAGTGGGATGTAGGCTGATCATGCTGCACACATGTGCATAGAAGGATAAATCAGTTAGATGCTTCTTTGGGGCCATGGAGAAGACAGCTCCTTGCACCTGCACCCAATTAGGTAGTAAAGTTAAATGTTGCTTACAGGGGAACAATAGAGGAGAGAGGACAGATGAGACAGAACGGGGGTGGAGGTTAAAGGCTGGAGAGAAGTGCAGAAGTGGGAGAACACATAAAAGGAAGAAGCAGATGGATGGAAATGTGAGCCCCAGGGGTTAAGTGTGTGGTTGGTGCTCGAGGGGGCTGTAGGAGCTAGGGACTCCCACTCAAAGCTGGGATGGCAGATGTAGTGGAGGTTTGGCGGCACAGCCCTCCATGGATCGTCATGGGATGGGCAGCAGGGACACTAGCCAGAATTGAAGGTTGTCTGCATTCTGCACCTGTTGGTTGATGTCTCTGCACGCTGTGATGTCTGAAGAGAATAAGCTGGAGAGATGTTGATTGTAAAGGGATGCACCTGGGCTCAGGATTTTAGAAGACTGCTTCTTGCTGTTTTTAACCTCATTTTATGGATATTTATTTGGATTACTTTTAACCTCCACCATCACAGACTTTTTATGGATTATTTATTTATTTATTTATTGATTAAAAATTTTTGATCACTGCACTTTTGAACACTTTTTGTTTGACTTTAAAAGCACTTGGCATCTTTTTTGCACCTTCCTCTTGCCTTGTGTGGTGTCCTCGTTTGCTTGGCTTATCCCTCAGAAATGTTATTGGCAGTGGAGGATTCAAATGGCTTCTGGATGGAATTGGAAATGTGGAGCTGACCTGCACCGTCACATTTACTGGTGGCCATGGGATGTGCTGGCGATGGGGAATGAACACTGGACAAAGAAACCGCAAGTGGGATAAATGCCTGACTTTTAAAGAACCCACGATACTCAAGTCCAGAAAGGAATGTTTTAAGAACTGAAGTTTTTAATAGACTTATTTATTGATCGTTTTAATCGTCATTTTAAAGTTCTTGTTTTTTTTAATGTGTTATTTTTATGAAGGGGGCTTGAGTTTTCATCTTAAGGGGTTTGTTTTAGAGCTTTTATTATGTATTTGGGTTTAGTGCAGTGTGGGGCCATGCTGTGGACCCATGCCACTAGCTGCACTGGGTTAGGTGAGGCATGGAGCCTTTCCATGCAACTAGCGACTTTAAGTGGGGAGAGGTGAGTGGTAAAGTGAGGTCCGCGTCTGGTGGGCAAATTTTAAATAAGTAATTGCTGCTGTTGCTTCTTTGGGTGGGGGTGTGGTAGAGTGGCAAGAACAGTTCCCATTTGTGATGCAGGATCACCTGCCACCTTAATTGGCTCTGGGAGCTGCTGATTGCTGCAGCTGTGCAACATCAATGTTATAAAATGGAAGCACAAGTGTTGGACAAGCAAAAGAATGGAAGTTAAAGAAAGGCAGGAGTTAGACAATGCAGGTGTGAGGAAAGGAAGCAGACGGACAGGAATGAAGCCCCAGAAAGGAGCGTGTGTGGTCAGTGCTTAGGAGAGGGCTAAGGGATTGCTTCTGCAGAGCCATCAGGTAGCAGGAGTGACTATTATGTTCATGAATGTACTGTCATGGGGAGGAGCTAACAAAGTGTCACTTTACTGGTTAGTCAAACAGAAAATTTTGGTGATGCTGTATTGACCATTCAGCAAAAATATGAGAATGAAAGACAATGTTCTGATTCAGGACCTTTGCAGATAATTTGTGCTGAAATGCAGAAGATTAGATATATTTGAATTCATTGTTAATGTTTTTTAAATTAAAGATTGCGTTGGAATAACTGAAACATTTAGTTAAAATCTTTATTAGGATTATACAAGAGTATTTCAATAAAATGCTAAAAATACATTTTCAGTCTTTTCTGTGCATTGCCACCAGTGTACAGAAACAGCAGACCTGTCTCTAAATCTAAGATAAAATATAAATGCTTAATTTTATGTAAATCTATCACAGGAAAATGTTATATAACTAATTATGTTCTTCATATGTGAAATATTACATAACACTTCATTCTGTACACAAATATGCACATTTTGTTGAGTTGATACAAGTATTCTAAAACCAATGACAATTTCTGTTTAATGTGTCACATGGCGATTATAATCCATTGTCCCCGAGCAAAATGTAGAACAAAAATTTGTCCATGCCTATCTAACTAGCTCTGCAATTTTTTCAAAGACTAACCTGTTACTGAAAATGTATGGAAGTATCAATCACTTTTCTGTATTTTAATATGAAAAAAGTATCAAATTACTCACTAATGAATACCTATACACATACTACTAGAAATGCAAAACAATCATAAAATAATTATACATTTTCTTTTTTATCAGCACTATTTATTAACAACTGATTCTACAGTACTAACATTTACTCACTTGTTTCACAATTCATTAAACTAGTGACACTTAGAGTTCTGGAAGGTTATGGGGAAAAATGAGGTGTGGGAACATACAGGGAGATTACATGACACTTGGATGTATAAATTTAGTTTTGTTTATTTTTTATTGGGTAGTACTATTAACAACAATCATTTAAAAAATATTGAGTATAGATATTAAATTATGATATGTGTTATATTATTTAAAAAGATGAACTACATGCATGCTTTTTCTGTAGGCATTATGATATGGTAAATGCTAATTGTCTTACCGAGATAATCAACCCACTTTTATAAAATTTAATTTGTAATTAGAAATCTGGATTGAAAAAAATGTGTTAAAAGACAGGTTGAAAGGGTAGTGTTAATGGAATTATATTGGTTAAGTTTATAATGTATGCATTTTGTAAACAGCAAGAGACTGTGTAATATATACTTTGTATTACAGCCAAGATATTTTTTTACATTGCAACTAATTAAGCCTGAAAGCTTATATATTATTTACACACATTATGGAACTGACAGAATATGAAAATTTTTAATGTATCTTTCTCATAAAAAGCAAGAAAGCATGCCATGTTTAATACAGTCAAGATACAGTATTTTAACAATGTAGCTAAATAAGGTTATAAGGCTTGTATGATATTTACACAAATGAAATAATTGACTATCACAAGTTTACATTATGAGTTGAATTTCACCCTATGCAAACTACAGTTAAAATTCCATTACAACGAATATCTTTACAACAAAGTATTTTTATGGTCCCGACATCTTCCCCATATGACATGAGTCTATAGAAATCTCGTTACTACGAAGTACATTCAGCAGACTCTTTCATTACAACGAAGTGCAGAAAAGACCTTGAAATGCCTGAATGAATCATCCACAGAGCAGTTAGTTCTGTAGCCGCCAAACAGAAACACTGTAATTTTTTTTTTTCTTTCTTCGAACTTTACTCGTACTTTTTTTTTTTGCCTTTTTTGTTTTCTGCGGTTTTCAATGATACCTTTTGCTTGTTGCTCATCAACATTTGAAAAACATCAATTGGAATTTAACTCATTGTCACCCTCCTATAGAAGCAGCAGACACGAAAAAACGATAACAGTTCACATTAGAAAAAAAAAAATTTTTTTGCAGCTCTCGATTGCGGCAAAAAGAAAAAAGACGCCAGTGCATTCTGAATTTCACCATCGACACTGTTAACTTTCTGGAAAGACAGAGCAAAAAAAAATCTCGGGTTGCAAACGTATGTGAACTGCTGCATTTGAAGACGTCGAAAAAACAGTTTTTAATGTGGTTCAGTGATGCTTGTTCAAGAAACATTCCTATTAATGGGGCATCATTCACAAAAATGTGAGGTTTGTAAATTCTCTTGGGAGCTCCCCCAACTAGATTGTACGCTGAAGAGTGTCTCGAAGTCCGATCTCCGCGTCTGTACGGGGCAATAGCAGGCTCAAAGCTATGCTGCGTCTCTCTGTCAAAGTAAACAGAAAAGATCTCGATGGGTGATGCAAGGTTAGGAGCACGTAAATTGTAAATGCAGATAACAGGATTACTTTGGTAACTGACCTGGCCACGACCCTGCCTGACTGCTGTGTCTGTGTATAGCAGAGTGGCAGATCACGCTACAATAAATAACTGTGCCATTCCTGTTTCAAGCTGAATAAAGCTGGTTTTGCTAAAGTACTGAGACTAAACCTCGTGTTTTGGGGTGCAAGACAGGGACTTACAGCACAATCCCGATCTTTTATGATTTGCTTCTGTGGCTCCTCACTGCACCACTGTGAGCCTCCTATTGCCCTGCCCCAGCAACGGACAAACAATCTTCTAGAGACGCTGCAATCACGCTTCAGGGCGCACTTCAGCATGTCATTCCCGTTGGGTGGGGGTGATTCTGGCTCCTGATTTATAACTGTGCTGCCCACAACATGCTTCCACATTTAGATAATGTTCGTGTTGAATTCCTCCCACCCAATTGCACAGCAGTGCTTCAGCCATTGGATATGGGCATCATTCGCACCCTGAAAGTGTATTATCGCAAGGAAATGCTGAGAAAAATTCTCGTCAGCATAACTTGTAGGCAGGAGGAGATTAAAATTAACACTAAAGAAGCTATTAAAATGATTGCAAATGCCAGGATACAAGTTAAAGAAAGCACTATAGTAACAAATACAGAATCTCATTACAACAAAATTTTCGTTACAACGCAATATTTTTTAGGTCCCTGGGAGTTCATTGTAACGAAATTTTACCTGTACATAATTACTGCAGAAAAACAGGGTGCATTTTAATTTTTTAATTTTTGTTTAATGATTTAAAAAGACAGATTTTGTTTTGATTTGATATACTTTATTAATTTCTGAGGGGAATTGCCTTTCAATGAAAAGTATATAATATGAATCATTAATAGGTATTAGCATTTTTCATTTTAGGCATGTTAAATTATTTCTTCTGGTCTCTTGCAATTTCTTAATTTTTCATATAGGATTTCTTTTTTTATGCAGCGTCATTTCTCAGTGTTTGCCGTGAATATCCCCTCTGCTGATGCATTGGATACAATCTATGGAAATATATTGAGTTTTCATTTCAAACAGCATCCTTTCAATCCAGCTGTGATAAAATCTGGAAGCATAGTGGTCCAGGCAGCCATCTGGCTCAGTCAGAAGATGGTTCAGAACTTTTTGCCAACAGCTATTAAATTTCATTACATTTTTAACTTGAGGGACCTTTCTAATATTTTTCAGGTAACTACATAATTCCAGTTATTTGAAGTTATTGTAAAAATTGGTATTAAATGATGGAGCCAGTACTTGTACATATACAGTAGCTGTGAAAGTCCTAAGTACTGTATATCTGGTTAATATTAAATTTATCATATTGATATTGCTTTAGACTAATACTGTACATCAAGAACTTACATTATAAAATTCCATTAGAGTGGCAGTCATTAAAAAACCTTGACAAACTTTAACACTAGAATTGCCAGACCCTACGAAAAACCTCGTAGATCTGTCCCACCTTAAATCGCTTTGCACCTCTCTATCAGCTTCTTTTGTCCTATAAATGTGTTGATAAGCAGCAAGCAGCCTGCTATCACATCCCCCAGCGCGCAGTTTTCTCTGCTCAAGTCTGTTTATCTGCGTGTCAGTTGCTTGGAGTTGTATAGAGTGAGAAGTCAAGCAAAATCACACCTTTTATAAATATTATATCATTATTTGGAACACATGCATTTCATGTGCGTTCCGTGTCTACAACGAAATATGTAAACACATTGTTAAAAAAGAAACGTTTTTCATGTTTTAGTAAGCATTGACAAAATGTAGACATGAACTTTATAATGTGTGAAGCCTACTATTTTTATTCTAAAATAGTAAGAATATGAGCAGCTCACTTCTCAAAACGTACTTGTCCGGGATCGAACCTGTGAAGTTTTTGATTACTAGTCAACAGCTGATACCGTTGCGCCACCGAAGCAATCGTAGCAAATGTGTGTCAATGTTAAACCCTAACGTGGGTTCCTTTTCTCTTGTTAAATTCTTGAATAAAAGCGCACTTGTTCTTTTGTATTTGTACCTTTTGTGAAAGTGTTTATTTGATATTTAGACTTCAGGCTTCACACATTATACACTTCATGTCTACATTTTGTCAATTATTACTAAAACATGAAAACGTTTCTGTTTTAATGATGTGTTTACATAGGTCGCTGAAGACACAGAACACACATGAAATGCATGTGTTCCAAATAACGATATAGTATTTATAAAAGGTGTGATTTTGCTTGACTTCTCACTCTATACAATTCCAAGCAACTGACACGCAGGAAAACAAACTTGATTTGAGAAAACTGTGTGCCAGTGCGGGATGTAATAGCAGACTGCTTGCTGAATATCAACAAATTTAAATGACAAAAGACACTGATGGAGAGGTGCAAAGCAATTTAAGATGGGACGGATCTACGAGTTTTTCGTAGGCTCTGGTAATTCTAGTGTTAAAAAGTAACTGGATGAGATATTGGTATAGGTTAGCTTATAGCTAAACACATGAGCATGGTGGACTAAATGGTCTTCTTTCATTTGACAATTTTCTGTTCTTATGTGTTGGGACAAATTCAGATGTAGCATGTGTATTCCTGGAAGTCCAATTGGTGCAAGATCAACCTCCCAGGAATAGCCATGTTTGATAGAGCATATCATTGGATCAGGGTGCCCAATGCAAACATCAGAGATGACCAGCTGCTTTAGGTGATAGCACTTCTCACTATGACACCCACTGTGAGGGTCTTTCAGCAACCATTGTTTCCTGATTCATTCCACTATGACATGCCCGAGGCCAACATATGCCACCAAATACTAAGATGGCCACCCAGGCCTCATGAAGACCTCTAACTCAGCTCATGTCAAACTTAGTTGTTTTGAAAATTTACAGAAACATGTTTTTGGTGTGTTTTAATTACAGTAATAGTGTCCCAAGGTCCGCGTGATCTGAATCTGTTTAGTTATTGTACTTTTTATCCAGTCTGTTTTTTTTTTTTGTACAAATTGGAGCATCAGTGTTTGTTTTAAAATACGGTTAAACTATTCTTTGAATATGTCATGTCACTTTTCCTGATATTTTTGTGAATCAGTTGTATTTTTAAATTCACTTTGTATTTCATTATATTCATTATACTGTGTTTTCTGTTGTCAGTCCTGGGAAAAGTGAGTATAATAACAAGTGTCTCATATTGTCATAATATCTTCGGTCAAGGCATGAAAAATCAAATCAAGTGTGTGAAGAGGAATTGGAGTTGGTGGGAGCATTTTTTACTTCAGTTATTCTAAAAACTGTCTAGTATAGCCAAAGAGTGGGAGTAAGAAGTAATTTTTATCTGAATAAGACAATATTTTGTGAGTGAAAACAGATCCTTAAGAGCATACCTAAAATTTGAACTTGGTTAATTAGGAACTTAAAGTGATTTACAGTAATTACAAAATTAAATTGCGTTGCCTTACATTACTAGTATTTCTGTATGATAACTTGACATAACTTCTAACTTGAAATAAAAAATCTACAAAAATCTTCCCTGTGGGGGCATATTCATAGTTCATGTTGTTTGTGAATGTAATCTGTAACATTACAGTACATGTTTCTGTTACAGGGGATTTTGTTTTCAACACCTGACTGTATAAAGCAGACAACAGACCTGGTTCAACTTTGGCAGCATGAGTCTTCCCGTGTCTATGCTGACAAACTGGTTGAAACCAAAGACTATACCTTATTTCAAAAGCTTCTCCTTGACACTGCACACAAGTACTTTGAAGTAAGTTTTCTGTTCTTTTTAATTATACAGCTTGCATGTGATCAAGGATTATGGACCACTCATTCTGTACAATATTAGAGTGAAGGCAAATAGAGAATTTTAACAAATAATTTTAAGTTGAAATTCCTTGTATAAATCACTTTTTAACATGTTAATATGAAAACAAAGAATACATTTCCTCTGTGTCTTTGTTTGTTATTTTTTTGGCTGTGATTTGACTGTACCTGTACTTATACTATTGCTATTCTAACTATACTGTACATATGCTATGTATGTTACATTAATAGGGTAGATTTAGCATGATATCCTAAGTTATTAAAAATATTATTTTTTGTTGAAGGAGCAGTAAAGTTACATGTTACGCAATGAAAAAATATTGTGTGTTTTCATGTTTTAAAATAGTATATCTTTAGCAATTCAATTTTGTAATATATTGCAATTTGTTTTCTTTTTGTTTGACTGAAATTAGAGTTGAAATCTTTTTAAGCAAAAATGTATTAATCGTTTACACCTAATAAGATAAAAATTGGGAACAACATTTATTTCTATGGCATATTTTCATGCAAAGGATGTAGCTCTTGCTTTGCAAGATGTCAGAGATAGTTACAAGAAAAGAAAACACAAATTAAATTTAGAAAAAAATAATAATGTATAAATAGTATACAATAACAATGCACTCTTACATAACATAGAAACAGTATATTATTAAGAGAAGTATATTCCTTAAACCTTGAAATTTTTTTTAAGTCTCTAAACGTGAGTCTGATTATAAGGTCAGGTGGCCAAGGTAGATAGAAAAATTAAAAAAAAAAAAAAAAGTCTGTTGGGGTTCAGAAAAAACGCCCACCCCCTACTGAGTCTTCTACCTAACACAGATGTTCTTAGGTAGTTCTTTATTGGTTTTGCAGGCTTTGTTTTAGAGGTTTCAATGCAGTGGGTCTCTTGGAGAGTTGAGGTATCCGCTCAATTCATTAATTAAACATTTAATCTTCTGGAACTTGATTTAACATGGTAATTTATCATGGAAATACTCTGTTATGGTAGATAACACAGTGATAAGGCATATCTAACTTTAGCTCTGGATATATCTTAATGAGATGAGCCCTTAGGTCTGTAATTGGGCTCTTTACCAATAGTTGAGATTAGAATGTTTATATTATTGAATGTACTGTATACACATGAGAATTTTAATTCATTGGAACCAGGTAAATATATGTCGTGATGAAGTTCATACTAATTTGCTGTTCACGTTGAAGTTCACATTAATTTACTGTTTTCACAATAAATTTAAAAAATTTTCAAATTCAAGCTACAAATCCTGTTTATGTACTGTTATTTGTTATTTAACCCGGGTTTGATTCGTGTTCAGGGATTGATAAAAACCCTGTAGTACTTACCAGCCCTTTACTTTTATAGGAAGTAAAGTTTTTCAGGTCAGTATGAAAGCAAACAAACTAGGCAAACTCTGCATATAAATATTGCAAGTTTTTTCAGTTGACATTTATTGCTTTTCTGCTTTCTATATGATTAGATCTGCTTGTGCATAGAGAAAATTTTTAATTCAGTGTTAACCATCCTTCGATTAGAAAATATATTGTTTCATATCATATTGTTACTCCATGTGAAAATCAAAATGAACCTAAACATTCATCTTAAACATGGAGAGAGTATTTGGTGTAGGAATCTTTTCTGCAGTCTTAAAATTTGCAGTGTGCCATCTTTGGGAATTTATAAGTAATTCATTTTCTATGGTAGTATCAAAAACGTATTGCTTTAGTATTTAGACGTATTGTACCTTGACTACTGTTAGTACTGTTGCAGAGATTCCTATACCAGTGCATCCACCAAAATAAAAAAACCACATACAAAAAAAAATACTTGTTATCAGTGTCTCGGTATCATGATGAAAAATATTGCAATACTGTGTTGTGTCTGCATTCTCCTCTACCCTTTGTGATTAATACTGATGCCATTAAGGTCCAGTGTTTTGCATGTTTTCCCATGAACAGCCGCTGTCTATCTGAAGTTTGTATATTCATTTTATGTCTGCATTGTTTTTTTCTACAGGTACTCAAGTTTTCCACCCATACTACAGAAACATGCATGCTACTTTGATTAACAATTTTAAATTGGCTCCATATGAATATTGTGTGATTGGTGCCTGCAGTGGACTCCATCCAGGGTTGGCTCCTGTCTTGTGCCCGATGATGCCAGGTTAAACTCTGGCACACCATGACATTGTATTGTATTAAAAAAGTTTAAAATGTTAAGTTTTATTTTAGCAGGTTTAGCTCCCTGATTAATTAAGCACAGTGCTGTACTTAACATTTTATTCTGACTACTTCTAATTTAATGTCCTTTTGTCAAGAATAAAGGATAGCTTTAGTGGGTTATTTCTAGTTCTGTTTATTGAGTTTTAAGTATACTACCTTGTAATTTTTGTTTCTTCATTTGTAAAGGGTGTAGAGGACCACATTCTGCTACAGCAACCTCTGATTTATTGCCATTTTGCCAATGGAACTGGAGATTCTCGTTATATGCCAGTGAAAGGTTGGGATGCACTAAAGAAAATATTAACAGAGACTCTTTACAGCTACAATGAGCTCAACGCTGAAATGAACCTTGTTCTTTTTGAAGATGCCATGCAGCATGTGTAGGTCTATTCGTCCACTTTATATACTGTTTGCTCTGTAACCTATAGTAATTACTGCTACAGGGTCCTGGGTGGGTGATATGTCAAATTGAATATTGCACATAATTAATTTCCCTGAAAATTATATAAATTCCTGAATTCACTTGCATAAGCACTTCATTCAAGTTTACTCATTTCACTCTACAAACAACTTTGTCTTTGTAATAAATTACATTTTTCTTGCAGATTTTGTATTTTTGACAGTGTAAAGAACATGGTAAATGGTTACATTTTACAGCACAAAATAATATTTAGAAAATTCACATTCATATTTTGTTTTCAGTTCTCATTATCATTATAGATTTTATATTATTGGAAGAAGTAATGGTCTTCAGTAATTGTGTATTTCTCTTATAACAGTTTTCCAAATATACTTGATTTTTAAGTCTTGCCTTTTAGTGTTCTTTTTTAAAACTTTATTTATAAACCATTAACTCAACCCTTACAGCCATTTAAATAAGATAACTTTAATAAAAAAATGATTACAAAAATAATCTGAATTTAATGGCAAAACTAGCCAAGAATCATTCTACTGCTTACTGTCACATGCAAAGTCTTTATGAAGATGTTAAGAATTTATCCAAGATCCTAAATAAAGAGTACTACAGTTGGCCATCTTATATAGGCAAAACGTGGTTGCATCAGGTACTGTAATGTCAGCAGCCACTTCATTGGCAGTGATGCCATTACTAAAAACCGTTTTGCAGTTGTCATGAAATATGAGCAGTAAAATGCTGGCATTTGCTAAAAAAAATATATAAAAATGGCACCACAATGTTGTCACAAGTTACATGAAATTGTATTATTGGTTTTAAAAACAAAATAATAACAAAAGAAAATAATCAAACAAGGGTCATAAATTATATTCATAACAAGAACATAACAAGCTTCACAATAACTGTACCCAGGATACAAACCAAAGACTGTATGAGCTGTGAGGCAATGAAGTTAGCCAGTGTTCTAAAATGCCATCTCCTAATCACATATCCATATTTACAACAACACTACAGTAAAATAAACAAAAATGCACATAAAATATGTAATGAGTCTCTTTATAGAAGCATCTGTTGCTATAATTACAGCTGTAATTTTTGCTGCTCTATTTTTATGGTTTTTATTTTTTACCTCATAGTTTTGACTGTTTGGAAAATATGGATTAGGTTGTGAACTTGGTTTTAAAAATATATTTCACTGGTAATAATGTTTTTTCTTCCGGATATTACAATGTAAAATGTCTTGGGGTAAATGCTTGCAAAAATCTGTATGTGCAAAGAGAATTATAAAAAAAATAATTAAATGCTAATATTTAATAATGATAATACATTAATTCATTATTTTAATATATTGTGGTAAATTGTCTATTGACAAAAACTGACATACAAAAAGTGTTCAAGCTGTTGGATAATTTTTCATTGTGAGATTTTTCATATTGTCAAGGTTCAAAATAGTCCTCAGAAAAAGTTGGAGGAGCAACCAGGCTGCCACATTGGATGTTAAAGTTCAAAAAAGAGAACTGAAAATAGTGATCAAATTTACAAAACAGAAAAAAGGCATAAACGCTCCCTCACTAGTCTGTTTGGCTTCTCTAAGGAGATTGCTCTGTTGAGCGGATCAGATTCGGGGATGGGCAGGGACACTGCTCCTAGTCAGACGCCATTCCTACCAGGAATATTTACAGTGTGGGGACCAGAAGGGTCAGAGCTTCTGGGCAGAGCTCAGTTGTCCTCACTGGGTGGCTTAATGTTGACAAATGCCAGTATTAATTATACTGTATATCACTAAATATGTTTAACAAACTTTTACCATATATACTACTTTTACTGTACCCTATAATTGCAGTTCACTAAATCCCTTATATAGTGATTAATAGGCTTACATTTAGTGGTCTCTCACACATTTTGTGCATTAGAATAATATGAAAATAGGTGCAATATTATATTTATAGGTATGATTTAATCATAATAATATGCAATTTCTGTTTTCCCTTTTATTACAACAAATCTTATTGTATCACTTGTACAGGTGCCGCATTAGCCGAATCTTGGAATCTTCTAGAGGTTATGCCCTTCTCATTGGAGTAGGAGGCAGTGGAAAGCAGAGTCTCTCAAGATTAGCAGCTTATATCAGCTCCTTGGATGTCTTCCAGATCACACTAAGAAAAGGATATGGCATTCAAGACCTTCGGGTACAGTAAAGCTATTTTGTAGTTTTAGGAAATGTGCCTGTCAACAGTTATTAGCCAAGACAAGTAATAGCCATATTATGGAATGGTTGTAATGCTGTTTTTAGATGCACAAATAGTTGTTTGACTAAATATAATTCAGTCAAGTATAACTAAACCTTAAACATTCCTCCTTAGCTAATTAATATTGATTGCATTTCATTTGAAACTGCATTCTTCTAATCAATATTTTCTTGACTTTCCACAATCTATGGATTTCATGCTTTACAGTTTAACATTTGGCAGGATAATAGAACATTTTTCAGAACTCATTTAATGTTGTGAATACATTTCACTATTCTACAAACCTCCACTTTTCACAACAGCTGTTTCGTTTTATTCAAGGAGGAAATGAGATATTAAAGACCAAGAAAAAGCTAATTATGGTAATCAGTGCTTATTGTTTTTTGTAATAAAAACAATGTTTGTACGTCATTCTTGAAGTAAAAATATATATACTGTACATATTTATAATGTTTTAATTACTGGACTCTTGATTCCCATTTTAAACATTTTAACCTCTTCTATTCATTATATCTTGTGCTTCCTAATTTTGGTTATTACTAATTATACTGTAATTTCAGTTCCTTTTTCAATTCTTTTCTGGCTAATTCTGTAGCTGGCAGTGAAGTATTAAAATGTTTTTTTCAGGTGGATCTAGCCAATTTGTACATCAAGACTGGAGCCAAAAATATGCCCACTGTGTTTTTGTTAACAGATGCCCAAGTTCCAGATGAACGCTTCCTTGTTCTAATTAACGACTTGCTGGCATCAGGTGAATAGTTTGTCAAATATTATTTTGCTTACTTCTTTAGACACCATGGTCCATGTATGTGTAGATTTAGGCTACTTTTTTTGAAAGGGCATTGAAGACAAAATTATTGGTGGTTTAGAGCAGTTGTGTCAAACTTTGATCTTTGAGAGCCACAGTGGCAACAGATTGTTGTTTCAGCTACTTTACTAATTAGTAACCTGTTACAGCTACTGATTGAATGTAATCTTTTGCATTAATTTTTATTTATTTGCTTTAAGACTGCATCTTGGAGAGCAACATTTTATAAATTACTAATCTGTTACAAAGAATAATTATGATATAATCTTTTAACTTTTACTTGCATTTAAAGATTTAAAACCTTTAATTCCTTTTCTCCTTCAGCTAGCAGCCAAGCAATAAAAAAGCAAAGTGAGAGCCAACAAATAACCAGGTAATTTGATCCCATTTGCACCTACTGTATGTGTCCATCATACAATATCTGTTTCAGTACAATATTTAAAAATAAAAAATGTAAAGGTCTGACAAATATTAATCTGCTCTGGTATATAAAACATTTTGATAATGCTCTCAGACAAAAACACCAGTGTTGGAAATGTGGTATATTATCAAAATGAGAGCTATAACCAGCCATAGAACTAAATAATGTGTTTCAGTAACATCAATAATTATATTCTAATTAAAAAATTAGTTGGAGCAAAAATGGTGTTCCTCGAAGAACTGAGTCATGAGACATGAGTTAGCTGGTCATCTGTTGGCTCAACTTACATATCATTTTTGATTGGCTACTAAGCTAAAGGAAAAAAAGAAACAATCAAGAGTTCTGAATCTTAAAATGCAAGTGAACTGAAATTAAGACAAAATTAGTATGTTACATTAGTTGCAGTATTTTGTTATTGTTGTATAATAAGAAAGTGGCTGTAAAGAACAACTGCAGCCATTGTGGTAATCCAAAATTTGAGTTTGACACCCATGGTTTAAAAGTATCATACAGAAGTCATCTTTTAATACTGCCCAGTTTGAAAAAACAGTAAGGGTGAATGAAGAAGAGTGAATCATATTAAACTGAAAATATCTGTGCCACAAAAATAAGCAGACAATGTTTATTAAGTGCAAGTAAGTCTAAGTAAAATAAGAAAAATACATGGAGTTTATATATTAAACTTTCAGAGTTTCCTGTACAGATAAGATTAATCTATGTACAATATACAGTATACTATTGTAGTATTTCCTCATTAAAATGTTTTTGTATTCACTTATAAGCAAAACCTTCAAGTGTATTTTTCCTAAGCTAAAAGTCTTAGTTCCCAATAACCCACTTTTCTTTTTGGACAATGTCAATATAATACTGAGTTTTGCATTGAAAATAATAGGGGACAAATGCCTGCTAATTAAATCATTATGCTATTTGAAAACACAAGATTTGGGGGAAAAAATCCCCCAAAAATATACATTATATTAGTAATCATTTAGTATGTATGACTGTTGCTACCTTACTAAAACTAAGTTTTAACACTCCAGTTCTTTCTAATGTAATGCTTTTGCCACTTACCCTCTTCTTGCTTTCATGTACTGACAATGTAAACACTTTCTTGTGTAAAATGGACTACTTTATTGCATAACTGGTTACTGCGAAATCTGACACAAAAATAAAGAACAATACAAACACCACCACTCAACAACCACACAGGCTTGCAGAGCACTTTATCACTGTAGTGCTTGTACTGTGGTAATTTAGAATTAAGCAGTAAAAACATAAAAAATACATTGCTTAATAACATATCTGCAAGCAGTAAATAATTGTTATGTTATCTAATGGTGGTTCAGCAATTGATTTATTTAGCTAATTCGGGTAACTGGCTGACTAACATTAGCTATAATGTTATGCTAACAAAGCAGGTTGGCAATTTATATCGGTTCTCAAGCATGAGTAAAGTGGTCTGCAAGGAGACAATGACTGTATTGGAGCCAAGTGACATTTAAATTGTTCAGATACATCAGCCTGTTATATACTACTTGGGTGTTTACTTATAAAATCCAGGCTGCTGCTTGACATTCATGCTACAAAATGGACTTGGGTCCATGTGAAATAGAGTGTGACCATAGTGCACAGCGTTCATTTTGTTCTGCAGAAGGTGTCGACTGTTATTTTAATGCCAATCTTCCCTGTTCTTCTCCTGTTTGCTTGTTTTGACTGCTCCCTCTCTTCTCTCAATTGACACATCTTTAAACTTATTCCCTCATAAGTTCAGTTGATATCAGTCAGTATGCAGGTCTCCTTTAATATCACATTCATGTGAGCTAGGCAAGCCTTCCTCTGGATGTCGCAATCCATTAATTCCACACAGTTTGTGACATGCAACACTTACTGCTGTATCAGTGCTGTCAGGCTGCCAACTATTATACTGTCTTTATGGCTGAGGTGTTGTTATGGATCTTTGGCTACATTGGTTAGAAATTGATCTCATAAATGCTGAATCTTTAGTTAAATGGATATGTCAAATTGTAATGTAAAATTACATTACAAGTGATTTTTGGTAATAGGTGGTCTGCTATATCTTTGACTAGCAAATAGGCCCTTGGTCTGAGACACTTCTGCTACTATTGACTTATTTGAAACTTGATTTTTTTTGACAGGATCAATGCTGTATATTGCTTATTGCTTCTGTTTTGACAATGGCAATAAAAACGAAGGAACTTGAATCTATACATTGACTAATTTTCAATTTTGTTAATGAGTCACTTTCACTGTTCTTGGTTATGTAAAATGCTATTTTGTATATTTTGCAAAATGAATCCTGTCATCAAGGGCAAAAATTAAATCTTAATAGGTTCAAGTTACCAAGACTAGTATTTTTTTCTCCTATGATAAATGATATGTGTATTAATTAGGTGCATATACATATGTGCTTTGAAATCGAATTGTCTTTTTATTTATCAATACAGTATATGTATACATCTTCAGATATATTTGAAATGTGTATATTTTAATTCATTATTACTAATTTAAGGTCCATAGTACACGTCAGTTTCAATTGTTCAATTGTTGATTTAGAATATCTTATAAATGTGTAACAAAAGAAAATATATTTATAGAATATAAAATAAATAACTTTTCTATTGTTTTCATTCATTCTCCAACCTGCTATATCCTAACACAGGATCATGGGAGTCTGATGAAGCCAATTCCAGCCAACACAGAGCGCAAGGCAGGAATAAACCCTGGGCAGGTCGCCAGCCCACCGCAGGGCACACACACACACACACCAAGCACACACTAGGGACAATTTAGGATCGCCAATGCATCTAATCTGCATGTCTTTGGACTGTGGGAGGAAACCTGTGCACCTGGAGGAAACCCACACAGACACGGGGAGAACATGTAAACTACACGCAGGGAGGACCCGAGAAGCAGTACTACCACTGTGCCACCGTTACTGGTTATTATTTATTTGGAAAAAAATGCCTGCTGATTTTATTTTATGATTAAGAGATTTGAACAATAGTATTATAATAACTTTAATAAATTTATTTTTTAAATGGCCAATATATTTTGTGTTGTGTTTAATTTTTCATTTATTGAATTTATTGAAGCTAGAACATGTGACTATATTTATTGTACTGGAATGTTTAACTAAATTATGCAATCAGATTGTGTTAAATTATTGTCAAATTATGTATTTACAAGTAAAATAAGTTTTAAGGGTTATGTTACTAAGTGGATGTTTGGTTTTGTGTTGTATGCATAATTCAGATGCTTCTCTGCGGGCATTACTAAAGTTTCCTTTGCAAATAGAGTTCAAGGCAGTTTATTCTTGTATAGAACTCTTAAGTAAGAACAGGCTTAGAGCACATTTCAAACCATATTAATGAGCATTATTTTGGAGATTTCAGAACATTTACAACAAGGTACTGCATCCTTCTACTATGTCATGATGTTGACAGTTTTAAAAATCTATTAAAGACCAGATTTATGCAAATACCTCCTTACCTTTTCTGTTTAGCTAAGTTCTTATTGAATTTAATAAAACATTCAGAGGGTCTCTCTGGCCTTGCATCAGAAATAGTAGAATATTTACTTGTATTTAAAACAATTGTATTTGAAGGAGAAATACCAGAGTTATTCAATGATGAAGAAACAGAGAATATTATCACTGGAATAAGAAATGAAGTCCGAAGTCTTGGCTTGCTTGATAACAGAGAAAATTGTTGGAACTTTTTCATAGACAGAGTCCGTCGACAGCTTAAGGTAAGAATCACAATTGAAAGACTAAAGAACGATGTTTTATAAAAGCTTAATTTTTTCAAATTCAGTCCATCAGTTTACAAATAGTCTAGTGAAGACTTTAATTTCACTTTGTATTTTGAAAAAAGATTTTAAAATTCATTCATTAAATTTCTTATTTTAGCCTTTTGCTCTTTACCTTATTTTGTTTAGAACAGTTTAGACAGTTTAACTCTGGCCCTTTAGCTCTGGTGGATTATCCAGTCTGGTATTTGAAGTAGTTTCTGCTGATAATCCTGATACCGAATACCAAACTTTACTATATGGACTCCTTCTTAGCCTCTTAGACATATACAGTATTTGAGTAGTGAGAAAAGTGCTATATAAATGCAAAGAATTATTATTATTATTATATGTTCTTATCCATCTTATGGCTCTTTGTTAATGATGGCTTCCACGATTCCTGTTCTGCATTGCTGAACATCAGTTTTCCTATTACCATCTTCTAATTTATCTGTTTTTTTTTCTGTTTTACTTTGATTTAAATTCTTTGATAAAGTCATTATAGGGTGACACGGTGGCCGCTGCTGTCTCGCAGTAAGGAGACCTGGGTTTGCTTCCCGGGTCCTCCATGCATGGAGTCTGCATGTTCTCCCCGTGTCTGCGTGGGTTTCCTCCGGTTGCTCTGGTTTCCTTCCATAGTCCAAAGACATGCAGGTGCATTGGTGATTCTAAATTGTCCCTAGTGTGTGTGTGTGTGTGTGCCCTGCTGTGGGCTGCCGCCCTGCCCTGGGTTTGTTCCTGCCTTGCACCCTGTGTTGGCTGGGATTGGCTCCAGCAGACCCCTTAGCCCTGTTTTAGGATATAGCGGGTTGGATAATGGGTGGATGGAAGTCATTGTTGTAAAACTTAGCTATTCTCTACAACTTTCTTGTACTATAATAGTTTGTTTCTTGCATGCAAAATGCTACCAACATTTATAACTTTCTCAGTTTTCTTTCTTATTGTTATACATTCTTGTAATGTACAGTTCACTCTGTATGCAACTTTTTCCTTTGTCATTGTGTAGATCACCTTTAGTGTTCTTTGCACTTTATGTTAGCCTACATTCCTGTTGCATTTGTACCTCTTCCACCTTATGTCTTTATTTAGGACATTTTAAGGTTTTTGCTGTTAGTGTTTGTTTATATGCTATTAGATGTGTAAGATGTGTTCTATGTATACTTACCATATATACTCGCTTATAAGTCAGGTTTTGAAACCCAAAAAATCGATGATAAAATCAGACCCTGACTTATATGGCCATTCAAAAATACGACACTTAATTTTTTTTTTGCTTCCTCCAATCTTGCACTAGTTTCTCAGACATATTAAATTTTCAACATAAACATCGAGATTAAAGTGAAAATGTCGAGAATAAAGTCAGCATGTCGACTTTATTCTCAACATACACTCTTTTTTTTGTTCACTGTGTCCGTTTTTTTTTTTTCTTCTCCGTGGCCCTAATACGCTTCTGTACTCAGGTGGGCGTTAGCATATCATAATCTTTTGGATCAATACTGTGAGTTTTCCGCATTCAACTTGTAAGACTGTCATTATAAAATACTGGAAATATTATACGGTAAAATCAAGCCCCAACTTATCCATGGAAGAACTTAAACGCAAGTGTATATGGTAGTCATCCATTATGTTTCTTTTTTTCTTATTTCTTTTTCCACGTTTCCACAAATGATTCAATTAAATAGTAACCCTAACCCTTTAATTTTTATCAATTGTTACCATTTACGCATATTTATTTACTTTGTTTTTTACATCTGTAAATGTATAGGTTTTAACTAATACTTTTAACATTTAATGGTGCTGGTTTTCCTGTTTGTGTATTATTGTGGATGATATTATCTATAATTTGTTTGCTTGTTACTTTATATATGCAATGAATTTTATTTTTATTATTACACTGTTTTATTCAACTTGCCCTCTCTGTTTGTCTGGGTCAAATTTTGCAATACTTTTTTTGCCCACTTTTAGCGTACTGATTTCCTGATTTCCAAACTTTGCATGAATGCCCTGACAATGCAGTGTTTCATCAGTTTTGACCTGGAATATATACATTTATTACGTCAGTGATTACACATACTGTGTGTATATGTGTGTATATATATTATATATTTATAATGCTTTTAGCCAACACACTTATATGTGAAAGATTAGTGATGCGAGTCAAGTTGGTAGCACTTCTGATCAAATGGTTGATGATTCAAGACCAATGTACACAAACAAATTTGTTTTTTTTAATTTTACCAATTTTTCATAATTTATATAATAATATAATATATAATACTCTTTTCTGTGATTTGGCATAATTGGCCCAGTGAATGAAGAGTTGGGGTTTTCTAAGAAAGATTGAAGGTTCGATTTTTCAGTAAACAAAAGCATATTTCCAGTACTTCACATATTTATTTTTTCACTATTGGTTAGGACTTTCTGAAATGAGAAATGAACATGCATTAATGTTACATTTCACTTTTAAGATCATAGGTTCGATTCCACTCTGTTGCTAATGTCATTTTTGTCAAATCACCTTCCCACCCAAGTGAAGGTTTTTGTAATGTGTTGAGGACTGTTGCTATTAGGGTGACTAAAAAATATATTTAAAAAAAAAGTAACACAATTTTATTCAAAAATGCACTAAAAAGTTTTTTTTTTTTCTTCTATTAAGATTTTGTTGGTTATATGTGGCTAAAAATAAAATTGTGGGGCACCCATAAAATAATTAATTTAATTCAATTAAAATGCATAGATTTGTTAAATGATTCCAAACAATAACTCTTACAATTTGAAAATTAGTACTACTACTACTAATAATAATAATAATAATTAGATAGATGGATACTTTATTAATCCCAAGGGGAAATTCACATAATCCAGCAGCAGTATACTGATACAAAGAAACAATATTAAATTAAATAGTAATAAAAATGAAATAAATAAATAAAAAAGCAGACAATAACTTTGAGTAATGTTAGCATTTACTCCCCCGGGTGGAATTGAAGAGTCGCATAGTGTGGGGGAGGAACGACCTCCTCAGTCTGTCAGTGGAGCAAGACAGTGACAAAAGTCTGTCACTGAAGCTACTCCTCTGTCTGGAGATGACACTGTTCAGTGGATGCAGTGAATTCTTCATGATTGACAGGAGTTTGCCTAGTGCCCGTCGCTCTGCCACAGATATTAAACTGTCCAACTTTACTCCTACAATAGAGCCTGCCTTCTTAACAAGTTTGTCCAGGCGTGAGGCGTCTTTCATCTTTATGCTGCCTCCCCAGCACACCACCGTGTAGAAGAGGGCACTCGCCACAACCGTCTGGTAGAACATCTGCAGCATCTTATTGCAGATGTTGAAGGATGCCAACCTTCTCAGAAAGTATAGTCGGCTCTGACCTTTCTTACATAGAGCATCAGTATTGGCAGTCCAGTCCAATTTGTCATCCAGCTGCACTCCCAGATATTTATAGGTCTGCACCCTCTGCACACAGTCACCTCTGATGATCACAGGGTCCATGAGGGGCTTGGGCCTCCTAAAATCCACCACCAGCTCCTTGGTTTTGCTGGCGTTAAGATGTAAGTGTTTTGAGTCGCACCATTTAACATTATACCCATTATCCTACATACTTTAATAAACTTTTATATGATGTGTCATTTTCTTTCTGTAGTTAATTTGTTTAGAATCTATGTATTAAACTTGAATTAAATTAAGTATTTTGTAGACGCCCCATGATTTTATTTTTAGTCTAAAAGGACCAACAAAATCTTAGTTCAAGAAAAAAAAATATTTTTTACTTTTAAGTGCATTTTTGAATAAAATCATGTCACTTAAATATCTTTTTTTATACATAGTTTTTTCTCCCTCAATATATTTTTAAACTGGAGTGATAGGGTTATACAATTTGAGTTAGTCATTAGTGTTACTGTTTCACATCTCTCGGGAACTGAACTCCTGTATGAACATTTTCCATGTGAATACATGAACTTTCTCCAAATATTATAGCTTCCTCCTACTTCCCAATGTTAAATATTTTGGCTAATAACAAAAACTAACTTGTCATGCTATAATCAAGTAACACAATCATATTTCA
Organism: Polypterus senegalus; assembly: GCF_016835505.1. Lineage (NCBI taxonomy): Eukaryota > Metazoa > Chordata > Cladistia > Polypteriformes > Polypteridae > Polypterus > Polypterus senegalus. The sequence continues at coordinate 53,316,753 of NC_053168.1, read as the reverse complement.
TCATCAGTTGGTTGTTAAGCGAAAAGACATAGACAAACTGCAAATGGAACAACAAGTTTAGATCCAGTCCAGCTCTTTTCAAGCTCCTAAGACCCAGTTTGGAAGTAAATGGACATTGCAACATTATTTGGTACATTTGCACAATATAAAGTTGTACCTTATTTTTCTCAGAATGGTCTGGATTAAGTGATATTAAAGGTATTTAAAGTGCAGCACAAGAATGTCGACTTCAACTCCGATGTGTTTTATTATTGGTGAAAATTAGTTCCGTCACATACCACTGATGCAATATCTGGATTCAGAAGTTGTGACTAGGGAGGGTTCATTAAATATTCTAATAATTTGCAAGGCTTGTGAAACACCATATAAACCATTTTACAAAGGCCATTCATTGATAGTTGCCCTAAAATATGTAATACCCAGGCCGGAGTCTTGGCCTGGACACTAAGTCAAAGCTGAGAGCAAAATTTAACTACGTTATCCACACTAAACACCCAAGTGTGATTAAAATTTTTTTGTTTTGTCATGATTTAGAAACAGTTTAATTCTTCACCCCAGAGTATTCTGATTAGTTTATCAATGTATCTACTGTATTTGGTAAATTGTGAGCTTCCCATTCAATCCATCTTAACTTAATGCATTTAAAGCTGTAAAATGTAAAAATACTAAATAGTATATGTTGACTTTCATTTGACACCATATTTCTGATAATATGCTACAATAATATTGGCTACATTTTTGAAGTACCTTAGCAAATATTTCTGTCAGTCACTGTGAAACAATGGATGCATATTCCTTAGAATCATTGTAAAAATTACTTACAAAAAAAAAATTACAATGAAGCTGCAATATATCGTTCTGCACCATATTGCTGTCTTAGTGATACATATCATGAACCTTCCACAAGTTTTGGAAGAGTAATAAAATGAAGTAAAAACATGACAGTATTTTATTTAGGTGTGATTGTGCAGGAGGAGTTTTGATTTTTAATATTTTGTTGCCATCCACCTCAAAAAAAGACATTCTTATCACACCTACAGTACTGTGCTTCATTAGAGTAGTTTAAAAATTTAGCTGGGATCAAAATTACTTTTACTTAGTAACATCGTTATTAAGTGGCATTATCAGCCTGATAAATGGTCCACTTATCTTGCTTAATTAAAGTATTTTCTATATTTGTTTTTTAGTAGCCAGTTCTAGATATTATATTACAATTTACTGCTAAAATGCTTTTAAACTAGATATTTTTCTGCTCTTGTAATTGCATCCTTCCTAAAAATAACTGAAGACATTTAAATAGGTGAAAATATTTTGTTATAGTGCATTTTGTGATGTAAATAACATACTTTTAGTGCTGTTAAATATTCTATGATAACACATTACAACTGCAGTTCTATTTTGCATCAATTCAGTTATTGTTTTCAGTGAATATCCTACATTTTCTAACACAAGTGTTGAAATGAATAGTATCCCATCCCAATACACTGGGCAAATTTAAGCCAGGGAAAAATTCACATACATTTTAAGTTAGTAATGTTAAGTAGATATTTAGCTTAGCATTGCAATTTTACTTAGTACTGTATGTTTGCCAAAACAGAAATTTCATTATTCAGGGAATTGTTTAGTGTATTATATTGTAGTGTCACTGCTTTATTTTACTTATCTGAATGCAGAATAATTTTAGAGAAGATTGTTGATGCGGCATGGATTGTGTTTATTATCATTTACTGTAGTTTTAAGGAACAATAGAGTTTTTTTTTTATTTTGGTTATTTCTTTTTATTGTTGTAGGTCATTTTGTGTTTCTCACCGGTTGGTTCAACATTGCGTGTCAGGGCTCGGAGGTTCCCAGCCATCGTTAACTGCACATCCATTGACTGGTTTCATGAGTGGCCACAGGAGGCCTTGCAATCTGTCAGCAGGACGTTCATTGAAGAGATTGAGGGTCTTGAGGTCTGTACTTCCTTGCTGTTATTTGCTGAATAAGAAAGAAGAAAAAATCTGAGATTTGATCATAATTATTCTATTTTTCTGTAGTCAAAATGCTTTGCTCACCATTCCCCACAATTTACAGGAGTATGCTCACCGATAATAGTTAAATAACTATTCCAGTTTTACTTTAATTATAGTTTAACAAAATGAAAAAGTTTTGACAATTTGAGTTATAGTAGAAGAGTTTATCCTGTTACATTCTACTGCTGCCATTAAATTGTTAGGCACAATATCATCAGCCCCAAGATGTGAATGAATGTAGTGTGTTATACACAGTTAATTCTCTTAGACTATAAGAGTTTACATTTTTTACTAAGAGATTTAAAAGTTAAATCACATCTTTTTGAATAAATAATTTTACTGCAGGATGCAATCAATTTAGTATGCTTTCTTTAGAATGCTTAGTTCTTTTTTTATTCATATATACTTATCATTCTGTTGTGCTTGGGTATAACAATATGCTTGCATATAATATATAGTGCAGCCGTGTCAAAAGTTGAGTTGCCTGTTGTGCCTCCAGCAATTGCAATACATGGGATAGTCTATTATTATTTATTTATTGGGGCAAGCATAATACAGTTACATGTACTGGGCAATTAAAAACTATTAACTGTGGTATTGCTCAATAATTTTATGTTAAGCCATAACTAGTGTGTCAGTCAACATACAGTTGTGTACAAGTCATCGAAATGCATAATAAGCTTTGAACATGTCTATTAACTTTGAACATCTGTTACATTTTCTTCAAGAATGTCAATGTCAGAAGCATAAAATATTCACAGGATTTTTCAAGCAAGATGCTGGACCCCATTACCATTTGCTAGCTTTACCACACTGTGGTAAAAAAAAAATTCTTACGGAAAAAGAGGAAAACATAACCTAAGATTTTGTCTTTATTCAACATTAATTGTTTCATAACTTTCAATAGATTTTTCATAATTACCTCAGCCTTATTAGGAGAAAATATATAATTAGATACAGAACATTTCACATAATAGAATGACTCAGACTGTGCGTTATTTTTTTAGTGCAAGATCAATTGTAAGCTGAAATCATTTATGCTAATGAAATTACTGTAATTAGTAATCACAGGATGACCCTTTAAAGGCCTCAGCTGTTAAAGACAGGAAGTGCTGTCACCGCTGACCTTCTCATAAGAGAATTGACAAATTACGAATGAAGGGGAGGCTGCTCATCAAAGGCACTGCAATGTTGCTTGAAAGCACAGTGAATTACCGACAGCTGCTCTCTGGTGGAGTGTGTCTCCACCATGCTGTGCTGTTTTTTGTTAACTTTGATGACAATAGTTATTTTATCAGTCTGAAATTTGCCTTTACAAGCCAGCATCAGCCTCAGTGTCAGAAAGTTAGAATAAAGAGCCAAAAAAGCTGTTTTGTCGACACTGCTTTTAGTTGATATTCAACGTAACGAAGGAGGAATGTTGGGGCTTTTAAAAAATAACTTAACAAACCAAGATCTGATGAATTTATTATAATATATATTTTTTAAATTTAGATAGTGTCAGGCTTATCTTTAACTTCATTTTGACATTAGTCACAAATGAGCACACTTTATTTGTTTCCAAAGGGACGTAAGGAATAGAATGGAAAGTCATTCTTTCCTATTTATTTGTTTGTAAACTAATCAGTTTATTTAATGTAACATAGTATATTAAAGGTAAAATATATATCCCAAAAATGTATTTATGACAGCTTTTCTACCCGAGCCTTTTAAAGATAAACTATTTTTGTTGTCTTTGTTTCTGATCCTAATAAAAAAATTGATCTGTCATCTTCTTTTCATGCAGTACCATCTTGTTTTATATATTAATTTATTAACAAATTATTAATTAATTTATTAATATAAATTTCAGTTCATGGTCACAATGTGAACACATTAACAGACATCTGATATCTGTTTTTATATATATATATATATATATATATATATATATATATATATATATATATATATATATATGTATGTATGTATGTATATATATATATATATATATATATATATATATATATATATGTATGTCTAGCAAAATATTCATTTTTGGATATCAATCCATTTGTTTTCATGTGCTGGATCATAGAATACCCTGTGGGAAAACCCCATGCAGACATGAAAAGAATGTGTAAATTCCACAGAGGCAGTGTCCATCCATCTCCCTAGATTAACATTGTACATCTGTTTTTATTGTAAATAATTGTTAGCTACTTCAGGATTACTTGTGGTTAATGTTATAATGATCTGCAGTGGTATCCCGAAGCTTGCCGGTTCGAATCCCCGTTACTGCCAAAAGAGATCCTACTCTGCTGGGCCCTTGAGCAAGGCCCTTAACCTTCAATTGCTCTAGAGGCACTGTACAATGGCTGACCCTGCGCTCTGACCCCAAGGTTTATGCGAAAACTAACAAATTCCTAATACGAGAAATTGTATAAGGCGAAATAAAGAACAAAAAAAAAATGTAATGTATGAGAGTTGGTGAGAATAAGATGGAGGGTGAGCTGAATACATTTTGGGTTGAAGTCAGTCCCAGATGGGAAAGAACCTTGCAAATGATGCAGCGAAGTCCATTATAATAATTTCTAGAAACAATATTTTATGGAATTTAAATTTCCTATGTAATAACACATAATTTTCTTTGTCTTTTCCAGCCAACTGTCCAAGAATCAATTGGTGTTTTCATGGCCTATGTTCACAGCAGTGTCAATCAGGCAAGTGAGAAGTACTGTCAGAATGAAAAAAGATACAATTACACTACCCCAAAAAGCTTTCTTGAACAAATTGACCTCTACAAAAGCCTGCTGAGGAAAAAGCGTAGTGAACTTTCTCAAAGGATGGAGCGCCTTGTCAGTGGAATCCAAAAACTGAAGACAACTGCATCCCAGGTACAGTTATAGGCTTTAAATACATTTTTATGAAATAATTTTATCATTTGTAATTTTGTGAACATCTGTAGTTTTTGTGACATTTTGGGAACATATTCTGCCTGCATAATTCAAGGCATTTAACATATAATATTTTCATGCTGAGTTTACTATCAATACATATTTAATTAGCATCATAAGGAATAAATACATTACAAAGATGTAATAAACCACAACGGCCTTGATTAAAGTTTCATAGCTAATGGCCTTCCCAGTTTCCTACCCAGTGTCACTAACATAGAACCCTCACATCTCATATAAAAATTAATTCTTCCATAAAATGGGTTTTCATTTTTTTTTTAAACAATATATTAAACTTTACAATAATTCAATGAGTTATAGTGATCTAGCATTTGATAAAGTGGTGGATTCCTGCTGCATACCTTTCCTTACATCCATCCTTACAGTAACACTTCAATGATTCCCCTTCAATGATTAGACGATACAGCAGTTCATAACACGGCTTTGGCAGACATCTCTTCCTCCTTTACTTTCCATAGCCAACATTTGAACAGAGGTTTAATTGCTGCATGAGGTGCCATAAATGGTGTAACCATGGAGTTCAGACAGCAAACAACAAAGCTCTTTCACTCTAACCCATTAGGACAGCTTTTACACATCTACTGCTAGTCTCTTTTAAAACCTGATGTAGCTAGGGGTGCTATTTAAAGTACCAATTAAAATTATATTAAAATAAAACACCATAATAAACTATTTAAATAACACAATGATTTGGATAATCATAATAGGTAAAAAACATATTTTAATGAAGTAATATATCATTACATAATACACACCTGACATGTTTGGATTGTTAATCAACTTAAATAACAACTTAAGAATCAAAATGTAATTTAATATTTTTCCTGCCCATGTATAAAAGGTGTATTGCACTAGTTTGTTTAGGAATACATTCTTAGATGACACACACACACTATAGTAGTCCATGTGACAGTTAGCTGTTTATCTGATTGACTAATTAAGTGTAATTCAAGCAATTATTTTTAAATTGGCTTAGTAATTATAAAGAGCTTTATTTTTCTTATGTGCTGTATTCCACTTCACTGCATAGTTCATGGTATACATTTTCATGACTTTGACATTCAGTATAAGTAGTTGAAATTATGTCCAAATAAAATGTATAATTATTAAGTGCTTTGATCAGTACATTGGTATTATATATGAAAAATGTACTGGTATTTTTAAAATACAGTCTTCTTGCAAAGCCCTGAAACAGCTAAAATGTTTAATCTTCTGCTTTACTTCTACACTTTATCTTGTGTGAACCCTGAATTGATTATTTCTCCTACTAAATATACTATAGTGTAACCATTGTAATAGATTACTTTAATTTTCATCTTTGGGATGAATATTTTTATTGTTTTAATGATATTTGTGATTTTTTTCCCCAGTGTCATTATTTATAACATGTTAGTATAGAATACTATTTGGACTTGTCATTAATATACATGTTATAAATACATTTTTTGCTTTTTTTTACCTTTTTATATTTGCTTTTCACAGGTGGAGGATCTTAAGAGTAAACTTTCATCCCAAGAAGTCGAATTAAACCTTAAAAATCAGCATGCAGAAACTCTGATCACAGTAATAGGACAACAGACAGAAAAAGTGAGCCAGCAAAAGTTTGTAGCAGATGCTGAGGAGCAGAAGGTAATTAAAGAAGTAAACTAAAAAAATTAAATCGTTCATTTATTCTTTTCCTCAGTTTATTAATTGAATACTCTGTAAAAGGTCGAAGAGTTATTTAGCACTCTCTGAGCTACAGCTGCATTATAATATATAAGAATAGTGGGTATAAAAAATATTTTTCTTGATTTAATGTATGTATTGAAGATAACCTTCAGGTATCGTATAATATTGCAAAATTGATCTATTTGTAATATTAAATGGTAAAGCAAGTTGTAATGAGATGCATGAGTGCTAAGATTTGGAGGTGGGGTGAGGCAGAGATTGAGTACTTCCTATGTTACATGTAAAGAAAATGGCAGTATACCTTCTTTGACGTGCTTCATAGGGAGAATGAAGCACAAGAGTTAAAAATGAGAAAGAAAAATTAAGTGCTGTTATTCTTAAGAAAATCATCATCATTAACTGCATTTTGACTTTAGGACACAATCTTCAAACTTTTTTGTCAGGTGATGCTGGATTCTGGTGGTGTTTCACCTCTCAATCACCATGCAGTGTTTAATTCATTACTGCTCCACATTAATTTATTGACTGTCTTGTTGTACGTCTCACTGCTTAGATTTTCATCTAAAACTTTACCATAAAAGAAATAAATGAGTAGAAATAAAGCATAACAAATGTACCGTCATACTTATGCTAAATTCTTCAAAAAATGTAAGTAAGTGTTCCAGGCAACAGTCCAAAAGCTAAGAGCTTAGCCCGATATGGTACTATGTGAATTGTATATGTATATATGTGTGTGTGTGTTTAGGAGTCTGTTGTATGATGGACTGGCAACCCATTTCATTAATGCCCCAGTACCTCTCATCTAATATGACAAGAAGAGGATCTATCTTGTGAAGCACTGAAGTGGATTAAGTGGACGAATTTATGCATACTGATATTGTAAAGAAATGTCAGGTGTTACAATAAATTATTTATTCAATAAAAGAAGTTTAAACATTAGTTAAACAATTGAGCAAAATACTATACATTTATTTCTACCACTGTCTGCTTCTAAAAAACTTGTACATACCTTCATCACATCTTGATTTGTCTATTTTAACCTGCTTCTGTGTAGACTACCTGCAAAATCCCTTAATGTGCTCCAGAATGTGAAAAACCTGTGCTGCCCATATTCTTATTCAAATGTAATTGTTCCAACCCCTGCATTGTCACAATTACACCAGCTCCCTGTTCATGCACACATTTTCTTATGTCCACAGATATAGCAGTCCATGGCATAGCCCCCTCACTATATCTGTGACTTTGTTAAGCCCTACATACCCTCATGTTTTCTACATTCTGCTGGCTCCTTCACTTTGCTTCAGCCACATTGCAAACTTAGATAAACAGGGTACAGAACTTTTCCCTGTAGTGTTACCCATATATGGAAGGCCATGCCAGAAGCCATTAATAATGGCACCACTGCTTTAAGAAACTACTTGAAACCCAACTATTCAGTGTAGTTTTTATGGATTCTAACATCTTTTAGGTCTGCTTCTCCCTTTTAATTAGATTTAGATCTGCATGATTTCATATTGCATGTTTTATTGTTAATATTAGTCTCTTCTGTGGTACATTTATGCTTCAAATTTTTAATTTTTTTCTTCAATATGTTATGCTTTGTAGCATTTTGGGTTCAAGATAAGCACATTTTAAAATAACATTCACTATTATTACTATTATTAAAGGAAAAGTAATGCAGGTTTAATGAAAAGTTGTTCCTGACGTGTTATTAAAATGTTGAAAATTGCTGTAAATTAATTGCATAAAATGAATGTATTACCCCCCATTAATTGTTTCACAGTTCTAAATTACACCTTAATAGTGCACTAAACATTAAAAAGAAAAACTGCTGTCAAAGCTTGGTTTATTTATCCTGGATCAATATCCCTTAGCTTAGCATCCATTTAATTGTGACAGGGCTATGGCTCATGTGTTGGTTGTGGGGGACATCTGGTGGTTAATAATTGTGATTACAGTCAAGTATAGGAAAGCACAGTTGTTCAAGGAAAGACTAATGTCATACATAGAGTTGGATTTTTTCACCACTTTACAAATTAACTATTTTTTTTTAATATTTCTGATTTCAGCCATGTGGTAGTAATATATCTGTTTGTTGTTTAACCAGAATGCCAACAGTAGGCCTAAGGTTTGGAGGATTATCTTATTTATTTTTGAACTAATGATATAAAATGTAAGAGGGCAGTGAAGGAAAATTTCAAGTCTATTAGCAAAATATATTGGGAAAAACAGAGAGCAAAGTCAATATTTTAAGTGCATAATGTAATGATTACAGAGAGTGTTGTACTACAGTGGTTTGTGAAGCTAAAATAAACAAACAATGTTAGGACCACTTTTGTGTGGGGGGGAAAAAATTGCAAAGCTCACCTGGGAAATTATAGGGTAGTTCAACTTTATAATCATATTTATTATTAATGTAATATACTCTTAGAATACATGTTGATGTATTACTCCATTACTGTTCCATTAAGAGACATCAGCATGAATTTAGGTAGCGTAAAGAAGCTCTGAACAAAATGGATCATGAGCCAATACAATGCATACTTTAGTGAAATCAACAGGTTTATGGTCCAGAGGGCTAATAAATTGCAAAGAAATACGGCTATGATGAAGACATATTTTCCTGAATTAGGACCTACTATTCATAAAACAATTTACTGTGATGGACTGGCTCCCTATTGTAGGTTGTATTGCTGGTTGCACTCAGTACTATGAAGAAGGGCTCTTATATTTTGCGACTCTGCATTGAAATAAGCAGGCTGGGAAAACAAATAAATAGATAATTTAGGTTAACTTGCTCCAGTAGAAAAGTGGAGCTGATTAATCGGAGCTAGACAAAATTTTTGCTTGTTGAAAAGAAAAATGATTAAATAATAAAATTATGATTTGGAGGTTATAATGAATAATATATTGAAAAACGTAATAGACTTACAAACGTACAAAGGTTTATAGCAGCAAGTATGGAATGGTCTTATAAAAGAGTCTACTAAGATTACGGTTTGACACTTAGTTTAATCAGTAGAATAATTTATTTCATATACTGTATTACCTTTCTAAAGTTATTAATGTGTACCTTAAGTACAGAAATATGGTGTAGTTTTTTACTTGCAGATTAAATTACTTGCTCAGGTTGATGCAATAGGTAGGCATTCAGACTGTAGCCAGGTGGTTTACAGTTCAACACCTTAACTAATGTGCTCTGTTTTGACGTTCGTGTTATAAGGACATAGCAGTTTTTTGAAATTCCAGAGAAAATCTACAAAGCTTACTCCAGTACTGAAGGTGTTAACATGATTATAATTAAAGTCTTACTCCAAGTCTTTTTGGAACAAATTGGTTGAAGACTGAAAGGAGGAAGGTATACTTTTAAGTATTTAGAACATTATTTTGTTAGGTGTTGTTTAAAGGATGATGAGGTAAAAATAGAAACTAAATTAAAGTAGTGAACCTAGTAGAATAATGATTACCATATTAATTTAATATAATTTAGGATTTACAGTAAAGATAGAGTTTTGCATAATGGCCAGAAACATAACAGTAAAAAAATTCATATAATGTGAAAAAAAACCATGGCCATAAAAATAACACCTTGGTAGATTTTCAATCAACATGTACGCATGTATCCAGTAAAGATCATTATTGCATTATATACAACTAGCAGGAGTACCCGGCGTTGCCCGGGAATGTATAACCGGTGAATTTCCCAAATGAAAGAAACAGAACATAGAAATAGAACAAACAGTTTTCCGATTCACATTTTATTGTAAGTTCTTCCACTCTGGATTGTGTCTTCTGTGGCATTTCTGACAACTTTGAAACAGACCTTCTTGTGGTATCTGAAGTGGACCTTCCAATTCTACATCTTTTTTTTGGTGGCATGGGTATATTAGCGAAAAGCAGGACAATTATAATGTGTTACATGGTATCACATACGGAATAAGGACCACAGTAAGATGAATTTATGTTATTTACAATATGTCGGAAAGCGTTTGTAAGGAGCGTCTGTGCTGAACCGTGCTGCCATCTAACGGATGTTGCCGATGGTAACTACAGAGAGAAGTGACATACAACCGGTGCTGCGTTTGGGGAAAATGTTGGGGGAAGGATGCTGTTTTTAAGGCGAGTCTGTGTTCAAACGTGCTTGCATATAACAGACGTTGGCGAATGAAATACAGCACTATCAGTGCGTGTGGGAGAGTGACCCTTGGAAATGTGGGTGTGTGAGCCGGTCAAGCGCACTGGGTCGTTCACGTTTTACATCCATACGGCAGTTCCCCTTCACATGATCAAAGCAGTCGGCCTTCTGATACTTGGACATTTGCAACATCTCTTGGAAATTTAAAGAAACATGGGTAAAGTTCGACGCACAGAGACCAAACCTACCGTTAGATGGCGCTGCAGTGAATATCTGTTGCAACGATAAGTACGGGGACGTGTGCCGAACGTTGTGTTAGTGAAAAGGTGCCCAGCGCTTCACCACGAACATTTTTCCCAACCAAACATACCCCATGACCACCTCCTGGTCACAAAGGAGCCCCATCCCCAGTTTGGTGGCGATCAGATGCCCGTTGCAGATTTGTATGGCGGACAAACAAACATACTTATACATACACACACCGACTCTGCTTTATATATTAAATATAAGAAGGTAATGCAGTCTTAATTTTGACTAAATGTTTTGTCCTTGATTTGAAAACAAATGCATACTCCACTTACAATTCGATCATAACAGCATTAAAAATGGTAACCATAAAAGAAAAAATTGGTTGTAAAGAATGCCTAAAACTAACAAAATATATCTAGTTTGGTAGTAAGTGCAACTGTGGAATAATGAAACAGATCCTTGTATCTAATGAATGTTTTAGACATTTTAATGTAAAATTGAAAGTACAATAATACAATTTTACATTTAACAAGTTTGTATTCTTAGTTTTATTTGTTTACTTTTTTTGTGATATAAACTCTGATTGTGGCCCAGATAAGATTAGGTTTGTGAAAGTAATGTTTCTATACCTGAAGAAGCTACAGGTACTCTTTTTCAGTTCAAGGTAGTGATTACACTGCAGTGCATAATGTAACAAGTTCACTGATTGACCCTGTTATAATACTGTTTTTTAAAACTGGAATTTGGCAGTATGTTTTTAACCTATTGTATTGAATGTATAATTGAATATTGTTATGCTGCTATTTACATCATTTCCAATGTATTTAGTAAGGTGAGATGAGTCTCTAGTTGAAAACAAAAAGCACTTGTGTGTCTTTTAAAGCTGTAAATCCAATTTTCACTATTTTGTGTTTTGTTTGCATTTATAGAAAAGCTTGTAGCTAATGTATAGCCTATTATATGTTATTGTTCAATGTTAATGACTTTTTAAAAATCAACAGAGACAGCATTACAGTAATAATGATAATACATTTTATTTACATAGCGCCTGTCCCAAGCTAAAACATTAGTACCTGTACATTGTTAAACACAGAGTCCAATATAGTATATTGAAACATTTACAATAAATTATAAATTATTGTTAGAATTCCATATGAAAAGTTGGTTATCCAGCTTCCTGTTAAATGTTAACTTTTGCTCAAGTAGTGTGATTCAAATAAGCTGTGTTTTTATTTCCATTATTTGCATAATGCTAGAGTTTTCATTTACTTTGTGTTTCCAAAGATCTGAGATTGGTTAACTGGTTATTCTAATATGGTCCAGTATTAGTATAGGTGTGTGTGCATGGTTTCAAGTAACTAGTTTCCACCTTGTTCTCAGCTGTTTCCAACATTACACCTAAAGTTACCAGGATAGGCTCCTAGATTAAGTGAGTTTGTGATTGTTATTTTATGTTCGACCTTTAGGTTTAGCTGTTTTATGTTGCTGCCAAACCTTTAAAATATTGCATCTTTGTAACTTACACACTTTGCGAGTATTTTAATGAGTCAAGAATTTTTTGTTTGTTGGAGTTTGGTCACTCAAGAGAACAGAGCTGAATAGAAATTAATAAACTGTTAGTATAAATTTGATGTTTATATACTTGTTTGTTTCCTATTTATTGATTATAACTTAAATATTTTGATAGATAGCAGCAATGCAAGCTGAAATATCTATGAAGCAAAAAGAATGTGAAAATGATCTTGCTAGAGCTGAACCAGCCCTTGTATCGGCTACTGCTGCTCTAAATACGCTTAACAAGGTAAGGTTAGTTAATGTGTCTATATTTTTCATTAATTTGATTAATAGCAAGATGCTAGACTTTTGGTCACACAATTGTTGTTATAATGGCAACTTATATGTATCATTTGTGCTACAGTATTTTATCCTATTACAGATGCATGAAATACCCCATATTAAAATATTTTGTTAAGTTGGTAGAGCCACAGAAATGTTTAAGCTTTCATAAAATGTACTTAATGTAAAACATGAAATGTATTTAAAGGATAAAATAATTGAGTGCTATGGTGGCACAGCAGCAAATGCTACTGTCATTGAGCTCCAAGGCTTAAATTTCTGACTCAGTCACTTTGTGCAGAATTCTTTTGGTCCAGCAATTGCTGTTCTGTCAAGAGGTAGTTCCGGACATGAACATGGTGTTGCCAAAACAGACCTTGGGTTGATACAAACCTGTGGATGATAAAGCCACTTTAGGAAAAGGATGTTTTGATAGAAGATAATCCAATGCAAGCTCAACCAAATTCACATAAGAATGGATTATTGACTCAGAAACATGGATGTGTAAATCCATATTTTACGTAGGTCACTTCACAGAGAAGAACTTCATAAAGTGCTTTACCGGACAAACAACATCACAATTCAAACTAACTAGGTACAGTAGATCACGAGATCATTTGGTGCATGATAAATGACAAGGAAACAAATGTTGAAAATTGTACCTCACATAATTAAAAGCCATCAAAGATTAAAATGTATAAGAGAAAATATTACATTTTTAAAAAGTATGATCTGAATGTGATTGCTGCTAAAGCTTTATGTGCAGATCTTGGAAAAATGTTTCACAGAGCAGGAGAGTAAGAAGGGTGTGTTTGGCATAGTTACAGTATTTTAAAGTAAAAACTAAAGGTTTGGAACATATGGCCAAAATGTAGTTAAAAAACTTTATTGCAATAAGCTGTGAACATCATATGTAGTCATTAAAGTTCTTTAATGTATATGGCAAGTTGCTGAGGATATTCTACAACTCCATAGTGGATAGTGTGCTGTTCTGCACTGTGGCCTCCTAGAGGATGGCAATTAGCAACATACACCAAAGAGAATGGTGATTCTGTGCATGTCTAGGGTATAAAGAGTAGAACTAAATTGAAGCTAAGAAAAACCAAGGTTAAAAAACAGGTTTTTAGGAGTGTCTTGAAATATTCCACCGTATTAGCCTGGTGTTTATCTGCTGGTAAAGTATTCCAGGTTTTGGTGCATAGTAGCAAAAGGCTGCCTCACCACTTCTTTTTAGTTTGGCTTTTGGAATTATAAGCAGATATTATTAGAAGATCTAAGCTTACTAATTGGAATGTAGGGAAAAAGGCACTTCAAGATATACAAAGGAGTAAGATTACTTAAACCTTATACACTACTAGTAATTTGAAAGTAAATTCTAAAGGACATAGATAACCAATGTAACAATGCTAAAACTTGTGAGATGCACTCAGATTTTCTTTTTCTGGTTAAGACTAACTGCAACTGATTACAGTAATCTAGTCATCTAAAAACAAAACCGTAAATTAATTTCTCAGCATCTTGCAATGTTATAAAAGGTCTAACTTTTGCAGTGCTCCTTAAATGGACACATGTAATTCTATAGTAGTAATATGGTTAATATATAATTTAAACTTAAATAGCAATATATAGACTTCCAGCATGGACTTTGCAATTGAATTTTACCTTCACAACTTTCATCTAGCATTGCTCATGCACTAGGGATAGGGCAGCAATCTGTAATGCACTGTGTGTTCCGACACTTTTTTCTAATGGCCAGCATTAAGTGTTTCAGCAATTTGTTCTACAGTAGTTCTGTGTGGTCGAACCTGATGGACTAGACTTTGCTCCCCCACGTGTGTCAATGAGCCTTGGGCACCCATAAGTCTGTCAGTGGTTCAGTGGTTGTCCTTCCTTGAACCACTTTTGGTAGGTACCAACCATTGTTTATCAGGAACATCCCACAAGATGTGTTGTTTTGGAGATGCTTTGACTCAGTTGTCTAGCCATCACAATTTGGCCTTATTCAAAGTCGCTCAGATCTTTACGCTTGCCCATTTTTTCTGCTTCCAACACATTATCTTCAAGAACTGGCTGTTCACTTGCTGCCTCTTATATCCCATCCTTTGATAAGTGCCATGTTAAAAAGATAATCATTATTAGAAATTTACCTGTCAGAGGTTCTAATATTGTTGCTGATCAGTGTATATATCTGGGGTAGATTTGTTTTTTAGGAGCTTGTAGACATAGAAAGTTTGGCTTTCCTTCTTTAATCCTTTGTATCAAATACTTGCAACTTCATACGGTAGAACTTTTAAAGCATGTTTAAAAGAAATGCTTTAAATTGGAGTTCCATACCTTTAAAGATGAATTTGACATAAAATACTTCCCAAAACCTTTTGATGTGAAACTGATACATTTTTACAAAACAAGTATGAAACTAAATAAAACATAATACTGTTTATTTTTCTGTGTTATAGTATTTATATTATAATTCTGGTTATCAAAATATTCACCATTCCATTTAAAAACATTTGAGCTAAGGCAGAAAGTTGGAATTTCTCTTCAGAAATGAATTGTTGTACATTTGTAATATTTAGCACATCTAAGACAGATTTGCTCCATTTTCGGAATATGCAGGTATATAATTGACAGGTTTTGCATGTGATATAATTAAAGAAACCGTTGGAAAGGGAAAGGAAAAAATATTACAGAAAATGGGTTCATTACAGCATGGCACCCAAAATATTAAAAGAAAACCTAGAAAAGTATAATTCCCCCTCTAAATGACATTTACTGTGAATTAGGCTTTGTAATAAATTAATTTGGCTTGTTTGCAAACTGTGAAAGCATCTTTCTAATACAGGACATTAAAAGATCTTTTGAAGTACTTTTTCAGTGACATAAGATATTCAACAGAAGTAATAACTATATTGTACGGTAGCATTTACTATAGCTAAAGAACTATTTAAAATACACATCTTTGACAAACTACTGAACTACTGCAAAAATGAATAAACAATTGCATTTCATATGCTAAAAATGATTTTGCTTCTGCTTCATCAAGGTGAACCTAACAGAGCTAAAGAGCTTCCCAAATCCACCAGTTGCAGTAACCAATGTAACAGCAGCCGTAATGGTCTTGCTGGCTTCCCGAGGCAAAATTCCAAAAGACAGAAGCTGGAAGGCTTCAAAGGTTTTTATGGGAAAGGTATGTCTTCATCATTTCTAACATTGCAAGGGTTAATTTTGATATGCATTTTATAGCATATGTCTCCAAATAGAATAAACAACTAGCAACAACAATATTGTTCAGTATCTTTAAGTATGCCATAGCCTTCTTAAACATCACAGCAATGAAGTCTGGCACCAGATCAAAATAAACCTTATGAATTGTTGATTATGTACAACAGTGTGAAGTGCATAAATTTGCTGTTACAAGAAGTTAGAATGTAAGGAGGAAAGAACAAAATATTTGTATAGTTTGGACATATATTTGACATTTTAATGATTGAAAATATAAAGTTATTCATTTAACCTAGGCCACAAACAAAATAATGTAAAACACAAGTTTTAGTAAGAAGTAGGTATACAGGCACTGCAAAAGGTACAGTATATACTTTAAGTTTTTTTGTTTGTTTTTAGTTTACCTGTATCACATAACCACAAATATGAATGTTCATGAAATGTCAATGAATTACCATAAGAAAGTCATGTGAATTTAGAAACTGAGGTTCAAAATTAAATTTATTATTTTAATTTATCAATTTGTTTCTAAAAATCAGAAGATGTTTTTATGGTGTATACACAGCATGAAAGGCAGAAACTATGATGTCTTTTTAAATAACTTTGAAATTGTTCATGGCTTGAATTTCTTTCCATCAAGCAATAGAATAATACCATATAAGTCCTTTATTTAGAAGACATACTTACCACTAGATTTTAAATCATGTTTTATTGATTTTCTAATGACATGTCTGCATATATTCCAATAATAAATGATTGTCTTATGTATTTTAGCCATGGCTATTAAGATCGTTTTTTGTTAACTTCATGCAAATTTTGTTTTCATGGCATATAATATTGATCATCAGTAATTTTGGGGCATGGTTTATACAAATTGTGATTGCTAAAATGATTATAAAATCTGATTGATTTGATTAAAACCCCTTTTTATAGTGACATGAGTGAGTTTAATTTGAGCAATTGTTAAATAATAGTAATATAAAATACAAGCAAATGAAATAAATAATAGGAAGGAAAAACCATCAATCTATAATTATATCTTATACACTGCTCACTCATCATTTAGTTCTAAAGAAATGGAAGAATTCTAATTCATCTCAATTTCTAACTCCTTAAGTGAATAGGAAAAGTATGTCTTTATCCAAAATTGCAAAAAATTCAGTGTGAGCTGTCCAGAGCTTTTATTACAAAATAGGAAGTTTATTAATGCAGTTCTACAATAAAAATATTAGGATATTAAGATTTGCATTTTAAGCCATGCCTCTAAAACTGTATTAGTAATTTCACAATGTAAAATAATATTATAAAAATTCAAATTTAAAAGGTAAAAGTAAAAAGGTAATTCATAATGGAACTAAAGTGGACTTAGTTTTTTGCTTTCAGCATGAAATTAATTTTCTTTCTTCATGTAACTTTGCTGCAGATGCTGCCGTAGCAACTCTTTTCCATCTCTGCAACATTCATATATTCCTTACACAATAAGCAGCTCTCCATATTCTTAGATGAAATTCAATCATATTAGCTATATTTAATCTACTACTTTTATCTTATTTCCAAAACAAAAATCAAATCAATTTAAATATGCAAATTTTTACTAGATCAACATTAAGGACCAAGAATTTACATATTTATGACTTGTATATTGTTAACGATAACCAGAAACTTAATATTGATTTTATCATTTAGTGTCAATAAAAGAGAAGAAGTAGGGTAAAGTTCCACGTCTCATGCAGGCAGGAGCAGAATTATGTAACCAAATGCAGTAGATTGAAAGAAATTTAGCTTTTTATGGGTAAAAAATGTATATATAATCTTAACCAAAAAATTAAGATTTATTAAATGTAACATGATATATTTAGTCCTTCAGTTATGCTTTGTTTATGTTTACAGCTGAACTGTTGTAATTTTGCAACAGCTCACCACCACTTGTCATTTGACCCTAATCTTCCTCTTTCAGTTGTGCCTCATTTTTACCCAACCACTAATTAAATGCTGTATTGTAAGAATGGTTGGTCAGAAAACTTATCTGCCAATTTGTAGAGTCTCATGTAACATTTCAGTATTTATATATACATATTTTGTGTGTGTGTGTGCATACTGTATATTGCTATGTTTTACGTTCTAAGTTGCACAAAAGAAATTAATGAACATTTCTGTTTAAGAGAACAGTTTATTCTTGATGAAGCCGAAACAGATTTAGAGCCTTTCAGCAACAAATAAAACACAAAATAAAGCTTAACTAATTTTCAATAAAACTTGACTCCATTACTCAGACTTAATAAAATTCAAAAGCATCTTCCTCAGAGCTGCCCTGCTAGAGAGGATCAGAGGTGCCATATTTGAGACTGAGAATAAAGACGGAAACCTCATAGCTGAGGATAAAGCCAAGGCATTAGCAAGAGAGACACTTTTTTTTAATAACTTTTACTGTGAGATATGAGAGTTGAGTGTTAAGGTAATTGTGACCTTCACTACGAGCATTATTAACATTTTGAAATTTTCTTTCTACTTTTGTGCATATCATATTGAATCCTCAATTTAATACTTCTGACACCTGAAAACAGATTTTATTAATATTTATATACTATATAAACATTGCAGTGGCAAATGCATTTTTAAGTTATTTTTTGAGCGATTGAAAAATACATCCTATAGCCTAATTAATGTTTATTAAATTCCTGGTATAACAGTTGCAATGTAGTGACTCATTTAGTTCCTCTTTTATATATAGTGATGAACACCTTTGAAAATCCCTTTATTGAAGTCATGGTGAAGTTTTATGTTTTATTTAACATTTTGCTTTCACAAGTTGTAGGACAAAGTGTGAATTGCCCATGCTGCTATTCTTTTGTGGTACACCAGGCCTGTTACAATAGCAAATTTAACACAGGTACAGACATCCAGCTGCACAAAATCCCCACTTGTATTTCAAACTAAATGACTGAACTCCAGCTTGTACCAGGATCTGCCTGGATTTCATCTGATAAAAAAGGTGTAAATCAGAGGTGACCTGACATCTCCCAAGAGGCTACTCTGTAGACCTCACGAGCCAGAAGGCTCGAAAGAATCGAGCAAGGACAAAGACCTATATAATTCAAGGGATTACAACTGAAATGGACAAAAAAAACCCACCTATTAGAATATACTGATTTTTTAACTGGGAGTGACTTTAATCCAATCAGGAGAAGTATCAGTCTTCCTTTAAAACCTCATGCACTCTGTCGCTCAAGGTAAAAGAAGAATCTCTTTCTCCGAGATATTCGCTGTACACTCCCTGAACTCCCTGGGATTCAACAGCTCTACACAACATCATCATCATTGAAGACCTGGTATTGAAAATCTGTTTATTATGTGCCAAGATAAAGTAGAACTTTAAATACCAGTAAACAGCCAGCCTATATGTTATGTATCTGTCTATCTAGTCTGTCTGCGTCCAGTTTTATATGTCAATATATGTATGCAGTTATCCGATTTCTATACTATTTATTATGTTTATCAATAAATTGTATTGTTCTGTTTCTTACAATGAATGTGCCTCAGTTACCTTGATGCAAATCTAAAGGCTGGAGAACCCCTCCTAAAACAGAGAAATGCGAAGTAAATAAATTAGGAGCCTTGCCAAATTATTGGATTAATCCTACATTATTATGGAATCACACTTGGTGGCCACCTTATTGAATATTAATCATCAAAATTCCTACAAAGTGCACTTTTCTACTGATGAAGTAAATGCAGTCTGAGCTGATAAGTGTTTTCAATGTAACACTGAAACTACAATCCATTATAAAACAGCATATAATTAATATGAAAGAAGCCTTAAGATGCAGACATTGATAATATATAGAGAAAATAAAACTTAAACTAGTCTTCAAAAGCAACAAAATTAACAATTACTACCTCAGTATCTTTAATGTGGGTCAGTATACAAATAGTTGTCATTTACATTTGATGTGATTAGATTAGCAGGTTTTTTGCTTGTAATGGGAACAAAGCCATTGGCCTTATTTTGGTTTCTCGTGTCAGTTGAAAAAATCATTACAAAAAATACATGTGAAAGACATAAAAGGAGACTTTTTAGTTATGAACTGAACATTTACGCTAATTTACAAAAAGATCTATGGAGAAAATTAAAGTAGGAACCAACAAAATAAATGAGTATTTGCTGACCACTAGTGCATTTTCCAAAGCATTTTTCACGTACAATTTGCTGGGTTTACCAGTGACCATGTTTGCTGAATTTTCCCTGAAAATTTGTCATGCAGCCAGCTTAGGCAACCTTTTTTTGTTCCACTGTCCCATGATGCTGTGTGAGGCAAGCATGACATCACTGAGCCAAGATTGTTTAGGATAACCCCCAACTACATTCCTTGCCAGTTCTCAACTGAAAAACATAGGGCAAAGGCTCACAAGCAAGAAACAGCTGGTGTTCAAGTCTTCCTCTTGCACATCCTCCCCTACCCGTCCTGTTAGGGTACCGAACCAGTCCTCCACCACCCGGAGGATAAGCGGTCCCACCTTACAGCCATTTCCAAATTTAGTGTCTAAATGGGTACCTGGCAAAGTTATTGGTTCTGCAGCTCATGCTTAAAAAAAAAAAAAAAAAAAATTACTTATATACCTGCCTATAGAACCACATTCAGCATGAATGACCCCACTGTCCACTGTTTTTGACATCACCCACTCAAGCTATCCTCGCTTGTCACTGTTAGTCATGCTGTATAGCTTTCATGGTGTAAAGGTTATCTATGCTTGTGGTATCGATATACAGTACAGGCCAAAAGTTTGGACACACCTCCTCATTCAATGTGTTTTTTTTTATTTCCATGACCATTTACATTGGTAGAGTCTCAGTGAAGGCATCAAAACTATGAATGAACACATGTGGAGTTATGTACTTAACAAAAAAAGTTGAAATAACTGAAAACATGTTTTATATTCTAGTTTCTTCAAAATAGCCACCCTTTGCTCTGATTACTGCTTTGCACACTCTTGGCATTCTCTCGATGAGCTTCAACAGGTAGTCACCTGAAATGGTTTTCACTTCACAGGTGTGCCTTATCAGGGTTATTTAGTGGAATTTCTTGCTTTATCAATGGGGTTGGGACCAGCAGTTGTGTTGTGCAGAAGTCAGGTTAGTTGGACAATCATTTTTTTTTCAAAAGGACAATGACCCCAAACACACCTCCAGGCTGTGTAAGGGTTATTTGACCAAGAAGGAGAGTGATGGAGTGCTGCGGCAGATGACCTGTCCTCCACAGTCACCGGACCTGAACCCAATCGAGATGGTTTAGGGTGAGCTGGACCGCAGAGTGAAGGCAAAGGGGCCAACAAGTGCTAAAAACCTCTGGGAACTCCTTCAAGACTGTTGGAAAACCATTTCAGGTGACTACCTGTTGAAGCTCATCGAGAGAATGCCAAGAGTGTGCAAAGCAGTAATCAGAGCAAAGGGTGGCTATTTTGAAGAAACTAGAATATAAAACATGTTTTCAGTTATTTCACCTTTTTTTGTTAAGTACATAACTCCACATGTGTTCATTCATAGTTTTGATGCCTTCAGTGAGACTCTACCAATGTAAATGGTCATGGAAATAAAGAAAACACATTGAATGAGAAGGTGTGTCCAAACTTTTGGCCTGTACTGTACATATAATGCTTATCTTGCTTAATACAGTAAAGCATTGTTATGGATTAACTTAACATCGTCTACAAAAGTGTATCCTATTTCACAACACCTGCAGTCAAGTCGTGCCTATTCATGGCCATGCTGAGTCCTAGAAGATGTTCGAACTTAACTGTAGATGAATTAAAAATCATAAGAAGATTTCCATAGGGGAACCAGTTGAACCTTTGTGCTAACCTTTTACCAATATAAACTGTTCTGTCTAGCCATTGTAGCAGCCAAATTATTTCTTTCCCCTCCATGAAAACCTCCAGAGTTTTTTTTTTTTTTTTCTTTTGACAACTGGCAATCGTCATTTTTAATCTAATTAATTTAGAACCATCTACTTCTTGAATTAGAGGGACATCCTTGGACTCTATTGAGAGCTGGTCCCCCTTAGTTTTAACAATGAAAATTCTATTATTTGGGGTATATTGACATCACAAGTATAGCACAGTGGTATGCTGCATGATTTTCCTCCCTAATTATTTTCTTCTCCTTCATCTATGTACTTAGATGGTTTTGACTCAGCTGTTAGGCTATCCATGGGTGGGTATGATGGGAAAATTAGGAGAATACTGGGTGCCTCATGCAGTAAATAGTTTTTTTTTCCTTTTCAGCTGACCTCATATTGTGGTGTTCCAATTTTTGGTTTCAATAAAAAATAATTTACTAAAAGCTTCACCTAATTTAGTCTTCATCGTATTTTTGTTCATACACCGCAGTCCTAGAATAAATCTAGTCTTCTGTGACTTTCTTTAGCATCTATACAGCCATCTGATATGTGATATCACAAGTTCATTATGTGAATTAAACATAATGATTTATGGTTTTACAGATTAGTGCTGCTGCTTCATAGCTCAAGAGTCATATATTTGAAATCTGGTTTTAAGATTGCATGTGTGGTGTTTATAATCTTACTCATTGTCTGTGTAGGTTTCCTCTGAGTACACCCGTTCCCATAGATGTGAGTGTTAGGTTAATTGGTAACTCAGCATTGTAAGTGCCAGTCCATCACAGGGCCTACGTATTCACATACCCACACCAGGTAAATTGGTAATCGCGAACATTAACTATTTATTAACTAAACCTAGGTCTTTGTGGATGTAGGAAGAAAACCAGAGTACCTGAAGAAAACAGACACTGGGTGAATGTACAAGTTCCATATATACACTGATGGGAGGCGTGATTTAAACCCAAGGATCCACAGTTCACTGCTATGTTTAGATTTTAGTGTATTAGAACTTTTTGATATTTTTAGTGAAATTCACTAACTATATATGGCCTCTATAATGGGTTTCTGTCCAGTCCTACTGAGTAGTTGTTATCATTTGGTTATGTTTTTAATAGTTGCTTCAATGTATTCTGCATATTCCCTGCAGATTTTTTGGTGTGTTCACTGCTGCTGTTATCAATAAGAAAAATAAGTCAGTGTATATACCCCTTAGCCTTCACAGTGTTTTCCTAATTATCACTACTTTTTCACATCTCCATGAGTCTGAGTTTAAATCTCAGTCACGTCACTAACTTTTAAAGTTTGCATGCTCTCTCTGGGTCTAAGTACATTTCTTTGAGTACTTTGATTTTCTTATAACAGCTGAAATTTCACAAGTTAGCCTATTAAGTGTTAGTTTGTCATGTTGTTTAGTTTGTCCTAAACACTTATGTCCAAAGCTACAAGGATAGGTTCCAATGTCCTTCAGCTATATATTGCTGCATTAAGTTGATCAATAGTGAGGGTGATGTGTGACAGGTGTCTGGTCACACTTACAGGTAATCTAACTTAAACATTAACATATCTGACTACGCCACTCAGTTTTATTAAGAGACTGGGAACTCTTGAGATTTACAGAAAATAGCACACAGGGTTCTTTAAATTGGGTAGTGAGTAAACATAGAATAAAAGACACAACAGTAATTTCAAGAAAAGCAACAGTAACTTCTATTACACAAGACAATAATAAGTAAATTAAAAAGATAAATGAACATAAACAAAAACTAACAATATCAGGAACAAAATTCCTTTTTTGGAAAGGAAAGCACACAGTCCACACTCTAAAAGTCCATTAAAAACAAGGATTGGAGGATACAACCTTTAGTGGTGCAGAGTCCAGTTTGCTCATTGTGTTTCCCCAACACTTAATCATTCAACTGTCCACTGATGCACTCTGTTCACCAGACACTAATTTCCCAACAGAAGCTGTGTCAAACTGTTGAATCCCTGTCAGCGTCTCTTCGTCGTTCCTTTTTTTGTCCTCTCTGGGCTCCTTGTGTTGCTGTGATCTAGGCATGCCTCAGTCCTCGTCTGCCAGCTTTGCTTGATCCTTTCATGTGGCTTCCCTCTCTCGCTGGACCCACAACCGGCGTCTCCTTGTGGAGCTGTCTCTTCCTCCCTGGAGGCGTGTTGCTGTCCTTGTGCCTCATGCCGTGCCAGCTAGGCACCCTCGTCTGCCTACGAGCCCCTGTGCTCTGTCTGAGTGTCTTGGCAGCGTTCTCAGTGGACCGTCCCTCTTCTGCCTTCTCCTGCCCAGAAGTTTAAATCTCCTTCAGTCCCTGCCATTATCAGTTCTGGACAATCGGATTAAACAATGGCACATCTAAATTTCCTGCGTTTAACAATTAATGAAAACACAAGTTAACAAAATGTATTGTTACCAACCATTAATGAGTACAGATCTGCTGATTAGAAGACAATATTGTCATACATGTTAATTTCCAAGTCAGGTAAATACAGACATCCTCCAAGGAGGAGCAGTTCTGTTATCACAACTTGGTATTGTTTGTAATCTCAACCAGCCAAAAACTTCAAAGTGGTGACTCCTTTGCAAGACAGCAAATACCTACATCCTGCAGACAGCCTTTTAACTTCTCACCCCCAATCCCAACAATGGGTGCCTAATGGAACCACCCAGTGTACAAAAAAATGTCCCCCTCTGACATCCTGACAGATGTATTTTATTTCCATGTGATATTCTTTATAAAATTTGCCTTACTTATGATAGCTTTCTTTAGGGTTGACTTTTAATTTATTACCAGTATTCTTCTGCAAATGAATTTTGCAATTTATAGTTTTTAATGTTCATGTTTCCCAACTTAAATATTTGCGCCATATGTTTTCAGAATGTCTTCGAATTGCCTTTATATGTAATGTTGGTAATGTATTAATGTAGTACAGTTATCAACATATCAATAAAGTCTTATTTACTGTATTGGAAAATTGTTTTTGTGATTTTAATACATTTTTTATGCCAAGCTGAAGCTAGTAGTGACTGGATTTATATTTGTTACAGATGACAAGATTTTTATGGAAGAAAATTGTCATTAATTTATTATGGCAAATCATGTTGTAAATAATGAGTTTTGTATATTGTGCAATTTCTTGTTCATTTCTGTCTTGTATTTTAATGATATTAATTGTTCAAAATACATACGTACTTAAGTATTCTTTTCATTAACAGGTTGATGACTTCCTTGAAATGCTAATACGTTATGATAAAGAGCATATCCATGAAAACTGTCTAAAAGTAATTAAAGAAGAATATTTAACAAACCCTGAATTTAACCCTGATCGAGTTCGTACAAAATCCTCGGCAGCAGCAGGACTTTGTGCATGGGTTATCAACATTGTTAAATATTATGAGGTAATGAAGTATGGATGGTTGCTTATGCATTTAGCAAAATTACAAATAGATTTGTCTCTAAATGAAACATTATTGGAATTTAACAACCACATAGATTTGTGAAATGAGAGGATTATAAGACGTTTATATGTTGAGGATAAAGAGGTTATTCTTCACAAAAAATGTAAAGATACAAGAGACACTACTATGAACCCATCAAACTTGAACAAATGAAAAGAAGATATTAGCAACATATTCACAGTGGAGGCAAACATTTTGCTTCAGCTTTTATTACAGCTAGAGGCCATGACTTCTTTTTTGTTGGAGATTAGTAATAGTTGTCTTCATAAGCATTTATTCTGACTCTGACAGTATAGGTACTATGCTCAACTCTTTTAAGAATAATGATAACAAAAATATTGTTAGATTTTTTTTCTGTTGTTATTTCAAACACAGTAATGCATACTATATTGTACACACTGTTACTTTTATATTATGTGTGCTCTAAAATAAAATATCAAAATATTGCATTTAGAGGGAGAATTTTCTTCTGAATAGCCCGGACTTGAAGTACGAATAATTTTGTAATTGAAATGTTTAAAATATATATATATTTAAATATTGGTTATATTATTCCAGGTATTCTGTGAAGTGGAACCAAAACGAGTGGCTTTATCAAAAGCAAATGAGGATTTGACTACTGCTACTGTAAAGTTGGAATCAATCAGAAAAAAGTTACTTGTAAGTGTTTGCATGATATATATGGAATTACCATCAGAACTTTTAACAAACTTATTTTGAAGTAGTTTAAAAATATACACATATATAATAATGCATGATGTTGATTTGTATTCAGCCTGTTTTTGTGCTTTATTGAAAGGTGTTTATTGCTTCTCTTAAATGATATGTTGTATCGTAACAATGTTATATGTGATCATGTGTATAGTACTTTGAGGTTTGAAATGGGATATGTGATTTATAAGCATAAATTAATTTGAACTGAAAACAGATTCTTTATTAACTCAGAGTTACAACTGACATCTGCTCCACAAATATATGCAGAATTTCACGAGGAACACATTATTGATCTGAGGACATAGCATTAGTTTTCCCTGCTCTGACCTTTAGTGTATTTAAATGTAAAGAAGCTCTAAAAAGTATATATCATTTGCTATTTGTAATATAATATTATTGATTGGTTTAGAAAAAGCAATCATACCGTGACTATGTTATCAATAAAAAGTCATAGTTCACACTCAGAAGAGCATATTCTCCATTGTTTAGTCAACATAATTACCTTACAGACTGCACAGAATGGCTTGTTGATTATTTATTAGAAAGGGAATCCAGAGGTAGATTGGGGTCACTATAACAAAATAGGGTTAATACCGTAAAAACGTAAGGTCAAAATTTCTTAGTTAGAGAATATTGCTGTCATGATTTGGTTTAATTTTTTAATTTTTTATTTTTTTTATCCTTCTTGTATTACTTAGGTGGACCTTTAAAGAAGCATTAGGTTTTGGAATATGTAGATTTCAATTCTAATTATGGTTTTCATAATTGTAATTTATTTAATTTGGTTGAATTATTTTTTGTCTTTTTTAATGCAATTTTGTTTTAAATTTAGAATTCTGAGTTTTGGCTTGATGATTGTGTGTTTCATTTCCCAGCTATGAAACTTTGCCTGTTTTTTTTTTATTTTCATGTTCCTTTCTAAATTATTTTCTACTTCACTCTTAATGGCTGAACAGTTGCAAGGGAGTTGATAGCCAAAATAAATACTATAATTTGAAAAAAAAACAAAACCAGTGGTCTAATAATAACACTCAGAAATAATGCAAGATGTTTTTGGTTGTTTCCACAAACATGGACAACCAGAAAAAGAATGGCACTGACCTTTATATCTTTGACCCAGTATTTTCAGGCATCGCACACTTACAGTTGATCATACCTAGCAAACCTCATTGCAGCGGTCAACAGAAAGGTCCCAAAATAGTGAGAGAAGTCATTTCATATTTAACATTATTAAGAACATGACCTTGACCTCCAAAACCACAAAAAAGATGTTTAAACTACTTAAAGAATAGCTGCCAAAAATTATAAAACATATTAGACGGAACTTCTGGCATAATTCTATTCCATTCTGTTCCAGCTCTATAATCTACTGTACATATTCACAGAGTACTGGTGTTTTTCTAGGGGTAACTAAGCACAATGTAATCAGCAAAAAGTAGATCTTGTATATACACTGCTTGTACAAGTCAGTTCTCCAAATTGGTTTTTGGTTGCCTTTTTTTTGCTATGTTTAATGTTTTTTCATGAAGATTTTAAAACGTCATTAATGGCATTATTAAAATAAAAAAAGAAGTTAATTAATATTGCCCAGTTTGATTGTAAACATCGTAGTTTGTGAGTATCAAATTTCAAGCACCTTAAACAGTTGCATATTCATTAGCAATGTGAGTGGTGTGAAACACAGATGGCAGAATTTGAAAATTATATACAAATTATATATTTCATAATTACTAGAATATATTTATATGCAAACATATATTTTGTATTTAGCAACCAAACAAAAGATTGCAGCATCTGCCAGTAGTGATGGAGGGACAACTTTAAATGCCACTCTTGCTAAAGAGTTTGTCCTGAACAGAATGACTAATTGCACAGTACAACTAGCCATCCTTGTCAACGTCATTTAAAAGGACTTATCTGTGAATTTATGCTATGCAATGATTTGTATTTAACGTAGTCAACCTTTAATGAGCTTGGCTGTGCCGTTATTCGCACAAGTGCAGTCTATTGTAACTGTAACATTTTGGAAGTCTAAAGAAAATTATCTAGTATTGCTGTTAAAACAATGGATAAATGCATTTTTCCACTTTCTGGCAATTTCAACCAACAAAAAAGTTTTTCTTGGATTGTGTGATGGGTAGAAAGAAAACCACTTTAGCGTAAATGATGCTCTGAAAACTTGCCAGACGCAAAGAAAAGCGAATTGGCATAAAACATATGAGCAAAGGTCAGATATTTGCTGGGTGTATCTAATTGCACATAAAGTTGGTTTTTACAAATCTAATGAAAAAAATTCCAAGAGTTCTTTAATAACATTTCTCACTTGAAGTGTAAAATCCCCATGTAAAGTACAATCTGAACTCCCTCATTCATTGGATTTTCAATGAATAGGCACTCCATGGATGAGCCTACAAAGTTTCTGAAAGCAAGCCGACCATTAAAGCATTGAATATAACATTTGTATGCAAATAACCAGTAGAAAGACCAAACCATATTTACCGGTTTTTAAAATGAATGTTTTATTTTTTCTTTGTGATCCAAAATTGTAAAACATTTTGTCTTTTTAATATCTTATGAATAAAATAAAAAAAAATACAGACTATTGTAAGAATAATAAAGAGGTAGACCGCAATTAATTATTGAGGTGTGCAATTGAATCTATTTGATAAATTTTACTCTGTATTATTATATGCTATATGTACGAGTATTGGCACGACATATAGTAATATCAAAAATGACAATGCACATTCTTTCTAATCATTCTTTCTGCCAGTAATTCAGAACTGTACACAATACATAAGCACTCACTTCAATGTGGTTTTTCAAGGAAGTAGCTTACAATGGTTGATCATAAAAATGTCTTGAAGTGTCGTATTTTTTTCTTGTACGTATTACATTACAGTACTATGGACAACTTTGTGCCACTTGGTATTAGAGGTTTATTGACTTAGAATGGGTTCTTTCTATAATTAGTGATTATAACTTCATGGAACACATATTTATAGCCTATTTTTTTATTATTATATTTTTCCTAGGGCAATGGAGACAATTGCCGTAATAATTTAAATGTGACATATTATTGATTCTTGCCCTTTTCAATGGACAGTAAGGATTAGACAATACACTTATTCCACAATACAACTGACACTGCAATTCAGGCTTCACAATACAATATTCCCACAATATGAAATCTTTATTAAAAAAATGTATTGAATGTTTAGTTATTATTAGGCAATTATAAAATAAAAACAAATTCAAGTCAACATGCAAAGATACAAGTTTGAATGAATGCTTTTAGAATCTTTTTCTTTTGAATTATAATAAACTAATCTCAAATATTGTAATGAACACCAAGATGTAAAGACTGAGGCACACACTTAATGACAGTTAAGTTTGTTCATTTTTTAACACTGAACGATTGTACTCTGAGAAATACCACCTATCCACTGTTATGACCATGGGAAATGCCTCATAAAACAGCAGACATAACCAGGTAACTGATCATGGATATTCTTGCACTGTGCCTTTGTTGTGTTACATGTAAACTAGTTTTCCACTGTCTTTCTCTGAAATCCACTGAAGACCACTTATTTTCTGTAAGAGTTCCTATTTATCCAATGTGCCAAGTGTCTCTTGAATCTTCCCGTTTTTGTAAGGTGTATCATGAATAATCCTAGTTTTTATGGAATGCAGAGCTTATCGTACCTTTGTGATTGATCACTGTCAATTACAGTATGTGTCCAGTCACACCCATCTTCAAGGTATTCTACTGACTACCATAATACTAACATAAAAAAAATATTTGCACTGCTGTAACATGATACTTGTTACAGGCATGGTCGCTTCAGTTTTCCAGTGCAAAAATAATTCTGACCAAAGGAATGTGGCCAAAACACAATGTGTTTTAGTTAGTAAGTCCAGGATAACTAACATGATTTTACAAATATAGTTATTGAGTTGCTGCAAAAAACATGTTAGATAACATTATATAGTCATTAAACAACAAAGAGGTACAACATTTATAAAATTGCTTTATGTGATACCAGTGTTCATTTGTTGGAGCATGGAAAAAAGTTTTTTTTTTGTCTTTCCCTCTATTTAGAGTTTAGATACTAATTTACAAAGACTCACAACACAATTTGAAGAAGCAACTGCTGAAAAAGTGCATTGCCAGGAAGAAGTGACAAGAACCAACAAGACAATAAAACTGGCTAATCGTCTGGTAAAAGGTCTTGAGGTAAGTCCTATCCATTCAAACAGCATTTACTGCTTTTCAGTTAAGTTTGTAGATTTTGTGAAAATTGCTTTAACTCTGACACAAAACAGGTTATGTTTATTATGTAGTTTTCCACTTCTACTTAAACATTTTATATTTTTGCTTCTAATGAAATTATAAAATTTAGGTAAGTACGATGTCACTACATGAAAATGAAATTTATGCAAAGAAAGTTTAAGATCAGATCATGCTATTCATTCTAGTCATTTGGTTAACATGTAGTATTTTTGTCTACTTGTATCACCTTATTTTTATACGAAAGTTAGATGTAAGGTTTTATAATAACATGTTTGAGTTCCATAGTCCAACAGTTCTGTTTTAAAGAACATTTTCTTACTAATTTTAAAAGATTGTTCCATTAATCTTATTCTTGTCTTTATATTGTGTTTTATTTTGTGTTAAATATTTTTATTTTTAAATAAAATTTTCATTTTATATAGCATGATTAACATTGTTACATTTTTTCAAAAGATTTACAGCACAAACTTAACCCATGTGTTGTGAGTGCACAGGAGAACAGGTAGTAAAACTGGGCAGCAGTCTCTTCCAGGAAGATTTCATACAATTAGGCACCTCGAGGCTTCTTCCTCAGACACAGAATATGCTCTTCTTTAGCCATGACTGCACCGCCATAAGTAATAACCATGTCAAATTTTCTGATTGCAAAAATGTGATTGATCAGATCAGAAACAGCAATAAAACTGCATGCTTTATGTGACAATTCTAAGTTGTCTTCTTTGAAAGTAAACCTAGACTCCAAAGACAAAAAAATAGTAACCTAAGAAAAATTAATAATACAGGGCACTACTTAACACATGTTTTGATATTTCTTCTGTATTTACTATGAGTAATTTATTTGCCTGTGAACCTATACTGTATATTTTACAGATTAGAATATCCTAGGTTGGATATGGAAAAAGAATTAGATAAATCTGAAAATATCAGTAGTGCTGAAACCTAGAAACTAGAATATAAGGACTGTTGGAATAGACTCTTTGACATCTACACCTGATATATAACAAAGAAACTGTGACATTGGTAGTGGGGTGAGGTGAAATGAGGAAATGTACAGAATCAAAGAAAATGAATTCTTATTAATTAACTTATTTTTAATTTAATTAAAGCTAACTGTAATTTTCTTTTTCCTGTATTATTTCACATTGTCTGCAGATACAATTAGTCAGGGGGTTATGCAGGAGGTGTTATTGTGGTGGAGTGGTTAAAAAGCTAACTCACAGTTCCAGGAGACTGGATCCCAACCTAGGCCTGATCATTTGTCATTGTGGGGTTTGCTTGGGTTTTACTGCTTGTGCTCTGATTTCTCTTTCCATAAATATTTGTGTAGGCTTAACTTACTATTATTAATTGTCCCTTTATCAGTGTTGGTGTGTGGGCAGGTGTGGGAGCTCAATGCTGTAGATTCTCACACTGAGCCAGGTTGATTTCTGCCTTCCATGGGATGCTGTCTGGACAGGCAATGGCCGCTGTGACCATGAACTAGATTAAATTGGTTCAATAATAGACTTGTGGGTAGCTGGTGGTGTTAGGAAAATACTGGCGTGGTCCTGAAATGTTTCCTTAATTCACAGAAATAGATGTTGCAGTGGTAGTACAAAGTTAAGACTGGGTAGTAGATACGAGAGGAAGATTAGAAAAATCAGCTAAGTTGCTTTATTATAATTTATGACTTTCGTACAATAAAAGAATTTTTGTGAGTAGTTTTAATGGAGACAAATTTTTTAATGGATGCATTTTCAGTATTTAAACTTCTAAATGCCTTGCATATACGTTATATTACATAGGGTGTACAAAATATGTGTTGAGCTTTTAAAGGAGCGATTGATGCTAAATTTTCTCTTTATACAAAGTCTTTAAGTGTGTTAGTGGTGTGTTTGTGTGTTCCTTTTCTAAACAATTGTTTACAAAAGCCCAAATTAATAATCTTTGTACTTAAAATATTAAAATAAACGTTAAATAAAAATGTATGTATGCTGTTTACAAAAGATAGTACCGTAATACTTAATTCAAGGTATTTTTATTGCATTTATAACATTTCACTGTACTAACTCAGTAGCAGTATTTGTTTTCAACAATGTGAAAAACCAGCTGACTGGATTTGAACTTCTTTACTTTTTATTCTTAACCTTTTTACAAAAGATTACACCTCTTGAAGTATTTGCATTTAATGGCTAAAATTTCTATTATTTGTTTCCATCACTGTAAAGATTTGAAAACATAAAGAATTGCAATTTATTTTAATAATTTTTATTGTGTTACATTATATAGTGTATTGGTTACTGAAAATGGTATTAAATTGTAATACCTTTCTTAATATCGTATTGAAGTTTGAAATTTGATATTGTGACAACCCTACAGTGAATGAAAAACCACTGTATTTTTGCTGTGCCTGAACTATGTAGCATCAGTATGGAATAAGAAGTTTCACATTCTAAAAGTTTATGTATTGTTGCTGGAGACTTCAACAAAGCAGATTTTAAGGATATCTACTCTAAATATCATCAAAATGCCTTCTACCTCACAAGGGCCATCAAGACTGGGTCACTGTTATACCTGGATTAAAGACACTTACCACCTATTATCCCACCATCATTTTAAGATATTAAAGCCTTTTGGTGTTCTTAATTCCAATTTACAAGCAGATAATGAAGTGGGAAGAGCTACTAACAAAAGTTATTCAGTGCTGGGCCAAAGAGGTGGAGGGAAAAAAACTGCTAAATTGTTTTATTTCTGCAGAATGGAACCTGTTTATTGATTCTTCATAAAATCAGGATGAGTATGCAACCATTGCAACTGGATTTGTCAAAAAATGTGTGGATAGCTGTGTTGTCTATGAAAACAATCCATGCATTTATTAATAAGGGATCTCAGACCACCAGTGATGTCTGCAATTTACTGAAGGTTTACAGCAAAGTAATTCAGGGTGGAGGTATGGAAAGATTAAAAATGCAGGTATGAATCCAGGAAAGCAATTAAAGTTGGTAAACATTAGCATAGGAATAAGCAGGAAGTAATGCAGGAAAATGTGTCATATCTTACAGAAGTTTATGGATTACAAAGTAAAGCCTAATTTAGTTGCATTTGCTTTTATTTCAGATGAACTTAGTCATTAAAATAAAATAGTGCCTACAATGTGAACCCCTGCAGCAACACATTTTCTTTCTTGTCTGTTTCATTCAAAGGTATAACAAAGATTTTTAAATCAGCATGCATATGGCATCTGATCAAGACATTTAAGACATTTTAAACTCCTGGGGAAAACATTTAGCTTGCATTTTCACAACCTTTTTCAGTGACTCATTGACAGACTCTATGGCCCCTATTTGCTTAAAAACAGATAGTAAGGAATGCCCACCAATTCCAAGGGCTACATTGTTAAAATTGGTCTGTAAGAGTGCCAACCTGGACAGAAGCCACAGCTTTTTTCAACTTAATGCTGCTTCCCAATTTCAGAAGAAAGGTTAGAGAGACAGGATTTTAATCTCAGAGTGTCAAAAGTAAAGACACAATGATAATGAGTGGTGACCAAATTTCATTTAATGGTGTTCCAGGATAGTGGGTTAGAAGAGGAGCAATCCAACTCTAAGTTGGATAGAGAGTGAATGCCCAATGATGCCCAACTAAATTGTGTAATAACACTTTTGCTACTTATCATGTAATAAAGTAGAGTGCTTGATAGTGAGTCTTTTTGCATTACACAGTAAACAGTAGAAAAGGGATTCTGACTTACAACAATTATTTGGCCTAACAGAATGAGGAGAAATTCATAAAAGGAGGACCAAGAAGAGAAGAAATTCTTTGTGAACTTTGTGATAGAGACAAATATGTATTGCACAGATGCTGAAACATCAATACCAAATATTTAAATGACTGGGATTACTGTTATCAAATGTTTAAGGGAGAGAAGGGTAGATTTGGGCAAATTTATTTTTCAGCCACACAGGGCTTTATAGGAATTAAAAAGGTCATTAATTTGAGAAAGATCTGAAAGGGTGTTGCCTAGAAAAAAGCAAGACATCTTCAGCATATTGATAGATTTTTTGGGTGACTTTGTGGATGATGATGAAAATCATCCATTCCAGTTTACAGATGAAGATGGAAAAGTGCTCCAAAGAGAGATTAAAAAAGTAAAAGTGCCCTAAATGGGATAGAGCCAGCCCTGCCTGGTGCCTATGTAAATACAGAAAGGTTGAGAGATGTCCATGTTTGTGAATATAATGCCTGGCTCTTGATTATAACAATATATAGCTCTCCCAAACGCACCTGCACAAGCAGTCCAGACAAGCTGATGGATGCTACTGGCACACAATCACAAATCATTGTGACAGAGTGGTAACTCTGAGTCTGAGGACCTGTGCTGGTGTTTGGAAGGTTGCCAGTTCAAATCCCATTACTACCAGAAGAGATTCTACTCTGTTTCGTCCTTTGAGTGAGGCCCTTATTCTGAAAATTGTTCTAGGAGTGCTGTACAATGACTGCCCTT
This sequence comes from Polypterus senegalus, assembly GCF_016835505.1. Classification (NCBI taxonomy): domain Eukaryota; kingdom Metazoa; phylum Chordata; class Cladistia; order Polypteriformes; family Polypteridae; genus Polypterus; species Polypterus senegalus. The sequence continues at coordinate 53,281,820 of NC_053168.1, read as the reverse complement.
GTTCTCTGATCTTCAAAGGTCATGTGAAAAGACAATTTCCCCTTGCGGATTAGTACAGTGTAGCAAAAAAGAAAAACAAACAAATTTCTACACATATTTGGGTGTCTATGACAGCATTATATGTAATGGGTTGTAATCCTGTCATAATTAGTTTGTCTCTGAAATCAGTTTATCAGAACATTTCACATTGCCTAATGAGTGCTTCTGTGTGTTGTTCCCTTACACTGACACAGCGTGACCAAGAAATGAAAATGACAGACAATTAGAAAGTGTGCCATGCCAAAGAAGAGTGTTAACAACAATCAAGAAGGGGGTGTGTTCCAAGTCTGACAGTCAAAAAATGTACACGATGCAGTGAGCTACATGCAAAATAAGTATTAGTGGTAAGATGACAGCAATTCAGTATACTGACATGTCTCATTTTCACTGACACTGGTACAAAGAATTCCTATTATATGTGAATGCACTTTCTAGGTAATTTGCAGACTTAAATCACGTTCTAGGTCTTTCAGAAACTAATATGCAAAATGTTGGGTTACCTCTCGCCTGTCTGCTGACCATAAAGCAGGCCCGCATCTAGGAAATTCTGGGCCCCAGGCAGCTGACAGTGTTCGGGCCCCTTTCGTGTTTCAAATATGTGCATATATTTTAAAACGCCACTTAAAGGGTGGGCCCCTATCTAGCGCGGGCCCCTGACAAGTGTCATGGTTGTCCGTCCCCCCCCCCCAGGTACGGGCCTGCATAAAGAATGAATTTTCTTTAGACAGCAGCAGAATGGTCACTAATAGTGTTGAGTGAAGCAATTTTCACAAAATTGAATTTGCAGTGCAACACAGTGTTTAGTGTCACAGAAAAATTAACAAAATAAATTGTGTTAACCTTTATGTAAATTGATGCCATTTACACAAGAAAAATAGTGTTTAGTTCATGTCTGGGAGAGGATTCATGCATTCTTTTAAATAAAGACCTCTAGTGGAACAAAACGTCACTATAAACGTGTATATCCTGAACTAGTAAAAGGTGGTTGCTATGTAATAGTTGGGTGGGGGGTTTGGAGAAAATTCAGTAATGGGCACAATGATGCATTTTACTGTGTGTTTGTGGAGAAAATATGCAGCATGTCACATTGTTTTAAAAAACATACTGTACTCCTCCTTGGTGATTTGAATGAGAGAGGCATAAGTGAACTAATTTTACTGGTGTGGTGTGGATTATATGCTTTACTGCAGAAAATAACATGAGTAAACATGGAAATATAAATGAAGGTTTAGGAAGCAGTACTACTTGTTCACCAGCCAAAAAAAAAAACCTTGAATGCCCCAAACAGCTCCATAGTGAATTTTGCATTTTGCACTTGTGGAACCCGTGTAACCAATTTTAGTGTCATTTTCGCAAAACTGTATAAGAATTGAAGCTTACCTGTTTCACGCATCGCCAGTCACTAATGTAAGCATTTTTTTATTTATGTGACGTTAACAGTTTTATTTAGGAAGAAGTTCAAGTAAATGTAGAGGATATCTTATTTATTCATTAAACAAACTGAATTGAGGTGTTAGTTTTGTTCTTACTAATTGTGAAAAACAACTGTGACCAAGTTTTGTTCAGTCCTCTTCATTAGTGTTTTTTATAAATATTTGATCTCCAAAATAAATAAACAAATATTGATGTCATTACCAGGTTAATATTTATGTTGTGTTTTATATGTAAGCCTAACTTTAGTGTTCTTTTCATGAAAATGTGCTCACTTAGCTTACTGACATCTAGAACTGTGGAACTAGTAATAAAAGATTTAGAAACACTGCATTGGAGTGTTCTAGACACCAGCCATTGCCCACTTGTTTCTCGGTCTGTACCTAAAACCTTGAGTTCTAAGCTGACTGAGCCTGAATGATACAGTTAAATTTAAAATCCAAGCCTGAAACTGGTTACTGTTGTTGTCTCACTCAGAATGTAGACACAAATGTACACACAGAGATGGTTCTCAAAGACATGGTCTTTCAATGCATTGTTTGGTTGTTAAGTAGCCATGCTAATAATAACATGCCAAGTTTGTCAGTATTCAAACTTAGAATAGGCGAATGAAAATAGTCTTTCTTAACAAACTGATCCTAAATGGAATTGTATAATAAATACTGAAGCAGAATCGTCAAGTGGCAAAAAAATACCTGATTAGTGGGAATTGGAAAGGGGCAAAAACTTGAGTCATAGTAGTAGCCCACTCTACTAATTCCTGCCATTGCAGTTAATACCCATCAGAAAAAGGTCCAGTTCATATGGCCAAAAGACTTTGCTGCATTTAATGAGAGAAGGGCAATTGGATACAATTGAGCTGAAGCTGCATCAATAACATGAAGAGTGTGGTGGATGTTATATGCCATGTTGCATTTGTGAAGGAAACTAAACTGATCTAGATTTAATTAATTTGTAGATGATCATAACTCTTTTGCCAGCAACCTTTCATCTGAGTTATTCAAAGAAATTGCACAGTACAATGGAAGTCTGCATCAATAAAGAATTTATTCATTTGACTAGGTTTGTTGGCAAGATGCCCTGATTTGAGAATTCCAAATTTCTGGAGTCAAAGTGCTAATAATTTGCTGGTCTTTTCACACAATACATAATATCGCGTTCAAGTACTGTGGGAATCAAACTCTGCACCTTGAAGGAATAAACCGTTTACATCCAATTTAAATAATCAAAGTATGCCATCAGCATTTCAGAACAGGTTATCCATCTGAAGCTAAGCAGGTTTGGGCCTGAGCGGTACCAGTATGGAAGATCAACAAGGAAAAGCTTGTGGGTTGTTGCTGGAAGATGTGTTGGTGAGGTTAGTAGGTGGTGTTTGCCCTGTGGTCTGTGTGTGGATCCCAATGCCCCAGTGCATTGTGCTGTAAAAATGGTGCCAATCCTTCAGATGAGATGTAAAACAGTGGTCCTGACTCTCTCTGGTCATTAAAGATCCCTGGGCAGCCTTTAAAAGTGTAGGATGTTTTCTGATGTCCTAGCTAAATTCACCATGATGCCCTTGTTCATTCTGGATCCCTAATCATCCCTGTCTCTAATTGGTCAACTATTCTCACCCCTTCACCACCTAATAGCTACTGTGCAGTGAGCATATTGGTGAAAAACGTCTGTTGTGGCATCATCTAGAAAACAGTGCAGTTCTCTCCAGCAACTATTGTCAATGCCAAAACCAAGTGTTTTAAAGTGTGGGTGTTGTTACAGTAGAATGAACATGCTGAACTTTCTGTACCTTGCTGAGAAACAAACAGCTAAAAATAGTGGTTATTTCCAAATTGAGCCAAATCCTTACATAAAAAGAATGCAGTATCTTTTTTTTTTCTACTGAAAGTAATCAAGGATACTCAGTCTCTTAACATTTAAACTGAGAACCCAGATATTCCCGAAGGTTACAGTTAAGTTAGCAATAGGAAAGACAGAAAAATAAAAGTGTTCCAGGACTGAAAGAAAAAAGTAGAATAACAGTTGAAAGCAAACCTTAGTCATGCCACCTCACTGTTTCTGGTCAGTATAAAAACAAGAAACACTCACAGGTCTTCCACATGAAAAATCCAACCAATCAACAGACTGTAACAAAACCTCTTCTCCCTCCATCCATCCCACTTAGCCATTGTGCAACCCACATAAAAATAACATATTAAAACATTGTATAATTGTGGCACTCCCAGTTCCAATACAACCATGTCATTAAGTAGAGCTGCAACATGAGAAATAAAATTGAAAACGGTAAAAGGATGGAAACAGTGCAGCATAATAAATACACAGTGCAAAATAAAAATAACCATCAATGGATGAATCACTGATGTGGCATAATAACTTTGTAGCACCTGACTCCTGGAAGTGCAGGGACCACCCTTTGCACTTCCAAAGAGACAAAAGCACTGTCACAAACCTTAGTAAGATACAGAAGTTGAAATGTAAAATCATGAGTAACCTGGAAACCTAGAAGGAGGCTAGGGCTGCTGCCAACAATGGTATGTCAGAATGATGACTATATAAACTTATGTCTGAGTGGAAAATACCAGCATTATCAAGACTGGAACTAGAGAGCAACAATAGTGTCAGAACATCAGCTTGGGTTTGGTTGCAGAAAATAAACCTTTTTCATTGCAAGAGGTCTTGCCTTTGTAGCTTGTTGGAGTAACTGTGAAAAACAGAAGAATTCACTGGTCCTCACAACAACTTCCAATAACCGGAGAGAACACAAATTTGGAAATATAGTGGTCCATAGTTTTTTAAAGAATAATATTGGGTTATCTTTCTTTGTGCTTTCTTTGATGCTTGTTATGCACACATTATTTCTGTGAGTTCTGTCCTCTAACTCCATTAATTTGGAAATTAGAGATGGAAATTTTTGTCATGGCAGCTCAGACTCCTTTGTGATCATTTTCTGGTCTTCTTTGACACTATTTATATCACAATGAAGGACACCAAACTGTCCTTTAAAACTGTAAGGAGTCTCTTATATCAACTGTCAGGACAACCACAACCCCCTTTATATTTTTGCCAGAAGGCCATCATGCTAGTTTTACTGAAGTTTTCACCCAAGGAGGCCTCGGTGTGGAGAGAACTTTCTTTACCTGACCGGAAACTACATAGTGAGATTATTTTGGCAGTAATCACTGATGTCTTTAAGGAAATTTGAGAATAACAACATTTTTCTATTGAGCCAAGAGACAAAATATGAAAAAATGGGAAAGGTTTACAGGTCCAAATATAATATACATTTTTTTTAAGTGAAATCTTATTGTTATCCAAATTAAATAATGTAAGTGTAAAATAGTAGACTTCTAAAACATATAAAGATAAATGATTTTGTCTATATGGCATTGACCTGGATGTGCTGCTGCTTAGAATAATAAATCAGACCGTTTATATTTAATCATTAACTTATTCCAAAAGCTGAACAGCTGTTAAAAATTAAAAACAGTTCACCCCAGACAGAGCAGTATTACTGGCAATCTATAACACATTAGGATAAAATTATAGTGATTTTTAACTGTCTAAAATGTATTATATTACATGTTCGGGCTCTTAAACCCTTGTTAACCAATGTCACAAATGATTTATTGTGTTGTGATCCCATAGTAACATTACTGAAGATCTAAATGGATACTAAATTGATGGCAAGTGAAATTTTACTTAAACTTTCAAAGCAGTTTCAGGGAATGTTGGTGGGTGGGGGTTGTGTTATACATTATTGTTTATTATCCACAAGCCAGAGATTATCGGGGAGGGCAACAATTAATCAAATTCACCTTGTATATAAATAGATTTTCTGTCAGGCATCTGTCATTCCACATGGCAATAACACATTGAATGTGAGAATAACAAAGAACCAGAAGTTAGTGCATTTATTTAAATACATTTAATGTAATGTATAGTATTTTTATTTATTTAAAAAAATACAGCATTTTTTATTATACTGATTGATAATTAATAATTTAATAATTTTGTCCTTTAAATATTTCTAAGCCAACATAATTATAGTATGTAGTGTTCGCTAATAACTGGTGTTTTGTAAAATAAATGTGTGTTTAGTATTAATATAATGTTTGCTACATTTTACTAGGATGTTTAGGTTTTACATATATTTCTAAGAAGTTTTAAATTATCCATGCATATATTATAATTATATTACAAATTAGCCAAAAGCTGTTTTTTCTTTTTAAGTCTGAAAATATTCGCTGGGCCCAAGCTGTGAAATTTTTTGAAGCTCAAGAGAAGACACTTTGTGGAGATGTCCTGCTGGCAGCAGCTTTTATATCTTACATTGGCTCCTTCACTAGACATTATCGACAAGAGCTAGTGGAAGGGATGTGGATTCCCTTCTTGAAATCACAAAAGGCATGTTCTTATCCATTCTTTTTAAAATATAAATCCAAAACCAAAAACCTACATTAACATAATACAGAAAAGTAATAGCCCATTGTCTGAAATTGACTTTTATGACTTAAACATTTTACATTCGTAAAGCAGCGTTTTTATTTTATGTCTAATTTTTCTCCAGAACACAAGAGGTGATATTTCATGATGTCCACAGTTACATAAGTTAAGCTCATATTTCCCCCAGCTTCAGCTAATAGTTGAAGAAGGCCATATTAAACTTAATTTTTGATGTTCTTATTGCTACTTTAATAAGTAAATTAAGCAACTTCACTCTATGCCAGTTGCATTAATTTATCGCCTACATGAGTGAATAATAACTATGATTGTTAGCTTTGCTATTGTATAGTAAACGAAATGTATATGTGCATTTTAAAGAGTATTATTCTTTCTAACTTGAATCATATAGCTTTAAAAAAGTAATCCTTACTCTTTGAAAGATAAAATTAATTAAAATAATATTTTCTTTCTTCAATAAAAACACGACTAGGTTCCAATTCCATTAACAGAAGACTTGGACCCAATATCTTTGCTGACTGATGGTGCTACAGTTGCAGAATGGAACAATGAAGGTTTGCCTAGTGACAGGATGTCAACAGAAAATGCCACTATTTTAACAAACTGTGAGCGCTGGCCTCTTATAATTGATCCCCAACAACAAGGAATCAAGTGGATAAAAAATAAATATAAAAATGACCTCACGGTTGTGCGAATAGGGCAAAAAGGGTAAGAAGTTAATGAAATAATGTACTCTTTTAAGGATACTCACTTATTGCTCACTTATTGTGCACTTTTGCTATAGCACCTGCCTATTGACTTCTTATATACCATATTTATGGTATCCCATTCTTTCAGTCTTTTACATGTCTATTTTGCAGAAAATGTAAAGGACCTAATTATTACATTGATTCAATGATAGTAGACTATGTTTGCACCTCATAACTAAAACTTATTTTTATTTGTATAGACATATTTTCTCAGAATGTTCATACTTACATTTGAAAGCAGTCTGCACTTGATTATTGTACTGTATTTAAAAAAGAAGCAATAACTTAGCATTCCCAATTCAGGTAGCATGGAGTACAAGGCAGAAATCAGCCATAGAAAGGATAGCGGTCCATTTTTCATATTTACACACACATATGTATTATGTTCTTGCATAAGGAAGAGAGCAAGTGTCCAAAGGCAGAATGTGTGTTAATGGATTAATTATTAATCTTTTGTGATCCTTATGTATAACCTCAAATCAGAAAATCAGGCCTGAAATGCAAGAATGGATGTATGTTAACAAATGAAATGAAGTTGACCAGACACAACATAAAATATCTTGGGTTCCACTGTCTGCAATGAAATAAAAGTGAAAGTAAATTTAGGAATCACTGTGCTGTTTTTTTTTTTTTTTTATTGTCCTTTGCAATACCTTCCTAACTGTTTCTGATTTGGGATTGTATGTTCATTTGAATTTCAGGCCTTTGGGGCCTTTATAGGGTACTGAATTTAAATTTAGATTTTTTAACATTTTTTCAGAAGTTTCATTTGTTTTATTAAATAATCATTTTGCTCCACCATATTTGTTTTCCTATTGGCACTACCATTTTGTAGCTTTTTTTGTGGAACTTTGCCGAGTCGTTTACTATGCTAGAACTTACAGAAGTCACAATGTGTGAGTATAAACTGTTGAACCACCATTTATAATGGGCTGCTCTGCTGAAATTCTTCCTAAAGTATATATATCTTTTAGAATGTGTATAGCAAATACAATTACTTTGAATTACTACCCAACCACTCTCATAGCCTGTTTATTTGACTTGTTACCAGGTACCAAAATTTAAGCAATGGATTATTATAGCAACAATAATGTCACCAAAGTTTGAACAGTTGAATAAAACCTAACATTAAAGAAAGAACAATGCCACAGAAACCAAAAAATACTAATTTTTACTAATCTGATACATACAAATTCTTGCTTCATTCAGTAAATCCAGTTGAAGCTGGAGAGTAAAAGTTTTCTTTATTAAGGAAGGAATCACATTAAAAGCAGAAATCACACAACCACAACTTGGACTGACCTTAAAGAGTTAGAAAATTAACTCTAGGCAGCTCACCAGAAAACATATTTTTGGTACAAAATTATGTATATTATTTGATAATATATAGATATATGTGATAGTCTGCGATGAAATAGGATAATAAGGATTATGTTCTGGTCTTTAATCCTTGAAAACAAATTATTGCCATTCTTCCCATGTTAAAAAAATATCAGTTATTGCAGAGCCTGTAACAAGCATCTCAGAATTAGTCATATGAAAATACAGTAAAAGTCACTATAGGATAAGAATTTGTCCTATCTCACAGTAGGATAGAAGTATTTAAAAAGCATCCTAGTTCCAGTCCCAGGGATGAGTAGGAATTCACATCTGAGATTCAATAACATCACAATTTAAGAGCAATCCCTTGCCACAAACTAACACTCATGATGATGTTTTATAGTATTCTGATACTAAAACTAAGGCTTCATCACACATATAATAATAATAAATATCAAAGTAGTAGGAGAAGAAGAAGAAGGAAAACATAATGAGGTAGAATACTACGCTAAGCTATATGTAGTTGTTGCCATTTGATTACAGCAATATCAAGAATAATAATGAGGACAGAGATGGAAAGAGTGAAGCACACAAACCAAATAGGGCTATGCACGATAATAGACAGTGTTTTAAATAATAATAATGAACCACAGCCACACTTTCAGAAGAAACACCTTCCTGCTAATGGCCATGGAAGAACCTTGTAAGGTAACAATTACTGAACCAGCTGTGACTATAAGTCATGAGCACTCTTCCAGTTTTCTGTTCACAGGATGCTGTGCCTCTCTCCATGATAACCCCCTGCCTCCCCACCTTAATCTTCTATAAGGCTGTATTTTATTAATGCCCCAGGAACATCCACCTATCTTCTTCTTGAACCTTCCTGGGCTTGTAAACTGTAACAAATGTTATAGTGGTCTGTGGAATGCAGAACTTGGCATACCTTTATGGCATTTAGCTATCATTCACCAATTGCATCCATGACCACCTGTGCATTGATATTTTCATATGGCTTGTAATTCATATGTGTGCTCATTCACACTTGAGGCAGTGATCTTTATGTCTATGACGATTTGCAAGAATGGAGCTTGCTTTATCATTACCTCACACAAAGTGATGGGTAAAATTTATAAATCTGCGTATTGCCTCACACATTGTAAAAGCATTTAAAGTTTGGTAAAATAAATTCGAGAAATGGTTGATTGTAACATACTCAAACCATCACTATTGCAAAGCTTCATTTTTCTTCTGGCCAAAATGTTACCAACCCTTTTTGGCTGGCAGTTTATGGCTTCCCCATGCAGATGGACCAATCAGGTAAAGAACAATATTTGTTACGAATATTATTTCATTTCTGTCAGATAGATATCTTTTTATGAGTTCCTTGTTGTCCAGCGCTTTCAAAACGTTCAGTCTTAAGAGGGGATGCGAATGCCAGTTTCAGCCTAAATGCTATTTTCTGGCATCTCTTAGTGATTTATGACAGCTCAGCAGCACTCCCACATGCTGGTGAAGTTAGGAGTTGGTTCCTAAACTGGGAAAAATTAACAAAATGCTTTTACTCCTACTCTCTAAGACGAGGAATAATTTTTTGTCACTCCAAAAATTTTGAGCCAGATAGGAGCGTTTTCTTCTCTGAGACTCTTAATACGAGCACAGTTCTCAAAAGCAGTATAATTTATCCCCTTGAAAAAGTTTACCTCTGCTCCAGGTTTGATGAACATTTTTCATTGAGAACATTATCGATTACATAGTTTTCAAGGTCAATAACAGCCAATCAATGATTCACAGTCAGTTTCTCAGTTTTGGAGATATTTTTGTAAAAAGCTTCAAATGCAATAAATAAAACCAATTTTTGGATAAGTCCTTAGGGTATACAATAAATGATGATCAGTCCCACTGGAAAGAAATTCTTCAACAGGCTGAATTTTGTAGGAAAGGTTTATTAGCAACTTCACCTGGGATGTCACCATTTAAGAGCATCTGTAGTTTTATACCAAATCTTTTGCTAGTGACTTCTCCTATAACCACTGTTCCAAGTCTATCGTGACATTTAATGAAACTTAAATATTTTGCAAGTCCTTTTTAAGACAACCCTTGAAAGTGGTAACCTCTTCTGGAAGATTTTTGTAAAGAAGGATAAGGGTCCCTCATGTCATTAGTAGGAGGAAAGGTGTGGCTGACCACAGTGGATATTCCCCCAAGGATCCCAACTCAGAAACTAGCGCCTAGGTAGATTGGCCCCTATACTTGTTAGAAAAGTGGGTCTGGTATCTATCAGGCTGGCCCTTATTACTCATGTTTTAATTCCCTTGATAGTTCCTGTGTCTTGTTTTGTAGCTGCTTACACTTCAGCTTTGGTTTGTCCATCTCTACCACCCTTATTTGTAATGCATCAAGAATATGAAGTAAACTACATTTTGAACATCAGGCACCATGGTGTTTTGGAAGGGGTATGCCCTCAAAGATTACTTCTGGGTACCTGTCTTAGACATTAATACATCTTTTGAGACTATTTAAAGAGGTCACCAAGTAATACATGATGGGTATATTCGGAGTTGTACCTTATGGGGGTGCTGTTATGACCCACATATATTTGTCCAAGCCTTTGTAGTTTGATTTGATTTCTTTTACACCAATTACCAATGAGAAATCAAGCACAGTTACACCATTTATTGGCTAACTGAACAGATTACAATATGCAGGCTTTTGAGACAGCACAGTCCCCTTCTTCAACTCTGTTCAGTTAGTCAAAAAAAGGCATCATTTTGCTTGATTCGTCATCGAATCCATAATGGATCACAAGGTACAACACCCTACTACAAATTGGGAAGATATTTATTTACCTATTTAAATAAAAGCAAATCAATTTCTTTGTCATAATAAATTATTAAACATGGTATGTAATGCTTTCTTTCTGGGAGAAATGATCAGTTGCTGTTTAATTTCAGATATTTAGACATCATCGAAAGAGCTCTAGCATCTGGGGATGTTGTTGTACTTGAAAATCTAGAAGAAGCTGTGGATCCAGTTCTTGATCCACTGCTGGGGCGTAACACAGTCAAAAAGGGACGGTAAGCATTTTTTCTTTTTTTTTTTTTTCCCCATTTGGGTTTACTGCAAGCACTGAAGTGTTTTGTCAACATCGCAAAGATATGCATGTTAGGTTAACTGATAACTGTACATTGGCCCAGTATGTGTAAATATGGGTGTGTGCAAGTGTGCCTTGTGCTGGACTGGACTCCTGTTGAAGGAAAGTTGCTATTTAGTTCTTCTAGGATAGAATCCTTCTCCTCTTGATCCTAAAATAGCAATAGCAGGTTCAAGAAATGATTGTACCTTCTTGCACTCTTAATTAAATAAATTAACTTTTAATTAGGTAAAAGTAGTCTTTCTAATGATGTGTATACATACTGTAAACATTAAGTATGCCATTTCTATTATACAGTAGGATACTTTCTCTGACCTATCAACATAAAAAATCACATACTTTCTCAAACTATTCTTATTCTGGTCTCATTGCTTGGTACTTCATGGATTTTACTTGTTTATATTTTTTCAGGGTTTTTAAAATAATGTAACAAAGCATTACATCCCACACAACTGTATTCATTTTGCCAGTAAAAATTAATTTGTGGGTGGCACGGTGGCGCAGTGGGTAGCACTGCTGCCTTGCAGTTAGGAGACCCGGGTTCGCTTCCCTAGTCCTCCCTGCGTGGTTTGGATGGGTACTCCGGTTACCTCCCACAGACCAATGACATACAGGTTAGGTGCATTGGCATTCCTAAATTGTCCCTAGTGTGTGCTTGGTGTGTGTGGGTGTGTGTGTGTGTGTGTGTGTGTGTGTGTGTGTGTGTGTGTGCACTCCCTGTGGTGGGCTGATGCCCTGCCCAGGGTTTGTTTCCTGCCTTGCACCCTGTGTTGGCTGGGATTGGCTCTGGCAGACCCCCGTGACCCTGTACTTAGGATATAGCGGGTTGGATAATGGATGGATGGATGGAAATTAATTTGTTGTTGGGTTTGGAATTTCAGAATGCTTAGTGTCATCAACACTCTGAATGAGTGGTGTTCGACTCTTAGTTTTCTATGTATTATGCATCATGTATTATGTTAAAAGCTACAATGTAATAATTGAATTGTTTCCCTTGAATTTAAGATCTAAAATATTACTCATAGTACCTGGAAATGTTGTTCAATTACCATTATGAATGCAAAAAACTGATGACTTATCCTAGTCAATAAAGATGTTACATTTTACCATTCCAACAGAGTTAGATATTGATGTTTTTTCTTTATCCACTTCACTTATAGTTTAGTACTACCCTCTTTATATATGTGCTTTGTTACCTTTTTTGATTCCTTTAATTTTGTGCATTTATATTTCCAGAAGTTAGTAAAATAAAAGGATTATTGCAGATTCTGTTCTTCAAAAACACTCATTTTATCTATTTTGAAAAATCAAGAGAAAAATATGCCACCAAATATATCTTCTTATATAATAGGCTACCGTGGCTGTCCTTTTGTCAGTCCAGGATTTTAAATCACCTGTAGCTTGCAAACCGTATGAACTATTGACCTGCAATTTGGTACACATACTGTATACTACGTGACGTCTACCATCCGCTTTCACGGTGATGATTGACCTCCAAGGTTAATCCTCTTTTATTTTTATTTTATTTTAAGGTAGAATCAACTCTCGGCACTGGCCAGCAGGGCAGACATGTGGTGCATGTGTACGGGCACCGTTCTCATTCCCTATCACCTTCGCCATCACTTTCCCTACCTCTTCATATCTTAAATCATTCTTGAGGCAGATTGAAGACTTAAGTGCCAGCTTAAGTGAAAAATTAAGGAAAACGTACTAAGTAATTGCAACTGATTTAAACAGTTTTAACATGAAAAGATGCTGATGAAAGAAGAGAAGAAGCGGGCCGCTAGGGTGGAGAAAAGAAGAGCTGCTCAGGAAGCAACAAGTGCATTAACCTCTGAGCAAATACTGTAAATGCTAAACACACAGAGAAAAAGTATGAAAACTATGAATGCTCAAGTCAAGTGTATTCGCCGTTGTAGCGCCGTTACTGTTAATTTATATATATATATATATATATTGTGAACTTTGACCCGGACACACAAACAGGAACTGTGAGCCCTGGACTTTGGGGAATTGGTGCAAGAGGCACTGGGGTTTGGGTTGCACGTGACTTTAATTTGTAAATAGTGTAAATAAATAGTGTGTGCTGGAACTATGTTGTCCGTCTGTGTGTGTCCGGGTCAAAGTCCACAGTGGCGTAGTCATTTGGATGGTCCGTCTGGTACAAGACGGGGACCTGCTTTGATATCAAGTATGTCTGTGAACGGCCCGGTGCAGCAGTGGACCCCACACACTGGCCGCGGGAGTGGCCTGTGCACAACCCCGCGGAAGCGGTTTGCCCCAGAGACCGTCGCCGGACTGCAGAATGGCCATCCCCGGGTGCGGAGGAGGACCAGAGGAGGGCTTGTGCCTTCTCCAGACCGCAAGGGGGCGTCCGTCCTGGTTATGTTGGGGGCAACGGGAAGAGGGCTTGGAAGCCCAACCCTGTAGGGGCCCGTGACCACCGCCAGGCGGCGCCCCAGTGCCTGAGGAACCCTGGTGTGGCGGAAGTGCTGGGGGGAAGACGAGAGGGGACACCTGAACGGCTTCCGGGTGCGCAGTTAGCACGTCCGCCACACTGGGGTGTGGCTAGAACTGATTGCCGGGAAGCAGCTGGAGCCCATCCGGGTTCCTATAAAAGGGAATATATGATTCCCGGACGAGCACCAGGTGTTCCCGGCATTCTTCCCTTGGCCACGCCCCAGCGTGGCGGAAGTGCCAGCTGTCCTCCCGGCAGCTCTCCGGGTGTCCTCCAAAGTCTTCCCCCCGGCACTTCCGCCACACACTCCCGGGATAATCAGGCACTGGGGCGCCGCCTGGCGATGGTCATGGGTCCCTACAGGGCTCGGCTTCCAAGCCCTTTACCCGAGGCCCCCAACATAACCAGGACGGATGCCCCCTCGCGGTCTGGAGGAGGCACAAGCCCTTCTCTCGTCCTCCTGCCCCGCCGGGACCACAATATATACTAGCAAAATACCAACGCGCTTCGCAACGGAGAAGTAGTGTGTTAAAGAAGTAATGAAAAAGAAAAGGAAACACTTTAATAATAACGTAACATGATTGACAATGTAATTGTGTTGTCATTGTCATGAGTGTTGCTGGCATATATATATATATATATATATATATATATATATATATATATATATACACACACACATATAAACATATATATACACACACATATATATACTGTATATATATATATATATACATATACATACATATATATACATATACACAAATATATACATATATATATACACATACATATATACATATACATATCTACACATATACTGTATATACACATATATATATATATATACAAATCTACATATATATATCTACATATATATATTTGGGGTGGGACTCGATTAAAAAAATTAATCTAATTAATTAGAGGCTGTGTAATAATTAATCTTGATTAATCGTATGTAATCACACATGAAAATTTGCCCCAAATCGCAAATGATTTTTTTAATTTAAAAGGGTTTTAGTGGGCTGACAGAATCAAATAATAGACATGGACATGAATATTGTAAACTCAAGCTCTTTTAATTTCTGAAAAAAAAATGCCTTTAAACTGCATTTCAATTCAAAACAGAAACAAAAATATCATCCCTGGCTAAAATTGGACAGACTTAAAAATAAAGTGGTATTTTAAGTACTTTAAGTACATTTTCAGAATGGTATTGCCTTTAAATAATAATACAAAAATTTCAACATAAAGTGCAGTTTTTCTTCTTAAAAAAATAAGGTAGAAACATAAAAGGTAATTTGACCAGCTTCACCTTTAAACTCTGAGTAACCTTAGCCAAAATGATTTTGTACATTAGGCTAAAACAGTGTGATCATTGAACATTTTTTAATTAGATGTAATTAGAATTACTAACGCACGGAAGTCCAATGATCCCCAGTAAGAGCCACAAAGTCCGCTTTCTGTAATGCATCTAATTTTGCTTGCTTTTCAGTGTGCACAAAACCATGCTTTTATCAAGGCTTCCGTTGGGTAGTCTTTTGAAATGAAATTTTCCTCCGATCAGTCGTAGGAACGCGCTTTATTCTGATTCTAACATTTTTGTAGTTCTGATGTGTGCATCAATGTAATCGATGTACCAGGAAATCATGCATTGACAAAAGTTCCCCTTTGCTTGGAATTGAAAGTGTGATTAAATGCGATATTTTTTTTAACGCGTTATGGAGTACATGCATCGAAGCTTCTCAGCTGTGCTTGTGCTAAGAAAAGGAAACATTTTAAAAATAATGTAACATGATCGTGAATGTAATAGTTCTGTGACCGTTATTAATGTTGCTGTCATCAAGGATTTGATTATAATTTCTATCAATCAGGTTCCTATTTGGACAGTTTGCACAAAACCACGCTTTTATCAAGGCTTCTGTCGGGTAGTCTTTTGAAATGAAATTTGTCTCCGATCAGTCTTAGGAACACGCTTTGTATCCATTATTCATAAAGCTTCAATTGGTGATCTGTCTTTCTGCGTTATCCACATATCTTTTCATACGGCTCAAACCAAAGGGATGCGAGGGTAAAATGAATCGGGAAGCGCGTGTACATACTCAGTGCACTCCCTCTCAGGGGTCGAGCCTCGAACGTCGGCGCTAGAGGCAAAGCCTTTACCATTGCGCCACGGCATGTGGTTTGTCTATTTGAGAGTATGTAGATCGGGGTATATATATACATATATATACTCGCGCTTCGCAGCAGAGAAGTAGTGTGTTAAAGAAGTTATGAAAAAGAAAAGGGAACATTTTAAAAATAACATAACATGATTGTCAATATACAGTAATTGTTTTGTGAGTGTTATGAGTGTTGCTGTCATCAAGGATTTGATTATCATTATTTCTTTCAATCAGGTTCGTATTTGTAGGATGTGTTGTGTTCAAGGTACATTCCGTGTTTGTCAATTGTTGTAAAGATAACAGGTTTCATTCATTGATTCGTTTCTTACTGAACTAATAAACAGCTCATCTTCCTCTTTATCTGAGACGTAACACACTGCATGCACGGGTTTTTTTTTTTTACACGGTCTTCCTTTAGCGGGACATTGACTTTTTCCACCGTGTGCTTTGTTTCCGCAGTAGCTGCACTTATGAATATGCTTGTATGTATCACATGCTTTATATTTTTTTGCTGCCTTCTCAATTGTGTAATTCGGTTTTTGTTCAGCCCTCTTTGGAACTGTTGCTTTTTGTCTGTGCACTGTGTTATTTCATGTGAGCCGCTCGGTGTACATGCATCGAAGGTTCACAGCTGTGCTGGTGCCATCTTGTGCGATGTCCACGGCTGTATTTAATGTTAGCTAAGACCCGGCACTTAAAAGTTTGTCTCGCAGTTTTGCTGAGTTTGTGCCAAACACCACCCTGAACATCTCATCTTCCTCTGCATAAGCACAGTCCTTCACCCGTGAATATTTAGCGGCAGTGTTTCTATTGGATTGCCGCTGACGGACTAAATTACGTGGGGGGCGTAACTCCGCCTCCCATGGGCATCGAGCACAAGTCTATCTATACTAATAAAAGGCAAAGCCCTCACTGACTCATAACTAATTCTCCAACTTCCTGTGTAGGTAGAAGGCTGAAATTTGGCAGGCTCATTCCTTACAGCTTCCTTACAAAAGTTGGACAGGTTTCTTTTCAAAATTCTACGCGTAATGGTCATAACTGGAAGGTATTTTTCTCCATTAACTGTAATGGAGTTGAGCTGGAATGACGTGGGGGGGGCGGAGTTTTGTGTGACATCATCACGCCTCTCACGTAATCACGTGAACTGACTGTCCATAACGTGTTAAAAAAAATATCGCATTTAATCACACTTTCAATTCCAAGCAAAGGGGAACTTTTGTCAATGCATGATTTCCTGGTACATCGATTACATTGATGCACACATCAGAACTACAAAAATGTTAGAATCAGAATAAAGCGCGTTCCTACGACTAATCGGAGGAAAATTTCATTTCAAAAGACTACCCGACAGAAGCCTTGATAAAAGCGTGGTTTTGTGCAAACTGTCCAAATAGGAACCTGATTGATAGAAATTATAATCAAATCCTTGATGACAGCAACATTAATAACGGTCACAGAACTATTACATTCACAATCATGTTACATTATTTTTAAAATGTTTCCTTTTCTTAGCACAAACACAGCTGAGAAGCTTTGATGCATGTGCTCCATAACGCGTTAAAAAAATGCATTTAATCACACTTTGCATTCCAAGCAAAGGGGAACTTCTGTCAATGCATGATTTCCTGGTACACCGATTACATTGATCAGCGCTTCCCGATTCATTTTATCCTTGCACCCCCTTGATTTGAGAAGAAGTATGAAAAAATATGAGGTTAACACAGAAAAACAGATCACCAATTGAAGCTTTATGAATAATCGATTCACCATCAATAATTGTTTTGGTAAAGCCATACTCAGTGTAATCCTCCTTCCATTTTATAAATTTTCTACCACTAGCCATGATTAAATGAACGGTAAAAAAGTAAGAGCGAAGCGAAGGTGACTTATTCAGGCAGGCAGGCGACAGCTCAATAGCTCGAATTTGAACATAAGTAGGTTCTATTTAGTCACCAGAAATATCTTTGGTAGGAATGGAAGTTGAATTTAGTCTTTAAATTTCTATGGTAAAGAAAAAGTTATGCAATGGCGACTAAATTTAACTATATAAAGTCAAAACTTGTATATATAAAGTCATTCCCGAATATATAAAGTCAAAACTTGATTATATAAAGTCACTGTCGGAATAAATAAAGTCAAACCTTGAATATATAAAGTCAGCGCTGGAATATATACAGTTAAAACTTGAATATATAAACTCATTCCCAAATATATAAAGTCAAAACCTGAGTATATAAAGACGGCGTTGGAATATTCCGGAATATATAAAGTAAGTGCTGGAATATATGAAGTCAAATCTTGAATATATAAAGTCAGCGTCGGAATATACAAAGTCAGCGCTGGAATATCCATCCATTTTCCAACCCGTTAAATCTGACCACAGGGTCACGGGGGTCTGCTGGAGCCAATCCCAGCCAACACTGGGCGCAAGGCAGGAACCAATCCTGGGCAGGGCATATGCATCATTTTCAAAACATTAACCGAACAGTGTTTTTTTAATTTATTTTTCTGAATACGTTTTTGTAAACTCAGTTCAGTTCAGAGTCGTTTCAATCAATATATTTTGACTTTGACTTTATATATTCAGGAATGAGTTTATATACTCCGATGTTGACTTTATATAATCAGGAATGACTTTATAAATTCTGATGCTGACTTTATATGTTCAGGTTTTGAATTTATATACTCAGCAAAAAAAGAAACGTCCTCTGACTTTCAACTGTTTTTACTTTCAGTAAACTTAATGTGTAAATATTTGTATGAACAGTAAAAGAGTCAACACCATAAGACATAAACTAAAAATGTTTCACAATGTGTCCCTGAATGAAGGGAGGCTCAAAATCAAAAGTACCAGTCAGTATCTGGTGTGGCCACCAGCTGCTTGAAGTACTGCAGTGCATCTCCTCCTCATGCACTGGACCAGATTTGTCAGTTCTTGCTGTGAGATGTTACCCCACTCTTCCACCAAGGCACCTGCAAGTTCCTGGACATTTCTGGGGGGAATGGTCCTAGCCCTCACCCTGCTATCCAACAGGTCCCAGACGTGCTCAATGAGATTGAGATCCGGGCTCTTCCACTGCGAGGATGATCAGCTGTCCTTCCTGTCTCCCTGTAGTGCTGTCTTAGGCGTCTCACAGTGCGGACATGGAAATTTATTGCCCTAGCCACATCAGCAGTCCTCATGCCTCCCTGCAGCATGCCTAATGCACATTCACGCAGATGAGCAGGGACCCTGGGCATCTTTCTTTGGGTGTTTTTCACAGTCGGTAGACAAGTCTCTTTAGTGTCCTGCGTTTTTAGAACTGTGACCTTAAATGCCTACTTTCTGTAAGCTGTTAAGGTCTTAACGACTATTCCACAGGTGCATGTTAATTATTTGATTATGGTTAATTGAACATGCATGGAAAACATTGTTTAAACCATTAACAATGAAGATCTGTAAAGTTATTTGGATTTTTAAAACATTATTGTTGAAATACACAGTCCTGAAAAAGGGACGTTTCTTTTTTTGCTGAGTATTTAGCGCTGACTTTATATATTCCGACGCTGACTTTATATATTCAGGTTTTGACTTTATATATTCAAGCGATGACTTTATATATTCAACTTTTGACTTTATATATTCAGAAAAAAGTTTTGACTTTATACATACCGACACTGACTTTATATATTCAAGTTTTGACCTTATATATTCCGACAGTGACTTTATATATTCAAGTTTTGACTTTATATATTCTGACGCCGACTTTTTGGCACCCCATAGTATATGTGTGTGTGTATATATGTACACATGTATGTATATATATATATATATATATATATAATATATATGCCAGCAACACTCATGACAATGACAAAACAATTACATTGTCAATCATGTTACGTTATTATTAAAATGTTTCCTTTTCTTTTTACTTCTCCGCTGCGTAATATATATATATATATATATATATATATATATATATATATATATATATATATATATATATATATATATATACAGATATATATATGGTATTTGCTCTAATATATATATATTACAGATATATATATATATACAGATATATATAGATATAGATATAGATATGACAACAACACTCATATAAATGACAAAACAATCACATTAACAATCATGTTACGTTATTTTTTAAATTTTTCCTTTTCTTTTTCATAACTTCTTTAACACACTACTTCTCCGCTGCGAAGCGCGGGTATTCTGCTAGTTATAGTATATGGATGAAAAAATAGGTTCCAGTTATGACCATTATGCGTACAATTTCGAAATGACACCTGCCTAACTTTTGTAAGTAAGCTGTAAGGAATGAGCCTGCCAAATTTCAGCCTTCTACCTACACGGGAAGTTGGAGAATTAGTGATGAGTCAGTGAGTGAGTGAGTCAGGGAGGGCTTTGCCTTTTATTAGTATAGATATATAGATATATATATATATATATATAGTCACAAACTTGACTCCGTGACATAGAAAGTTTTGGGGCAGCCACCCGTATAATTGGTGTCCTGGCTGCAAATTCGTAAAATTATATACAGCACTGATGTGCACAAAAGCGAGTCCACAACAGAACTGAGGGAATAGGGAAAAGGTAGAGGCTTTTAAAGGGGAATACAGGAAGTGAAGTCAAAGGGGTCATGCTCATGAAGGTCTTCAGCCATAGGTTCAAGCCCGGACGTGACTTCACAGGGGCTGGAGCCGGCAAGGACTCCCTCCATAGGCTCAGTCCCGAAGTGACGTCAAGAGGACCAGGTGGAATCTCCCGTAAATGGCCTGCAGGCAAGGGAGAAAAAGAGTCAGTGCACTCTGTCACATCCCGGTATGTCTCAGAACTGCCCTTACTCAAGCCCTTTAGCTGCCTCCCATGTGCACGTGTGTGACAAGATATATATATATATATATACTGTACATATATATATATATATATATATATATATACTGTATATATGCACAGTATATTTCTTTTAGATTTTGCTTTAGTAT
Organism: Polypterus senegalus; assembly: GCF_016835505.1. NCBI lineage: Eukaryota > Metazoa > Chordata > Cladistia > Polypteriformes > Polypteridae > Polypterus > Polypterus senegalus. The sequence continues at coordinate 53,261,057 of NC_053168.1, read as the reverse complement.
TTTAGTATCACATTTTGATCATTGTTGCTCAGAGTGGATTCCTTGTGTGTGTGTTCTGTTATATATTTTTGTTGCCTATGCTGTCTAAAATAACTTTAATCAATTCATAGTATATGGTAGTTAACTAACTCCCAAGTAGTTTAATGAATTGCACCATTCATTATATCTACTATGGTAAGAAAATGCTGCTGTGATTTTTCTTTACAGTTGCTTTTTTTTTTTGTTTTAACAGGATTCCAGTATTTTTGTGCATATAGTTTTATATACACATGTTTAAAAATACCACTATTAACTGTTCAGTTTGTATTATGTTATACTAACTTATTCTTGAAGGTCCTCACCTACCAGGAGGTTGGCCACAAAAAATCTCATTTTAAGCTTATTTCTAGTAGATGACCTAGTATGTTGTTTTTCCTTTGATTAATAAAGGTTGCTAAGCTGCAAGTGATGGATATGGTGTAATCCAACAGCTGAAGTTCATTAATAATTGGAATGTTGTAGAGTGTGAAGTAATGAATACTAATTATTCCTTTCATGTCTGACAGAACCCCATGGGCCAATTCATCAGCAGAGACTTTAATTTGGTCTTGTAATGGTTCTATCAATAGTACATTAATTCTGTGTTGTAAAGATATAGATTTGAACCTGACCCTTTCTGTAACAACCACTGCTATAATATGGAAGTCTGCTGGAAAATACTGGTTAATTAGAAAAAATTAAAACTACCAGTCTCTCAGTAATCCCACTTTTAATGAAATACATATTGTCACTATATTGACTTTGTGAAAATTATTTAATTATATTCTTAAATTAAATAATATATAAGAAAAATATTTGTCCTAATCTTTTCTTTATTACTTTGCAACTTTAAATTGTTTTTCAAGCAGATAAGCTGCTTAATATTTTCTTCTTTATAAAAACATTTGTTAAGTATACCATTAACATTTTTGTCAGTAGTCTGAATAAAACATTTTGCATTGTTTTGATAGTGCCACTTAATATAAGAACAATCACTTGCATTGCATAATTGTTCACACTGGAATTAAATGAACTAATTTTTACTTTAACTAGATAGATAGATAGATAGATAGATAGAAACAACCTTTAATAAATTCACAGTGGAAAAAGTACAAACATCAATATATAAAGCTTACATACCTTCAACATGTTTTATAGGGAAAACAAAAAAAATGCTTTTTGTAATTGCTTATTCCCATTAGGTTCCATAAAACATCACATATACCCTACTGCCTTACGCTTATCTATATAATAAAAGCCCAGCGCTATTACTAAAATATCAATATATGTGTCAGGGTCCGTTCCATTACTTTTGGCTGTATAGCGCTGTGTCAGGGTCCGCATTACTTTTGGCTGTAGAAAAGTCCCAGTCTGTCCCCTCTCACAATTCCTGCTTACCCTCCTCCGTTCTTTCCCCTTTGCTTTTATTTTTCCTGTTGCCGAAAATCTTTTCAAAACAAAAGTAAAGAAATAGACAGAGCATCACATTAACGTCTTCTCCCCTCTGCCTATTAAATAATCAATAAAATGAAATAAAAAAGTCCCGAAAGAAACAGAAACCACAACCTACCCTTACAGCGTCCACCGCACTTCTGGCGTTACAGCCAAACACGTGATGTATGCAGGTTATGAGGTGTGACGCTAATTAACGCCCGTACTACAACAGATTATATTGTTCATATACTATTAACTATTTACAGGGATCAACTCTTTTGGGGAAGTTCATAACAAAAAAAATTAAATTATAAATAACATGTGCACTTGAGTATTTCGAGCCCCGCGTCTGAGTCGGATGGTTCCCCTGGTCACCAATTCGTGTGTTTCACTATACCCACTATGCCTTTCCGTCTTCAGCTACCCATGTGCACTTGTACGGAGGAGACTTTACGGAACAATGGCGAAACGAAACGCAACTAGACCTGCTGCTGCGAGAGAGGACACATTACAGCGTGATCATGAAGCAAAGAGGCAAAGGTGTGACAGTCGCTCGCAAGAAACGGACACTCAGCATTCACACAGATTAGCTCAACGACATGTCTCTCTGCCACACAACGAAAGGCAACTGAAACCCCTACAGAGAGAGAAGACAGATTACGCTGTGATCGCAAAAGAAAGAGGCAAAAGCGTGCCAATGAGACACCCGACGAGAGGTCCTTACAATTGAGTCCTTCAACTGTGGTCATCCAACGCGCATCGTAGCGTGCCAAGTTGCTAGTTATGAAATAAATCGTTTAATGGATTCAAGCTAGTGTATTTTACTCTCCTGCCACATACTACACACCCCTTTCTACTCCACACATTCACTACTCCTACTTCACACTTTCATTTGAACAACTGTTTGAAGTATTACAGAAAACCTCACCTCTTGAATAATACACAAAATTCATTCACCAATTGATTGCTAATTCACTTCCTCAAGAGAAAACAGAACTTCCCCCACAAATCCTAAGAAATCACAAAAAGTCTCCATGTCTCTTATAAGATTGCAATAAGTAAACTCCTTTTTTCCTGCATTTCACAAACACCTTAAACAGTAGTAACATGTCAGTAGTCCTTGAGTTTTGTTTTCTTTGTTCCTTCTTGGCTTAACCCCATCAAAAACAGTATTAAGGAAGAATGGTTGTTTCACTCTTTTGGCATTGTAGAAAAAAATGAAAAACTAATAGTTGTTCTCATAAACTTTATGCTATGTTAAAAACAAGCATTTTAAAAAATGGCAAAAATGATGATCATTTTAAAAGGATATATTAGGAGAGTGACTAGCAAAGATTAAATCCCTATTTGTATAGAATGTTGTGTGATTTCAATAAAATCAATAAAATAAAAAAAGATTAAATCCCTCACTTTTTGGAAAAGTGCAAAGGCCAGATCTCTCCAATTCAACCTTTCTGGGCAATATAACAGCCTTTTGCCATGTTTAAAGTCTAAAGGCCTTGATTTTTTTTTTTTCCAAAACTCTGCCCTTCTTCTGCCACTGGTAAGTTCAGCACTTCCCTTTAAACCAAATACATGCCATCCCAAAAAAGTTCAACATAACTGTCTGAATAAACTTAATTAGGGCAACTGGCAGATCAGCACACCCTAGCTTATGCCAAAACATACAGGTGACTAGTTTATTAAGAATTAAAACTCTACATCTGCAGGAAATATCCCGTACAATGATTTAATCCAGCTTGTACCTTATCTGTCCACCTCACACAGTTCTGTTCAGTGATACCACTTTCACCTAAGTATACCCCAAGATATCTAAAGACTTCTTCATCCTACTTGAGGGTCCCAGGAAGAAAGGTGGGATATGTATTTACCCAATCACCTACCAAAAAGACATTGCTTTTGGATGAATGAATTTTTTCTGATGACAGTTCTAAAATAACAAATTATTTTGCTTTTCCCACTGACCATAAACCATAGGTTGTTTGCTATGTGGGAGCATGTACTCCAAATTGTATTAATGTATAGCACCTTCCTTTGACTAAAGGATTGTCAGCTGCATCATGCCCACTAAGCAACTGAAGCTTCAGTCATTAAAGGACTTACTTACTAAAGTGCTGCTAAACCCAAGACAACACTGTGCACAGACTATGGCAATAGGGATGTTTCTGTAGGAGATCACTTCAACAGCCATGGACACTGTGAGAAGCCAGGACTTTAAAGAGCTATTGGGCAACTTCAAAACACAGCAAGAGAGAAAAGAATGGGAAGTTGTAACACATTACAACATGGTTTAAATAGAGACAAGAGTTTTATAACCAGATATGAGGACGGTTTACATCTCTCTGACTGACCCAAACAACCTGACTACAGATCCACATTGTATGGAAAAACTCATCAAAAACTACAAAAATGTTTGGACAGTTATTAAAAGATCTTGACTATACATCGTTCTCCACTCTTGCTAAATGAATCTTAGCCTGGAGAGGTCTATTCATTTTTTACATTTAAGATGTCTCACTTAAAGGTTTTCCAATGCTGTATCTGCCCAAGTGTCTATATAAACACTAAGAACTCCAGAGTCTGTATTACATCTTGCCTGAAGAAGGGGTCCAAGTTGCCTTTAAAGCTTGCATATTGTAATCTTTTTAGTTAGCCAATAAAAGGTGTCATTTTGCTTGAATTCTTAATACATCCGTAATGGCTAATACGGTACAACACCCTAGTACTACAGACTTGGTTACAGATAAAAGATCCGTCAAAATGAGATATTATAAAGGTGTATTGTCATATGTATAGAGGGGGAGAAATGCATGTCTTGACACACTTCTCACTAATCTAAAATAAAAATATTTCTCACGAATTAAAATAGAAATCAAACAATCAACATTTTAAATAATTGTAATTGACAATTAGAAAAATATCATGCTGTACTGTGTTGTGTGATTCATTTTTTCAGATTTGACATACACACCATGGGCGGCACGATGGTGCAGTGGGTAGCGCAGCTGCCTCACAGTTAGGAGACCTGGGTTCACTTCCCGGTTCCTCCCTGCAAGTTGTTTGCGTGTTCTCCCCGTGTCTGCGTGGGTTTCCTCCGGGTACTCCGGTTTCCTCCCATAGTCCAAAGACATGCAGGTTAGGTGCATTGGTGATTCTAAATTGTCCCTAGTATGTGCTTTGGTGTGTGTGTGTGCGCACCCTTCCCGGGGCTTGTTTCCTGCCTTGCGCCCTGTGTTGGCTCCAGCAGACCCCCGTGACCCTGTAGTTAGGATATAGCGGGTTGGATAATGGACGGATGGACATACACACCATGCAGTTTGCACCCGACTAGGAAAAGCACTTTCTTACATAGCATAAACATATTTTCTTTTTCTGACTGAACTGTAACAGTTCTGACCATCCTTGAATTCATCATCTCATTGCCATTTAATTTGAATGATTCCCCCACAACATGTTACCTTACTTACTGTGTTTATGGGAATGTCATGTAACCAAACACTGTTATGGTATTTATGGAGGCTTAAGAGTCATGTCTACTGCATATTGATAGTAATATTCCGCAATCAATTTTATTAGAATGCAAATTTCATTTTTAATAAACCTGACAAGAACATTAAAAGTAATAATAGTATAGTTGTACTAGAAAACCTTCTACTGACTTGATATTGATATACTCCTGTAAGTTGCTGTAGGTGCATTTTGTGCATTATTGTTATTATTATAAGGAAGGAAGTGGCTTAGTTGGGTAATAGAGTGAGGTTTCATGCCAGGGAATGGCCCAGTGCCTAGTATGATGCAGTTTATGTTGTCAGAGGATGCAGTTTAGTATAGTATGTTATACAATACTGTGGTATCTGGTCCCTTTAGTAATCCATTAAGGGTGTTGTGGCCCCATCATAGAAAGTTGCTCCTCAAAGAGTTAGTGAATATCAGGTCAAAATTCTTTATAAGTAATGCTGTAGCCATGATTGAGTGACACATTATGAAAAGACAAAATTACTGGATGGCTAGTGGTATGGTGACACAGCAATGAACCTGGGCAATTGTAAAATTTCTGTGTCCCATTTACCTGGAATTAAGTGTGACATAGGAACAAAAGATTTCTTATGTAAGTAAGGGAGAGATGGCAACAAAGCTGCAGAAATTGCAATGAGATGAGAAGGAAACTCATTGGTCGAAAGAGAAAATATTTTACTTTTTGTGACCGCTTTTCACCAGTCCTTTTATTGTTATTGTATACTTCAAAACAGTGGTCCATTTTCATTTAAAACCTCTTAAGGTTCCTAGATATGTTGCCATAATGCTGTTTATATGTACTGTATATAAGAAGATTTGAAATTTGGCAAACTGTACCAGTTTTTGTCAATTAATAAAGATAAAGAAGGTGGTAATATAATATCTTTCCCCTTACTTCTAAAGATATATCAAGATTGGAGATAAAGAGTGTGAATTTAACAAAGGTTTCCGATTAATCCTTCACACCAAGATGGCAAATCCACATTACAAACCAGAAATGCAAGCACAAACGACATTAATTAACTTCACTGTAACACAAGAAGGTCTGGAAGACCAGCTATTGGCAGAGGTGGTTAGCAGTGAAAGACCAGATTTGGAGAAGAACAAGGTTGGTCTTAATATTAATATACTCTTGTTATAAACTGTATACATTAAAATATATATATTTTTTTGGTCAGAAAGTATATTATTATAATGAGTAGAAAAAAAAATTAGCTTTTTAATCTATCCATACTAAATGTGAGGATAATCCAGGGTCAGTAGAATAAGAACAAGAAAATACAGTGGAAACATGCAGACTTTACACACAGGGGGCACCAAGTTACATTTAAACTCTTGCTCTAGGCCCTTTTATGCAACTGATTTGTCTGCCTAAGTATGACTTCTGCTTTAATATATATTTATTATCTATTTTTCAAATTGGTCATTATATTCCCAAGCTGCATAGAGGTGTGAGCTGGGAAATAATGGTGGACTCTTTTGCAAATGTCCACACTCACACACAGAGTGTGAGTTTAGATTCACTAGTTAACCTCACGTTCTTGAACTTGAAATGTGTATACTCAGGAAAGCATGCAAAATGAGAAAGAACATGGAAACTCCACACTGTGTGGGAAATGACCAAAAGTCAAGCCAGTGCGCCTGAAGCTGTAAATCAATGGTGCCACTGTGTGCATCCATTCAGATTACATTAAGAAATAACTTTTATGAAGGTTATTTTTGTTTAAAATATTTTTATGTTCTAAATTAATAGTGAGTAATCTACTTTATTGTTGATTTTGCTGTACTGTATGTTATGATTTCTTTTTTGGATAATATACTATTTGTTCTTTGGTATGTTTATAGGGCAGACTGTAAATCAGTTTTCTTTTTATTCAAAGTATCAATGTAATACATATGTTGTGTATAAATAACACTAGTTTAAAAGTACAATTTTGTTTTATTTCACAGTCTGACCTTACTAAGCAACAGAATGACTTTAAAATAGAGCTGAAAAGGTTAGAGGATGAACTGTTAACAAGGTTATCTGCAGCAGAAGGGAATTTTCTGGGAGACACAGTTCTTGTTGAAAATTTGGAGACAACAAAGCAAACAGCTGCTGAGATTGAGCACAAGGTAAGCTTCTTCATTTCAAGTTGTATACCATATATTTGGGCTTCATTGTTTATCATGTCTGTAAGCCAAGTATCTTTTTAACATCACAAATGAGATTAAAGTTGTTAAAGTACGATTGTGTGCTGCTATTCTTATTTACTGTATACTGATTAAACAGTGTAGTGCTTAGTGTTTTTGCTTTGTAGCTACTGAGTCTACAAAGCAGTCTTTGAATCTTGAATCTTGATCTTGAAGGTTTGAATCTTGGCTCAGGCACTTCTTGTTTGACATTTGTAAGTCCTTCTTGTGTCCTTATTGGTTTTGCTACACATACTCCAGTTTTCTTCTGACCGTTGAGGTTTGAGGAACCTGTTTTGCCAGTTTAAAATTTTTTTTGTACTTTTTAATTTTTACAGCTAACAAACATTGTATATTTTGAAAGTTTTATTTTGGAGCTTTATCTTTCATATATTAGTTTGAGTTATATTTCCTTGGTCAAGATTTTTTTTAGTTATATTTCAACTGTGTCCCATCATATGTTGAAAGCTGCCACTGGTTAATATGGTTACTGTGGGATCTGGTCTGGTTGCTAGGGTCTGCCCTCCTTGAATGAGCTGAAAAGATGAGTGCAGAGGCATGAATTGCTTTATCCAAGATATGGATTCAACTCGTAAACCGGTGCTCATAGAAAGTTATTGTTCAATATTCTGGTTTTGACTTTTGTGCTTTGTATTGACTGTTTACATCTTGGTTCTTTGGCTCTGGTTATGGAATAAGATTTTCTTTTTATATAACCTTTTGCAATTCCATTTTAACTGTGGGTATGACTAATTGAAACTTCAGATGGTCAGTTTGGGAAAGAAGGCATGCAGCTGATTTGGAAAAGATGATGGGCAATGGGTGTTTGTGGTACATGATTTTGAGCTGTTTTGTATTTACCCATGACTGGCATAATACCCACATCCAAATAACATGTATGCCATGTTAACTGATGCCAGTGTGAATGGGTTGTAGGCGTGTGAAACATGTGAATGAGTGTGCCACAGATTCAGCTGTTTCCTTGCCATTTTGGTCCCTACCTTGCACCCAGTGCTGTCCAGTTAGGGACAGACTACCCGTGACCTTGAACTGAATAAATAGGTTAGAAAAATAGATAAATAGAATAGTATTTCCTGTTTGCTAAATAAAAGCAAAATCAAATATTAGCTTGGGAAAATACAATTATCACTCCATTTGCAGCAGACCTTTGTATCCCATGTTTTATCTGATATTTTTTCTGAATATCATTATATGGTAAGCAATTTTAGGGCAGCAGTCAGCTAATTCCTGGACTGAGTGGTTAAAAGGCTCTATAATGCTGAGTGCACCATCTTCAAACATTTTGCCTTCTCCAACATTAAAAGGGTGTAGGCCTCAAGAGAACAAAAGCCAGACTTTTAATCCACACACATCTAAGCCAAAGAGTAGGCCTCCCCACCTTAGGGAGCCTGGCCTCAAACTCAGAAGGCAGGATTATGGCCTGCACAGGACCAAAAATAGTGCAAAGGCTTTTAAAATCAAAAGCATCAAAAGGAGAGAAGAAAAAAGAAAATAAAACTCTCACTTGATGAAAACAAACACATTTCCTTGAATATTTAAATATTTATTAATATTCAAAAAGAAAACAGAAAATCAAGTCAGGCACAGAAAATATTAAATAGGTTTCCTTAAAAGGCAAACCTGAAAGAGAGCAAATTCAGTTCTAAACCAAAGGCACTATCTTCGGTTATGTGTAAATACAAGAATATAATAATTCATTGTAACATTTGATGGCTTTGCCTCCTTCATTAAGGTAGACATAAACTGCAGTGAAAGAAATACCTTGTAAAATACAAGCATTACAGAACTGGTGAGGCAAATTCATCCTCACTCAGCTCTTGAATACCTTTGAAAGACGTACTCTCTCTCTTCCAGTATGCAGTTCCTAAATATGCTGTCTGATCTTCAATTGCACAGAATAGCATGCTGTATCGGTTGAAGTTACACCTCATCTAAAAAGCCTCATTTGTCTTAACAGGACATAGCACTATATTATCAAACCCGTTTAATCCAATTCAGGTTTATAGTGGGTCGGAGACTATCATGGGACCATTGAGTGGAAGGTAATAACCAACTGTGGATGAGACATCTGATCAACATGGGGGATAGTCAAGGACACACCTACATTCACACATTTATCTGTTCATTTAGGCCTGGTCAGCTACGGTTACATGCATTGTGTCAAAAAGTGTGACCTATAGGCACATTTTCTTTCACTTTATCACACAAAAAATGACTTATTGAAGGGCAACTCCATTAATGAAATAATTCAGTTTGGAAGACTCGGGTCTTTGTTGGGCAAAGTGCTTAACTTGAAACAGTTTAGTAAATGCTTGAGTTCACTGGTGACAGTGGGGAGATTCTGGTGATAAAGATTACAGGAAGGTATCTGAGCCTGTTAGGAACAATCTGTGAAGTCACAAAAATACTTCACATATTGACCAAATTGTGCAACGGGCCAGCAGAGTAACTCAACATACAAAGATGTAGCATCATACTGGGTTCAGCATGTAATGTCCAGAAACAGAGCTAAATCTCACTAAGATGAAATTCAACTCAGTGTCCACTATTGAACCAGCAATGGACTACTCATCATTGTCAAATGGGTCAGGATTGTTGATGAGCTGTAATGCGAGTTTGGTTTGATCATAGAATGAGTCCTACTTCTTCTTTGGAGATGATGGTACTGGATTTTCACATGGAGGCAACATGAACAATAGAGCCATTCCTGGTCACCAGGTGTCATGTTGTGGGGAGGCATTATCTGCAATGTCCAGGTCATGCTTGGTTTTGTTAAGCACAATTTTACCACACAACAACGCAACAAGAAAATCCACCCCACCCCAATTGTCCAACGTTGTGTTGCATGCCAGCCTAATAGAATTTTACCAGGTGACAAATAACTGCCATCTCCCAAGAATCCTAGATGAATTTTTACACCTTTCTCTGTTGCCAATAGAGCACTAATGGGATGCAAACTGCAGTCCACTCCACTCAGTCTGTGGATCACTGTCTGTGTGAAGGAGTAGTTGCACACTGCTAGGATAATTGTGCCATGGGTCACCAACCTTCTGGCACCAGTATGACTCCATAATACATTATGACTCATTATGATCATTAAAGGTTCTTTCTAATGATGTCACATTTAGCCCATTTCTGGACCAGTAAATAATTAATTTGCTTAGGTTTTACAATCATTTTTAATTGGTCATGTTTTAAAATAATTTTGCTCTCACACAGTTTTTGGAGCAAATTTTATTTTTTGTTGTTGCAGAACTTATATACAGTATATTATAATATAAACCACTCATTTTCTCACTCTTTTAGTTTAAATACTCATTGTAAAACATAACACAATAATTAGTAGTTAAAGTAAAAATATTAGTATTATCTATTTTTAACAACATGCAAGTTAACTAACAGTTTTTTTCTAAGACGTTGATATTGCCTCATTTCATAGTATAGTAGTAAAGAGTTCCTTAGACCAATATAGAACAATATCATTCTGTATGTATTAAGTGTGGTTAAAATAAAATTTTCATGAGATTTGGTACTTTTTTAACCAGTATTGATCTTAGACAGCATTTTAAATATAATGTAAATATTTCAGAGTTTGTTTTGAAGCATATAAAGAAGGTAAATGTTTGTATGTTTTTTCTAAAACTGTCCAATAAGAAACACCATTGAAATGTATGAGGAAATAAAGAGAAATATTTTAGTATTTTATTATAAATATGTTAGTCTTCTTGAGTTTTGAGATATTTTCATGGAGGTAGAGTGTCATACAAGATGAATGTAAATTAAAAATAAAGGTTATGTCTCTCACATTTTGTCACTGTGGTCATGGTAGCTATTCATATACTGCTTTACTGTTTAATAAAGTTAGCAATGTGTGAAGTTTCTTTATATAAAAAAAAGTGTAATCCTCACTTTTTAATGTTATTTAAAGCATGTAGCTAGAATTAACTTCCCCTTTTTAAAAAAATATGAAACAGTGTATTGTTTGTGTATTTCAGTATATTTCTGTTCTTTTTACATTTGTATTATTTATAACATACAGGTCATAGAAGCAAAGGAGAATGAAATAAAGATCAATGAGGCTCGTGAGTTGTATAGACCAGCAGCACAAAGAGCATCTGTTCTTTACTTCATCATCAATGACCTGAGTAAAATTAATCCAATGTATCAGTTTTCTCTGAAGGTATGAAACAATTATTCAGAAGTTTGAAATAAGATTTCTAATATACTTTCTACTAAGGACAAATTTATAGCAGTGCATAACAAACCACTGTCGTCCTAGTCCCAATATTAATCAGTGAGCACAGTGGTAGCAGTAATTGAAAAGCTAACTATGGGTTTCAATAGATAAATACAGAATCTGTAAAGTTTTTTTTTTCTCAAGTGGGTTTGTTGCTGGAAAACACCATAAATTTCAGTAAGTTTTTCTTTATTCAGAGAGCCTTTTCTGACTTTGTTTCATTTATAGTGTAATGGTAAGTGGTTAATATAATATGAATAACATCCCAGTTTATAGGAAAAATGGAGACAATTATTAAATTATCCACTTTAATAGGCTATTTTACTTGGAATTTATATTATTGTTTGGTATATAGACATGTACATATTACCTATACAAAAATAAATCTAATCTGTTTACCTAGATGTACACTGAGAACATTCCCAATAAGGTGCAACTTAGAATAAAGTTAGGAAAATGTGCTATGTCAGTTTGGATACAAATTTAATGTATGTCATTCTAAGACAATATGCTTGCCTTATTTTCCTCTTTACCCCACATGTCTTGATGTAAATCAGGGTGGCAATAAGCCAACGTGGATGGATCAGGCCATTCTGTACTTAGCAGGAGTCCCAGAGACCTTCTGGATAAGCCCCTGTTGTTTTTAATGAATTATTATTTTCTTTTCATGGGGTTCGTCATCATCATGCAGCATACAATACAAAATAAATACAATCTCTTCAGGATGTTCAGGATCTAACCTGATGTCACTCACAGTGAGCACCTACAGTAGAGGGTAGTTGTACTGCCAATGGGCAATTGTACTTATTTGAGCCAAGAGTTTTCTCATTGTGCCCCTGTGTAAGAAAGTGATACATGTACATTTTTGCACATCATTACCAACTCATTTTGTAGACTCTCTTCCTGGGATTTTTGTTTATGTTTGACTTTTTAAGTTTTCTATTCTATTTTTTGTTATCCTTGGCCATTACTATTTTCCTAAACCTGTTTTGCTTTTCTCTAAATGCCTTTCATTCACCTAGAGGTTTAACTGATTCTTTGCCACTGGTGACTTTAATCTCTCTCTCTCTTTCTGTATCATCTCTCAACCAGGGATAGCTCTATGCATCCAAAAGGTTAATTGTTGTAAAAATGCAGTATTTCTGCATATTCTAGTAGCCTTATTTTGTTCAACAGACTACTTTCTGGAGCTATCTTCCTGTTTTTCGAAGTTGTTAAGTGCAGTACAGTCTTAGTTCTTCTGTTTCTTTTACTCTGAGTAATTCAGCCTAAATAATAACCTGGCAAATTTGAATATTTTTGCATGTGGTCTGTCTCAAAATTGCCAAATATTGCACCTTTTTTATTGTAGCTTTATTCAGAGATGTATGCCTACTGTATATAACACTTGTTTTGATAAAGTGCAGTTTTATTGTTTCATATGGAAACAAATTTTCTATTGCTTATCAGTAGCTTATCTAGATGTTCTAGTGGTCACCTTATAGTGCATGTTAGTTAAGATCACTGTCTCCCCCTTTTTTTCACATTGTCAGGCATTTAATAAAGTCTTTCATAAAGCTATTGAGCGGGCTGAAAAATCGGAAGAGGTGAAGGATCGAGTTGTCAATCTGACAGACTGCATTTCATACTCTGTATTCCTGTACACCAGTCGTGGACTTTTTGAAAGAGACAAGCTAACCTTCCTGTCACAAACTGCTTTTCAGGTGAGGATGTCAGCGACTCGCTGCTAAGCAGCTCTTTGACTATTTGAGCATTATGCATTTTTGTGACCTTTATTAGCTTCAATTAAAATGAGTTATGGATTACTAATCAGCATTCACTTTTATTGATTACAGTTCTGTCAAGCTTTCAGAATTTATTTTTGTTACAGGGTGCTTCAGTTGGTCATTTGTTTACAGTGATTTGCAGGAATTCTTCTTTAAAATAATGCATATTGAATGCTATTCCATTTATATTGACATAGTAATATTATTTTCTCCAATTACTCATCGTGTTAATTCACTCTTTTTGTCTGACCTACAGCCTGCTAATAGGCTTAAATCTACTGTTAAGATCAAAGATGGGGCTTAACACGAAAGATTCATCTTGATCAGGAGTCCACTTTGTGCTCTTGAAATGGATCTTGTAAAAACAGTCGCACATTTGACTTGTTTTTCTTTCTTCTTTTTTTTTTACTTCCAAATAAACTGAAGTTTAGTGATGGGGTCAAAATTCCCTTTTGACTTGCATTCAGATTCTGATTCTATGATGTTCAAAATGTTGAGAAAGTTTTTTTTAGCATGATGTCTGTGGAAAATTAAAATTGATTTTCATATCTTAACAAAACAACTTTTGTAGAAAAATTAGGTGTTTTTGTATATTGTGTTGAGCTCTTGGATAGCTACATCCTAGCAAAGGAGTTTATATGATGTCTGCTCTGAACACTGAGACCCATGTACAATGATACCTTTCAAAAAAATTACATCGTGTTAGTCTTGTCACGTGCTGATGTTAATCAGTTATTTAATTATCAGTCAGTTATTTAATTATCAGTTTTGCCATTTTGGCAATTCCAGTAAATAAAGTGGAAGCCTTGCCTAATTATTAACTTATTTTCTTTATCATTTTCTGTAGGAGGGACTTCCAGTCATTAGACTTATATCAGGTTAATTGAAGCATGCTAGTTTTAAGAAACAGAATAATACAATTTATTGATAACACAAAGATTATAGAAATACGATAAATGCATATATACTGTACTGACATAGAGGACAGAATGTAAGACATACAAGGCAGACAAACATATAACACAAAAGAATCTCGCTGTTACTAGCCAGTTAGAGTTCTAATTTATCTTGATGCATATAAACAGTTTTATGATACCAAGCCTTTAAGGAGTGTGGAGTTGAGTGTTGTTGTTCTGGGTTCCAATGGAGGACTCTTCTTGCATCGGAGTGTTTGCCTCTTTGCTGTGTCCTCTGCAACTTCTTAAGGAAAAGCATTACTCCTTCTGGCAGAAGAGTGCAAGTGTTGTAGTTCTGTTCTTGAAGTAATGCTGCTTTTCAGTCTTCACAAACAGGGCTCAGTCACTTGCCCAAAGCTTGGCTTGGCAGAGTGGATCGTTGAGCTAATTCAGGGCATCCAGCTTCAATGCTCTATGGAGGGTAGCTTCCAGGCCGAAGAAATTTTGTGAGCTTTTTATACTTCAGAGTGTGGGTGGCTAATAACCCCAAAGAGACCACCTAGGCAGCTTTCAGGCTAAAAAAAACAGAAGAGATGAATGAAGATAGTTTTTAAGGAAGATGGAAGTCACAGTTTCAATGTCTGCTTATAGACAATAGGTGTGTTATTTTGTCCATTACATCCAGCCAGTTCAGTTAGCAGTTACAACACTAAAATAAATGTCCTTTTGGGTACCTTTTCACTTGTAGAGGTCTCTGCAAAACTGCAAGATCAACTGTAATTTTCTCCTTTATTTTCAGATGAAGTAGAAGGCTGACCAAAAGTTTTGGTAGAGCTGTGGTTCAGCCATTAACTTTAGTATTCACTCTTGAATGCAGCTGGTGGTGCATCTGGATTTCTGAATCACTGTTAAACCTGCTGTGTTGTCAGGCCTTATGTGCAACTAAAAGCCTAGCAAAATGGGCAATGCCAATTCATATCATTTCAACTCGGCTCACGGGAAGGACTAAACCAGTCTGCTAGTATTATGAGTTGTTAACCCATCTTTTTAGTCTTAAGTTCAAGGGGTGGGGAAAAACATTTTTCAGATTCATTGCATTTCCGTCTGCATTGATCCACAATACTCCATAACTGGACTTTTATAAGGGCTTATGAATAAACTGAAAAATATGCACAGTACAAAATATTTAGGATAAAAGGAAGATACAATGGAAGCATGATAAATAAAGCATATAATACAGTGCATCCTCATTGTAACAGACTTCAAGAACAATGGGCAACAATTAAATATATCTAGATTATTTTTGGAAAAGTGAAATTTACATCTAGATTTTCCATCTTTGTAAATTTACAGTATAATATTGATAGGACTGATTTCATTATATCTAAAATCAAATTAGAAGTGTATTATTTAAGGTTTATAAGTTGTTATATATTAAATAGATTCTTTTGAGAAATAACGCAATGGATCCTCAAGAACTGGACTTCCTTTTAAGATTCCCTATTGAAAACAACAGTAAAAGCCCTCTGGAATTTTTATCTTCCCAGTCATGGAGTGCAATCAAGGTAAGCATTGCATCCAATATACTGCTTTAGTAGCAGGAAAAGACAGGGTATGAACATTAAAACAAAATATATATATATATATATATATATATATATATATATATATATATATATATATATATATATATATAATATAAATAATGGAAACCAAAATGTTATTGTCAATTATTATTATAAACATTTTGATAACATATTTTAAAGAAAATGTCGCCGTTATACAGTAGACAATATTAGCAGACATAATAAGACTTTGTGAACAGAGATATAAATGGTATTTGACTGTAATTAAACAAAACACATCTGTAATAAATAATATATTTGCTGCATAGGGTGTACCATTGCTCTAATGTGTGTGCATCATATTGTTTTGAATCTAATTGGATATATAAAAAGAACATAGAAGGAACTTTTATAGCAATCTTTACTCAATGGAATTTTACAAACAGTAATAAATGTGGAAAACAATATACATGTAACCCCAACCTCTTCTTAAAATGAATGAAGAATCAGTTTGGCATATCTTCTGTTTGTTTCTAGCACAAATAATCATAAATAATTGGTGTGTAGCAAATAATACTTCTTTTACTGTTTCTTACTGCTGTCCTGTTTGCGTAGTGCCAAAACATATCTGAATAGTATATTTTCCCAGAGCACTAAATATTTCTTAACTTCTATAATAACTGATGTAAAAGCTGGTATATGAGATGAGTCTGGTATTACTGAACATCTCTAGATTTAAGAAGAGAAATTTTATTAATACCATACAGACATTATCAATGTTATGTTCACAAATAACAGTTCAGGAAAGGCAATTCATTTTGTGTATGGCATGTATGTTACAGACAATGTCCATATTAGATGAATTCCGAGGGCTCGACAAGGACATAGAAGGATCTGCAAAGCGCTGGAAGAAGCTTGTGGAGTCTGAGTGTCCTGAAAAAGAAAAGTTTCCACAGGAATGGAAAAACAAGAGTTCTCTACAAAAGCTTATTATATTACGAGCAATTCGCCCTGATAGAATGACATACGCAGTCAGGTAAGAAATATCTCTAGTATTAAAGGAGAACTATGCCAGAGTTATATATAATTTTCTTTTTGATGCAGCTTGTTTAAACCCATTGCCACAATTATTAAAAAGAACAAGCTATTTAGGTGAAGTCTTCATTCCTATACATTTGTTTTCAATTAATAGAGTGTTTGTATTTTAAAGAGGAATTGCATGTGTTGCAGTGCAAAAGAAAATAACAACTATGGTTACTTCTTTCTATTATCCCTTCGGCAACCCCCACCTCTTCAATATATATCTTTTCTCGGTTTCTCTTTTGCCTTCAGTCCATATATCAAAACAGTTTATCACCTTCATGCCAAATCCTTTTTCATACATCCAATTTTGCATCATGTTTGCCTATCTTCAGCACAATTTAATTCACAATATTGTGCTTGCCACAAATTTCATATATTTTTCTGGATAATGACAGAATGATTCCTTCTCATGTTGTAATAGGAGACAGTTATTCTTTCAACTAGTGCTAAATCTGTTAAATCTGTACCTCCACTCATTTAAATGGAGGTAACAATTCACTAGTTGTAGCACAGGTAAACTGCTTATCTGGTCTCACTAAATCACTGAACAACTCAAATGCCTACAGTATATCTGCATACAACAGAGGCACACCAAACATCTCTTTTATAAACCTATGATAAGTAAAATTAATATTCTGGCAAACTGTACCTCACACTGTAACATCTTTTCTGAACCCATTTTCAGCAACTTGAGCACTGAAGGAGCTTCCTCCCAACACATATAATGTATATGCTGAATGCTCATGCACTGACCTCTTCAACAGCTTCTGTTCATTCCCCTCCAAGGATTGCCTTTATCACTAATAAATTCATATTTAGACATTTTATCTCCACAGCAGCTTTGCACTATACTGTAGAGTCTTCTGGTTTAGGTTCACTTTGTTTCTGTTCAATACTATCAAATATTATCAAAGGAAAACTAATTTCTTCTAATGCCTGTCTAGTCACCTCTTATAAATAGCAGAAAACTTAATAACACTTAACCTGTCAAAGGCCAGATTTCACCTCAGAACTGTCCAATGACCTTCTCTTTCTTTGCACTTGTACTGTTGCATGGATAAACTTGCAGACACAACATTTGAGAGTACTGTATACTATGAAATGATTCCTGAGATCTTCAGTGGCATAATGCATTTTCATTCTGTTGCCTAATATTGTCCCTATATTACCCTTGCGATATGAACTGTGTCCATTTTTCCCCTGTCTAATAAGGTAAATGAATTTCAGTTACCTCTGCCTAACACATGATTTTTACTCTTATAACATTTCATAAGCACCTCACCTTAATTGCTTTCCCCAAAAGAATCATGATTCAATAAGATCTATACTTTGTTCACTGAATGTGCACCCACTTCCCCCCCTCATAATTTAGTTGCAAGTAACTGGTCAATTTAACCATTCCTGTTGGTCATGCAGCTTTACTACTATTCATTATCTTCAGTTATTTCCTGTGGTCCTTTTTCAAGAACCACAGGCTACAGTCGCCAAGTTCAAAACCCTAACATTATCAGATTCATGGCCCTCTTTTATTATTTAGTATTTGCTTATTTGGCTGACGCCTTTATCCAAGGTGACTTAAACATTTGAGATACATTTGGTTACTTTTGTTTTTTCTAATAAGAGCACAGGCAGGTGAAGTGACTGGCTCCTGATCAAACACTGTCAGTACCTGCAACCTTAGGGTTTGAAGTACAAAGCCTTAACCACTATGTCATACTTATTTATATTGTTTTTCTGGGTAGTCTTGTTGACATTGACTTCTTTCTTTTTACAAGCATTTTATTTAAAGATACAATAAACAGTTATACAGTATGGAAGGAGTTACTTTAATATAATTTTTTTTTCTTGAAGAGAATGAATAGAATAATAAATAGGATGTGTGAAAGCACAGCATACAGGTGACACACACACACTTCAACTTCTCTTTACCAAACCTGCTGACATGAAATGCACAATACCTTGGTGTCATTTTAAATGGAGATGAACTGAATGAAAAAATAGAAAAATGAACAGAATGACAAATAAGTAAAATATAATAACAAGCTAATATAAACTAGGTCCAGAGATGTTACAAGAATTTTGTGCATTTGACTCCCGAAGGCCAAGCCATCATGATCACCTTACAGCATCACAAAAAGAAAAAATGAAGAGTCTTTCTGAAGAAATGGGAGTGATCAACTAATGACATACCAATGTCAAAACTGAAGAAAGAATATCAGTTGGTTAATTGTAATTACAAGCCTTAATGCACAAAAAGAGTCCGTATAAGAACTGGACTGAGCAATATGAACGCACAACCTTATTCACAAAGTAGGATGAATTGGTCCTTGTACAGAAAAGCAATCATTGCCTAGAGGCTTTTGATGGCCTCTGTTGTTTTAATGGGTTCTCAAATCTTACATTTACCACACTGTGATAACAGTTTTAGGTGTATTGGGTGTAGAAGAAATAGCTGGAGATCTGCTATGTATGCTAGTCTAATGAAGGTATTCATAATCTTTAATGCTTGTGCTGTCCAGGAAAAAATGAACACATTGGGAGAATTTCA
This sequence comes from Polypterus senegalus, assembly GCF_016835505.1. Lineage (NCBI taxonomy): Eukaryota > Metazoa > Chordata > Cladistia > Polypteriformes > Polypteridae > Polypterus > Polypterus senegalus. The sequence goes on along the minus strand of NC_053168.1, from coordinate 53,241,801 downwards.
AAATCCATGAAGAGCCATCAGACAGCTTTGAATAAAGATGGATCATTAGATTACTTGGTTGACATGAGTCACCATTAGGTGTATGAATACTCTATTAATCCTTCAGTTCCCTAAAAAAGTTTAAGAAATCAGAAAGCTCATCCAACATAAACCTCTCAAGGTCTTCAAATTTGTTTTTATTTTATTAATTTTATTTAAAAGCAAATCAAACTTAACAGAACCAAAATTCAGCCCCACTCAAAAGAAAGATTTTTCCAATTTCAAATAGTATAGAACATCATTTTCCCACTGACTTAAAAGTGGTGGATTGGGATTCTTCCATTTGAGCAAGATAAGTCTACGTGCTAGTAGTGAGGTAAAGGCAATTACAGTTTGTTTGTCCTTTTCCACTGTAAGCCCATCTGGGAGTCCACCAAACACAGCTGTTAATGGATTAGGAGGGATTGTGACAAGGACTTCATAATAGCAAGCCATAAGTGGGTTGTAGTTTCTGTTCGAGGGGACACCTTGATACATGGAACCATCTTTGTACGACTTGAAGTTTGACACTTTGTACAAAAGGACATACTGTAGCTGATAACATAGTGAAAGTTAGGGAACTTGAGATGCTTAAAAAGAATTGGGGAAAAAAAACAACAGAAATGTAGTTAAAAAGGAGTGGCACCCCAAAAGCTGTCTTAACTTGCTATGATCTGCTGTCATGCTTCTCTTATGTACTGTGGTAAACTTTTAGTAAAACAAATAAATCAGTAATATAAAAATGTAATTCATCCCTTCCCTTATAATTACTGTTTTTGCATTTTGCTCAGTTGTCAAATTCTGATTTGTGTCTAATAGGATTTGGATTTTTTTTTTAATTGCTTAGCACTGCACATTTTCCTAGTCCAGAAAAAAGATATCTGTGCTGTAATAACATTACTTGTGTTGCTGTGTTATTTTTTCAGTAGATTAGAAAACTTAACATGTTGTATTCCGAGAATTTTGCATTTTAACAACATGACATTGTTAATCTCCCCTGAAAGTGTCTTGACTTTTGGTACTGTGTTTGGAATTAAAGAAAAGTAAAGACACTAAAATATGTTTTAGTCAATTAAAAAACAGGTAATGTGCTATTCAGTCAAAAAACTGCATCATTTAGATTTTATTAAAATACTGGTTAATATCTACATTAAGATATATTACATTTTTAACTCTGCTTCAGGTTAAGATTCATTGTTTTGCTTTCATGTTTGATTAATTTATAGACACTACGTTGAAGAAAACATGGGATCAAAATATGTTGAAGGCGTTCAGATGGATTTTATTAAATCCTATGAAGAGAGCAGCCCTGCTACACCAATATTTTTCATACTGTCACCTGGAGTGAATCCTCTGAAACATGTTGAGTCTCTTGGTAAAGTTTATTTTCCTTTTTAAATTTACATGGCATTATGTAAACAACTCACTGTTTTGTCTTTGGAAATGCTCAGAATGTTTATTTTCTGTTATGGAAAATGTTGAAAAGAAGACATAAATCAAAATTTCATTGAATTGAATAATTCAGAAAATTAATTCTCTTTTTGAAATCTAATAATAGTTTGGGATAAAAGTTGACTGCATCAATGTGATGTTTCAGTTCTAGTCATTTTTTTTTTTGCAGATGAAGTTCAGAACTAACAAACTGCTATCAGAAATAACACATATGTTATACATGTACTTACAGTATATCGATAACATATACATATTTTCAATCACAAAGGTAAGAAGATGGGCTTTACAATTGATTCTGGAAAACTCCATAATGTGTCCCTTGGACAAGGTCAAGAAACAGTTGCAGAAGAAAGTTTAGAAGAGGCTTCCAGAGAAGGCCACTGGGTAATCCTGCAGGTAAGTTTTATTGTCATTTAGTTTGTCGAAAGTGTAATCGGGTAGAATCACAACTTTATCTTCTTGTGCTTGGAATTCGTATAAATATCTGTAAAACACCTTTTCTGCAGCATATGGTATCTGTTGTAGATGTTCTTCATTTGAGTAGTAAGCAAGGTTTTGTAATTTGAAGTGAATATACATTAATATACAGTATGAATGTATCATGTATTGTATACGTAATTTTAATTTTATTTAACATTAGGTATTTATTGTTAATATTTTATTATATGTGGTGCTTATAGTCTTGATTGTACAACATGCTCAATGATAACTAAAATTATATTGCATTTTTCAAAACGAGCACCATTGCAAAAAATGTAAAGTATATATTGTTTATGTTTTTAAGTAATGGCCTAAATAAATATGTCATAGCTTTATTTATAAGTAAATTTTACATTAACAAATGTCATTTAAAACCAAGATAAATATCCATTTAAGAAGTTTGCTGAAATGAAAATAATTAGTCCCCAGGACTGTGTTTCAAAATCCCTAACATAAGGGATAGTTTAAGTCAAAAGACAAGCAAAACATACGCTAAGATACCTTTTTCTGTTTTACAGAACATTCATTTAGTTGCCAAATGGCTAGGAACCCTGGAAAAATTACTAGATCATTATTCTGAGAACAGCCATGCAGATTTCAGAGTATTTATTAGTGCTGAGCCAGCAGGAACACCAGAAGAGCACATCATTCCGCAGGGAATTTTGCAAAATTCTATTAAGATAACAAATGAGCCACCAAGTGGCATGTTAGCTAACCTTCATTCTGCACTATACAACTTTGACCAGGTAAGTGGGTCACATGAAACAATAGCTTGCAATATTTACAAACTGCCAACCAATTGTATGACTTCACTTATTTTTAAAGGAAGTTTGAAACATGGTGTGAAAGTTTATAGGCTACTTTCAGATCTACGTTTATTAGCACAATATAGACTGTAGTGCCAGAATTTGGTACCTAGTTATTTGTTCATGTGTATAAGTCAGTGGATCTAAAACTTAGTCCTGAGGTTCCCGTGTGGCTGCAGTTTTTTGTTCCATCCATCTTTTGTTTTTAATTGGACTCCTTGCCTAATTAAGCAAGTGTTTATTTACCATTCGATATGTTTATATGGGGTCAATGTAGAACTTAAGTTAAAATTAAGTGTCGTCATTTTAGACTGTACCGAGTATCTTTGTCTATTACATGGGGATCATTTTGTGCTTTGGTTTTTAAGATTTTCAACATCATTATGATTGTTATCTTGCTTTTCCAGGTATTGTGGCTATTTAAGGTATTATTTACTAATGAGCACATTAGTAGATCTGATGCTTAAGTAGTTAGAGTCTTAATAGTATTCAATGTCGTTTACCAGGGTATCTGCTCTGCTCTGCCCACTGTTGACATCCTTATTTATAAACAATCAAGGATGCAAACTACACAAAAACAGTTCAGCTTTTAAAGCTATATTTCTACTTGTCTTATAAGTGTAAAAATCACACACTGCTTTGCTTTTCTGAATGAACAATAAGAGGAAAAAAGACCTGCTAATTAAATAAGATCAGTTAGAGGTAAAGTGACTCACTGATTGTGAAACTGGTAGGAGCAAACACATACAGTCACATGGGATTCCTAGGACTGAGCCTGAGAACCCCTAGTTTAAGGTATTGTACGAGAAGGAAAAAGAAATGGAGCCTTAAGGTAAAACAGAGCAATATATGGGCAGGAATTCTTTTCTTTGCCAAAACTGACAGTAGAGTGTACATCAATATTTACTCACATTGAGCCAGTTTGGAGAAACCAAGTAAACAATATGCACGGGAGGAAAACTAGTAATGTAGGGATAATCAACACACACTTGAGAAAAATGTACACAATCTATGCAGGTTACATCATTAATCAATGCAACACTGAGCTGCTCTGTTACTAGAATGATTTTTGACAGGAATGGGAAGAATGCTTTGCTGTATAGATTGTGACGTGCTCATTTTTCCCACTCCTAAATGCTACCGACAAAGTCCCATCCTATGTGTCTACTTTTTTCCAAAACAGCAAAAGTTTTATCATGTATTTACCCACATTCATTTGGGCACATAATTTAAGTGGATTCCTAAAACAGCAAAATCTACAAGGTGATGTGTTTGTCCACAATACTGTAACTAGGAATCACTGGCATGCATCTTCCTTGACAAGCTACTGTACTATGCATATACACCACAATGCATTTGAAAACTCAGTTTGAAAAAAAAGAAAACCATAGACACCATTGTTCAGAACAGTTTTTCTTTTTTAACTGTATGTATTTTTACAGTTAATTCATATTAATTAGATAATTTATGATAGCTTAATTATTTTGAGAAAATAGTTTTATTTCTGGTTTTAATAAAACTGCTCAAAAAAATTAAAGGAACACTTTGAAAACACATCAGATCTCAATGGGAAAAAGAAATCCTCCTGGATATCTATACTGATATAGACTGGGTAATGTGTTAGGAACGAAAGGATGCCACATCGTTTGATGGAAATGAAAATGATCAACCTACAGAGCCCTGAATTCAAAGACGCCCCAAAAATCAGAGTGAAAAAATTATGTGGCAGGCTAGTCCATTTTGCCAAAATTTAATTGCAGCAACTCAAAATTGTACGCAGCACTTTGTATGGCCCCTGTGTTCTTGTATACATGCCTGACAACATCGGTGCATGCTTCTAATGAGACGACAGATGGTGTTGTGGGGGATCTCCTCCCAGATCTGGACCAGGGCATCACTGAGCTCCTGGACAGTCTGAGGTGCAACCTGGTGGCATTGGATGGACCAAAACATAATGTCCCAGAGGTGTTCTATTAGATTTAGGTCAGGAAAGTGTGGTGGCCAGTCAATGGTATCAATTCCTTCATCCTCCAGGAACTGCCTGCATACTCTCACCACATGAGGCCAGGAATTGTCGTGCACCAGGAGCCACTGTACCAGCATAGGGTCTGACAATGGGTCCAAGGATTTCATCCTGATACCTAATGGCAGCCAATGTGCCTTTGTCAAGCCTGTAGCGGTCTGTGTGACCCTCCATGGATATACCTCCCCAGACAATCATTAACCCACCACCAAACTGCTCATGCTGAATGATGTTACAGGCAGCATAATGTTCTCCATTGCTTCTCCAGACCCTTTCACTTCTGTCACGTGCTCAGGGTGAACCTGCTCTCATCTGTAAAAAGCACAGGGCACCAGTGGTGCATCTGCCAATTCTGGTATTCTATGGCGAATGCCAATCGAGCTGCATGCTGCTGGGCAGTGAGCTCAGGGCCCATTAGAGGACATGGGGCCCTTGGGTCACCCTCATGAAGTCTTTCTGGTTGTTTGGTCAGAGACATTCACACCAGTGGCCTGCTGGAGGTCATTTTGTAGGGCTCTGGCAGTGCTCATCCTGTTCCTCCTTGCCCAAAGGAGCAGATACTGGTCCTGCTGATGGGTTATGGACCTTCTATGGCCCTCTCCAGATCTCCTAGAGTAACTGCTTGTCTCCTAGAATCTCCTCCATGCCCTTGAGACTGTGCAGGGAGACACAGCAAACCTTCTGGCAATGACACGTATTGATGTGCCATCCTGGAGAAGTTGGACTACCTGTGCAACCTCTGTAGGGTCCAGGTATCGCCTCATGCTACCAGTAGTGACACTGACTATAGCCAAATGCAAAACTAGTGAAGAAACAGTCAGAAAAGATGAGAAGGGAAAATGTCAGTGGCCTCCACCTGTTAAACCATTCCTTTTTTGGGGGTCATCTCATTGTTGCCCCTCTAGTGCATCTGTTGTTAATTTCATTAACACCACAGCAGCTGAAACTGATTAACAACCCCCTCTGCTACTTAACTGACCAGATTAATATCCCATAAGTTTCATTGACTTTATGCTATACTCTGATTAAAAAGTGTTCCTTTAATTCTTTTGAGCAGTATATATTTTGACTTCTTGCTCCAACCAAATGGATAATGTCTAACCACCCACATCTGCTCATAACTTTTAAATTTAGTCCTGCACCACAAAATATTGAGTTGGGTCCCATGGCATTTCTATCGGCACGCAGACCACTACATTGCTGCATCTCCAAGGTGTTCTTTAAATAGGATATTTCCACTGTGTTAAACACCTGTATCTCTCGTCCTCTATTTTTTGTCACCCAAGAAGAACGGCAACCAACCTGCAACCTTTATTGTGCTTGGGGTGAGCCTGTACGTAAGTGTCGCACATGTTTGTTTTTTTTTGTTTTTTATTTTTAGTACAGCCAGACAGAACTTCATGGATCACATGGTCATTGGGTGCTCATTGGTAAACATCAATACAAGGTGTTGACTTGTTGAATGAATTATTAGGAAAAGCAATCTGAAGTTTAAGTAATAAATGAAACATAAGCAGTGTATTAGAGCTTCAAAACTGAGCATGGCATTTAAGCTTATGGTGTATATAATGTACAAGTCGCTGAGTTAAAAAATGTATGTTACCAAATATTTATTTCTTTTAATTCTGAACGTTTCAGTTCACTACTGTTGGAGATTTCATGGGGTATCCTGATGAGTTATAGCCACTTTTGCAGTGGCTTTGCCTCCTCCAGCAGCACCTTCCATGATATATTGAAGACTGAGATACTCTGATTATTCATTACTTAATTCATCATTTGTTTTTTTTTTATGGTAGGACACCCTGGAAATGTGTGCCAGAGAACAGGAATTCAAAAGTATCCTGTTTTCTCTCTGTTACTTCCATGCCTGTGTAGCTGAAAGACGCAAATTTGGACCACAAGGCTGGAATCGAAGCTACCCATTCAATACTGGAGATCTCACCATATCTGTGAATGTGTTATACAACTACCTGGAGGCAAATACAAAGGTAAGAGTAGCTTTGTTAGATAAAAAAGGCTATAATCAATTGATCTATAAAGCCTCCCAATGTATTTTATTTTTTGAAATGGTTTAAAGAATATATATATATATATATATATATATATATATATATATATATATATATATATATATATGTGTGTGTATGTGTGTTCACTAGAGCAGTTTATTCTGGAATATGCTAGATACAATTGCCCATTAGTAAAACTTTCCTGCACCAGATAAATTCTTGATTTTTCTTTAGTGATTTAGGCTTTGGTCACTGCAAACAAACAATTTTACAATAAACTGTATTATTTTTAATTGAAACAGGTCATTAGTAGGTATAATTGGAATTTTGGATATAAAAATAATTTCACACTGTAGAACATCTTGTGAAAGTAGTAGCTTCAATCAGATTTGATATACTGCTCTGATCTGTAATCTTGTACTGTTACAAAGTTTTGGAGGGTTAGATCAAAAGCAGTATGCACTGAATCATGATTTACTTTAACTTATTACATATGTCATTGATGTTTACTAGCTGTACATTTATGTGGCAAATGCAATGAACTGAACATTTTAATAGGGATGGACGATTATGACAGAATTTAATAACTGATGATTATTGACTTTATTCATGTAGATACAGAGTGAAAATGCAGGCACTGATGGTGATCAGACAGATATTTGATCTATGTTTGTAAACTAATGGCTTTACTATGTTAGAAATCATACAAATATAAAGTAAAGTTAGTAATTTTCTTTTTATTTGGATTTGTTAATTTTTTTATTTGCACATGTGTTGTGGAATCAGATTATCCAGTGTGTGTTTGCATATCCTGTGGATTGCTTTCCTGACCCAAAATGTTCTGGGTGTAGTTTTCTTTTATTTTATTAATAATGTTCTTGTAATTCTGTGTAACTTTTTCAAAAAGAAAGGATATGCTCAAAGTGTCAGATTTCTTAAACTTTCATCTGGTGGGAAGGACACATAATATATGAATTTCACCTCGTTCTGCTGAAATTAGTTTACATTTTGCAGAAATTATTAGATGTACACTGTTAAAGAAAATGAAAACCAAATCAGACAAATATTTCAGTTAAAGGATAGATTCAGTATTTTTTAATAATGGTATATATTAGTTTTCCACATAAAATTGTGTTTAAAAGTGATGCATATTTTATAAATTTTAGCATACAACTAGCCTGCTCTTGCATTTTATAATGGGACCAGTGGTACTGTGGTCCCAATGTGAAAAAAAGCCTTAAAACTTAACAACACTTTCATTTAGCAAAGTTTTCAATTTAAGAAAATGTGCCTTGCTTGTTTCTGAGGCATGTGACAGAAAAAGTAAACCAGAAATAATACATTTTATCGCAGATTCACAGTATTTTCTTAAGGCAAGAATATGTTTCTTGCCCACTTCTGATTGTAAAGCAACCATCATATGTGGATTTATCATATCTTGTGATGTGCAATGTATGATTTAAAAAAAAACAAAAAAACTTCAAAAATAAAAAAGGCAAAGTGTGTGACAGAGCAGAATGATGTGCCACAAACCAATAATTGAATTTTAATATGTGATGAGTCACTCTTGCTAAGCATATGGTAATTAAAGAAGTAAGGGCATATTTTTGACAGAAAACTCACTGACATTCACACCCATTTAAATCATTAAATACATGGGTAGAACATGCAGATTCCATTGCACAGTGAGACAGGAATGACAGCTCTGTGCTACCACTCTGCCTGTACTGATTGAGAAAAGGGCAGTCCGTTAAAAAATAAAGAGAGAGTAATGGGAGAAACATGGAGTCAAGGGCAAAGCAGAGGCCAAAACCAAAGGTTAAAAGAAAAACATCTGAACCAAATCATAAACATGAGATCAAAGACAAAACCAGAGCTTTGTTTCAAATAACCTGTAATCAAAAGCAAAAAGAGTTCTTTTAAGTCTCTCATTTCGGCCCAATCTCAGATACTGAAGACTGTTTGGGGTGACCTTTATACAGGCAGTGCAGCCCTGATGCATCATGGGAAAATCTCCTTGGAAATGGGTGAAACAAAGCCACAAAATAGGGGTGCCCAAAGTCTAATCGCTTGTATCAGGAAGGACAGTAAAAAAAAATAATCAAGTTTTAAATGGGCACATGTAATTAAAATTCTTCCTACAAATTTTAATTGCTTGGATGTTAAAATGTCCAAAATTACACCATGATGTGATTTTTCTAGTAACAGGCAAGCCCAAAAAAATAAAAAAGAACTAAAATCATAACATCCATCCATTATCCAACCCACTGAATCCGAACACAGGGTCACGGGGGTCTGCTGGAGCCAATCCCAGCCAACACAGGGCACAAGGCAGGAACTAATCCTGGGCAGGGTGCCAACCCACCGCAGGACACACACAAACACACCCACACACTAGGGCCAATTTAGAGTTGCCAATCCACCTAACCTGCATGTCTTTGGACTGTGGGAGGAAACCGGAGTACCCGGAGGAAACCCACGCAGACACGGGGAGAACATTCAAACTCCACGCAGGGAGGACCCGGGAAGCGAACCTGGGTCTCCTAACTACGAGGCAATCATAACATAGTTTATGTTAAAACATCTGCACTAAAATCATTACATTTCACCCTGATTAACCTGAGGTCAATTGGTGTTTCTTTTTTTTTTTTTCCCAGCCTGTCAGTAACACAGATGACACAAATGCGTATGTAATGTCATCATTCATGGCTTTTTTTTTTTAATATATATATATTTATTTTTCTTTTAAATAGATTTGTTATAGTCACAGGCAGGACCGGGGGAAAAGAAAAACAAAAGAAAAAGGAAGAAAGTGGGGAAAGAGTCAGATGGTGGACAATGGAAGAAAAGATAAAAAGGAGGATAGAGAGAGAGGGGGAGACAAAACAAAACACTGACAATCTGCTTCAATACCTGTTGAGAAAAAGGGAAAAAAAAAACAAACAACAGCAGACAAAACCACAGCAACCAACATCTGTATCAATCACAGTGATTAATAAATATTAAATGCTATTGAACAGCACATAGTACTAATATTACAAGATAGGATTAGAGGGAGCCGCTAGGCAAGACAGTGTGTGTCTGTGATTACCTGATTATACACACATCACCTGTGTGCACACCCGTATATGTGAGCGCACTTGTATTCATAAGGTTCTTCCATGTAAATGTCTAATAGTGTAATAGTGTGTGTGGGGAACTGCAGCCCCGCTCCCCAGGACCCGAAGCAGATATGTAGGAGACCCGTGCCCCAGACATCCAGAGAAACCCCCAGACACAGGAGTCCTAGGTGGATCCACGCAGGGATGACTGCAGCCCCCACTCTGAAAAGAGCAGAGGAGAGCCCCGGAGGAAGTTCATCTAGCAGCTGGGGGGCCATGGTGGCGAGCCCGCGGGCCCCGTCGACAGTCGGCCGCACCAGAGAGGACCGGGCCCTGGGCCTAGGGATCCAAGAGCCCCCCGCCCACCAGCAGGGGCCTGACACAGCTGTGAGGTCCAGGTCCCGCCAAGCAATCGCCGGGAGTGAGCCAGTACCCACCCGAGTATCCAGCCCCGGACATCGAGAACCGCCAACACAACAGCGGTTTGGGGGATCATCCACCGGCAGGGAGTGGGGAGAGAGTAAGGCCCCCTCCCCTGAGGGAGCTTGCGATGTTTTGAGTGAGGTGGAGTCTAAGATCTGACCTGACACAAAGACATAGACATACAGGCACACGTATACACAAGCATACGTTCCCACCTTCATGTGCACATATACAAACGCTCGCACACTCACCCAACATGGAGACATACAAAAATGAACACTGTACACATACTCACACTCCCCATGTATACTTTACCTCTGGGGTGTAGACCAGGAGGACCGCCCCAGCTCCCGCAGTAGCCCGGAGGCCCACCAGCCCAGAACCTGACTCGATGGCCAGCTCCTCCTCTCAGCCCCCAGCCCCAGACAGCGAACAGAAAGAGCGGGGCCCCGCCTCTCCCACTCTAATATGATGTTGGTGAGTGTTGTTCTGAAGTGCTTGAATTGGTGTTTCTAAATTGGCTTGTGTGTGTGTGTCTGTTTGCCCTGCAATGGACCAGTGCTGCCGCCAGTCATTGTTTCTTCCTTGCGTCCAACACTGCCCCATGAACCTGCCCTGGATAATATGGTTAAGAGGAAAGAGGGATTATTTTTATTATTATCATTTTTATTGTATCTGTAACAGAAATATATTTGAATAGATTAATGGATGGAAGATACTGAGGACAACAATTATCTTGATAATGTGTAAGGGACGGCTGGCAGCCCAACCCAGCCAGGATGCCGAAGAGATGGAAAGATTGGGGAAGGCAACTTCTTTAAGGCACTACCTCTCCCAGAATGCTAGCTGGCAGCTCCCCTGGGATGCAGCTGTGCCATGGATTCCCACAGGACATCATGGCACTTGGAGTTGTTTACCTCAGCCCTGTTGGGTACCATGGGTGACACCACGGGTGCTGCAAAGACAATGGCGTCATATGGCATGGGGTTTCTGCCTTACGCAGAAGTGCTTTTACAGACCATGTGGGCAGAAGCAGAAGCATTTCCAGGTTGGCCAATATAAGAGGACTTGCCGGCCTCACAGGGCCGAGCCACAGTTGGTTGGAAGGTGGATGAAGCTTGCTTGGAGGAGTGGAGAAGGCAGTGAGAAAGAGAGAAAAAAGAATAATTATGTGCTGTTGTGCTTGTATATACTTGGGGCTGTGGTGGGAAACACTTTGGGAAGAGTTTCCCATAATAAAAAACATTTTGTGTTTTAACATCCTTAGCGTTACATTTTTTGTGAAAAAACTTGGCTTGAAAAAATTACATATTTATTAAATCTATTCTTTCTACTTTAAAATGTGCAAAACACTAAAATTACAAGTGTAGAAAGTATAATAATGATAGAAATCATAATAATGGATAATAATATTAATACAAAATAATGCTGGTACCATATATACTGTGAAAATGTGTCATTTGTGTGGTATATCTAGAAGCACAGTGAAATGAACAATCCAACATCACAATCAGGGCAATAGTAGTGTGATGCCTAGCAGATTTTCTTTCCAGACTGATCAGCTTTTGAACAGCACACCACACAAGTGCGATTGACACAAGCGTCACTTTTGATTTCACTGCCTGTTTCAATTCCACTGCCTGAAATCACCGCTCTATCACCGTCAAGGTCGTACAACACCTGGGGCCTCATGTATAAACGGTGCGTACGCAAAGAAATGTTGCGTAAGAACTTTTCCACGTTCAAATCGCGATGTATAAAACCTACACTTGGCGTAAAGCCACGCACTTTTCCACGGTACCTCATGTCTTGTCGTACGCAAGTTCTCCGCTCGGTTTTGCAAACTGGCGGCACCCAGCGTCAAAGCAATGCTACTGTTCTTGTGTGATTACTCATTATTTTCATGACGCGGCTTTATAAATACACAGAAACTAACCGCATATTGTTTATTAGTGTAATGCATCTGATTGTAATTAACTCGTAACAATATAATGGTCCAGGGAACAGCCATAGTATTCCAAATACCATAACTACTTTAGCGTTGTTACTCTCTCTTCTTCTTCTTCTTCTTCTTCTTCTTCTTCTTTCAGCTCCTCCCGTTAGGAGTTGCCACAGCGGATCATCTTTTTCCATATTACTCTCACTGCACGACTCGGAGTATTTATATCACTGTATCTGAGTGTGAATCACAGCAGCAGCTGATCGGAAAGAGAATTATCGGTATACAGCTTTAAGGACACGCTACCTCAGCCACTGCAAAATGTTTTAAAGCCTTTCCTGTACGGACCTCGCGGTTCAGAAACAGTTTAATCCCAAGAACTTTAAATGCACTCAATCAATTGCTCCTTGTAGAACGGTTTGTACTTATAAGTACAATCACCCCACTGTAAACTTGCACTACAGTTATAATATCTCACAACCTGAGCCACTTTATAAAGCGTATTTACATATGATGACGATATCATTTTTAAGGTGAAATGCAGCAAAATATGTTTGTTAAATTATACACATAAAACTTTAACTTCATTTAAATAATCTATATTCTTCACTGGGAGTGTCGTGAAGGATAGAATAATTAAACATGTACTACGAAGATATTTCAATGTTCTTTAAACGTTTTGAAGAATCGGCGCTAAGCTTACAGATGGCTTAACCTCTATTACAGAGCTGATTGTGTGGCGATCGGTTACTTGGGGAAAGAAAAGCAAGGACTCTTGGGGCGGCCACGCCAATATATATTGAATTTAAAACAGAAAGAGAAAATAACACAGCTAAAAACGCAGCGACAAATTTCGACAAAAGATAAATGCTTGTCATGAGCACGAGGCTCATGAAACACATGCTTTAGCTCCTATCATCATGAAAATGACATCACGTATACATCTCAGTATTTTAGTTATTCAGAGAGCTGTAATATCACTAATGTAATGGACTCTGTGTCCAGTTGGAGGAAGAGAGCCAGTTTAAGAAGCAAGTAGTGATTCACACACATAGATCACATACGAGTAGAAGATCAAATACAAAACAAAGCATTTAACGTGCTACTTTAATTACGATGTAATTTTGAGAAACTGGTTAATTAAACGATTTTAAGATGAAGTTTATAATGTTCTACTAAATGACAAAATAAACTACGTGATTAAAGTGGAAAATTCGAGATTAAAGTTGACATTTCGTGCTTTTTCCCCACCGTGTGCCTTTTTTCTCTGTACCCTAATAAGCTTTCATATGACACTCAGACAGTGGGCTTACAACTCTTCTTTTCACGGCAACTTTGATATGTGACTTCTTTTTTATTTCCGGCACTGTGCGATTTTGTGAATGCGAGCTTTCAAGTTTCTCCAACACGCTATGTCACTCGATCAACTTCCTTTTGTTGATTATACCACGGTTTATTTGAACAAATAGTATGTTTTTCCTTTGCCTCCACTTGGTATTCGCTGAAATTCTTATATTTTCCCCGTGCTTTTCCCATTGTCTTTTCACAGAAGGCTGCGCTTAAGGGCGATTTATATTGATTTGCATATTCAAATAGGCGTAATTCTGGGAGGATTTGGGGCGTTACATAATGCGTGTGCACGAGCGTTAGTTTTCACGCTGATCGGGATTTATGTAGCGGAAGAACGTGGAAGTTGGAGTACGCACAGATTCCTGCATCTGGATATTTCTGTGCATAAGCACATTTCAGCTTTTGTGCTTACGCCATGTTATAGTGCGAGTTCTACGCACGGCGTTATACATGAGGCCCCTGGGCTGCTAAAAAAGGTTTCTTACGACACACCATTATGAGGCTAGGAGAAGACATGTCTGCATTGTTTCCTGGGTAACACTCGGGCCTGTCGCTTACACAAGACATCCCTATGTCTTTACCCGAGCAACGCTTGGCATAAACGCTGTTACCACTTTTACAGCTCGAGTTATCCTCAGGTCTAAAGCTTCTGCGAGGCGCATCTATATGGTTGCCCATATAGGACGCTCAGGACTAATGCTTTTTGCATTGCCAAAGTGACACTGGGGTCTAATGCTAAGGAGGTTAAACTTGTGACCTGTGCCTGTCTGTGTTGGTTTTGGGGAGTTGGAGCACCCTCTAGTGTCCACAGATGTTATAATAATAATAATAATAATAATAATAATGATGATAATAATAATAATAATGATGATGATGATGATAATATTAGGACATTATTATAATCCAGCTCTTGTTCCTGTCTTGAGTCTAATGCTGGCTGGGATAGGCTTCAGTTGCCCTGCAACTGTGCCCTGGATAAGCAGGTTAAGATTGTGGATGGATGGATTATTATTATTATTGTGCCTATAGTGATAAAAATATATGAGTAGATTCATGAATTAAATATATTGAGGACAGCACTAATTATTATTATTATTATAATTAGGTGGTACAGTGGTAGAACTGCTGTCTCACACTGAATGAGAATTGGGTTCACATCCCAGTTGTTCCCTGCTTGGAGTTTGCATGTTCTCCCCGGATGCTCTGGTTTCCTCTCATAGTGCAAACACATGCAGGGTAGGTGGCCTTAGTGTGTGTGAGTGTGTGTTCACCCTGATGGACTAGCACCCTGTCTAGAGATTAATCCTGCTTTGTGTGTAATCCAGGAATACTGCGACCCTGCCCTGGATAAGCAGTTAGCAAGATGGATGGATGCCTATAAATGTCTGTTCAGTACTTGACACTTGATTGCATGCTATGTGCAAGCTCAATATTCTCTTTCACCAAAACACTTGCATGCTCTATTAATCCAGAGGCAGCAGCCAGTATCTTTGCAAAATAAAGAAGTAAGCTTCCATATTGTGAAAGAATATGTGATTATGTGTCTTTTTTCCGTGATTATTATCTAGTTATCTACAGAACAGAGACAGCAGTTCACATCTGGGCATCAACATTCAGTGTCACTAATGGCGCTTGGTGATGACTTTTCAAGGTAAATGCATGTCCCTGTGGCTGAAAGGGTGCTACAGAGGAAGACCAGAGGGATAGTTGGAGAAGTGAAGCACAAAGCTGGTCTCCTTTTAAAATGTATGAATCTCATAAGTATGGTTAGCATTTTTTCCTTCTTAAAATGACATAGGTACATTTTTTGCAATATGCATGTACCTCAAGCCATTGATCAATACTCAATATGCTTGGCTTAAAAATTGGATATATTCAGCAAGTTTTAGGGTTTTTCATCACGATGGGACTCCAGTATCCATCACCTCCATTATAAAACACAACAGTATACTAGATACTTTATAAAAATGTATAAAATATACTCAACGTTAGAACACAATTTCGTGTGGCAAACTAATATACGATTATACCAAGACTGTGAAGAAATACCTTTGAACTAAAAAATACCAAACTTATCTTTTAAAGATGACAGCTAGATTCTAATTCAGCAGTGGTTCTTATAAAAACCATCAGTCAGTTTTTGTGAGGCCTAATAATTCTGTTGAAGAGCACAAGTTAAGCACCTTAACTTAACAGCTGCTCTTAGAGCCACTGGGTACTAGTTGTCAGATATTTTACTTTAATCATGTACATGAATCCATTTCTACAAATCATATTATGAGTCTTTGTGGCCCAGTACAGATTACTTCACAACCAATTACAGGCCTTTCTCTTAGTAGGCTGCCCTAGAAATAAATGCCCTTCATTATGTTAACAAAACAGTAGCTTGTATGTGCATATACAAGGAATTCATTAGGCAGGCAATGAAGCATTTTCTCAAATGTAATTATGTGCAGCAAATGTGACAGTTCGTAATGCTACATAAATGATCACTGCAATTAACTTTGGTGATGGAAGCAATTTACAGGTACAATACAGGTATAAATGATTGTGCAATTCCGGGATTTGTCATTATTATGAAACCAGGGTTCATCATTGCTCTGACTTTCTTTTTTCATTCTTCCTAACCAAACTGAACTAAAGGGCACTCGATATACAGCAGCAGTACCAAGAGTACTGACATATACTGTACTTCACAAAGGGAATTTATAGTTTTGTAAATGTATAATACTTTTAATCTGTCACCTTTTCAAATCTACTAAGTCAAATTTATTGTCACGGGGGCTGGAGTTCTCCCCCATATCATCAAATAAATGAAAACATAAAATTATCTTTTTTAGTTGCAGAAAAAAAAAATCAACAGTTGCTGCTAAGTCATTTTTAAGACTGTTCTCAATCTCAGTATCACTTTGTTAATTTGCTGCCAAATGTAAAGTTTATAGACATAATGTAGGAGTGCAGACGTTGAAGCAGCTCACATATAAGCACACCTTGGCCAAATTCAAGTATAAAGGAGGACACTGAATCTCAAAGAGGCCTTACACACCACTACCTCTGATAATTTAAGTCCGGTTGTGGTGATGGTAAACTGGGAGGCATGTTCAGATATTTAAAGTATAAGTCTGTTTCTTTGCAAAAACCAAAGTATTTCCTGAAGCATAAATCAGCACTATGATTTAATGTTTGAATGATAATTTTAGATGCCACAGATTTGTCAAGCCCTGGTTTAGCTGCCAGATTACCACATATAGAGCAGAACACCGTAAATCTGTGTCGAGAGATCAATCAAACATTTAAATCAATGTGAAGTCTGAACGATTGCGGGTGCAGGTGCCATGTGATGTCCTGGTGCCCTGTCTAAGTTGTTTTTTGTGAATTGTCACACAGTAAATTTAATTCATTATCAATATTAACTGTATGTAGACAAACCATTTGTTCATTGAATTACCTGGTAATTGCAGCATTGTCTTTACTGAACATTTTCACATACATAACCCTAAAGGTCTCCACTTATTAGAACTGCAGTATACGGTTTACACAGAAATGGCAAGTGCTTAAAAACATACCTTTCAATTTAATAACTGTGGTCATTTCACTAATGTGGTGGTGTTCTAGTATTGTTATATACATCTTTATTCATTTAGCTTTAAGTTCATTAAAAGTTGATCAATCACAGGACAGCATAGCGTATTAGCTAATAGTCTGACTGCACTAAGATCTTGGCTCACTTCTAGACTGTTGCTTCCTGTGAAGATATCTCCTGCTGCTTTGTGAGCTTTCTCCGGGGTCTCAGGCTTTTTCTCATAATGCAATGCCTGCCTGTTAAGGTGATTAGTAAATATCAGTTAGCCCAGTATGAGAAAGTGTGGGTGTATGGGAATGTGTTCTGCGATGAACTCTGAAAAAGTAGTTTTGGAAAATGATTTGAATGATATTGTGAACATTTTGTACAAATCTGATTATTCCACAGTCAGTCTTAGATTAGCCAAAAAGATTAATCCGCCTCCTTGACACCTGGCATTATTAACGTGCTTGTTTTCGGTGATCCAATCATGATTGGACTGGACTTGACCACAATTTAAAAAAAAAAAAAAAGACATTAATGCAGTTTCTGATTGGATCTCTCAGGCCACATTTGGAGTTGGTAAGAAACAGATAGTAACCATATTTGACACAATTAGAACAGATGCTTTGTCTTTTACATCTGCTTACAACCAGGTAAGCAGAAGCTGATCTGAATTTTGTATGTGGAGGATGACGTCAAATCAGGACAGGACACAAAGACTACTGGAGGGTCAAGTTAATGCTTTTTGTAAATATGATTTGATCAAATTCTATCCAGATTCAAATGAATGTTAATGCAAGTTGTAAATTGGCTGTTTCAAGGTGTTTCATTTGTTTATTTTTTGCTTGATTCTTACACACTCATTTTTTTTATATATTTTGGATTTATATATTTTAGAGTTCTGGTAATCTGGAACAAACTACAGAGCCTTGTTGTTGAAGCAGAAATCATAACTTTTGAGTTGTATCTGGAAGACACACTGAGACAGCTTAGTTATTAGCTAAACAAACAAGCCGGACAGACTGAAAGATATACTCTTGTTTGTCAAATTTATATACAGTATGTGTGTAAAATATTTTGCTATCTATTAAGCAATTTGTTTGAAGCAGACTCTAAATTCTGTACAGACTAGATAAAATATCACTTAACCACAGCACTTAACCCAAAAGTATGGTCAATGAAAGTTGGAGCCTATCTAGACAGCATCTAACAAAAGGCTGAAACCAGTCCTGCAAAGAAGTGGCAGTTCATTTCAGTAAGTGATGTACCAAAAAGAAAATTCCTATCCCATCCGAAATTTCAGGAAAAAATTGAAATAAACACTGAGTACCGCTTTCCATTAATTTTTTCCCTATTTGTTTGGGTGTCATTGCTCGTGGCCAAAATTAAATCAGTTTCACTTTTGATTGTTGTTTTTTAATGAACAGAATGATAAAACAGCAGGTCAATGAGAAATATTTTTATTTTCAGTCTTTTCAAAGGCAGCATAATTTTAAAAAATGTATTAACAAAAATAATTAAAAAATAAATAAACAATAACAAAATATGGTTTTGTAAATAAGTCCATCAACCAATGCACATTATCCCTAATTATTGACAAATAGAAAAAAAGAGAATAAAAGCATAGCTGAAGAAGTACCAACAGCCTGGCCAGTTTATCTTGGCTAGAATGGCTGTGCTCTTCTATTTTACTAGCTTGTAAATTTGAAGATTTTGCACCTAGCCATTAATAAATTGTTTTAAACACACTTAAAATGTATGCACTATGTACCAAAAACAAGAAATCATGTACTGTACATAAAGTGAAATAAATACACCTGAAGCAGTAGTACAGTAGTGAGCAAAATATCCATCATGCTGTTTCTGTCTTATTGTTGTATTTGTTTAAATAGCAAAAAGTGACCTTCTACAAAATAAGTATTTGATCTTCTCAAAAATGTAAGAAAATACATATTTGAACAGACCAGGCATTTGATCCCAATGCACATCTGAATTTCTATTCACCCAGTATGTGCAGTACTGTATCATGTCAAGATTTGAAGGTCCCATGGTGCTTCTGTCAGATGAGTTATTTGGACATTTGTTACATATGCCTACAGACTTCTGTGTAAAGAAAGGCTCTAACACTGGTATGAATTTTAATGTGATTCAGGATCTATATGTCTATTTGTCTACATTTATTGTCTTTAAACTTTGCTGCTGGCATAAATCTCTCTTATTCCTTTCAGCAAAGCATTCTAGTTTTCCATGGATCTTCTTTTGTATCTCATCCCATCCAGTCTAGATGTTTTTTCGTAATTAATGAATTTAAATCAAAAACAAGTAACAATCCATTTCGTCAAATCAAACTTGGCAAAATCAAAATTGAACCCTCACCCAAAAGAAAGGGAGGAAAGCCAGCCAACAGATCAAATCTTTGAAGCAGCCAGGAAGGAAGAGTATCCCTTTCCCCGGTATAGAAGCTTATTCTAAGATGTTATTAATTACATCCTGCAATATTTTTTAAAAGGTTTTCAACAGGTCCAATATCAAATAGTATAGTCTACGTGCTAGTAGTGAGGTAAAGGCAATTATGATTTGTTTGTCCTTCTTCACTTTAAGCCCATATGGGAGTCCACCAAACACAGATGTTCATGGGTTAGGAGGGATTGTGACACAAAGGCTTTTGTAGGCATTCAAAGATTTTTGTCCAAAACAATATTAATTTGGTGTATACCCAAAACATGTGCCCCAGTGAGGCAGGAGCTAGATTGCAACTTTCACAAGTTGAGTCTTGCCCTAGAAACATTTAGGACAATTTTAATCATAAATGCTCTTGAAAGAAGATTTTAAGCTGAATAACAGAGTGCTTTGAGCATATGTAGCTAGATTGTATTCTGTGCATAGCTGCCCTCCATTCCTTTTCTGAAATGTTAAGTGAAAGATCTTTTTCCCATTGTGCCTTGTGATCTTTGAAAGAAAGGGACTTTAAAATGTTTTTATAAATTGTGGAGATGCAATCTGAGTCTTCAAGACTGATCAATATTTCTTCTTGAATAGAAATAAGTGGAAAGTGGTGAAAATTGGGCAGGTTCCATTTAGCAAAGTTTCTAGCTTTAAAGTAGTGGAAATCTTGTGTTGATGTGAAGTTAAATTTGAAGCTTAATTGCTCATAGGATGCAAAAACATTATTGATGTACAAGTCTCTAAATGTTTTAATCCCAGACATTTTCCAACAATTAACACTAGAATTACCAGAGGCTACGAAAAAACTCGTAGATCCGTCCCACCTTAAATCGCTTCTTAAAACTGTTCTCACCTCTCCGCCAGCCTCCTTTGTCCTGTAAATGTGCCGATAAAAACAAACTGCAAGCAGCCGGCTATTCCATCTCCCCACCGACTGAGAACGTGCACGAACTTCTCCGATGTCTCGATTATCTGGGAGTGAAGTGGAGTTTTAGAGTGGAAATAATAGATTGTTATTTGGAACACATGCATTTCATGTGTGTTCTGTTTCTACAGTAATCTGTGTAAACACAATGTTAAAACAGAAACTTTTTCATATTTTAGTAATAAATGTTACAAAATGTAGACATAAACTATAAAATGTGTGAAGCCCGACAGCCAAAGAGAAAATAAACACTTTCATAAAAGGTTCAAAACTTTTACAACTGCTTCCGTGGTGTAGTGGTAAGATTTCATCACTTAGAGCGCAGCAGACTTGCTGTATTTCAAGAGATCCGAGATCGATTCTCCGCTGGAGAGAAAATGTATTTATTTTTAACCTTCGCCGTTCTGCCTGCCTGAACTCCCTTGTCTATCTATATAGTAATAACAGTAATTTTATTATTATATAGGAGCTTCCCTGTCTGCCTATCATATAGTGCCTTTCCTTCCTACCTATCTATATATCTATCCTCAGCTGTTTTTTATATATCTATTATACAGTGCCTTCCCTGTTTATTTATATATCTAGTGCCTTCTCTGCCTGTCTGTCTGTCTGATTGCATATAGCGCTGAACTCGGGGGGGAAAAAACACGCGGTCACTGATTACAAACCGCAAGATGAATGAAAGAGACAATATATGTAAAAACATTATCGCACTAATGCAATATTATTTGAAAACGAACAGCGTCAGATCGGGTTTGAATATGCGCCCGATCTGACGCTGTTCGTTTTCAAATAATATTGCATGTACTGTGCGTTGAAACTGCTGCACTGAATAAGCTGACTTCTTCTGTAACAGCGTCAGCGTGTATTCAAACCCGATCTGACGCTGTTCGTTTTCAAATAATATTGCATTTACTTAACTATTTTAGAATAAAAACATACATTTGATTTCAGTCAGTCTGTAAGAGCCAGTGTAAATGCATGATAATTGTAAAGGTTAGCTTTTTTTTTTTAATTCAGTTCCATTCTCTCAGTTGCGTTCACGACCACCCCCTTCATCTTATACTGCTGTTTTCACATAAAGACGTGCTATAACTCAAATGTGATTTATTTGGAGACGCGCTATACTCGAATGTTATTTATATAGGGGAAAAAGTACAATGTCAGGTGCTCATTCAGTGTAATAGGAACCATAGCACAGAGAGATGTGTACACTGCAACAAGTACACATGTCGTGAATGTAGGAAGGGTGTGTGGGAATTGTTAATATTTGAATGTGATGATTTTATATAGCACGGATCGGAAATCAGCAGTTCTTAGCATTGCACCACACAACCTGTCATATCAACCGCCTACTGTAACTTGCTTTATTTTTTCGTCACTTATAGTCTAGAATAAAAGTGTACTTGTTTTGTTATACTTGTACACCAACATATGTTCCTGTGTTTGAGCAACACGGGCATGCTCAAAAAAATAGACGTGTAATGCCACGAAAAGTGCACGTAGGCACTTCAGTTCGCAAGCATTGGTACGAGAATGCAGTCACAAATACGCTGCAGAGCTACAGCGCATCTTTATGTGAAAACAGCAGTGTCACTTTGGGGGGTGGGGATGGTAAGGGAGGATCCTGAACACAAAAGAGAGAATGAAAAGTGAATTAAAAAAAAAACTAACCTTTACAAGTATCATACATTACACTGGCTGTTACACACTGAAATCAAATGTATGTTTTTATTCTAAAATAGTAAAAATAAGAGCAGTTTACTTCTCAAAAGTGAATCGTGCGGGATCGAACTCATAACCTTTTGAACACTAGTCAGCGGTTGATAACATTACACTACCATGGCAGCTGTAGTATGTATGTGTCAATGTGGCTTGCTAAGGCGGCTTTTTTCTGCAGTTATATTTTTGAATAAAAGCATACTTGTTCTGTTATATTTGTACCTTTTGTGAAAGTGTTTGATATTTGGACTTCAGGCTTCATACATTATATAGTTTATGCTTACATTTTGTCATTTACTACTACAATATGAAAAACGTTTCTGTTTTAAAAATGTGTTTACACAGATTACTGTAGAAACGGAACACACGTGAAATGCGTGTATTCCAAATAACAATCTATTATTTCTACACTAAAACTCCACTTCACTCCCAGATAATCGATCAAGGCATGAGCTAGGAGAAGTTTGTGCACATTCTAAGTCGTTGGGTGGATGGAATAGCCGGCTACTTGCAGCTTTTCTTTTATCAGCACATTTAGATTAACAAAAGACGCTGGCGGAGAGGTGAGAACAGTTTTAAGAAGCGATTTAAGGTGGGATGGACCTACGAGTTTTTTCGTAGGCTCTGGTAATTCTAGTGTTAAATACTGTGTATGTTTAAGAGGGTGAAAAAGAGTGGTTGTCATGTAGAGGTGCAACAGCTTCTCTGTCTTAAAGTGCTTCCTAAATTGGTTCCATATTCTGAGTGAATGAAAGGCAATTGAATTATTATTGTATTGACGAGAGTTTGTACTTAATGGAGCACAAAGCGGGGAATATAGAGAAGTACTGCAAGATTTTAATTCTGTTGTAGAACAGGCTTGTATATGTTCAGCAGTTTGTGTTGATATCCAGGGCCTCATGTATAATGCCATGCTTAGAATTCAAACTGAAACATGGCATATGGACAAAACTGGAAACATGTGTATGCACAAAAAAAAGCAGATGTATAAAATTGTGTGTACGCAAAGTTCCCCATACTTCCCCTTTATAAATCACAGTGAATGTGAAATTTAATGCACATGCACGTGCCTACAGCCCCTCCCCAACTCCTCCCAGAATTTCACATACTTTAATATGTAAATCAATATAAATAGCACCTTCCATTCAGTGTTTTGTTAAAAGAAAATGGTAAAAGCACATATTAAAAAGAAGAATTTCACCAAATGCAAAGTGGAGGTTCTACTCAGTGAAGTGGAGGCAAGGCAAAGCATACTTTGTGGTGGCGTAGACAGTGGTATGAGCAACAAAAGGAAATTGATGGACTGACACTCAAAAGCTCAAGTTCAGGAAGTCGCACAGTGCCTGAAATAAAAAAGGAGCGGTCAGATGCCAAAGTCGACGTGAAAAGGCTAGTCGCAGCCCACTGTTTGAGTATAATACGGACGTGCAATTAGGACACAAAGAAAAGGAAAAAAAACAGGGACACAGCGAAGAAGAAAAGGTCAAAGTGTTTACTTTAATCTTGAAATTTCCACTTTAATCTTGTGGTTTATTTTGTCAACGTAGAATGTTGTAAACTTCATCTTACAATAGATGTTTAATTTACTAGAGTTTCTCAAATCCCCTTGTAACTAAAGTAGCACGTTAAATGCTCCGTATTCTATGTGCTCTATGTGTGTGAATCACTACGTGCTTCTTAAACAAGCATTCCCTTTCACAGACAAGAGTGTGCAGGCAGTGATCGCCTCACAGAATACATTATATTTATAATATTATGGCTCTCTGAACATTTTAGAATACTAAGATGTATACTTGATACCCTTTTTATGATGAAATGCATTATAGCATGTATTAAACATTGAGGCAAGGTGCCTTCGCCATCCAGGAATTATTCCTTCCTTCTACAGAAAGCTTGCTGGGATGCACATAACCCTGGATGAAGTAATTTATTGCAGCAGTACTGTGTCTGTCAAATGTACCAACACCCAATTCCTGTCCTTCCACTTTTTTTCTCCACATAACCAATTTCCACAGTATAAGCTCTGTAATAAATGTAAAACCAGCTATAAGCTTAGAATGCAGATTCTTCAAATCTTTTAAGGAACATTGAAAAATCTTCGTAATGCATGTTTAATTATTCCATCCAGAGTCGCACCAGTACCAGCAAGCATACAGCGCGAGGGAGGAACAATCCCTGTTTGGGGCACCAGCTCATTGCTACCGCTGCGCCACTGTGCCCCAACATGTTTAATTATTAACAGTATCCATCCATCCATTTTCCAACCCACAGAATCCGAACACAGGGTCATGGGGGTCTGCTGGAGCCAATCCCAGCCAACACAGGGCACAAGGCAGGAACCAATCCCGGGCAGGGTGTCAACCCACCGCAGATTATTAACAGTATACATTATTTAAATTAAGTTAACAATTTACCTGTAAAATGTAATATACATAATGTCATGTATTTCATCATGATATACATCCTAGTATTCTAACAGCATACAGCTCCAAGATGATAGCTCTTGGAAATCTAAGTCAACTTAAAAGCCGGTCATCATCATCTGTAAATATACGCTCTCTTCTATTGAACTGAATTGAATTCCTTTATTGTCATTGTATGGTACAATGAGATTCAATATGCAACTCCAGCATTAACTTATTTTCCTATAAAATGATGATAAAATAATAATAATACAATAAAAAACAATGAACAATGTACATGTACATATAGTGCAGATAGTGCAAATGGTTCATAATGTGGCTCAGGTTGTGCAATATTACAGTTGTAGTGTAAGTTTACAGTGAGGTAATTGTAAGTATAAACAGTTCTACAGGGAGCACTTGATGGACTGATTGAGTGTGTTTATAGCTCTTGGGATGACACTGTCTGTGAGCCTCAGGTTCTGTGCAGGAAAAGCTCTGAAGTGTTTGCCGGATGAGTGAAGTTCAAATAGAGTGTGCACATGGCTGAGTGGAATCCATGCAGATGCTGTGGCTTTCCTGAGGCAGTGTGTGCTGTGCAGCTGATTCCACACACAGATAAAGTGGGTTAAAATACTCTGTATGATGCACTGAGAGTAACATTGATAAAGCAGTTATGGTATTTGGAATAGTTTGGCCATTCCATGCACCATTATATTGTTACAGAATTATTTCAACCAAGTTTCTTAAATTTGTAAACGCTATGCAGTTATTTTTGATTTATTTGATAAATCCTGCATCACTGATGCAAATCTGAAAAAGGGGAGACCACACAGAAACAATAGCACTGCTTTGACGCTGGGGGCTGCCAGTTTGCAAAACACAGTGTGAGGTTTCTGTGAAAATGTGTGTGGCTTTATGCAAAGCTCTCAAAATGTGCATGGAAATGTGTGTATGCAACATTTTTGTGCATACGCACTGTTTATACATGAGGCCTCAGGTCTTTATGGCCTGTATATTTGCCACCCAGTAATAAACTTTAAAGTTAGGTAGTGCCATTCCCCCTTCTGCTTTAGGTGGTTGTAGAGTCACCCTTTGGATGCGTGGATGTTTCGAATTCCAAGTAAATGAGGTTATGATTAAATCTGATTTCATAAAAAAAGATTTGTTAATGCATATGGAAAAGAAGTAGAAAAAGAAGCTTTTTAATTTAGCTGCTGTCATAAATCTGTATTATTGCTTTCTGCAAAGCATTCTAGTTTTCCACGTGCCTTCTCATACTATTCATACTAATATACTGTATATATATACTGTATATCCTCTTTAATAAAACCAGTGTGCGTCCAGGTGTCCGTGTGTGTGTCTTCTGGGGAAGTTGGCATGCGCGGGGCCACACGGCACATGTTCAGTCTCTTCCTGTGCATTCCCTGTGTGTGCAGAGAGAGAGAGAGACACACACAGGTGCGTGCGCGCAAGAGACAGACAGACAGACAGACAGACAGACAGACAGACAGACAGACAGCCGCACACACACACACACACACACACACACACACACACACACACACACACACACACACACACACACACACACACACACACACGCGCGCGAGAGAGAGACACACACGCGAGAGACAGACCCGCAGACCCGCGACAGAGACACACACACGCGCGTGCATTGTTGCAATGTTACTTTTCTTGGTTATTTACTAAATTACTTATTTCTCAAATGTTAATTTTTTTCCCTGTGCTTAAAATTCATTAAAAAAGTGTTTTTAGCGAGTGGGTCGTGAGGCTATAGCGCAAACTCTTGCAGTGTTAAGTTTTCTCTGTTGTTCCAGGTTTTCTTAGTGTTATTCAATGTTTTTACATTTAGTTTACTATTACACTGTGCATTCAGTGGTATAATTAACTATGTGCTTAAAAACTTAAAAAAATATATATTTACATACAGTTCATACGGTCTGGAACGGATTAATTGCATTAACTTACAATCCTATGGGGGAAATTACTTCGGTTCACGACCAAATCGAGTTACAACCAGAGTTTTGGAACAAATTATGGTCGTGACCCGAGGTTCCACTGTATTACTGTCAGACAAAATTACAGCCATTTTACAGAAATGCAAACCAGTATTACTGAAAGAGAAAATTAAAGGCACACAATACAGTGACGCATATTACAGCCACATACAAGGTCCCTTGCCATTTAATATAGACTGTTCATACAAATGTTTATGCACTACAGTTCTAGCGCCCGTTATTGTAATGGGCTTAATGTCTAGTATATATACATAATATAATATAATTCAGTTTTATTTCGCACCTAGTTGACTCCAATAAAGAAATGTCACTGAAGTATGACCAGCCAATCCAGCATGTAGTATGTCAGTGAGTGAAATGTTGACTACTGTTCCAAATAAAAAAAAACTGAAACTTGTTGTATTTTTGCTTTGGCATCAGGAACATTGCCAAAAACACTGGGACAAAATTAGGCTCACAATGCATTGAAGTTCCATGCCAAACTAAAAGTAAATCAAGATGGCTGTAGTGAAAAGAGTGCCATAGCTGATGTTCATTATTTTTGTGTTACAAAATTATAAAGCTCTAGAGTGTTCAAAACCTGAAGTAAGTTATACAGAATCTTTTACCCAAACCTTTGTTTTTTTTCAGGTCCCTTGGGAAGATCTCTGCTATCTTTTCGGGGAGATAATGTATGGAGGACATATTACAGATGACTGGGATAGGAGATTATGTAACACCTATTTGCAAGAATTCATGCAGCCAAATTTGGTAAATCATTTTCCTTTAAAGTATTAGAAATGTTTAACTTCTGTTTATGATTGACTTAATTTCTAAAATGGTTGCTATATCAGCTGTGGTAAACACTCGGCATGGAGATACAGTATGACATAGTAGATAACATGTTAACATGTAAATCCCATCGACAGCAAATGAACCCCGCCTCTGACTCATTATGTGAATGGTCATCACTTAACCTGTCAATGGTGCAATTATAAAATATATACAGGTATGTATATGTTAAAAATATAGTAAACACTAGGGGCACCACTGAGCCAAAAACCAAAGACACAGGAAACACAATTCCAGGTTCAAATAAATCATTTATATTTGACAAAAACACCAGCACAAATACACCATTCACAATCCTCCTTCCTCCTCCATGAGAGCATCGTCCACCGCCTCTCACCTCTGACTCGATAGAAGTGAGGCAGCGGGCTCTATTTTGAACTAGACCCAGCAACTGCTTCTTGGTTTTTGCCCAGGTCATCTGGAGCATTTCACGTCATGTGGAAACCAGGGCAGTTCTCTCCTGACAGTACCCTCTGATGGTATCCAAATACTTTGTACCTCAACAGGGCTGTGTTTCCATCTCCCATGCCACCCTGCAGGTATCTTAATCTGGTCCAGCCTTGAGAAACACTGCCACTTGTCATGTGGGGAAATGAACTGCTCTCGGTAACCCTGTTCATCTAGTCCGTTCATTATGGCCTCCTGACTGGGTATTAATCCTTCCTTTATTCTGGCACCTTGAAAAGTAGAATTACAAGTAGTAATCGTATGATCTTGTATTTAAGTTGTTTGTATATTAGATCATATTGGTGCTATGAAAACTATTAGTCTTTTACAGTTGTAGTGTGTGAGGGATCTCTGTTTCTCCTTCCGACTGGGATGCCAGAAATATAAAGTGATCTGTACAATTTATGAATGAGCTTCATAAATCAACGAAAGTCTACATGAAGTAACACACTTTAGGTTGTGTTTTGGAAGTGGTGATAGACAACATTTTAACAAATGACCCAGACACGCTTGCTGCAATAAATCAAATGATACAATTTATTCATAACATAAGGATAATAGAAAATAAATATATGCAAGTATGTATACATTAGATATATATATTGTAAAAAGACACAAGGAAGACAAAAAAATGTTGGGGTGGCATGGGGGACCCATATTTTTGTGCAAGGTTTTGAAATGACATTAGCAATGACATATTTTTGTTGGAGAGGTTCTAGCTTCATGAGTCCAAGGTCTAGTCTTACAAGGCAGGTAGGGTTATAAAGAGGCAAGAGCAAAAGGGGTGCAGTGTTGGACAGCTCAGGCAGACGTGACATCACGATTCCTCTGGATTGTGTTTCTCTATACTAGTGCAAACCAGAATCAGATTACCCATTCCCCATTGGGTAAGATGACCCAAATCCAGAGTGTTGCGCCCCAAGCTCACATGTTTGACAATGTATATAGATGTATAGTACTGACGAAGAACAATAACAAACAACACAAAACATGTTTATGCTACCTTAGGTTGAACTTTTCCTCTCCTATGGAAAGGGGTGCATAACTTATGAACGCTGACCTTTGCATTCATGTGGTCAAGATGGACAAAGTGTTTAGCTAGTTATTAAAGTTCTAGAGTCAATACCATGACACTGGCATTCATTTGCTCACAGCTAGTCTACATTAGTTACCCCCTTCATATAGTTTTTGTATGTGCATGTCAGATGCTGCTCTGGACTTTCCTATTAGACTTAAGAAGAGAAATTTAAAATGGCTAAAAACCTACCTGTCACAAAGGTTATTCCTTTTCAGTTACAGTGATACCATAATACATTAGCTAACTTCATCCTACCTTCTAAGTTATCTGGTAGTTGAGTCATGGCATCTGGACTTCCTTCTTGTTAGGTAGACACGTTTCACTGCTCATCCAAGCAGCTTCGATTTGAAATTAATAGTTCTGGGAATCATAGTAGGTATACTTATGGTTTGGTGTGCGCGATTCTTTGTTCCTTCTAGGTCAGCCTTCTCCTGCACATATTAAAGGACATTAAGCATGCTTTTATTTCTTTGTTCAGGAGCTTTTTTTCCTTCTTGGACATGGTTGTACCTTCTGGTTGAGGATGGTACTGCAGTTTTCTCTTTGAATTTTTACACACATTATCCTCTTCTTTTAGCATAAAGTTTATGTCTGCTGGGCAGTTAGTGACCGGTCAACTCCTGTTTTCAGCAAGACGAACATGTGGTTGTATTGTTTCTCTCTTGCTTGTGCAACTTGCTTTACTTCAGCAAGGTTTGGACTTGTGACAGCCTTCACACACAGGTCTTCCTTTCTTCCACTTCAACACCATGTTACCCTTTGGAGTAAAAGGGATTGATCCAGCCTTTGTTACAGCCACACAAAGGCTGTGGAGCAGACGTTAGGCCAGGCTGAGAGCGTTAAGCATATAGAAAGAGCACACATCTGGTATTTGCAAGTTTTTAATGGAAACAGTAGTTGTTTTGCTATTGGTTTCTTGGGTGTACATAAGCCCAACCTTTTGGTTGACAATTGGTTTAAAGGTTTGTCCATTAATGTTGCCCATCAATGTTTTATGACCCTTTGTCCCTAATCAAGTTATTTGGATGGTGCATGGAGGAAACATTGACCATTCTATCAGATAAGGCCCAGAGGCTGCACTCTAAAGAGGCCCAGTGAGCAGAACTGACACTTCAACTGGAAAGACGTACACGAGATTCCTAGTCACGCGTTCAAACATCATTGTTGGCTTATTGAGTTCCTCAACAAATCACTTAGCCAGCCTGTTTTTTATGTGGGATTAAGTGTAAGAATTAAATTTGATTTTTATATTTACAAAACTGCGGCAGGCTGGTGCCCTGCCCGGGGTTTGTTTCCTGCCTTGCGCCCTGTGTTGGCTGGAAATGGCTCCGACAGACCCCCGTGACCCTGTAGTTAGGATATAGTGGGTTGCATAACGGATGGATGGATATGTACAAAAATACATTTATATTACATGCTGCTTTTTGACTTGGTGATTAATTTATTTATTTTCATCTAGTTTCATGAAAGATTAACAGCATGGAGACTACGTGTATGATTCAGAAGCTGACTGACAATCCACTATTAAGATTTTTAGCTTTAGAAAATTTTCCAGTTTATTAATATATATATACTGTATATATAGAGAGAGATTTTTTATTAGAGTAAAAACTGAGAACATTTCTAACACAAAACCATAATATGGACAGTGAAATGTTTAAGGCATAATAATCACTGAATTCCTGCATTTGCCTTCTGATACAGTATGTGCTATTCTTGTGCAAATGATTTCCTCTTCTCTATAATAATAATTTCGTGTTACCTGGGGCACCAAGCTGGAAAAGTGAGTAATAAAAATGGGCAGATTGGTGCATATAAATTGTGATGAAATGTGCAAGTGTGGCAGATGTGCTGTCTTTGTAATGCTGTTACAATATTTCCCTTTCAACAGCTTGATGGGGAGCTTTTTCTTGCCCCTGGCTTTGTGGCTCCACCCAACTTGGACTACCTGGGCTATCATAAGTATATTGATGATTATCTTCCTACGGAAAGCCCTGCACTCTATGGCTTGCATGCCAATGCTGAAATTGAATTCCTGACGGTGACTTCAGACAACCTGTTTAGGACCCTACTGGAGCTGCAGCCTCATAATTTAACTGTTGGAGAGGGTTCAACACAAACTGCCGAGGAGAAGGTTAGTGTGAGCACAGTGCTCACAAAAGATCTTAGAATTAATCGTGTACATCTTAACATATTTCTACTGCTTTTTCAAACACTGCTAATTTCTTATTTTAAACAAGGCAGCCCCAGTGGTTTCAAATTATAGTTTTGTTTGGGATCCTTAGTAAAGACTTCATATGTTTAGAACTAACACATACAGTGCATCGGGAAAGTATTCACAGCGCATCACTTTTTCCACATTTTGTTATGTTACAGCCTTATTCCAAAATGGATTAAATGCATTTTTTTCCTCAGAATTCTACACACAACACCCCATAATGACAACATGAAAAAAGTTTGCTTGAGGTTTTTGCGATTTTATTAAAAAAAAAAAACTGAGAAATCACATGTACATAAGTATTCACAGCCTTTGCTCAATACTTTGTCGATGCACCTTTGGCAGCAATTACAGCCTCAAGTCTTTTTGAATATGATGCCACAAGCTTGGCACACCTATCCTTGGCCAGTTTCACCCATTCCTCTTTGCAGCACCTCTCAAGCTCCATCAGGTTGCATGGGAAGTGTCGGTGCACAGCCATTTTAAGATCTCTCCAGAGATGTTCAATCGGATTCAAGTCTGGGCTCTGGTTGGGCCACTGAAGGACATTCACAGAGTTGTCCTGAAGCTACTCCTTTGATAACTTGGCTGTGTGCTTAGGGTCGTTGTACTGCTGAAAGATGAACCGTCGCCCCAGTCTGAGGTCAAGAGCGCTCTGGAGCAGGTTTTCATCCAGGATGTCTCTTTACATTGCTGCAGTCATTTTTCCCTTTATCCTGACTAGTCTTCCAGTTCCTGCTGCTAAAAAACATCCCCACAGCATGATGCTGCCACCACTATGCTTCACTGTAGGGATGGTATTGGCCTGGTGATGAGCGGTGCCTGATTTCCTCCAAACGGGACGCCTGGCATTTACAACAAAGAGTTCAATCTTTGTGTCATCAGACCAGAGAATTTTGTTTCTCATGGTCTGAGAGTCCTTCAGGTGCCTTTTGGCAAACTCCAGGCGGGCTGCCATGTGCCTTTTACTAAGGAGTGGCTTCCGTCTGGCCACTCTACCATACAGGCCTGATTAGTGGATTGCTGTAGAGATGGTTGTCCTTCTGGAAGGTTCTCCTCTCTCTACAGAGGACCTCTGGAGCTCTGACAGAGTGACCATTGGGTTCTTGGTCACCTCCCTGACTAAGGCCCTTTTCCCCTGATCACTCAGTTTAGATGGCCGGCCAGCTCTAGGAAGATTCCTGGTGGTTTTGAACTTCTTCCACTTACAGATGATGGAGGCCACTGTGCTCATTGGGACCTTCAAAGCAGCAGAAATTTTTCTGTAACCTTCCCCAGATTTGTGCCTCGAGACAATCTTGTCTTGGAGGTCTACAGACAATTCCTTTGACTTCATGCTTGGTTTGTGATCTGACATGAACTGTCAACTGTTGGGACCTTATACAGTATAGACAGGTGTGTGCCTTTCCAAATCACGTCCAATCAACTGAATTTACCACAGGTGGACTCCAATTAAGCTGCAGAAACATCTCAAGGATGATCAGGGGAAACAGGATACACCTGAGCTCAATTTGGAGCTTCATGGCAAAGGCTGTGAATACTTATGTACATGTGATTTCTCAATTTTTTTATTTTTAATGAATCTGCAAAAATCTCAAGTAAACTTTTTTCACGTTGGGGTGTTGTGTGTAGAATTATGAGGGAAAAAATGAATTTAATCCATTGTGGAATAAGGCTGTAACATAACAAAATGTGGAATACTTTCCGGATGCACTGTATAAGAATAAATGTCATCATATTGACACACTCTTGTCAGTTTCTACATTCATAAATAATGCTTTTAAAAAGGAACCATTTGATACTTAGTACCGGTTGAGTATCCCTAATCTGACATTCCAAAATCCAAAACTTTCTGAGCTCTGCCATAAAACCATAAGCAGAAAATTTAACACCAGGCATCTGATTCTAAAACTTTACTTGGACTTCTGCATGAAAATAAGCCTATGCCAAAAAATGAATATGAATAACATACATGCAGATCAGATTTATTCTTTCAATTGTCAACCATGAAGCTTAGAGCACTGCAAAGCAACAAGTAGCATTAAGTGTTACAAGGACATGACAAACAAGATGAAAGTGGAGTTTATCCCAGGAAGCGTCGAGCGCCGCTAAGCAGCAACACACAGCGCTTTGTCCCCAGTGAGGAGACACGATGACGCCTGCATTCCAAAGTGTTGGGTGGCACTGCAGATGACTTGTGTGTGTTAATGGGATGTTATTGCTTACAGTTAACAAAGCAGCTTCATTCTCGCCAAGTGTCCTTATTGCAATTTGAGTTCATGCTCTGAATACTTAAGGAAAATGAAATATTGCTGCAAATTGCCTTTTTTGTTGGCAAAAACATGTTATGTTTTATGTATGTGCACCTACACCACATGAAAACTGAATGTAGCAACTTGCCAGTTGGTCAAGCGGGCATGATGGACTGAAGCTTGGCTGAGATATTCCTGACCTGCTGGGCAATTCCCTGAGAAGTGGCAACGGGTTTGTGATGTAAACTGATGAAGAACCAAAAAAGTGTCTTCAGTGCAAACACACAGCTTTAGCCCCCTTTAAAGGGAACTACAGTAAAATACAGTCTGTGTATCATATTAATCACTTTTTAGGTTTAATATTTTTGTCACATTATAGTAACGACTCACTTTATTATATGCGTGAGGCAAATATTTCAGAATCCAAAATACTTCTGGTGCCAGGCATTTTAAATTGGAGATCTCGACCTGTACATTCCACCCTCATTTCACTGTAATTGCATTTGCTTCATGTTTATAGAACAGAAACAGAAGATCATTCAGTCCATGAAGGCCTTTCTTTCAAGTACATCAGTCCATTGCTCATTACTGACTTTCATTCCTTATTTTGTGAAGGGGTTCTTGTTGGTTTTTGTCATGAATGTATAACTCTTAATTTCCAACAGAACCAACAGCATAATCAACTGTGGTGCCGCCATTGTGACTCAGTTCAGTTCTATTTATTCTTCTCTACTGTTATTCAGAGTTAATAGACCTGCAGCTCTTAGACAGGTTAACAGTAAAGTACATCACCCCGTCCTTCTATCTATGCACAGCTCACAGATGACACTTTAGATTTCACAGATTTGAATCTCCCACATTTACTTTCCAAGCAGTTTTTATTGTGAGGTTTTATAACATACTGAAGTGAATGCAGTGAATATGCTGATAATAATAAACTCACCCCAGAAACTCCAATTTGGACAACCCGCACAAAGAGTGAAGATTTTAAGGCTGATGCAGATCTGTGTTTTTAACCAAATCACTGCATTCATTTTCGCACTTCAGTTTGGTGTGCAAGCACATGCACCATTTCCTCCATCTCTGTCCTTCTGTAAACTTCAGATATTTTTGGTATTAATGTATCTTCGCCAGATTTTACAAAAAGCCAAGCTTATGTTACTTTATCAAGAGTAACCTCAAAGGTAAAAGTTCTTGATTCAGAAAAGCAGGGAACCCTAACTGCCAATGAAGACCGAGAGTCTACTCAAGATATTGTGTAAAGAAGTAGTTTCTGCTTAAGTAAATTCAAAATTATTTAATTCAGTAAGGAGTTGAACAGGCCACACAAAAAGACAGTTCCCCCTCAGGGATTAATAAAGTGTACCAAATGCCAGAAAAATACCAAAATAACCATACAAGCATAGGTACAAGTATACATAGAGACATGTCAGTGTGCAAGTTATTTATTTATTTGTCTTTTATGCTCCCAGCTATAAGTGCTGTGACCCGTCCAGTACCGCAGCCTTCTTCCCCAGACGTACTGTTATGGCTACTAATATTTAAATACACAAACACGCATATTATGGTAAACAAATTTCAGAAATCAATCTCAAAGGTAAAAAGACATGGCCAGGTCATGAAAGAGGTTATGGAAAATCAAAACTAATTTGGACACGAGCATCAGTAGCCTTTGCACCCTAGGAACCCAAACTATTCTCTAATATTTCAGCAATTATTTACAGATCTGGGGCCTCATGTATAAACAGTGCGTACGCACAGAAATGTTGCGTAAGAACTTTTCCACGTTCAAATCGCGATGTATAAAACCTACACTTGGCGTAAATCCACGCACTTTTCCACGGTACCTCATGCCTTGTCATACGCAAGTTCTCCGCTCGGTTTTGCAGACTGGCGGCACCCAGCGCTACTGCTACTGTTCCTGTGTGGTTACTCCTTATTTTCCCGACGCGGCTTTATAAATACACTGAAACTAACCGCATATTGTTTATTAGTGTAATGCATCTGATTGTAATTAACTTGTAACAATATAATGGTCCAGGGAATAGCCATAGTATTCCAAATACCATAACTGCTTTAGCGTTGTTACTCTCACTTCTCCTTCTTCTTCTTCTTCTTCTTCTTTCAGCTCCTCCCGTTAGGAGTTGCCACAGTGGATCATCTTTTTCCATATTACTCTCACTGCACCACGCGGAGTATTTATATCACTGTATCTGAGTGTAAATCACAGCAGCAGCTGATCGGAAAGAGAATTATCGGTATACATTTTCAAGGACACGCTGTCTCAGCCACTGCAAAACGTTTCAAAGCCTTTCCTGTACGGACCTCGCAGTTCAGAAACAGTTTCATCCCAAGAACTTTAAATGCATTCAATCAATTGCTCCTTGTAGAACTGTTTGTACTTATAAGTACAATCACCCCACTGTAAACTTGCACTACAGTTATAATATCGCGCAACCTGAGCCACTTTATAAAGCGCGTATTTACATATGATGACAATATCATTTTTAAGGTGAAATGCAGCAAAATATGTTTATTATATTATACAGATAAAACTTTAACTTCATTTAAATAATCTATATTCTTCACTGGGAGTGTCATGAAGGATAGAATAATTAAACATGTACTACGAAGATATTTCAATGTTCCTTAAATGTTTTGAAGAATCGAAGCTCTAAGCTTACAGATGACTTAACTTCTATTAGAGAGTTGATTGTGTGGTGATTGAGTATTTGGGGAAAGAAAAGCACTGACTGCAGTGGCGGCTACGCCAATATATATTGAATATAAAACAGAAAGAGAAAATAACAACACAGCTAAAAATGCAGAGACAAATTTCGGCAAAAGTTAAATGCTTGTGTCATGAGCACGAGGCAGCTATGCAGTGTCTGCAACGGACGTGGCCATCCACCCACCGTGCATAAGATATGAGGAAGAGAAAACATTATTATTTAACAGATACCATAATGACATTAGACTTTCTCTATTGGACATAGAGCCGCCCATGAGTACTGCTGCAATAAATTATTTCATCGAAGGTCGCACACAATCACTGCGCCGTGAAACTCATGTTTAATAACGTGCTTTAACTCCTATCATCATAAAAATGATATCACGTATAAATCTCAGTATTTTAGTTATTCAGAGAGCTGTAATATCACGAATGTAATGGACTCTGTGTCCAGTCGGAGGAAGAGAGCCGACTTAAGAAGCAAGTAGTGATTCACACACATAGAGCACATAGAAGATCAAACACAAAACAAAGCATTTAACGTGCTACTTTAATTACGATGTGATTTGAGAAACTGGTTGATTAAACGATTTTAAGATGAAGTTTATGATGTTCTACTTTAATGACAAAATAAACTACGTGATTAAAGTGGAAATGTCGAGATTGAAGTTGACATTTCGTGCTTTTTCTCCACTGTATGCCTTTTTTTCTCTGTACCCTAATAAGCTTTCATACGACACTCAGACAGTGGGCTACAACTCGGCTTTTCACGGCGACTTTGATATGTGACTTCTTTTTTATTTCCAGCACTGTGCGATTTTGTGAATGTGAACTTTCAAGTTTCTCCAACACGCTATGTCACTCGATCAACTTCCTTTTGTTGATTATACCACGGTTTAATTAAACAAATAGTATGTTTTTCCTTTGCCTCCACTTGGTATTCGCTGAAATTCTTATATTATCCCACGTGTTTTTCCCATTGTCTTTTCACAGAAGGCTGCGCTTAATGGCGATTTATATTGATTTGCATATTCAAATAGGCGTAATTCTGGGAGGATTTGGGGCGTTACATAAAGCGCATGCACAAGCGTTACTGTTCACGCTGATCAGGATTTATGTAGCGGAAGAACGTGGAAGTTGGAGTACGCACAGATTCCTGCATCTGGATTTTTATGTGCGTAAGCACATTTCGGCTTTTGTGCTTACGCCATGTTATAGTGCGAGTTCTACGCACGGCGTTATACATGAGGCCCCTGATGCTGATCTTTCTGATCATAAAATAATAATTAATTGTAGCGTTACAGTACTTGAGGGTTCCTCTAGAGTGCCTCATTCTCTTGCACAGTTTGGCTCAAAAACTAATCAGCACATCGTCATCTCATAACAGGCCTAAGTTTTGAGTTTGTATTTTTCTGTCCAGCCATTTAGCTGTAGACTGTCCTCAAGAAACTGTGACAAACAAACACACACCGCCATCATCGAGATGGGACCCTAAAACGAAACAGGAGATTCAAATTTTTGACGAATCAAAATCTTTCATTCCTTCCCCACAGAAAATAGGTTGTGCTTGGCTGTGCAAAGCAAAAATGAACAATGTTTATAATTTTCTACATACTGTATCCATCTGTGTCAAAACTGAATTAACTAAAGGGTTAAGTAATGTTTGTTTTTAGGTGAAAAATGCCCTTGATGAGATATTGGAGAAGCTTCCAGAAGAATTCAATATGCAAGAAATTGTGCAGAAAACCACAGAACGCTCTCCTTATATTCTGGTTTGCTTTCAAGAATGCGAACGCATGAATCTTTTACTTCAGGAAATCAGAAGATCTCTAAGAGAACTGGATTTGGGACTGAAGGTTTTTACTTTTAAACTTTGTAGAGCAGAAATGTTTGTTCATATTATCACTGAATTTTAAAGGAGATGTGCTTTGTAACTGGGCACCTCAATATGCCACCCTGACCAGGGATAACAAAAATAGCAAAACAATAACGATTGTGCCCTCTAGCAGTGGCAGCATAACTGGAAAAACACCAAATGCCTCACACTGTTAACTGATCATCGTCTTCACACCACCGCACACATGCTTTTTCACATAATTCCAAGTTCAGTAAGGCTTTGAATTGATGGCACAGCTTCAGATAAATCGAGCTTCATAAAAACCCCTCAGGTCACCAGGCCAAGGCCACCTGATTTTAACTCCATGGCACTGCCAAGCCTTAAAACAGTCAAGCACAGTGAAATTGTTCCGTACCACCAGATCTCTGAGCTATCAGAGGAGGCTTCTGGTCCCACACTGCTGTAGTTTCTGATGCATCACCTTGGACTCTTCTTACTTTGCCCAGTGGTCACTTAGACACCACAGAATTCAAGGCAACTGCTGTGGACTTTTTTCACCTGAATTTACCCACAACCCCACTAAGTCAACCAAAAAGCACAATAAGGGTTGCAATCATTTTGGGGAGGACAACCTGTGGTCTTAGTGGTCCCCATACAAAAAAAAAAATCATATTCAATTTAAAGATCAGATCTCAGTCTGCCATGTTAGCAGCCTGGGTAGAAAGAGCACAAATTTACAAATATAAAAGCAGAAAATAAATCAACAAAAACCGAATCTATACACTCACTGGAACACTTTACTAACACTGGGGAGATTTGTTATTAAAAAGGCATCAATTCTTCATGGCAAGGATTCAACAAGATGATGGAAACATTTCTTTGAGATTCTTGTCCATGTTGACATGATTGCATCATGCAGTTTCTGCAGATTTGTCAGCTGCACGTTTCTGCTGCAAATCCCCAGTTCTACCACATCCCAAAGGTGTTCTGTTGGTATCAGATCAGCTGACTGGTAAAGCCACTGAAGAGATGACTTTGCTTTGTGACATGATGATTATCATGCTAGAAGTAGCCTTTAGAAGAAGAGTGAACTGTGGCTCTGAAGGAATGGATGTACATTGCCAGCAACAAAACTGAACTAGGCTGTGGCATTCAAGCGATGGTTGATTGGTATTAATGGACCCTAAGTGTGTCAAGAAAACATTCTCACATTAATTGCACCACCAACACCAGCCTGAGCTGTGGACACAAAACTTTGTGGATTCATGCTGTTGGTGCCAAATTCTGACCATGCCATCCATGTGCCTCAACAGAAATCGAGATTTATCAGCCCAGACTACTTTTTATCTGACCTTAACTGTCCAGTTTTGGTGAGCCTGTGCCCACTGCAGCTTCAGCTTTCTGTTCTTCTCTGACAGGAGTGAAGCCTGACATGGCGTTCTGTTGTTGTAGCCCAGTCACCCCAAAGAGTGATGTGTTGTTCATCCTGAGACAGTTGTACAGAGTGGTGATCTGAGTTATCGTAGCCTTTCTGTCAGCTTGAACCCTGCTTGCTGGATTTTTTTTTTATTTTTCATGCCATTCTGAGAGCGGCAATTACTGAAATACTCAAACCAGCCCATCTGGCACTAACAATCTTGCCATGGCTGAAATCACATTTATTTCCCATTCTGGTTTTTGATGTAGATATTAACTGAAGCGCCTGACCTGTATCTACATGATTTTGTGCATTTTGTGGTTGCCACATGATTTATTGGCTAATAAATAATAATTGCATGCATAATCAGGTGTACAGGCATTCCTAATAATTTGCTCAGTGAGTGTACATACAGTATTTAATATATATTAAAGAAGCAAAGTTCTTTGTAATTTTTTGTTTTTAATCTCCAAATAGACTAACATAACAAGAAAATAACAATGTCCCATGGTCACTTGGAATATGAAAATACTGTATCCCTATACTGCCTTCTAGGTCTACCTACTGTATACTGGGATATATGGAAAAGGGTTTAACTACATTAGGTAATTAACATTAATTAGTACGACCACTGCCGACCTAAATCTGACATGTTTTATGTCTTCAGGGAGAGCTGACAATCTCTTCTGAAATGGAGGCACTGCAATCAGCTCTGTATTACGACAGTGTGCCAGAATCCTGGATTAAACTGGCATACCCATCAACATATCCCCTTGCACAATGGTACTTTTTCACTTAAACTTAATAAAGAATTTAGTTTTGGATTAACTTTTTTGTATGTTTTTAGTAAAGTTCTTTTTTCTTTTTCTTGAAGGTTTAATGATCTCCTTTTGAGATGCCGTGAACTGGATACATGGACTCAAGATCTGACCCTGCCTGCAGTGGTTTGGCTATCCGGATTATTTAATCCTCAGTCATTCCTGACAGGTAGACAACATTTACTTAATTGGCAGTCCGAGTTGCTGTGTTACTTTTAAGAAGGCTACATGAATAGGCAGTTGTCTGGCAGAAGCGCTGCTCGGCGTCTCACACCTTCTGTACTCCAGTGTTACCTCAACGTGATTCATTTTTGTGTTAATCACTAAGCCCCTTCTGCACAGAACAACTGCAAAACAATTGTGAAACAACTTTTTAAATTAAAAAAACTTTCAGGCTGTCAGAATGAGAAGAAAATTATTGGAGAAAATTGATTACTCTGTAAAGTCCATATTTCTGGGTCTAATGCACAAGCCGTACACTTTTAGATGGTGGGTCCCCTACCTTCACTTCCACATTTCTCTTCTGAACATTTTATTACTGGAGTCAAATGTGGTGCCATGTTTAGTTGCTTGTTTGTAAACTCTTTTCAGCTCAATTGTATTTTAGTCCTACGAATCAACAAAAAAAAGTCCATAAGAAGCAGAGAGCCTAAAGACTCACACACATATACAGTATATCTAAGCTATTCTAAAATTATTGAGAAAGTGATTAGAAAAACTGTTGCCTGCTTTAGAGAACAGAGCATTTCTAAAACATTTCATTCACATTTTGTAAATATTTTAGTGAAGAAAGAGTACTGCTGAGAATGAATTCTGGGCATTGAGACCAGATGCTGGTGCCTGCCCAGTCTTTTTATATAACTGGATCAGATCTGCAGTGCTTTATCTCCTGTTTTTCAAACACAAAATGTACGGTAGAGTGACTGGAAACCCTGCGTCATCATTTGTAGTGAGCAGCAGTGCTGTGGCTCAGGTTCGTTTTCATTATAGAGTGTCTCTTGGTCATGTTAAACAGGAACATCATACATTTCCAATTTTCTGCTAATGTCAACTACAGTATATCTGTCTGTTAACACTAGAATCCATGTAGCCTAAAAAAATATTTGCAATGCCGGACCACCTTATATTCCCTCACACCTCCTCATCAGCGTCTTTGTTGTTTGCTTGTGTGAGCTCTCACATAAATACGGGAGTAGTTCAAATAAAACCAACCCTGTGGCATGAAGAGTTTACTGTGATTTGGTCTTTAGGGCGAATGCCACCCACTGGAGGGGGGCGAAAGGTTACTGTGCAGGAGGACTAAGTGTTGAGCTGTCACACACAATTGGTCTTCTTCTACAATGGCTGAATTTCATATTTGTGTTTTTTCGCTCAAAAGTGACATGTATAAACTATGTTACAATATATGAGTAAGTGCAAAGCACGGATCAATACTCGACATCTGTCTTAGCTTGAAAAATGGACGTATTTGGTGTTTAAGCTTTTTACTGTGACCCATGCCCTCCAATGTAAAGCACCAATGTGGACAAGAATTTTTTTAAAGTGTTTATGTTTGTGATTAAATCATTTTGACTTGAAAAATATCAACTTTATGCTGTTAGTTTTTGCATTAGATCAGTCTACTAAATCAATTCAGATTGTGCCATGGACAATGGCTTCTAGTGTTCAGCAGGCCATTAGGTGGAAGCTATCTATCTATCTTATTATGGCTTAGTGAATGTAGAAAGATGGACAAAAATGAGAAATTTATCATTTTAAAATTAAATCTACAACATGATAAAGTGTGTAGAAAGTATAGGGCCCTGAATACTTTCTAAATCCACTATACAAGAACATTGGTGCAGTTTTGTTTTTACCAGCTTTAGGAAAGTTGGATCTATTTAATATTTTGGTGACACAGAAAATATCAGAAAAACCATTATTTTTCCTTGTAGCGGGCTGGATAATAAATGGATGGATGAAGGATTATTGTAGAGTCTTGAGTTCATTTTGCCTCTGTTCTTGCCTCCCTGCATTGGTTGCCTTGGCGTTTCAGGTCTGATGTTAAGATTGTATTGATTGGGTATAAAGTGTTTCAAGGTTCAGCCCCAGCATATTTTAAGGAGATGTTTAGCACTTCTGAGGCTCAAAGGTCACTCAGATCATCAGGTCAGGACCCAAAGTTGTTCCTTGGTCAAGTTTAAAATCCAAGGCTGACATGGCAGTCAGTGTTGATGCCACAGGAACTCTGGAATCGCCGTCCTTTTTTATTAGATTGCCTGATTCACTTTCTGTTACTAAATTTATGGTGTATGCTATTTTATTGTTTTTATGTTGATCTTCTCTGTTGCTTTGATTTTCTTCTTAATTTTGAAGCACTCTGTATATCTTACATGAAAGGTACCGCCTAAATAAAGACAAATTTAAAATATAAAAACCCTGTAGCCATTTGTGAAGCACGATCAATGTGTGAATGTACCCTGATCTCTCTTACTTATTTATCTTCTATCCATCACATTCACTTCTTCATCGGATTAACTTTGCTCCTTGTGCATCACATTTACAGTAAAACAGCTCCCATTTGTTTACTAGCTGACTAAGGCATTTAACTGAACATTTGTCATTTTTAAATAAAACTGGCAGATAATTTTCTCTCTGTTTGGACTCTGGTATTTTTTTATTTGATTTGATGTATTTATTTTTTTACATTTACCATTCTGTTCAATCTTAGGATGTATAATTAAACTCTACATAAATGAAATGACACGTTGCCAGTGATCAGGTCAGATTATACTTTTGCACGTGTGTTATTAAAAATGTGACAGCGACAGGCAGAATTCAGTTGCAGCAGCACACTGACACGCAGTCTCCTTATCGGTGTCATATTTTTACTACATAAACAGATGTGACTGACTTACTATTTATATACTCTACTGTATTTGTGTCACATATCTTCTCTCTCTTTTTTTTTCTCAGCAATCATGCAGAGTATGGCTCGCAAAAATGAATGGCCTTTAGATAAAATGTGCTTGACAGTTGATGTCACCAAAAAATCCAAGGATGACTATGGTCACCCACCCAGAGAAGGGGCCTACATTCATGGTCTATATATGGAAGGTAAGGGAACCGAGGTTTCTAACTTATATTGACATACTGCACAACAAATGACTTCTTCCTAAAATGTGCAGGACTTCTACAGTCAAAGGTGAGAAGTGTGAACTGCAGAATGTTTCATTCATTTTCCAAATCCACCTTTTACAATAAATGGCTGCAACAGGTTAAAATCCATTATGGCAGCATGAGATGCAAACCAGAAAACAGTGGTTGGTGGTCAACTTTATGCAGCCACTCACTTAGAGAGGGCCAACATGGATTTGTCAGGCCGTAAACTGCACATGGACTTTGAAAAACA
This sequence comes from Polypterus senegalus, assembly GCF_016835505.1. NCBI lineage: Eukaryota > Metazoa > Chordata > Cladistia > Polypteriformes > Polypteridae > Polypterus > Polypterus senegalus. The sequence continues at coordinate 53,198,079 of NC_053168.1, read as the reverse complement.
AAATCACTGCAAGAACATTGCAAACATCCACTCATTCAGAGTCTGGTTCATCAGCATTTGAACTCAAGATGTCAGAGCTATGAAGCCGCACATGCTGTACATTCTCCCTCAAGTTGTCAAACTGAAATTATAAAAGGATATAAGAAGCATAAAATACAAGTGTCTTTAGCTGTAAATAGTAATTCATAAGAGCGTGGCAGAAGTGCACTTCAGATCTGAAGTAAACAGTGAATTTGCTTTGCCTCCAGTTTGGGGAAAAAAATATGGAAAGGTTCTAGAACTTCAGCAAAATGCACTACCGTCAAAAGGGAAGGAGAGGCTGAACCAGTTTGTGTGGATTATAAAGGTCCCTGAGAGTTACGGAAATGTCTGCCAACTATACTGAACCGATAATTGAGGTCAAAAATGTGATCTGTGGACTGAGGCGGCAGTGCTAACCACGGCACCAAAGTGCCTCCCTGAAATATACAAGTCCACAATACTCATTTGTCTCTCTCTGTGTGTCCTGAGCTCCTATATTTGTGACTTACTAACATCTACAAAGCCTGTGATGCTTTGGGACAACAGGTCTGCGCTGTCCCAGTCACTATCCAGTGTGCACTACATGGCGAGCAGCATAACATCATAACAAACTTCATGCAGCAGTGGATTGTTTTTATGTAAACACATGCAGGGTGTAAATCCGGCTGGTGTACCGATTGGGTGGTGACATCAGGCATGCGTGTATATGCCAGAAATTATTCACACATGCGCAAAGCAGTTCATGCAGCTCTGTAAAGTGTTAGGTGGAGTTCGCTTGCAGTACACGTGCTGGTAAACTGGGCAGGTACGACAGATCTGGTAGTGACATCCCCACCTAACATTGCCTGTTACACGTTTGTGATGTCAAGCTGGCCTCACAGTGCATCATGTGAACAAAGTCACTGGCGAACCCAGTAAATTCACTGTGAAAAATTCTTTGCTGAATTTTGACAATCAGTATTCCTTTAAAGTAATAATGCTTAAAAATGTGTCTTTAATTCAGTCTGAAGTTTAAATCTCTAAATACTTAGGATCGTAGACTCCTAGTGACAATGACCAGGAAAATTCATGTATACGTCCACCTCTCCATTTACTGAAACAACTAAATCCAAACTTTGGCTAATGGGGTACTTACCGGCACTCATTCTAGTAGTGGGCTCTCAGACCAGACCAGGTCAGGATAAACAGAAGTAAACTGCAGTCACCCACCACAGACTGACAAACTGGCACAATTTAACAGCTTAAAAAAATGTGACCAAACATCTCATCAGGTAAGGCAGCCTCCAGTTAGTGTTCATTAAATAATAATAATTCATTTGCTTGCTTGTAGAATTTTGTAGTTACTTGACATTTTGTTACTGTAGTGGCCAATCAGTGCCAGGCGAGAGCTCAGCTGACGTCCTCAGGACGTGTACAGCAGCATCAGAGTTTCTCCAGTTGGTCAAAGCACTGAGAAGTAACTGGTGACCACTTTTGTAATCCAAAAGCCAGAGGTTGGTGGATGGTGACCAGCAGTTATCACAGTGCAAATGTTCAGACTGGAATAGATCATGATGTGTCCCACCTACTCCTCAGAAACGTGCACCACAGAACTAGGGAGGCCACCCAGCCCTGGGCTGCTTTTAGTGATAACCATAGTTATAAAAAGAGTTCAGAGTTACACCAGCTGTTTCACTCTTTACATATTCATCTCATCTGCAAGCTTGCGGCATTGCTGATGCAGGGACTTACAATTCCCATCAGACAGCAGGCGTGTACTGGGGTTGATGGGAGGAGGCCTTGAACAGCAAAGCACAAAGTTTAAAGAACACCAGCTAAACCAGGATCTCAATGTCATCTAAGGCTGCAGTGGTTTCTTCTCAACTAATCGAGATGTCAGCCTCATTGCCTCGCTGGATTACTTTTTTGTCATTTTGTTTCATGTAGGTTGTGTTCAGCCATTCAAAAGGCATTACGTTTATCTGTGCATTATCAAAACATTTCAACTCTTTCAAGGCTGATTTTCATTTTTTGTTCGGTATGGCTGTGAAAAATGTCAGGATTCTTTTTGTTGTGTAAAACCTATAAATAATAAATGTATGATGACTCTAATTATTTTGGCCAACTACATACACATGCAAATCACAGCTTACAAAACGTGCTACGCTCTGGTGGTGTACTTTTTCACCTTTTGTATTTTTCCACGACAGTTTCTGATGTTTAAACAATGACCACCTGCTCAGTTATATGGTTTTTTGAGGAGGACAATAGTTTACTTTGAGAATATCTACAGTCCGCTCTGAGAACTCCAGGAATAAAGACGTGGTTTACTCTTTTATTTCGCAGGTCCCAAAGTAATCTGCGTTACACCCCAGCACCTGTATGTGCTGATGATTTATTTACTGATCCGCTTCAATCAGATGTATGAAAATGACAAGAATTCAAATGAGAAGCCACAAGCTGTCAAATCTGTCATATTTAAAGTAGCATACAGTTTATTTTTATTTTATAAATTGTGAATGAGTTCATTACTAATGGCCTTCAATCAATGACTACTTAAGACGGCAGTGAAATGGAAGTCGACAGGCAGATAAATGTACTGAAGGCTTGTGGCATTAGGGCATTGATAAGCATGGACCAGAAGCCGATCAAAGTCTCCTCTCACATGTGCACGGTGCAGCAACCCAGCTTCACACTATGCCCAGCACAGCTGACTGGCACACATCCGAAGTGCCTCTCACGTTCTGTTCACAATGTTTTAATCTGCTGTTGCCTTTCAGGCACTTGTATGTCTTAGGCTCTGTCATTTTTTGCATCCTGTACATTCCTTATATGATACAAAATAATCATCTCACACTCTATGTTTTGTTTGTTGTGTACCTAAAAATGCAGGTGCTCGCTGGGACATCCAAAATGGAGTCATCACAGAAGCCAGGCTGAAAGACTTGACACCAGCTATGCCAGTAATCTTTGTTAGAGCCATTCCACTGGACAGACAGGAACTGAAAAATATGTACGAGTGTCCTGTGTACAGCACAAAATCACGTGGTGCAAACTACATCTGGACCTTCAACCTAAAGACCAAAGAGAAGCCTGCCAAGTGGATTCTGGCAGGAGTAGCATTACTGCTGTCAGTGTAGATAATGTGGTCTACTTTATATATATATATATATATATATATATATATAGGTTTCTTTCTGCCATGACCATCATAAATAATTTTATAGATTTTATATAAAAGGATTGCTTTAGGTACAATACTTATACAATAAAAATGAAAAATAAAATCTTTTATTTTAAAATGTTTATAAAACGTTTTCGAAAACATGGCTTGATTACACAGGCTTGCCAAATAAAAGAATATCAGACTGATCAAAGCACCATAAGTGGGCATAAACTGGGAGAAAGGAAAATCAAACCTCCAGATCCTTGGCATATACAACTAACAAACACGGTGCATATACACATTTTAAAAGTTTTTACAGTGTTATAAAACAGACTTACTTTTAACAATCATGATATGATTAACAGAGACATATGTTAGGGTTGTGCTGAAGTTGAAAGTAAAGGCAATTTAACATTTTTTGTAAGATTTAGAAATTATAAAAGGACTATTTATCCTAATTCTTACTAAAGCAGCAAAACTGTTTACAGGCTTACAGTGCAGAAATTTTTATAAAACACATATTTTAAAGAAAAGGTTTCAAACTGTGAAGCTTGCAAACCGCTAACTTTTCCGATTTGTTTCAGTCCAGCTCCTGGAATAATTGCATTGAAGGTGTCCTCATTCGGAAAGCTCGTGTCCACTGGAGAGCTGCTTCTGAAGGCTGAAATGACAATTTCGTTGTTGAATATTACAAAACCAGAAGGTCACAGTTTGATGACTACTAAAAAAAATGCATTTAATTGCGTCATTTCTTGTAAAGGTTCTTCAGATGCCTGCCATGCTCTAAAATGTTTTGAGGATTTATCATAGTGGTAGAGCATTTAAACTGGTGATTTCGAAAGTTTTTAAAGAGAGTCTAAGAGATGAAGCACACATTTGTGTCTCAACAATTAAAGAGGGAAACAGGCACAGACTGACAAGCTGCCGTGTTTCATTTTACAAATCAAATGTATTTAAATGGCTAATAAACTCCTCAAATGAAACCTTCCCTTTCCTGAAGAGGTTGCCTAGTCGAGTTCAGGGTCACATGGTGCTTTGTGCTCCCCCCACCATAGCCTATCATCTATTATTGGGGGTGGTGTAGTAAAACCTTTAGATTTGTCAAAAATTTCGGTCTGCAGATTGACAGATCACTCTACGTTTTGGGGTCCCCTGATACCCGAAAACATTGATATCTCAATGATGCGTGTGTGTGTGTGTGTGTGTGTGTCACAGTTTCTTGAGGACAGTCTACAGCTAAATAAAACAGTTGGACAGAAAAATACCAATCTTGAAACTTAAGCCTGTTTTGTGATGACAATGTGCTGATTAGTTTTTGAGCCAAATTGTACAAGAGAAAGAAGCACTCTGGAGGACCCTCACATACCATAATGCTACAATTCATTATGAATTCTTCTCATCAATTGCTATTGTAATGACCTATCTTATGATCAGAAAGATCAGCATCAATGCGGTAATTACTGAAATGTTATAGAATAGTTTGGGTAACTTGGTTCCTGGGGCGCAAAACCTACTGACGCTCACATCTCATTTTTTTTTTTTTTTTTACACAGCCATTTTCATGCAGCATAACAGAAGCTGAACCTCACAGCCACAGTGACGAACTGGGCTATATGACCTGGCTCAAGCAGTCATAAACTACCCAGGTTCCCATCCATTTAAAAATTTCTTTAGCCAAACATCGCAATGACAAATGACAGTATATAGAATTCACTTCGCTTTACACTTAAAGGAATATTCCATTCTAAAATTACACTTTATTTAAACGGGGTGGCATAGCGATAGCACTGCTGTCTGACAGTAAGGAGACTTGGGTTCGCTTCCCGGGTCCTCTCTACGTGGAGTTTGCATGTTCTCCCTGTATCTGTGTGGGTTTCCTCCCACAGTCCAAAGACATGCAGGTTAGGTGCATTGGTGATCCTAAATTGTCCCTAGTGTGTGCTTGGTGTGTGGGTGTGTGTGCCCTGCCCGGGGTTAGTTTCCTGCCTTGTGCCCTGTGCTGTCTGACATTGGCTACAGCAGACCCCTGTGACCCTGTGTTAGGATATAGCGGGTTGGATGATGACTGACTGACTTAACCAATGTACAGTATTTTGTGGCCCCTGTGGTCTGTGTGTGGATCTCTGTGTATGGTGGTGTTCTTCAGATGAGATATAAACCAGAGGTTCTGAGTCTGTGGCCATAAAAGATCCCGGGGCATCCTAGCTAACTTGCCCACTATGATCTTGTCCATTCTGTATCTAATTAGCCAATTATCTCTCTCACCCCTCCATCACTTAATAGCTAATGTGTGGTGAGTGTACTGGTGCAAAAAATGGCTGCCTCTGTATCATCCCGGTGTATATGTGTATGTATGCTACACATTGTTGATAGTTGAAGTTGTGCCCCACTGACCATGTAAAGTCCTTGGAGTGTCTAGAAAAGCGCTACATAAATGCGACTATCTACAAATTTTTGAATCATTCAAATGACACTCTGAGAGTGAGGCATGTGCCTAAAGTTGTACTTAAATCGGCTAATTTCCCATAAACAAAAAGTCAGCTGTCTGAAACAGCTACAACAATCTGGTGGACCTTTAGTCCGTGTATTGGTCTGAGAAACGTACGCAAGAAATTCAGTTAGGAAATAGGAATTATTTTATGGGGGGGGGATTCATCCATCAGCCTCTCCCTTGTCTCTGCCTGCTTAACTCGGCATAGTGATGATATAACCACACAGAGCACAACTGTAGCAGTAGTGGTGTCGCTTGGGAAATAAACATGTCAAGAATTACAGTACGGGTTTAGAAGCTTAAACAGTACTGTGAAAAATTCATTTTAAGGTGAATACCATTTCTACAACAAAATGCTAAGCATGTGGAGTAACTGCTGCCCTTATAATTTTCTCTTTAAATCAGTAGTTTTAACAGTAAGAATTTGAAATGTCCAAGTGGACACAACAAAGCACCAGTGCATACTGAAGGCCGTAAATCTGAGTAAGTACCAGGAACAGCTACTTGTGCTGGGTGTTACGTGTTGGTCATCATATGACACAATAAAAACAGTTGGCCAAAAGCATAATATTTTTGTTAGGGTTGAAAGATATTGGATAATTATTATAAATATTAATTTCACAGATTTATACAGCAAAACTCATAATTAGTACTGATAAAATACTGTATACAACATTTTCCAATTCCAGTATGAATTTCTAGAATATCGGGTGCAATGTCTCAGGCAGTAAAAGGTCGAGCATTTCACTTTAAAATCCTGGCTGCTCAAAAGAGAATGTACCGTGTATGTGGGAAAGTACCAAGCATCATTTATCTCTTTTAAAGTTCCAAGCTGAAATAAACTACTAATTTATTTTCTATTAAGGAGAAATGGAAAAAGATTAGTGATTATCCTTGGCTCAAGATTTGTTTTACAATAAAAAATGATCAGCTCATAAGTTTTATTAAAATCCTACAATAGTCCAGTAGAAAGAACTGTAAATCCTGTGTACTGTGATCACAACTACATGACAGATTTAAAAAAAAAATTTTATGTCTGCAGACTTCCTTTTTATTTCATATCCTTTCAAGAAACATGGAAATGCCCCTGGAAGCTCTGCAGAAACTGGGCCACGTGGAATTGATACTTTTTAAGTCACATGCTAACCTCTAATGGAGAGTTTCCTGCTACGTTTCTTTCCTCCCTTCAGTAATTTTAAAACATTTTGCTGCCAGCATTGCCTCCCCTTCCAAGTGTCATCAGCTCAGAAAATGACTGTTTGTCACTGTGTCCAGTAGGGGACACTCAGGAACTGTCCTTAGAAATCAGAATGACCGCTAACAAACCCATATACAGGAAAAATGTCTTATTTATGAAGAAATTTAAATATATGGGGTAGATAAATACAGAAAGAGTCATAATAACATATATAAGCAGAAGCTTAAAAAATGTTGCAGCACAAATAAGAATGAATTGTGTCATGTGACTCGCTGCAGCTGTTTCACTTGCCTGTTCTCCTTCCTTACCTCCTGGACCTTTCCTTCACACCACTGCCTACAGTTTCACCAGCCAGTAAAGGCCATCAACATGACTACACTCCCAACGCCAGGCTCAGTGGCACTTCAACTACAAAGAGCCTTAAAGACCAATCTGTAAATTACACCCGGGGGTGACCTCTATATCCCTGCAGACCTGAAACCAAATATACATTAGAGGGCCAGGCAACCTTGTGGAGAATAATCACCACAATATATACTGTAGCAGGGTGCCATGTGTAATTGTACACATTTCCCTGATCCTATCTATTTGCTTGTGGCGACTATTCAATCACTTAGCCTCCATACTTTATTCTGTCATCTCTGCAACAATGACTTCTGAAGATCACTCCATTATTTAGACAGCCAACATTTCTCCAAACTAGCAACTTTGCTCAAATGTAATTAGCGTCCCCCACGCTAGCACATTTTATAATTTGCCTGCTGCCCGAGATGGCCCAGGATAGCTGTTGCTATTTCAGTGATCACGTGTCCACCTTTTCATTTTTTTAAATAATAAACTAGCATGCCAAGAATGGCGATACATTGCTATTTCTGAAAAGGCTGCAAAAAGAGATCTGAGATAATCTACAACTGTAATTCATGGTTATACAGTAACAGAGGACAAAATATGACAGATGTTTCAACCTTCCCTTGTTTTACAAGCAATGCTTAGTTTGTACTTAAAAAAAGATGTACAACAACAAAGATATTATAAAGCAGTAAAGGAAAAATAAAGTCAAGTTTGTTATCTAAATACCAGCCAGAAAAATTGCTACAGTGCAATCAAGCAATATTAAAAAGTTTAGTAATTCAACTTAAATCAAATACTTGTCTGAAACATACATTGGAGTTGTTAGTAAACAAAATAAACACTTAATTTTATATTTAGTTTAAAGCTGTCCTTAAGGAGTTTACCTGAGACCAAATATATAAAAATGGGTTTACCTTTCCAGATACTCCTTCACATTGTTGTAACCATAGAACTTGGCCATATGAATGAGGATCCCCGTAGCGCACCTACCATCTCGCTTACGACAGAAACTACAGTTGCATATGCCCCTACACGGGGGGCAAACCCAGAGCTGGAAAAAAGAAGGGACAAGAGGTGTTCTCAGTCCATTTTGGATTTTAATCATGTCAAATGTAGCAACTTAAAAAGGCAAGGGATAGGCTGCCTCAGCTATCAAGATAGGACAGTTTCTCTGCCATATGCAATCAATACCGTTATTTTTGTTTTTTCATAATCCCATGTCTGTCTTGTTTCTGTAAATACGTCATTTCATTTACACTTAGTCCAATGTAACCTTTGGCTGCACACTAACAGCAGATCAAGGCTAACAGTTGCAGTGCACGTCTCAGAGTTGATGGGCACCTTCCAGAGGGTGTTAAAGTTGTCTTCCATTTCATACCATCTCAGACTGACATCATTTTTAATTTATATAATTACATAAGCATATCGTCTGCAGTTAAAGAGTTTTTTCCCCCCACAAGAAAGCATTTTGACACAGTTAGTTTTTTCCACAGTATTATATTTATTCAATGTTTTCATTAATCGTACCTACAAACTGAAGGTATCCTTAAAAACGACTTACTCAAGCACTTCGTTTTTTTTTTTATTGTATTACTTTGATTTCCTGATGGCAGTGAAAGGCTTTTGTTTCTGTTTACTAGGCTCCAATAGGTGGATTCTGACAATTAAGTTTGTTTTTCCCTATTCTCATCTACCATAATTATCTGTTGGTTTCTAGCCAACTGATATAATAATTTTAAAACATTAAAAGACTGTCACAGCACTAGCCGACATTTTCATTCACACCAATTACTTAATGGACTATACCTCATTCTAAACACATCAAACCCCACATTTCTGTTTACAATGACAAATAAAACACTGGATTCAAATTTGAGAAAAAGATTCAACCAATAACTAGAGTCAGTCGTAAAGGTGAGGCAATGACAATACTCACTGCATCTAGCAGCGCAGCTCGTACATCTTCACCGTAACGATTGCGAAGACATGGGCCACAGAACTGTCCTCTAACTCCCCAGCAGTCAGGGTTGCGACACACTGTTTTGGTATCTATGGTCTTCTGTCTGCATTGATGGCAAGTGCTTCCCTGTAAAAAAAAAAAAAAAATTGGAAGAGTTAAGCTTCTAAGACCCTCGCCCACATCATTTAAAAACTCTAATCAAAGACATTGATAATAAGTGAAGTTTAAAACTGCACAATTTTTAGATGATTTAAGAAACTCTTTGAAACAATATACTCCAAAAATTGGTAGGTGTGTTATTGGACAAACATTAAAAGTACCTGCATCTTAAAATTAACTTTTTAAATTTAGAAGACTGTTCTTACAAGCATTTATTATTGAAGTGAAATATCCTGAAATCACATTTAGTAAGTCTGTATTTATCATTAAACAACATACCATTCGTAAATCCTGTGACTGAATCAACAATGGATTGGGAGTTAGTCCATTGCAGGCACCACTTGCACACATAAAAATAACTTGGTATGTGCAAAAGTAAAAAAGGCAAATTTAAATCTTTATACACAAATTTCTCTTTGAACTTCAAGATTACTAAACATTGCGGGGAACAGGTTAATGTTAGATATTAACTTGAATTACAAATCATTCCACTGATAATGTGCTTAGCATCACTCACACACAGTACCTTTTGAACAGCAGTGGTTAGGCACTTGCAGCCTGTAATGCCCCTTTACTCCACACAAAGTTAATGCCAACTGCAATACTGATCACACATTAAGTCCAGTTTATCAGTGTGCCAGATGTACAATGACAACATACGGATTTCTAGAATGAAGTTTCAGGCTCCTCACTCCTAGTTTGTCATGTTGTTGTGTTGCACTTGTTATAGTGTTCAAGTGAAGATTGTTTTTTAATAATGTAGCCCATTTCAGAAAAGCTCAGCATAACAAATCGGCCCAAGCTGAAATATACAGCAAGTCTTCAAGTTTAATACGACCATCCTCAGAGTAATGAATACAGCCTGTTCATGTAGGTGCTCTAAATCTGAATAATTATTTGGACTAGACTTGTATATTTCAAGGTTATACCAGTCTTGTGACAACTCATCAATGCTCAAAAATACAGTCAGTCCTCAGCATATAGAAAGATAAAAATGAGTCTTGGCAAACACCCGCAATGGGAACAGTGAAACAGAAAATGGCTATCCTGTTTCATTTTAGAGAAGACTATTATTTTTCAATAAAACTATTTTTAAAAAATGGGCTACAAACAAACTGATTTAGGCGGTTGGTTCTGTGCTTAGTGGTGCCCCCTGTTACAGTACAAAAGAGCACAGAATAAGTCTCTACATAAAATAATAATGAAAAAAAAATTAAACTGCTTACAAAACACAAAATGCTCAACATTGTGATCCATTTCCTGAAGGTTTTGCAGTATGGCGGAGTGATGCCGAGATAATGATGCTACTATGTCTTGCCCAGGACAAGGCCAACTGATACCCTCAACTTAATTTTCTAGCCCCTACTTGCACAGTAAAAAGAGAGCAGAATCGCATCCTAAACATCTAAGACCTAATAGAGATGAGTTATGTTTTTCCATGAGGGGAATGGAGAATTTTAGAGATAAGAAAACCAGCAATCTTAAGTTGTTGCAATTAAAATTCTGCATAATTTACAGTACCATGTCATATAGGTAAACATGTACTAATAAGCAAACCAAATGTAATATCAAAAATACCTGTACAAACTGTGGGTCTATATAATGCATCACAAAATATATGAATATTATATTCAACAAGTTGATTTTACAAGCATTTGATTAATGAATTAATAGTATAAAATTAATTTTAAATGTACATTGGTCAGGGAATTTATAGACAAATGATAATGCTTCTGCTGACCCCCTACAAGTTACTGTAACAATACTGCCTGCCCTTGCTGGATTACTAGATGAACGACTAACGTGTGGTCTAAGAAATGCCGCACAGCCTGCTCTTCTCTTGCCTCACAAAGAAACTGGAATGATGTGATTCAGGACATCTCCATGAAATGCAAACAGAAGTCACAGAAAATGATCCCCAAGCAAGAAAGGCTACAAGGTACTGTCCCTTTAAGTTATACCCAACTGGGAGGTGTTATAAAGGCAAGCATTTTAGGATGTTCACCAGTTTGACAACCACTATAGAAAGGGCAACAATCCTACCTCAAGAAATTGTTTTACAAGGATTTTTAAAAGACAATGAATTCTTCACAACCTGTGAATTGAAATAAGCTTCCCATCTTTTAGCAGATGCAGTGCCCCCTTAATAAAACTCACATTAATTTTGTCATACAGCTTATCTTTACTGGTAATTGCAACATTTTCTAATTCTTCTTCGGTGATGTCTGTCACAGAACGTGAAACACCATGCTTGGATGACCTCCTTCTGGGACTCCTACTGTTCTCCAAATCGCTCATCTAAAACATGAACATATGTTTACACCAACAATGTAACTGATACTCTACTTTTAAGACTTTAGTACCAATGAGGACATTAATGAATCAAACACACACCTCCAGCAGCTTTTTCTGTAAAGTAGCCCTTTTGCCAATAGAATTAAGCCGCTCCATCAGCTTAGTGGGAGACACTGAAAAGCACTCGACACCAAACCGCTCAGGAGGCCGAGCACTACGCGAGGGGTTGCGACGACCACTCTGTCCTTCCACAGATGTTTTTTTGGGGGATTTTTTCTGTTTCTGTAAGATAAAATACATTCTGTAAATAGTGTAATATTAAATTGGGCATTCTACTATTACACTGTAATTGTCTAGTTATGCCCATGAGTCGGTCCTTGTCAGTTATAAATATTGCAATATATGGTACTTACAGGGGTAGTTACACTGTTTGACTTCAGAGGGAAAAAACCTGGCACTGAATTCAATTCAGCCAATAGTTTAGCAAGCTATGAAAAAAATTAATAAAAGAAATAGAAACCTTTAAAATATAGTTAATACAGTCTCACACATTGCCATTAACTATTATCTTACAAATATGCACCCACAAATTTAGTTTTAATCAGGTTTCCATTGCTCAAGAGATACTACATCTATTTAGTGCTTTACCATTTCTTTGTTTTCTTTAATATTCTTGGCTCGTTTTTCTAAAGCCTTTGACTGGCCAGCAACAACGCTTGATCCCTCCTCACACTCTGAATCAGAGCTAGGCCCACATCTTCCCAGCTTTGTTCGACTTCTCTGAAGTCCATTTCGCTCCTTTTCAGATTCAGAGTCTGATAGTTCATGCTTTACCAAGCTTGTCTGCTTCCCTAAAGACTTCTTGAGTGGAAAACGAAAAGCCACACAAAGACCAGAACTTCGTTTTTTGCGGGTGGCAATTTGGTCTTCATCTGAAGAGAAACCATCTTCCTCACCACCTTTATTTGGATGCATGGACTAGAAAAGAACAAATATATTTTCAATTCAGCAAAAATAAACAGAAGGTGTTTACTCAGCCTTCCACACTGTTAAAATAAATTTTCTTTCACAATCTCTCTACAGTCTACATACAGTAACAGCACAAATGATCTTTTAACAGTTAGTCAATTAAAATATATTTTAGGAAACTGAGGCAAGAACATACTTTATGTGAAAGGAACAAAATTTAGAATTGAAGGGGAGATAGTTTTATTTTTCTTCTCTCTATAAATAATAGTGAATATTATATAAAAGAAAATGCATGCATTATCAAAGTCATAATGAAGAAAATAAACATTTAATAAAAGCCAAAGATCAATACCAACATTTAATGTCATCCTGTAAACATTGCCATAATCATAAATATAATAATATTGGCCAAAATATTTTCACTATTCATTTCTCTTCACTGTATGTGCTAACTAAAGATGGTTTTACACTGTACTTGAACAACTCTGGTTTAAGTCCCCAACAATGTGGTGGCTCTGTGGTGAAGGATCTGCGCTGGTATCTGTAAGGCTGCCACTTCGAATCCCATTACTGCCAGAAGGGATCCTACTCTGTTGGGCCCATGAGCAAGGTCCTTAACCTGAAATTGATCCAGGGGTGCTGTACAAGGGTCAAAGGTCATGTGAAAAGACACTTTCCCTCAAGGATTAATAAATCATACCAAATCAAAATCAAATCTTTTTAATAACTTGATACCAGCAACAAATGATTGCATTTTGAATAAATTAAATTTCTGAACCTATGCTGGTTTTAAACGGTGTTCAAATGAGAGAAATTCTGTTTATTCTGATATATTCTTATTAAGCCAATTTCTACAAACAATCTTACACACGCCATACAGTAATTACAAATACATTATGGCTAAAATACAGGCAACATAAATACAAACGAAGACTGAAATTAAATAAATAAAAATGATGAGCAGGGACCCTGTCCAGGTCTTTTATTTTTGGCCTTGTGCCTGATGTTGTTGGACTAGGCTCCAGCCCGCCACAATCCTGACCCAGATTAACACTGTAATCACTGTACACTGTATGAGGAAATATACACATATACTGCAGTGTTTTTATTTCTGTCTTAGTCAGTTGCATTTTAATCATTCCACAAGCAAACAACCAACATTTCCATTAAATACAAAAGGTCAGATAAAAAGCCCATTCTTTGTGATAACACATTTCCTCCAAGGCACGCCAACAGCCACCAAAGGACACTGAAAAATGGGAGAAATTGGAAAGACTTTGTAATGGCCAATCAAAACAATTATTTGAAATAAATTTGAAAACAAATATGAGAATAGTGCTAAAATAACAAGTCTTCAACCTTAATTAAAATACAGACGCCAATGAGGCTTCCCCAAGGATGGTAATGCAGATCACTTTTCCAGTACTAGCAATGCTGATCATTACTGACATTAAATGAGGAGTTGCATAAAACTGTCAGTGTTCTGAATTAACTGAGTAGTAAGTGAATAATTTAATAATCCTGACCATTTGTGACACTGCTACTAATCCTGCAGCTAAAAGGATTACACAGTCAATTCTGCTTGGAACAAATAAATAAATAAGTTTATCAAGATCCTACAACTTAACAAACTGCCTATAGATAGATAGATAGACAGATAGATAGATACTTTATTAATCCTCAAGGAGAAATCCACATACTCCAGCAGCAGCATACTGATAAAAACAATATTAATTAAAGAGTAACAAAAGCACAGTGCAAGTTAAAAAATGCAAGGTGGAAAGTGCGAGGCAGGTATAACAGTCTATAATCTTGTGTAGTGTTAATGTTTAACAATGGGTGGCATTTGTAGGTCTGTACCCTCTGCACAGTGTCACCTCTGATGATCACAGAGTCCGGGAAGGACCTGGGTCTCCTAAAATCCACCACCAGTTCCTTGGTTTTGCTGGTGTTCAGGTGTAGGTGGTTTGAGTCGCACCATTTAACAAAGTCCTTGATTAGGTTCCTATGCTCCTCCTCCTGCCCACTCCTGATGCAGCCCACGATAGCAGTGTCGTCAGCGAACCTTTGCACATAGCAAGACTCCGAGTTGTACTGGAAGTCCGATGTATATAGGCTGAACAGGACCAGAGAAAGCACAGTCCCCTGCGGTGCTCCTGTGTTGCTGACCACAATGTCAGACCTGCAGTTCCTGAGACGCACATACTGGGGTCTGTCTGTAAGATGGTCCACGATCCATACCACCAGGTGTGAATCTACTCCCATCTCTGTCAGCTTGTCACTATGGAGCCAAGGTTGGATGGTGTTGAAGGTGCTAGAGAAGTCACTGTGACAAATTCACAGGTAGATACAAATACAACTTTGCAAACTACTAATTATATAATGAGTACACATAAAGTGTTGGATTTGTTTGAACAGACAGGAGAAAAAAGCAGTTACAAATGATTAACATAAATGAAGCCCGTCAATATCTGTCCATTAATTATTTGTTGACTACGTTTAAACTAATTTTCTCCCAACCAACTACTACAGTTTTTGCTCAATAGTTTATTGTGAATTGAAATGATAATTTCATAATAATAAACCAGGCCTGGATATTTCCCATCTCAGATAACAATGGAAAAAAAGAATAATTCTTTATACACTTTTATAGGTGTGAGTAGTTTTTTTTTTTTAAACTGAAGAGTTACTGTTTAAATGCCTGTTGGGCTCTCCGTGTTTATGCAGATATTTTGTTGTCTTTCCCATTTATGTTAATTATACAAATTATATATAATTTGATACTATCCGTATGTATGGTGTTCACGTCAATACCTCGACTCAATACAAGTTAAAACCATGCAATGGGACTCTGCCTCTGTAGCTAGAACATAACGTGGCAAACGCAGACGCAGTATTGCATGATTGGCTAAGAAGGTTCGAATGCTTCAGGGACGCCGCTGGACGGCCAAGTATAGTATGTCGGTGTTGGTTCGAGCAGATAACAGTAAGTTTGGTTGGTTTTTGGAACGTTGGTTTGGAGGGGCGTACTTTCCAGGACTAACGTCGTCAACTGACTTAAACCCTTCGACAGCTCTGGAACCATAAGTAATTTAGAACGTATCGCCATTTGCTTGGTACGTCGAAATCTATCTTTGGGCAGTTTGGTTTTGGCATCTGTCCTTCTGACATCTATTGGCAAACTGAGTAATGACGGCTGGGTATTAACAACGGTCACTGTTTAAATTTTAGCCATTCTCAGATCAAAAAATATGGTTTGTTTTGAAAATTTGTTTGCCGGAAAAAATCAAATGAGGTGCACTGAAGAGCTGAGTTTACGTCTCGCAGCCCCATTTAAACAGGAAGCTCTTCATTACATCGGGCAAAAAGGTCTATTTTAAGCACAAATCAGTGCCATGAATAATAAAATAATTTCAAGGACTTAAAACAAATACTTCTTTGCAGAGAAAGTATGGATTTCACAAACGTAGAATTTGTAGCCTGATTCGATTGGGCTCCCAGTTGCTATACAAATTAAGTGAAATCTAATGTGAAGCAAACACATACAAGTACTCATTGGAGGCAAATGCTGGGTGGGGGGCCAGCCCATCATAGAGCACAACATGGAGTTACATTGTTGGATTATTTTCTAATTAATCTGGGTGTGCCCTTTTCGGACTTCATATTTATGTTACACTATAATAGGCACCTTTCCAAAATGTGAAATGTCTCTATCCCGTTTGACATAATTTTATCATAAACCTCTTAGATATAAACGTCAACGCGTGGAAGTGTGTGTGTCTGTCTTGACCGAAGGTGAGAGGTGGAGTCGGGGTAAAGGCTCTGAGGAAACTGAAAACTCTCTTAGCCACTAATAACACAAGTGAGGCCAACACGTCAGCAAAACAAAACCTCAGAAGAAAGACAAAGTCACTTAGCCGCTAACACTGGCAAAACGATATCCCTTTTACTTTTCCTCCCACCTCTAATACACAAGTGAGGCAAACACGTCTGCAAAATGAATCCTCCTAGAAAAGAGATGGCCAGAGTAGTTCCTTTCAATCACCTGACATCTCCACATTTCAATTTTTTATGACGATTTCAATAGTTTCTAGGACCCCAGGCTTTTTGCAGGGCGGGCTTACACGACTAGTAATAGATAAAAATGAATTATATAATATACTGAAACATTACTTAATTTGAAGCCAATGCAATGTTTTCTTTTTTGCTGTAAGTCAACATTTCCATTACTGTCTTAAAAGTGGGGGCTGGGTGGTCTTATGGCCTCAGAACCCCTGAGGATTTTGTTTTGTTTGTTTTGCTTTTTTCTGTCCTCCTCGCCATTGGACTTTACTTTATTCTCTGTTACTTAGCATTGCCTAATCTTATGTTTAGATTTTTCTTTTTTCTTTCTTCATCTTGAAAAACACTTTGAGCTACATAATTTGTATGAAAACGTGCTATATAAATAAATGTTGTTGTTAAAATTATTTATTGGTGACACACATGATAGACTGTCTCAACACTCTGGAGACCATAAAGCTTTACACTGAAATGCCTAGAAATTTGTTGTGTTACTGTGTATCCACAACACTTTTCTTCCATTACCTTTTCGATCTCATACAGCCCCCTGTATTCTAAGTTCAAAGTAGCAGAGAACTCTAGACAGACTTGACAAACAGTTTTTTCATCTTTTCATCTAAAATTACTGAAAAACATCTCACCATAGACTTCATCCTTTTGTTCAACTCAAAACTGGGCTCCACAAATCCTTCAAACTCCTCATCTTCTGTTTCTGTGTCCTCTGTGAAAATTTTCTTTAATTCATCTGTGATATACTTGGACTGAAAATGTATGTTCTGAAATGCATAAAATAAAATAAAAACAATATCCATCTTTACCAACATGGACATATCTATTACATTAAAAAGGTTGCTTGTTTTAAAAATGATAAACATATTTTTTTGCTGTAGAAACAAATATAGCTGCTGAGGTTGTATCAATGTACTTATACAATTAAACAAAGACACTATGGATTTAAGATTAATATAGCAATAGCAGAAAGAATAAACTGTGCTGAAGAATTAAAAAAAGTGGAAAATACTCCATAAAAAGCTATTTTCTTCACTTAAAGCGCATCACTACTTCTATTACTACTACTACAAGCTGCAATCCACATTTGAAGGTGGACATCATGTTGATCCATCACTTACCCTCTTTCCCAGCTCGCCTGACTGGAAGCTGTCTCTGCTGTCTTCAGATGATGAGGTTTCCATTTCCAAAGAGCTCCTAAAGCCTTTGAATTCCTCCTCTTCATCACTGGGAGTTTCAAAAATCTCTACCAGCTCTTTTGGTAGCTAAATTGTTTTGGGGGGAAATGGGAGAGAAGTAGTTTACCATTTGATTACCCTAAGAGGCTGTCAGGCAAATAAATATTGCATGTGAAGGAAATAGTTTTTCAGCAATGTTCACAGATGACATGGTACATGCAAAAAACAAAAGATGACCTCCACAATAATAGTGATAGATTTTATTTGTATTTGTTGTTGTTAGTAGTAGTGTGGTGGGTTGGCACCCTGCCCAGGATTGGTTCCTGCCTTGTGCCCTGTGTTTGCTGGGATTGACTCCAGCAGACCCCCCGTGACCCTGTGTTCGGATTCAACGGGTTGGAAAATGGTTGGTTATTAGTAGTAGTCCACAGTTCTTCAGGCTGATCCTCCAATTGGCTGTGAACCACCCAATCTCACTGAGATTGCACAGGTGGTGAACCAGCTGGGGGTAGGGAAGGATGCAGGGATCTGTGGTAAACAGGGTGAACTTCTCCAGACAGTTGGTAAAGCTGTCATCCTGGCATTGCAAGAAATCTTTGCTTCCATTTGGGAGATCAACTTCATCCCAACTGACTGGAAAACAGGACTTCTTGTCCCTATCTGGAAAGGAAAGGGTGATCGCCTGGATTGCAACAACTACAGGGGTATAACACTGCTCTCAGTGCTGGGTAAGGTCCTAGCTAGAGTTTTCCTCAATAGGATTCATGATCATTTTGCTCACCTAACAGCAATCTGGTTTTACGCCAAAGAAGAAGTCCACTATTGTCCGCATCCTGGTACTGAGAGTTCTCATGGAGAACAAATATCGGCAGAAAACAGATTGTAATACCAATGCTGCCTTAAAGTGTTTGACTCAGTTGATTGAGCTGTCCTGTGGGATGTCATGAGACTTTGTGGGATCCCCGGAAGTTGCTGGATATCAAGGCACTATCATACACTAGTACTGTGTGTGCTATGCACAGTGAAAGCAGAACCTCTGTGTTTTTCACAGTTGATTCTGGGGTTCGTCAGGGGTGTGTACTTGCTCCTACTCTGTTCAGTGCTTGCAAGGACTGGGCAGAGTGGTGGGGTCCAGCGGCTGTGGGGCATCTGTTCATGAAGAAAGATTCACTGATCTTGACTTTGCCAACGATGCAAAGATCTTCTCTCAGTCAATGGAGGCTCTTTTCGGGGCTCCTGAGATACTGAGTGACGAGTCCGAGTGTCTCGATAAAAAAACATCCAGGATTCCAATGACCTCTTGGCCACAGCCATCAGCAGTGTGTCTGTCTGCAGAGAGAGTGTCGACCTTGTCGAGAGTTTTACTTACTTTGGCAGTGACATTCTTGTAACTCTTCCTAAGAAGTCAGCAAACGGACTGGGAGAGCATGGGAGCTCATGAGGTTGCTAGAAAGGGGTGTGTGGCGCTCCCGATATCTTTGCAAAAGGATGAAGGTCCAAATCTTTAGATTCCTGGTGCTTCCTATTTTGTTATATAGTTGCAAGACATGGAAGCTGTCCAGTGACCTGAAATGAAGACTGGGCTCCTTCCGTACTGTGTCTCTTTGGAGAATCCTTGGTTACCACTGGTTTAACTTTGTGTTGAACAAGTGGTTGCTCAAGGAGTCAAGAATGAGGCACATTACCTGCATTGTGAGGCAGCATCAGTCACAGCACTACAGCCATGTGTCGCGATTCTCCGAAGGTTATCCGGCTCACAGAATCCTCATTGTTGAGGACCCAAGCAGCTGGATCGTAACACCTGGCGGAGGCAGATAAACGGTTAGGGGGGGTGCCAACCAAGATACCAAGCTGTTTTGTTGTGTGGTGGGTGCAGCAACATGCCCTACTAGTACATGCTCCCCAACCTGACCCGACGTGTTCTGTTGGGAGTAATGTTGTTGCTGTTTGTTATATTTCTGTAGAAAGTCAAATTTGCCCTTGGAAATAACAATATACGTCCCAAATCTATATTGAAAACCTCTTAAACCAAACTTTATAGTTTATCGTAAATCTTTTTTTTTTTCAGAATTTTAAATCAAGTCATTAATTATATAAATAAGTGATTAAGAAATATCTTTAGAGCATACTATTTTTTAATTTAGTGAAACTAATTACAGATATGATGCACTACAAATGAAGTTCATTCACTTACCCAGAAAGTCTGTTACCATGACTCAAAGTCTCTGCAATGTATTCCTTGTTTTATGGTATGTATGTGGTCGGTGCTTAAACATTGGGCACTGGGGTTTAAAGACGCGCAGCATGCACTCTCCTATTTGGTATTACAATCTGTTTTCTTCTGCTCTTGCCCACTCGCCATGCACCCCCTCTATCGCATGGTGCTGGGACAGGCCTGAAGTGTTGCTGATAAAGTAACTTGAGTCTGCCTGCTTGTTTGTTTTATTCTTTGTATGAAAGTATGCTATATAAATAAATGCTGTTGTTGATGATAATGATGATATAAACAATAAATTGTTGCTTTTAGTCATTTTTATTCAAAGTGTAAAATGGGGGGAAAAAAGTAAAAACAATTCTGAAACTACATTCAGCTAGATATGACCCATTTACGCAACGGAGAGTGCGACAGTTCTTGGTTGACGTGCATGGCACTTGAATCTGCCATACAGCAAATGCCAAGAAGTAATTGATCAGCTTAAAAATACTGAGGGATTCTATATACAGTACTTTGAAATGGAGGTACTAAAACAACACAAAAAGCAATGTCGCCACTCCAGAAGGAAATAAAAGGGAAAAAATAACTGTTAGAGCTCAAATCCTTCCGTTTTAACAACAGCATTTTAAAACCTCACTTTTTTTTATAAAAGGTAAAATGTTATACAATATACCACACAGCTTATTGTGTATCATGTAACTTAT
The DNA here is from genome assembly GCF_016835505.1 of Polypterus senegalus. Lineage (NCBI taxonomy): Eukaryota > Metazoa > Chordata > Cladistia > Polypteriformes > Polypteridae > Polypterus > Polypterus senegalus. Next base: position 53,177,322 of record NC_053168.1, on the reverse strand, counting down.
TCACTGTTTCTTGCTTCATTTCTTTCTTTATTTATTATTTTTTTTTCCTTTCTTTTTCCTATTTCTTTTCGTAATTTCGTTTATATTGTATATATGTATCTTTCTTAATATGTTTTATTTTTTCTTACCCCCATTTCCCTCTTAAGGCTTTGCCCTTTACAGGCCACAGTTGTAAATAAGAAACATGTTCTTAATCTGTCTTGCCTGGTTAAATAAAGCTAAATAAAATAAATAAAAAATAAATAAATAAAATTGTGTTCACTATATTATGTCCTGAAGCACAGAAAGCTTTGACACTTTTTTCTTAGTCTTTAAACCCATCCTACACAATCTCACTAAAGTATGCTTTCTCTCTACTTTCTTCGGTCACTGCTTTACTATAACCTCGCCGCTACTTTCATGCCTGTGTTATAAAAGGTGCCACCGGCAGTGAGGGTGAGCTCGCAGGATTTGTAACTTCAGATTGTGGGTGTTATTAGAGGACCAGCGAGGAAGCGTTTCAGAACAAGTTTTACCAGGGTCCCTCGGAGGTCAGTGTGTTGTTCACATTTGATTTATAGAACCGACCTGCAAGTTGACAATGAGGCTGTGTTGAAGCTTTGTTTTCTTCATAAAGCTCACTGTGATTTAAGGTAAGAGCAGGAGGAGGTGGGCGTAGGCGCCAACAGTTGTTAAATTTTTTTTGACCGGTTTTCAACCTCAAATCGGTTAAAAGTGTTTTCATTCATCCTTATTTGTAAATACCCATAACCATGTGGCTTTCTCTATTAGGACAAATAATGCTGCCGCTCTGATATAAAAGCGTACCAGTTAAGAGACCTTTTATTAAATGCATGGATTTTTGTGGATTTGCTAAGCAGGACTATGGACTGAGACACCTCCTTTAGATGCGGGAAGCGGACAGATTTCTACCCTAGAGACCGCAAGGTCTGGCCTTCCACTTTCAATCGTCACTGTTAGGAAGAAGTTTTATTGGGGAAAAGCCCAGCACTTGAACCTCAGGACATAATCTGCACGTGTCCGTTAAAGACGTTTAGTCTCGCCACGTAACAAATTCGTCAGCTTTGTTTCTGTTTAAACACATTATATTTCTCTATTAATTGTCAGTTTACTGTATTTGGAAAAAAAAATGCAAAACTTAATTCATTATTAAAAAATGGGCAAATTCAGTTAACTAAAAGTTGCAATGTCTTGTTATGATGTGGGCATAAAGACGCCCCCTGTCTGCTCACGTGCCTCAACTCGAGGCGCTCCTTCACTGGGCACTTTAAAAGGTTTTTCCGTAGAACCTGACCAATGCTGTGCCCGAGACATGCGGCCACATCCACGCCGACTTCTTTTTGTATTCTTCCGGTCAAAGCCCACAAATACAAACACGGACGTCCCAACGTGTACGAAACAAATGCAAACTATTGTAATCCCTCGGCAAATCCAGTAAGCCATTCTGCAACACTCACCTTGGTGTACACAGGCATGTTCATGAGTTGACCTAAGCACAGAAAATACGTTCCAGTTTTCAAACAGAAAGAGGATGAATGAGTCTCTGCGCTATGTCGGAGCACATGGACCGATAATAGAATAGGGGGGGGGTGGTGGCAATGGAAATGATGTAAAACTTAACAACTTTCACAAAAGTCCACACGCACAAAATGTTAAACTCAACAAACGTTTACTGTCATTGTGGGTTTTCGCACATATAATAATGTGATCATTGTTGGGCCCCAAAAGTTAGCGCGAACTCCCCCTCCGCGTTCTGATGCTATGGTCGACTCCAGGGTATTCACAAGCGTTTCGCGGGAGAGCAGAGCAAAGCAGCGTGGCTCGAAGTCAGAAGAGACTTACGAGAGGAAGGTGAAGGTACATTTGGAAAATACCTTAATAGTGCAGTGCACATGTACTGCATCTAAACAGGGACGCATTGGAATAAAACGTGTATCGTTTGAAGAGCTTTTCAGACTTTACCTTGGTTACTAATGTTTTTCTGAAGTCGCTTCTTTATTGACGGGCGTGGACGGCTGAAGTTATCTTTGCAGTACAGGACGCCAATGTCAACCGGCAGCTCATATTCATGCCTGCGGCCACACATAGGTGGGAGGATTACCAGATTTCAAAGAAAAAAAAAGTCTTTTATTTTTGCAGAACTTGAACTGAATTTTTGTATGTACGGCATGCAGCTCTTTGAGCTGTAAGTGTTGTCCAATATAACGTACAAAGTAAACTGAATACATCTCAGTAGATGTGCTCGCAAACACATTATTGTGCGCAACACTGTTACTATGTGAAAGATTCATGTCTGTTCATAATAGTTGAAAACAGAGGATCCCGTGTAATGTACAGGGTTATGGTACAACATGTTTGTGTGCACCCCACAACACTACAACACTACTAATTTGATTTACTCAATAAAGTGTGCTGACAAAACAAAAGGAGCGCGTTGAAATACAGTCCTCATAGTAAAAAGCATTCATCCCCTTGGAAGTTTCACATTTTATAATTCAACAACGCTGCTGCCTTGCAGTTAGGAGACCCGGGATTGCTTCCCGGGTCCTCCCTGCGTGGAGTTTGCATGTTCTCCCCGTGTCTGCGTGGGTTTACTCCCTCAGTTCAAAGACATGCAGGTTAGGTGCACTGACCATTCTAAATTGTCCTTGGTGTGTGTATATGCCCTGTGGTGGGCTGGCGCCCTGCCCGGGGTTTGTTTCTTGCCTTGCGCCCTGTGTTGGCTGGGATTGGCTCCCAATTAGGATATAGCAGGTTGGATAATGGATGGATGGATAGTTCAACAACTTTTATTCACAGTGGATTAAATTTGCCTTTGTTGACAACATTAAAATACTCTTTAATGTCAAAATGAAAACATCTGCAAAGCTGTCAAAATTAATTACAAATATAAACCACAAAACAACTGACCACATGAGTATTGAACCCCTTTAATCTGACACACCTAAAAATCACTGGTGCAGCCAATTGGTTTTAAAAGTCACAGAATTCACCTGTTTGTAGTCAAGGGGTTTCATTTGATTGTAGTTTAAATGCACCTCATTGGGAAGGTCCAAATTGTTTTGAGTCAGTATGGTGGCCAAACCTATACAATGAAAATAAAAGAACACTATAAGCAACTTTGAAATAGCGATTGAAAGGCACAAGCCGGGACAGATGCATGAAACCCTTGGGTTCTTGTTCAAACATTTGTTAGATCATTTAGAAATGGCACAACCATAAATCTGACAAGAGCAGGTTGTATATGAAAACTGAATGACTGTGTAACAAGAAGACTAGTGATGAATGGAGGAGGACACCAAGAGACCTAGGATATCTCTGAAGGAGTTACAAGCTACAGCTGATAAAATTGGAGAGATTATAGCTTGGTTGTTTCACTTCTCAGAGCTTTATGGGAGAGTGGCAAAGAGAAGGCCACTGTTCAAAAAAATGCACGTGAGATCTCGAGTAGAGTTTAAAGACAAGCGGCAGATTCTGAAGTCAACAACAACATTTATTTATATAGCACATTTTCATACAAGAAAAAATGTAGCTCAAAGTGCTTTACAAAATGAAGAATAGAAAAATAGAAGACACAATAAAAAATAATAATAAGTCAACATTAATTAACATAGAATAAGTAAGGTCTGATGACGGCTGGAGAAAAAAAAAAAATCTGTAGGGGTTTCAGACCACGAGACCGCCCAGTCCCCTCTGGGCAATCTACCTAACATAAATCAAACAGTCCTCTTTGTATTTAGCGTTTTCATGGAAGGACTTGATGATGATGGTCACGTAGACTTCTGGCTTTCAGTCCATCAATGTTGGAGCATCATGATGCTTTGAGTAGGTGGTGGTGGCGCAGGCCGCCACCACAAAGAAACCGGAAAAAGAAACAGAAGAGAGAGTTGGAGTCAGTACGGATTTTAGAGCCACTATGAATAGTTATTGTGATGAACTGAACATACATAGTATCAGTATTAAGTTAAAGTGAAGTTAGGAGAAGGCCATGTTAAAGTAATGTGTTTTCAGCAGTGTTTTAAAGTGCTCTACTGTATTTGCCTGGCGAATTCCTATTGGCATGCTATTCCAGATTTTAGGTGCATAACAGCAGAAGGCCGCCTCACCACTTCTTTTAAGTTTAGCTTTTGGAATTATAAGGAGACGCTCATTTGAAGATCTAAGGTTACGATTTGGAATATAAGGTATCAGACATGATGATATATAAGATGGAGCGAGATTATTTAAGGCTTTATAAACCATGCTAGAAGAAGGTGCTATGCTCTGATGAGACCAACATTGAGCTTTATTGGTCGACAGATTAAATGGTATGTTTGAACACTGCACATTTTCAAAAATGCACCATTTCCATTCATGAGGCATGGTGTTAGCAGCATCATGCTGTGCACAGGTTTCTTTGCAGCAAGCCATGGAAGACTGTTGAGGGTAGAGGGGAAAACGATAATAGGAAATATCGGAGGAAAAATCTGGTGCAGTCTACAAGAAACCTGCGCCTCAGGAGATGACTTGTTTTCCAGCAAGACAGTAACCCCAAGCATGAAGCAGGAATGGTTTCGAAACAGTAATGTCAATGTCCTGGAATGGTAGAGCCAGAGTAAAGATCTTAATCCAGTTGAGTACTTGTGGCTGGTCTTGAAAAAGGCCGTTCACTCACAAACCCCATGAAACATGACAGCTTGAGCAGTTTTGCAAAGAAGAATGGAGATGAATTGCAGTGTCCATATGTGCAAAACTGATAGAGAGAGGCCTGTGCACACAGACTCAAGGCTGTCATGGCCCCCAAAGGTGCATTTACTAATTGTTGGCTTGAAGGGGTGATTGCTTATTCAATCAATTATTGTGTTTTATGTTTGTAATCCATTTTGATCACTTTGCAGAAATCTGTTTTCACTTTGACATTAAGAAGACTTTGTTTCTGTTGATTAATGTTGAAAAAGCCAAAGTCAATCCACTGTGATTCAATGTTGTATAATAATTAAATATGAAAACTTTGAAGAAGTGAAATACCTTTAATAAGCACTATAAGATTTACACTAGTGTCCTCTCCCGTCTTGATAATGTTTCTAGCACTTGACTGATGTTAGACTTTTTGTGTGAACCTGCCAATAAGACTGAAAATGGTGCAGCTACAATAAACAGGGCTTTACCCCTCAGTTGGTGAGAATATTTTTCCATTGGCAGGAAGCAATTATGACACAAGGCAAAATAGTGTATACTCAAATAGTGGAGTTCTGAAGAAAAGTGGACAGCTGGACAACATAACTGTTTGGAAAGAGACACACATTAAGCCAGATCATTTTCTGAGTAACTAAAAGTAGAATAACTATCTGTTAGCATTGTGCAGTCTGTTGGTCAACATATGGAAAAATGCCAATGGAATATCCATCCATCCATTATCCAACCCACTACATCCTAACGGGGGTCTGCTGGTGTCAATCCCAGCCAACACAGGGCGCAAGGCAGGAAACAAACCACAGGCAGGGCACCAGCCCACCACAGGGCACACACACACACCAAGCACACACACTAGGGACAACTTGCATGTCTTTGGACTGTGGGAGGAAACCCACGCAGACACGGGGAGAACATGCAAACTCCACGCAGGGAGGACCCGGGAAGCAAACCCACTGCGCAACCATGCCGCCCGCCAATGGAATATTTATATCCTATTCATCATTGTCAAATCATGCCTGAAACCATCTCTAAACTTCATTATTCAGAAAGTCTGATCTGTTTTATGGCGGTGTGCTGGCGCCCTGCCTGGCGTTTATTCCTGCCTTGAGCCCTGTGTTGGCTGGGATTGGCTCCAGCAGACCCCTGTGACCCTGTGTCAGGATATAGCGGGTTGGACAATGACTGACTGATCTGTTTCACACATCCGTCTGTCTAGTTCTCTTTGAACTGCTGAACCTGAATAGCACGTGGTTCATAGATTTTACTGTACAATTTATTTGGGCCTCCTCTTATATGACTGGTTCAATTCCATTCGGTAACATGGGAACAGGGTGAGGCCTCTCTGAAATAAATGTACAGTTGTACTTGAGAGTTTGTGAACCCTTTCGAATTTTCTATATTTCTGCATAAATATGACCTAAAACATCATCAGATTTTCACTCAAGTCCTAAAAGTAGATAAAGAGAAACCAGTTAAACAAATGAGAGAAAAATATTATACTTGGTCATTTATTTATTAAGGAAAATAGTTGAATATTACATATTTGTGAGTGGCAAAAGTATGTGAACCTTTGCTTTCAGTATCTGGTGTGACCCCCCTTTGCAGCAATAACTGCAACTAAACGTTTCCGGTAACTTTTGATCATTCCTGCACACCGGCTTGGAGGAATTTTAGCCCATTCCTCCATACAGAACAGCTTCAACTCTGGGATGTTGGTGGGTTTCCTCACATTAACTGCTCACTTCAGGTCCTTCCCCAACATTTCGATTGGATTAAGGTCAGGACTTTGACTTGGCCATTCCAAAACATTAACTTTATTCTTCTTTAACCATTCTTTGGTAGAACGACTTGTGTGCTTAGGGTTGTTGTCTTGCTGCATGACCCACCTTCTTTTGAGATTCAGTTCATGGACAGATGTCCTGACATTTTCCTTTAGAATTCTCTGATATAATTCAGAATTCATTGTTCCATCAATGAAGGCAAGCCGTCCTGGCCCAGATGCAGCAAAACAGGCCCAAACCTGATACTACCACCACCATGTTTCACAGATGGGATAAGGTTCTTATGCTGGAATGCAGTGTTTTCCTTTCTCCAAACATAACGCTTTTCATTTAAACCAAAAAGTTCTATTTTGGTCTCATCCGTCCACAAAACATTCTTCCAATAGCCTTCTGGTTTGTCCACGTGATCTTTAGCAAACTGCAGACGAGCAGCAATGTTTTTGAGAGCAGTGGCTTTCTCCTTGCAACCCTGCCATGCACACCATTGTTGTTCAGTGTTCTCCTGATGGTGGACTCATGAACATGAACATTAGCCAATGTGAGAGAGGCCTTCAGTTGCTTAGAAGTTACCCTGAGGTCCTTTGTGACCTCGCCGACTATTACACTCCTTGCTCTTGGAGTGATCTTTGTTGGTCGACCACTCCTGGGGAGGGTAACAATGGTCTTGAATTTCCTCCATTTGTACACAATCTGTCTGACTGTGGATTGGTGGAGTCCAAACTCTTTAGAGATGGTTTTGTAACCTTTTCCAGCCTGATGAGCGTCAACAACTCTTTTTCTGAGGTCGTCAGAAGTCTCCCTTGCTCGTGCCATGATACACTTCCACAAACATGTGTTGTGAAGAGCAGACTTTGATAGATCCTGTTCTTTAAAGGACACAGGGTGCCCACTCACACCTGATTGCCATCCCATTGATTGAAAACACCTGACTGTAATTTCACCTTCAAACTAACTGCTAATCCGTGAGGTTCACATACTTTTGCCACTCACAAATATGTAATATTCAATCATTTTCCTCAATAAATAAATGACCAAGTATAATATTTTTGTCTCATTTGTTTAACTGGTTTCTCTTTATCTACTTTTAGGACTTGAGTGAAAATCTGATGATGTTTTAGGTCATATTTATGCAGAAATATCGAAAATTCTAAACAATTCACAAACTTTCAAGCATCACTGTATTAAATAAGGCCTGTGTCCCTTAGCAGGTGCTTCATCTAAACCCCTCTCAGCAGCAGCTATCTGGAACTTACATTTAGAACCATAATGGAAGTTCTGATTTCTAGACGCCTATGATATAGAGAGTTTCTAACAGTGGTCAGTCTTTTAGGTACAATGAAGTAAGTCTCTGCAGGCCCATTACTACTTGTACCGCTTATGCTTGTGCTGTACAAAGCTGACTAAGGAGGACATCAGTAAGAGCTCATCTCAAGCAGTAACTGAACAAGCCATTCACATTGGGATGAGGTGGGGTGAAATGAATTTTAATAACTCCTAACAGATGATACAGAAATTCAAAAGGAACATACTAGTCAGTAAATATAGCACAAGAAACCCCCTGCTTTATTAGATACTCTTACATAAACAAAATACAGCGGAATTCTCACTTTCTGAGCAAACTGTAATCATCAGCCTTCTCTTTAGCAAATCCATTCCCAGTATTGCATATTGTTATGAACTTCCTGTTCAAAAAATATCTTCCTGAGATAACAAACTATTTAAACTCGCCTTGCCAGCCCAGACAACAATTAACTCAAGCAGGAGTTTGGCTGGCCTAACTTTACTGCTCTGTACTTCTAATTTAAGCAGCTTAATACCTCATTAAGTAAAGATTCCTGAGGCCTGTACCATTTAACTACCGTCAAGATTATGTTTTTAGTTTTTTTTTTTCCTTTTAGAAGCAACATTGTGTTAGAATGTTGGCTGGGGATTCATAGGCAAAAAGTGAACCTCGGACCCATGGTATCTACTTATCTTCTTCCCTATTTGCAGTCCCTGACCTTGAGCTCTTCCTTCCCAACTCTTCTACAAATTCTTTGTTGTACTTCTGTGCTAGCTCCAATCTGCTTTACAGAATGAAAATCAGCTCTTCATACTAGGTGTCTCTTCATCTCTGAGTTCTAATATTAGACAGTGTTCTGTGATTGATTTGGACACTCAACACCTTCCCCAAAACTGCAATGGACTCCAACACATTAGGCAGTTCTGGGTAGTAGCAAAGAGTTTAAGGTTTTTACCCAAAGGTTCGGTTCCTGCCTCTGTCTGATTGTGTGACCCTGAGCAAGTCACTTCATCTGCCTGCATCCTAACTTTTAAAAACTAAAAAAAGTCCGTAAACAGTGATAACGTATCCTGAAGGCTAAAGGTGTCAACCAAATATTAGCACACCATTTTAAAAATCTCAAACCATTTCTGACTTCATTAAAAAATCACATATGCTGTAGCTTCTTCCAAACTCTTTCGTTAAAAGGCCATCTGCTGAGTCTACAAATTTCCCAGTTTGTGTTCATTATAAAATGATGTGCTGCCAGCTAATACTGCGCTGAAAAATCAAGAGAATCCTAAGGCATATCTGTATAATGAATTCTGAAATCTCTTTGAGCCATCTTCACTATTAGATAGATAGATAGATACTTTATTAATCCCAAGGGGAAATTCACATAATCCAGCAGCAGTATACTGATACAAAGAAACAATATTAAATTAAATAGTAATTAAAAATGAAAAAAATAAAATTAATGTTAGCATTTACTCCCCCGGGTGGAATTGAAAAGTCGCATAGTGCGGGGGAGGAACGATCTCCTCAGTCTGTCAGTGGAGCAGGACAGTGACAAAAGTCTGTCATTGAAGCTACTCCTCTGTCTGGAGATGACACTGTTAAGTGGATGCAGTGGATTATTCATGATTGACAGGAGTTTGCTTAATGCCCGTCGCTCTGCCACAGATGTTAAACTGTCCAACTTTAATCCTACAATGGAGCCTGCCTTCTTAACAAGTTTGTCCAGGCGTGAGGCGTCTTTCATCTTTATGCTGCCACCCCAGCACACCACCGCATAGAAGAGGGCACTCGCCACAACCGTCTGGTAGAACATCTGCAGCATCTTACTGCAGATGTTGAAGGATGCCAACCTTCTCAGAAAGTATAGTCTTCTCTGACCTTTCTTACATAGAGCATCAGTATTGGCAGTCCAGTCCAATTTGTCATCCAGCTGCACTCCCAGATATTTAAATGTCTGCACCCTCTGCACACAGTCACCTCTGATGATCACAGGGTCCATGAGGGGCCTAGGCCTCCTAAAATCCACCACCAGCTCCTTGGTCTTGCTGGTGTTAAGGTGTAAGTGGTTTGAGTCGCACCATTTAACAAAGTCTTTGATTAGTTTCCTATACTCCTCCTCCTGCCCACTCCTGATGCAGCCCACAATAGCAGTGTCATCAGCAAACTTTTGCACATGGCAGGACTCCGAGTCGTATTGGAAGTCCGATGTATATAGATTGAACAGGACCGGAGAAAGTACAGTCCCCTGCAGTGCCCCTGTATTGCTGACCACAATGTCAGACCTGCAGTTCCCAAGACTCACATATTGAGGTCTGTCTGTAAGATAGTCCACAATCCATGCCACCAGGTGTGAGTCTACTCCCATCTCAGTCGGCTTGTCTCTAAGGAGCAGAGGTTGGATGGTGTTGAAGGCACTAGAGAAGTCCAAAAACATAATTCTTACAGCACCACTGCCTCTGTCCAGGTGGGAGAGGGATCGGTGTAGCATATAGATGATGGCATCCTCCGCTCCCACCTTCTCCTGGTATGGGAACTGCAGAGGGTCGAGGGCGTGGCGGACCTGTGGCCTCAGGTGGTGAAGCAGCAGCCGCTCCATGGTCTTCATCAGATGTGACGTCAGAGCAACAGGCCGGAAGTCATTCAGCTCACTAGGACGTGATACCTTTGGGACTGGGGTGATACAAGATGTTTTCCAAAGCCTCGGGACTTTCCCCTGTTCCAAGCTCAGGTTGAAGATGCGCTGTAGAGGACTCCCCAGTTCCAACGCACATTTTGTAATTTACTTTTGTCAGTATGAAATGCCCTGTACCAGTTTATTAGAAAAGCCCAAACACTGTACAAGTGTAGCTGTTAAGAAAAGCTGCCTGCTGTCCATTCTAAGGAATCTTGTGTGTTTCTTTTATAAAAACCAAAAATAAATGTGAAGCTGCCTAGTAACATTTTCAGAGGAAATTTACTCTCCATCTCTCCATGTTTCTACAACTCAAACCTCCCATGTTTGCCACAGCTGTAATGGTACAATTTCAGTTGCCCACAACCTTCAGAATGTAGAAGAGGAGAAGAAACATCGGCATCAATGGAGTAAACTATAAGGACTAGTAAAGGACTATTTAGATTTACTTAGTAATCATTTATAATGCAGTATTACAATCCATATAAAATTATATCTAGTATCATTATGGACAGTAAATAATACATACTGTACAAACTTGCTGTATCTTATCTAGGAAGAGATAAGCAAAATACTGTATGTACTGTATATCAGTGTGATTATAAGCATAGATATTGAAAAATCACCATACACTGCTGTCATCTGAAATATAACACTACAAAACCTCAAAAGTGTTTGGGACTAACAGTGACAGCCAAAGGGGAATGCAAAGGAAGATATACACGTCTAGCAGCCACACTGAACCATTTTAGCAAGCCCAGAGTTGGACAAGCCTGTCCAGATTTGAAAACCAAGCTGAACGTTTCTGCTTGTGACACCCACTGCCTGTTTTGTTCATAGAAAGCCGAAGGAAGGAATAAGCAATGCAGTGCTGTTTTATTACAAGGCTCACTCACAGTAAAGCCCGTGAATTTAAAGTCGCCAGTTGGCCTGCTATACATGCCTTTGGGAGATGCAAGAAAAACTTAAACGCCAAAGGAAACCCCACATTTACATGAGGAGAACGTGAAAACTCTGAACATCCAGTGACCAGGCTGATTCTAACTCCGGCTACAGGAGATCAGACTGGCAACCATGCAATCATTTTGCCACTGTGCTGCCAACATTAAATATGGTATTTATGAAAAAAATAAAAAGATGAAAAGGAGATTTGAGATTCAGCTAATGAAGGGGTTAAGAGAAAGAAGAATAAGACATCTAGCCTTGACCAGGAAAGACAGCAAGTAGAAATGTAGATAATTATGAAACGTTTCAAAACACATGTGGTGCATACGGGGCATATGTTCAAAGGCTGTCTGGCCTAGCAATTACTACTTGATGAAAATAAAAAACGTTTGAGAAATAATAGAAGCTGTATCAGATCAGACGAAGACAATAAGAAAATACATTTTTTACTTCGGTTAATCAGTAGGTTAATCAATTTTAGAGGTAACTACTGTGTTTTGTAATAAAATATGAGAAAATAATTGAACAGAAGTTAGCAGCTAATAACTTTATGATATTGCAGTACTGTTGAATGCTAAGGTGTCTAATAAAAAAAAGAAATATATAAGAAAACAATAGAACTTCCAGGTGCATTACTATAATTATAGACTTAAAATGGAAGTAGTATAAATAGGGTTAAAAATGTTCTAGAAAAACAAATTACATTTTATTTAATCCATATGGGATATGGATGATAATAAACCTTATACCAAAAAAAAAAAAATGGATAAGCAGTAATACTACTGGATCAAGAATGCAAGATATTTGTAAGAATACTATCAGACAGATTAAGCGAGACAACCGGAGACATCATAAACCAAAACCTGACATGTGCAGTTTCAGGAAGGAAATGATAATTCATGTATGCAATAACATTTGCAGAGAAAAGGAAACAGGCACTGTACATCATTAGTCTAGCCTTGCAAAAAATTTTCAAAAAAGTAACGTGACTATATAATGTGTGATTACTTGAAAAATGCACGGTGTTTTATTGAAATACTGCATATTTAAATATGTCGAGCAAATTAGAAATTAGAACTGTATAAAGTTATGAACTTCTAATAAGCGCTAGATTAAAGCAGGGTTGTGCCCTGTTTTGTTACTGTTTTTGAATGTTGTATAAAAGAGATTCGGAAGGCAGAGACCAGCAAACAAACTCAGACATTCAGAAATCTGCCTAATCCAGTTCAGGGTTGGGGGAGTTGGAGCCTATCCTGGCAGCACTGAGCACAAGGCGGAAAATAACCCTGGGTAAATTTATTGCAGGGCACACTGACATTGGGGCCAGTGTGGCAGTGCCAATGAACCTGGCACATGTAGGTTTGGGAATGTAGGTGGAAAAACCCATGAGAAGGCATGCTGAACCACTGCACTACTCGAAATGTAATTCAATTTTACGGATAAATGAATACAAAAAGGTGGGTTTACAATGGGAATACAGCTAAGATTAGTGGCACAGTGCTGCAGTTGTTGGTGGTTGCTGGGTTTAAAATCTGTCTGTGAGGTGTTTATACATTCTCACAATGATCTTGGGGGTCTTCTCCTAATACTGTATAAAATAACATGCATGTTAGGTTAGTTGGAGATCTTCAAATGGCCCAATATGAACCACAGCAGACTGGGTTTGTCCCTGTATTGCTGTCAGTGCCTCCAGTGACCAAGATGGATAAAGCAGGTTTGAAAATGACATTTTATGTTAAACTAGCTGTGTGTGGTCTTCGAACTAAAAGCAACCTGAAGACTCCCTAGCAGTTTTACTATATCTGTGACCTTGGAGAGGCGTCTGCTAACCCTTAAGAATTACCCAGGGCAGAGGATGTGGACCCACCTGTGCTTGCTGCCCCATTGGCTTTCGTAAGAAGACAGTGACGATACCACATCTTAGCTGTATCACTGGCATATGAGTCCCATTAATCATCCATCCATTATCCAACCCGCTATATCCTAACTACAGGGTCATGGGGGTCTGCTGGAGCCAATCCCAGCCAACACTGGGCGCAAGGTAGGAAACAAACCCCGGGCAGGGCGCCAGCCCACCGCAGAATAGTAATCATTGTCTCGAAAAAAAAAACTCCAGATAGACAATGTTTTAGTGAAAACCTCAAGCCATGCCCTCTGTTGTTGAAGTGTTTCACTTGCACATTTCTGAGTCGCGGTGTTGGCTTCGTTTCATATTTTTGTATGTAAATCTTTGTTAACAACGTAGTGCTTTGTTTGTTTGACTGAGATTTGTGCTCAGCATATTTTTTTTTTTTTTGCTTCATGTTCATTTTTTTCTTTCTGGATTTGACCCCTCCTAGTTTTCTGTTTAGGGCGGCACGGTGGCGCAGTGGTAACGCTGCTGCCTCGCAGTTAGGAGACCCAGGTTCGCTTCCCGGGTCCTCCCTGCGTGGAGTTTGCATGTTCTCCCGTGTCTGCGTGGGTTTCCTCCGGGCTCGGTTTCCTCCCACAATCCAAAGACATGCAGGTTAGGTGGATTGGCGATTCTAAATTGGCCCTAGTGTGTGCTGGGTGTGTTTGTGTGTGTCCTGCGGTGGGTTGGCACCCTGCCCAGGATTGGTTCCTGCCTTGTGCCCTGTGTTGGCTGGGATTGACTCCAGCAGACCCCCGTGACCCTGTTCGGATTCAGCGGGTTGGAAAATGGATGGATGGATAGTTTTCTGTTTATGTTTTCATCTCCAGATCCTCTTTCCTTGTCTTTCGGCCTACCAGTTTCCATCTTTGGCAGAACACTTTCAGTATAGTCTCCCTAAAGTACATTTCTATTACAAGTTCATTTCTTGTTTTATCAATAATCTCTCTATTATAATAAAAAATCCTAGGACCAGATGAGACTTTTTAGTCTGGGACGAGACGTGACTTTTTCAGAGAGATACTTTCATGTCCCGCAGGACACGACTTTGTGCCAAGAGATTTGACCATGCCCGGGGCTAGAAATAAAAGACAAAGAGTAGATGACAAAGTAGAATGTTGTAAAGAATTCAAAAACATTGGCGTGGTACATATGCAGAGCAGGTTAGAGATAATGAAAGTACTGAAATTCGAAAGTCTCAAAAAAATGATAGGAAAGGTTGCATTAGCGTAAACAAACGGAAATGAAGAAAATCGGAAAAAAGAGATCAAATATATTGTTCAGATTTAAACTTTAAGTTGGAGACTTGTAGATCTTGTAATTCGTGTTGCCATCAGGGAAAAGTAGTGTTGCTTCCCAATGAAGAGGCGTATCCGCGAGAATTAAAAGATTTGTTATTTGGTAGTTAGTTGGTGGTCTGCAACTTATATGTAGCTGGAAAAATAATCCTTGGATAGAAAACGGCTGGGCACCACTGTTTTAGAGGACCCTTCAACAACTCCAGCTTGCTGAAGTTAAATAATAAGCAAGAAAAAATGGTTCTATGCACACAACCAAATATACAACGTAACGACTGAAAAGAAGACAAATCATGGCTTTACAGTGGGCAAGTCATTAGGATGCAATGGAAGGGCCTCACAACTTGGTTAACATTATACAGTACATCACTCTTATTATAGAAAGGTGAAAAAAGTGTTACTCTGGTGGCCTTTATCTAATATTAGATTTTAATTGTAAGCCAAAAACAGTCAGTGTCATAAATTTGCATTAACATAGGAAATCAGCAAGGGGGCAAATATGCTTTTCACAGTGCTATGTTTTGGTTTTAATCTAATATATTGTTATAAAGTAAGACTTATTTAAAGGTTAGCACTTAGTAATGAAAAATGCCAAAGCAGGTAGGCAGAAGAGTAATTTCCAGTTATAACAATAGCAACAATTGTGAATGTTGTTAGATAACAGGTGCATAATTTAGCAGTCAAGTGCATTTAGCAATAGAATAAAGACTGCCAAAATGATTACCAGCTGTATTTAAATGTTAGATGCAGCAGACAGCTCTGAAGCGGCTCCCAAAGCTATTAGCATGCCTTTTTTTAGTTACTCTCTTACATCAGATCCTTAGTGAGCAACCTTCATTTGCTGCTTTTGAAAATCAGGCAGTGAAATGGGGGTAATTGATAAACTGCTACAGAATGACGGCTAAATATTGTGACAAGATTTTAGGGCCTAAGAGGGGCCTGTCAAACTGCCTATATGGGTCACCAAGTTAACTAAGGCATCTGACATTCAGATAAGTGTAGTGGCTGTCGGAAGAATCAGTGTTTTCCTTATTATTGTTGTTTTAATGGACAGCAGGCCACATCTGTACAGTTTCTAAACACTGCATGGGCAAGCAGTGCGGTTTACTGACCCCGAAGCTGCCCCTGAGTTAATGCACTTGCAGGTGCCCATTCAACACTCCTGGCCTAGTTTGTGATTGAGAGGTGATGTGCTTGGTGTGTGCTCTACTCCTTGTTGTAAAAGAGAAATCGATTCTTGGTTGACTTACCTAATTTAAAAATGTGTGTAGGCCTTGCAGACTTAAAAAAGTCATCGGACACGGATAGGTTTGAATTTTGGGAGGTAACCATTTAACATAAGCATAATGTGGACATGTAATAATGGAAGCAACACAAAGAAAGGAGCACGAGACAGGTATGCTGTGTTCCATGGTGGTCTTTTCAGTTATTGTGGCTGTGCACATTTAATTTTATGATATCGTTGCTAACATTTAAGTGTGTTTCTATTCAAATTTCTGTAACTATGAAAAAACGCAGAAGCAAGAATCCTAGCTAGCTATTATTGTAAAATTTAAGTTTCTTTGTTCACTTCTAGTTTAGTGGTTTAGAACAATTTTTAGACTTCTAAAGGTACAGTTATTTAGCTCCCCTTTACATTTTAGGCTAATTGTAGATAAATATATTAACATTTATGCATTATGTACATTGTGGTCACACAATATAGCCAATTTAATAGTAATGTTTGTCTTGTACAGTATATTCAAACTTTTTGCTTTTGGATGATATTATCAGACATTTCAGTCTAAAATTCTTTTGCAGTGCTAATGACACAGAATTATGTTTCTTTTTTCTGAGTCACTTGGGATTGCAGATCAGTTTATTCTGAAAATGTACTTTTTAATTATAAACCCAGTGCACTATCACAAATATGCTGGAGATAAAACCAAAAACAGGGCGGTATGGTAACACAGTTGTAGTGCTGCTGCCTTGTCGTAAGGAGACCTGAGTTCACACTGGCGCTCTCAGTGTGGTGTCTGCACGTTCCCTCTTTGGCCGTGTGGGTTTCCTCTGGGTGCTCTAGTTTGCTCTCACAGTCCTGAGACATGCAGGTTAAGTGAACTAACAGTGCTAGATTGGCATCAATGTATGTATGTATGTGTCCAAGGACTGTGCCTGACTTGTACCCAGTGCTTACTGTGATAGGCTTCGGCGGATTGGATGATGGATGGATGGACAAAGCAAAAATTTACTGCACATCATTATATACATCCATCCATTATCCAACATGCTATATCCTAACTACAGGATCACGGGGGTCTGCTGGAGCCAATCCCAGCCAACACAAGGCGCAAGGCAGGAACAAACCTCGGGCAGGGCGCCAGCCCACTGCAATCATTATATACATACACAGAAATATACATACAAAGTATAATGTAACAGAAGGCAACGCTCTCATAACAAGTATCTTTACTCACAACAATGCCAAGAAGGCCACACTTATATTAACAAAATAAATAAAAGAAAGGGAAGAACAAGGTATGAAAACAAAAGTATCAAAAGACAGATTAAAATGAAAATCCTGCAGACTCTAGACTCAGAATGGCCCTTACATTCCACACCAAGGTTTATTGCAGTTCAATCCTTGGCATCACAATATGGATCAACAACAGCCTTCTGGGTGTCATTTATATATATTTCTGCATTCTTAAGCTTAATTTCCTAATTGTAGGGCCTGGTACTCATGGTAGCTTCCAGTATCCCAATCCTCTATAACAAAATCATACTTGTACCACAAGGAAACACTGTTCTGCCACCTAATGCTTTGGTGGACTTCTTATTCCCTTCAAACAGTTTGCTGTGATAACTGTCTTACTTCAGTGTCCAGAGAGTAATTAACAATGCAATTGTTAACTTAATATGAAGCACTCCCCCATGAGAGTTCCTTTCTTTCTCCACTATCTTGATGCCATGAATGCTTTTCACCTCTGTTAGAATTCCCTTTCCAATGCCATTTTTCCTTCATACAAATCAGTTCAACTAAATGTTCTGTATTTTTGTATAGTGTTGTTCACTAAGAAAATGTACAAGTTATAGATGTCCCAGGGGATGGTTGGGTGTCCCACCCAGGACAGTGGTGGAGTCCTTACCCAGCTGGGATGTCATAATCGAATAAGGGACTATATGGAGGCAATACTCAGTCAGGACACCTTATGATCCCAGTCCTGAATGGGATTCCCAAAGAGTACAAGAACTGGCAGGAGAGCACTGCAGGGAGCAGTTCATCCCCCATTTTAATAAGTGGCAGCGTCCCTCATGTAGTGTCCTAGTTTGGAAACGTGCAGAGTCCGGAGAAGCAGCCCTGTAGGGATCCCTGGCAGATGATTGAGGGCGCTGCCAGGGGAGTATATCACAACCCAGAAATGCTCCCAAATGGCTACGTCACCAGAAGTACTCCCAGGTCCTCAATAAAAGAGACTGCACAGTCTTATCTAAACAAGATAGAGCTGGGGCAGAGACAGGCAACACTCAACAGGAGGAGTAGCAGTGCGGTGGACAGAAACGGTGAGAGAAAAACGAAGAAACACAGGATTTAATTATTTATACAAGGTATTCTGTAATAAACACCCCTTTGATTTGAACCCAGGACTGTGTTTTTGTGTTTGTGCTTGGGGTTTTGGGCTCTGTGGTGCCCCCTAGCCTTCACAAAATTTGCACCTGTAGTGCAGAGAAATGGTTAAGCCATTCATTATTTATAATAACACAAACACAGAAATTAAGTAAGATGCACATTAAAACAGGCCAGTTTCAATTACTGTAACTATTATAAACAAATCATGACAATATCAGGGTATTAATGTTATAGTCAAGATATAGTCAGCTGACAGCAAAAGGAAGTTAAAAATACATTTCTGGGAGGTCCATAACAGACAAAGCCACAGTACTACTGTCCTAGACCAACGTTCTGCCCACCCCCTCATTCACACTCTCGACAGTCTATAGTAAGAAGGTGAAAGCCTGTCATTATTTGTCAGCTAGACAATTTTAATTACATGATTTGGGATAAAATATAAGATATCTACAGTTTGGATAAAGACGTGTCTTAAAAATAATTCTCTAAAATCATCCCAATTATTTACAAGGGCTATACATTTTTCTACATATCTGATAGCTAACTAGATTGGGAACAGAGTTTTTCCACAGAATACATCCCATCAGTACACAGTAATCTTGGTAAGATGATCAGATTTATGTTACAATTTGTTTGTTTTTTTTTTGGTCTTTGTAGTACATTGATATGAAGTTTAAGTTCCTATTTAATTACTCAGATTTTTGTAAACTGATATATTAGTGCAGCAATAAGATGGGGCATTTCATTATCTGATCATTTAGCCTTAGTGTTGAAACCCATAAAATGCTCGGGAGGCTTTTTACTTTTGCTACTGGATTGACATACTTTGGAATTCTAGCATTCTAGACAGTGGAATTGCCAGCTATGAACTGTTTATTAACCTGAACACTGAGTTCTGTGCGGGGCGGACTAAACGTGGACTTCTTATTGTCCCCGTCACACTGTTACTCAATAGCCCTGTGCTGCTGACTTTGCAATGCACTGAGTGCAATGGTGCCTGGAGAAAGTGAAGCCAAAACAATAACAAACCAATCCAATCTAGTTTTTGTTTTGTTTAATGCCTATCAAGTTTCTAGCAGAGTCCTCCAAACTGTTTATTTTTCCTCCACCAAGCCTAAGATAACTATGCATTTTTGACCGGTAATGCTGTGTTCGGATTCAATGGGTTGGAAAATGGATGGATGGATGGATGCTAGAAGAGCTGAACTGTACAAACTGCAGGACATACAACATGTAAACAGGTAGTGAACAATCAGAGCTTATGTTTACTGTCAAGTCCATCTTCTACTGGTTTTTTTATGCTCTTAGTAAAGTTTAAAGAGAAAGTACAACTGGTGTGTTGTGAGATGCCCAGTCTCAGGCTTTGCCTTCCAAATGATTGACACGTGTTCTGCTTGTTCATTACACCTAGTTGGCAGTCAGCTTAAGTTGGCTTTTTGCTCCTGATACTTTCCTATTTGGATTAGCTTGATTAGCTCAGCTATCTGTATATTCACTAAGCAATATTTAAAAGTTCACAAGCAATAGCTTAGATATATTTAAGACTTTTCTATGCTGCTGCCTCCACTCCTGCAGGAAAGAAATGAAGCCAAGCAAGGGTCACTTTTCTCTTTAAAATTTATAATAGTCTGGAAAAATGAAAAAAATATTACTCTCCCAGACTTTAAACAAGTCATCAGTATAGCAATAAAAAACAATAGTTTTTCATTATAATTGTAACATGGATGCATGGAGTTTTCTTCAAATTTTATGACATAAGGATTAATAAAATTAGGAGTAAAAGCTGGGCTCATAATAACACCTGTATAGTGTTGATTGCCAGGATCACACAGATAATATTCTGTTCTTTCATTGTATTGTTTAATTATTATTTTACTGTTGCAATGTCACCATCAGCCTTATTTATTAAGATATTTGTTTCTTGAGCACTGCCATTTTGTTATATTTGTTCATAGTCACCATGGAATACCATTTTAATCTTTGATTTGTAATTGTCTTGACTGTAATCATTGTGTCTGCAATCCTTTTTTAATTTTCATTTTATTCTGTTTAATTTGTAAATTCATGTATCTCTTATCTATAGTCAGCTTGCTTATTTACAGTATACATTGCTTGCATATATAAATATATATATATATATATATATATATATATATATATATATGTGTGTGTGTGTGTGTGTGTGTGTGTGTGTGTGTGTGTGTGAATGATGCCCAAACACAGGCAGACACGTTTAATATTCTTCTTTACACAGCAGCACCACCCAATGCTCTAAACAGCTATAATTAGCTCACAATTTCTTTGTTTCTCTTTTCCTTTCTTTTCTCTTCTCTTCCACTTGCGAGCTCCATCATCTGCCTCCTGACTCTGGCTCCCCGAATGCAGTGAGGCGGCCCTTTTTATGTTGCACCTGGAGCTCCAGGTGTGCCCTGATGAACTTCCTGCAGCACTCCCTGGTGTGGCAGAAGTACTGCCATCCAGAGCTTCGGGATTGTCCAGGCGCCCCCTGGCAGTAGCCACCACGGACCCCAACAGGGTTGAGATTCCAAGCTCCCAATTTCGTGGCCCTGATGTAATCCAGGATTGCTGCCCTTTTGCACCCTGGGGAAAATATTTCCCATCTCCCGGTCCTTCCCTTCTTCAGGTATCCTGGCGAGGCAAGGTCCCTGGTCATCTGCCACTATATATATATATATATATATATATATATATGTATATATTGTGAACTGGGACCGGGACACAGGCAGACAGACAACATAGTTCCACCACACACCGTTTATTTACAAGAATATTTACAAATTGCGCTCACGTGCACCCCCAGTGCCTCTGCACCGTTCCCCCAAATGTCCAGGCCACACAAGTCCAATGCCTTTCTCCTGGCCGCCTCCTGTCCTCTCTCCAGTTCTGTCCTCTTCCACCTGACATCCACTGCTGACTGGAGGGAGACGGCCCCTTATATGGGAACCCGGATGGGCTCCAGCTGCTTCCCGGCAATCAGTCATAGCCGAATGTGTGGCGGAAGTGCCGGCTGCGCACCCGGAAGCCGTCCGGGTGTCCCCTGTCGTCTTCCCTCCAGCACTTCCTGGTGTGGCGGAAGTGCTGGGCTCCAGGGATATGCAGGCATTGGGGCACCACCTGGCACCACCCTCCTCCAGACCGAGAGGGGGCGTCCGTCCTGGTTATGCTGGAGGCCTCGGGTAGAGGGCTTGGAAGCCCAGCCCTGTGGGGACTCATGGCCACCGCCAGGCAGCGCCCCAGTGCCTTATTATCCCGGGAGCCAGGCACTTCTGCCACACCAGGAAGTGCCGGGGGGAAGACGACAGGGGACACCCGGACGGCTTCCGGGTGCGCAGCCGGCACTTCCGCCACACGGGGTGTGTCCGCGGGAGATTGCCAGGAAGCAGCTGGAGCCCATCCGGGTTCCTATAAAAGGGGCCGCCTCCCTCCAGTTAGGAGTGGAAGTCGGGTGGAAGAGGACGGAGCTGGAGTGAGGACTGGAGGGCCAGGAGGAAAAGAGGCACAGGACTGTGTGGCCTGGACATTGGGGGAATCAGTGCAAGAGGCACTGGGGTTTATGCACGTGACTTATTTGTGTAAATATTGTAAATAAACAGTGTGTGGTGAATTTAAGATGCCCTTATGTGTGTGTCCGGGTCAAAGTTCACAATATATATATATATATATATATATATATATATATATATATATCTAGTGAACTGGACGCTGTATAGTGCCCAACCTGGCACAGATTGACACAGAGGCACATGTAAAAACACACAAGACTTTTATTCTTCTTCATCTGTGGGGCACGTCTTGCCCAAGAACCCCACAGGCAATACACAGTCCCAAAAGCACTTAACTCAACACAAACAACCCTTCTTCTTGCACCACCACTCCTCCCAGGCAACCTCGTCCTCTTCCTCCCAATTCTGGCTCTGAGTGGTGGTTGCCGGTCCTTTTTAAAGCCCACCTGGAAGTGCTCCAGTTGCTTGATCACCTGTTCCTGATTGAACTTCCTGGCGGAGCTTTAGAGTTGTCCATGCTGGCTCCGGGATCCATGCAGCACCCCCTGGTGGCCACCCCAGATCCCATCAGGGCTGTGGAGAAATCCATCTCCCATGGAGCCCTGTGGGAAACTGCGGCACCATCGTCTGCCAGGGAGCCTGCCACCAAGCGTCTTGGGGGAGGTTCTGAGGAGCCTATGGATGCTCCCCCAGAACATATGTAGAAGGGGCATCCTGGCCGGGCATGGGACCCAGCCACCCGCCACAAAATATATATATATACTGCTCAAAAGAATTAAAGGAACACTTTTTAATCAGAGTATAGCATAAAGTCAATGAAACTTATGGGATATTAATCTGGTCAGTTAAGTAGCAGAGGGGGTTGTTAATCAGTTTCAGCTGCTGTGGTGTTAATGAAATTAACAACAGATGCACTAGAGGGGCAACAATGAGATGACCCCCAAAACAGGAATGGTTTAACAGGTGGAGGCCACTGACATTTTTCCCTCCTCATCTTTTCTGACTGTTTCTTCACTAGTTTTGCATTTGGCTACAGTCAGTGTCACTGTTGGTAGCATGAGGCGATACCTGGACCCTACAGAGGTTGCACAGGTAGTCCAACTTCTCCAGGATGGCACATCAATACGTGTCATTGCCAGAAGGTTTGCTGTGTCTCCCTGCACAGTCTCAAGGGCATGGAGGAGATTCTAGGAGACAAGCAGTTACTCTAGGAGAGCTGGAGAGGGCCATAGAAGGTCCATAACCCATCAGCAGGACCAGTATCTGCTCCTTTGGGCAAGGAGGAACAGGATGAGCACTGCCAGAGCCCTACAAAATGACCTCCAGCAGGCCACTGGTGTGAATGTCTCTGACCAAACAACCAGAAAGACTTCATGAGGGTGACCCAAGGGCCCCATGTCCTCTAATGGGCCCTGAGCTCACTGCCCAGCAGCATGCAGCATTGGCATTCGCCATAGAATACCAGAATTGGCAGATGCACCACTGGTGCCCTGTGCTTTTACAGATGAGAGCAGGTTCACCCTGAGCACGTGACAGAAGTGAAAGGGTCTGGAGAAGCCATGGAGAACATTATGCTGCCTGTAACATCATTCAGCATGAGCAGTTTGGTGGTGGGTTAATGATTGTCTGGGAGGCATATCCATGGAGGGTCACACAGACCGCTACAGGCTTGACAAAGGCACCTTGGCTGCCATTAGGTATCAGGATGAAATCCTTGGACCCATTGTCAGACCCTATGCTGGTACAGTGGCTCCTGGTGCACGACAATTCCTGGCCTCATGTGGTGAGAGTATGCAGGCAGTTCCTGGAGGATGAAGGAATTGATACCATTGACTGGCCACCACACTTTCCTGACCTCAATCCAATAGAACACCTCTGGGACATTATGTTTTGGTCCATCCAATGCCACCAGGTTGCACCTCAGACTGTCCAGGAGCTCAGTGATGCCCTGGTCCAGATCTGGGAGGAGATCCCCACAACACCATCTGTCATCTCATTAGAAGCATGCACCGATGTTGTCAGGCATGTATACAAGAACACAGGGGCCATACAAAGTGCTGCGTACAATTTTGAGTTGCTGCAATTAAATTTTGGCAAAATGGACTAGCCTGCCACATAATTTTTTCACTCTGATTTTTGGGGCGTCTTTGAATTCAGGGCTCTGTAGGTTGATCATTTTCATTTCCATCAAACGATGTGGCATCCTTTCGTTCCTAACACATTACCCAGTCTATATCAGCATAGATATCCAGGAGGATTTCTTTTCCCATTGAGATCTGATGTGTTTTCAAAGTGTTCCTTTAATTTTTGAGCAGTTTATATGTATGTATTTACACACAGGGTTATCATTTGAATGGCGGAAACAATTTATTCACAAAACATACTTCATATGTACAAGATGATTTACAGGAATGTCTCAACCTATTCACCATCATGTTCAACACACGTACCATATGTGGCACATAAATTGTCCATAAAAATTGTATATAAGTAATATACATAATAGTACCATTAATGTTAACATAATTTTGACTCACCCTGTATATATATTTTTTTGTTCATCAGACTTATCTTTTGAATTTCCAATGTAAATTATTCACATCTACTTTGGAGTGTTTGTATACATGATTTATATTTATGTATATTTGTATCTCTTTTTATTTATTTATTTTGCATTTCTGCTTATTTTCATGTTTTATAATTATTATTTATAAGCAGAAAATGATTTAGATTTGATGGGGGCTGTGTTTTTTGTTAGAAATTACCCAGCCACCTTTTTTCTGAGCTCACTTTACCCTGTTATAGGGTCACAGAAAGCATTGCAGCATTGGATATGGAGCAGAAATCACCAATGGATGAGATGTCAGTCCATTGCAGGACATACACCTACACTCAGATATACCAGAAAAATGTACAATTGTTAATTAACCTAATTGACCTATTTATCAGAGGCAGGAGTAGTCAGAGGATGTGCCCATGAAATCTTGGAGAACATTCAGATTTCACACAAGGTTTAATTTATAGCTGTGTGACACGGCAGCACAAGCCACTGAGCCACCTTGCTGTCTCCTTTGTCAAACTGAGATGCATAATTCTCTTGGTATTGTTTGTGACCATTTAAATGTATGAAGACCACTCGTTCTCTTACTCTCACTCATTAATTCTAAACTTAACGCACAATTTACCTTGTGGTTTTTTTCCACTAATATTTCCTTTCAGTATTTTATTCAAGCTGTATTTGCATATTATATATGCATGCAAGAAATGTGATCCAGTTATAAATGTAACTGCTGTGAGCTGAACTGTAATTTTATAATCATTCTTTTCTTTCTTTCAGGGTTTGTTTTATTCTGCCTTGTAAACAGCTGTGCCAAGTAAACAAATTCAGTTCTTCATGTAACTGTTAAATGTTCAAACAGCCATATAATTTATTTGACATCTTGTTTTGAAATGTAACTTGTTTGGAGCTTTGCAAATGCATAATTCTGCATTACCTGTCTCTAGTGACCCTACTTGCAAATTTGGAATTGATATTAGTTGTTTATTTCTTACTTGCATTAAACAAAATCCTTGCCATTACCATTTGTTCCATTTTCATTTAACTCTTATTGGAATACATCCTTTTCAATTTAACTCAATATGTTAAAAAAGAAGATATGGGAAATCTGACACACATTCTTTCTTTCTTTCGTATATTTAAAGTGAACCCCCAGTCTTTATGTTACACCTTAACCTGTGCATGCTGTTCAAATGGGCTTTGTTCTTGAGCATCATGGTGGCTGTACGTTTATGTGGGTACACCTAATTTGTGCCAGCAAATGACTTGGATTCATTAGGTTAATGTTGATCTGTTTGAGGCTTTTCCATGACACAGTCTACTCTTCTCCGTGTTGTACTTTGTATTGTAAGATTTTGCTTTCTTTTGGCCATCTTCATTTATTAAAAATACTATACAGCAGAGGTCTCCAACCTTTTCCCCCCTAAGAGCTACTTTAACAAAATGAAAATGGCCGAGAGCTACTCGTGTTTTCTAACGTTTATTCTCATAGCATATTTCAACCCAAACAAACTGAATACACTTGTTTTGCCTGAACATTTACAAAATGTTGGTGTCCACAACTCACATTCCACATTAAAACATCACAAAAAATATTAAATTCACCTGCAAGTGCATTTTGTACATCGGTATGCATTTTCTAGTGCGTCTCTAGTGCACTGCTGAAAACATATTACACATTACTTTAACATGGCCTTTCTATAACTTCAATTTAACTTAATTTAACTTAATCCTGATACTCTGTATGTTCAATTCTTCATAATAACTATTCATGGTGGATCTAAAATCGGTACTTACCCCTACTCTCTTTTCTGTTTCTTTTTCCGGTTTCTTTGTGGTGGTGGCCTGCGCCACCGCCACCTACTCAAAGCTTCATGATGCTCCAACAATGATGGATGGATTAAAAGGCAGAAGTCTAGATAGACAGACAGATAGAACTGTAGATAGATAGATAGATAGATAGATACTTTATTAATCCCAAGGGGAAATTCACATAATCCAGCAGCAGTATACTGATACAAAGAAACAATATTAAATTAAATAGTAATAAAAATGAAAAAATGAAAAAAGTCTACGTGACCATCATCATCATCAAGCCCTTCCGTGAGAACCCTAAATCCAAAGAGGACTGTTTCATTTATGTTAGGTAGAATGCCCAGAGGGACTGGGCGGTCTCATGGTCTGGAATCCCTGCAGATTTTATTTTTTCTCCAGCCGTCTGGAGTTTTTTTTTGTTTTTTCTGTCCCCCCTGGCCATTGAACCTTACTCTTATTCGATGTTAATTAATGTTGATTTATTTTATTTTCTTACTGTGTCTCTTATTTTTCTATTCTTCATTATGTAAAGCACTTTGAGCTACTGTTTGTATGAAAATGTGCTATATAAATAAATGTTGTTGTTGTTATTGTTGTTTTCTCACACTATTGAATTAAAACATGAATGCTGCCAAAACAAAACAGTGCAATTCCAAATACACAGATATGACTTCTTCATTTGTCATTTAGTTCCATGTCACTGTTTCACTTTATTCACATGTCCAGTTGCATGTGTGATGTGTTTTTAGTTAGTGAGACGACTGGCACTGCATGGAGTCAACAAGAGAGGCGCGTGTATGGTGAAGTGGAGCCACTGAGGTTCACTCTTATGGAGTCATTTAAATGTTCGTCTGTCAGTCTTGTTCTGAACTTTGATTTTATCACATTCATGTCAGACTCACAGAGGTATGGAGACCCAAACATAGCAGACATTTTCATAGCTGCTTGGTGAAGATTCTTATAATTATCTGGCTCTGCTAAGCTCCTGAAATGCTGAGAATGCTGTTGAGACTTTTACTACACATTATTTTGAAGGTTTACTAGTATATATATATATATATATATATATACAGTATATATATATATATATATATATATACAGTATATACAATTCAATGTCTCTCAGTCTGTATGTCTGTCCGCTTTTCACAAGAGAACTACTTTTTCGAATTTTAATCTTTTTTTCTATAATTTGCTTGAAAAATCCGGTTGATTCGCTATGTATCATACTTCGCTTGCGGTACTGATTGTGTTGCGCGTATCTAAGAAACAATGCCGGGTGCAGGGTGTGTTCCTTAATTCTGCTTAGCTGGCAAATGAAAGAACAATTGAATTCAAGTTTGTTTGATATTTAAAATAAAGTGTTACTTAGGTCTTGATGAGTGTTAGTCCGGATATTTTCTTAAGTGTATGCCACATTGAAAAGATAGATTGCAATTCAGATTGTGGATCGTGATTTTGTGTTAAAAGGATTGTGATATGATTTTTTGGAAAGATCGCCCACCTCTAATTTGGCTTATCAAGTTTTAAAACCCTTTGGCAAGCTACTTTGAAAGGGGTTGCGAGCTACCAATAACTCGCAAGCGACATGTTGGAGACTCCTGCTATACAGTACCTATATAATTCACTAAGCAGCCGACCAATGCACGCAAGACAAAGACCATGGGATACGCATGACAGAGCCCCGCCCGCCAACTCTAAGACCATGGGATACGCACGACAGAGCCCCGCCCGCCAACTCTAACCCTCCTCCTGCATCATGGGATACGCACGACAGAGCCCCGCCCGCCAAGTCTAACCCTCCTCCCGCGTCCACTCTCGCTCTTGAGGCATGCGCACTGCCTGCTCATGTGCCCGCACGCAACTCCTCACCAAACACAGTCTCAGTCACTTTCATCTCTGCTACAGTCCACATGCACCTCTGAGCCACGTTGACTTTTCATTGTTCTTTTCGGTTCCGGCTGCTTTTCTATATACTAAGTCGACCATGGCACACAAGACAGAGACCATGGGATAGGGATACGCACGACAGAGCCCCGCCCGCCAAGTCTAACCCTCCTCCCGCGCCCAGCCTCGCAAACTGTTTTACATGCTGCATACAGCGATTCCCATCAACGACAAGCATGCTTCTTCTTAGATGGTCCTGCAGGAACAGGGAAAAACCTTTATCTACAAAAACTTGATTCATACCATACTAAAAGCATAATGTTTTTGTTGGCTTGCCCACCTGCCTGCCCGCCTGACTGTTACCAGCATTCACCACAATGTACTGGAGTGTAAAACTATCACAGCTGCTACCTCACAAACTGTCCTTATTCCCCGGATTTCCATGACCCCATCAGATTCAAATTTGCCTTTTACTTTTACACACAGACAATTTCCTGTTAGATTGGCCTTTGCAATGACAATTAATAAGGCACAGGGCCAAACTTTCAAAAAGATATGCCTGTATCTGCCAAAACCAGTTTTCAGTCACGGACAATTGTATGTTGCTCTCTCCAGAGCTCCATCTTTTCATTCACTGACAGTTGTATCCTCAAACCCTCCCCATTTGGACAACTGTGTCTTTCA
The DNA here is from genome assembly GCF_016835505.1 of Polypterus senegalus. Taxonomy (NCBI): domain Eukaryota; kingdom Metazoa; phylum Chordata; class Cladistia; order Polypteriformes; family Polypteridae; genus Polypterus; species Polypterus senegalus. The sequence continues at coordinate 53,148,706 of NC_053168.1, read as the reverse complement.
GGAAGTGTTCACCCAACAATAAATAATTATGCGGTGTACTGTATGCTACACCACGGGTTGGCTAGTACTGCTTACATTTCCAAGGGATAAATTCTTACTCTGGCACCATAAGTTCTCTTTTGGTGGCTTTTACTGAGTTCTTTGTATACATGCTTTAAGTCTTTCTGAATGCATATTGAGCAAAATAAATGAGAAACCTTATAGCGTGAAGTCATCTTTCCTACAGCTTCTTCTGTAATATTGTAGGTTTTGTGAATCTGTTTTGTGTTGTAGGAAATAATTGTGTTTTAGCTGAGGTGGAAAAATTAAGAACGGGTTGTTTCTGAACCAAATCCTTCAGGCAAATGAATCCTTTGCCATCCTAGCTACTGTGGAATTGTCCAAACAAGAACTGCAAATGAATGGAAGAACAGTGAATGACTCAGTCCTGGAGGACTACAGTACTTAAAGATTTCCACACCTGGCATTCTCAACAAAAGGTCTTACTTCATTACTTCATTACATTACACATAAAAGAAACTGGCTTTATGAATTTTTGTTTTCTCAAAAATGCAAAGCATGAGAATTCTGTTGAGCTGACTCCAGTGGGAATGATAAAAGTATGAATTAATACACACCTGTCTCTGTTCACCAGAAAATTCGCTGCCAAGGCTCCCACTGCCAGCTTGCTTTAAATGAAGACGTGTAATTTTGAAAGCGTTACACTTAATAGCAGAAGGGGCCTGCTGATCAAGAGAAAAACTGTCAGGTGCTGTAGCCCTCCAGAATAATAACTGGACACTGCCTAAGTGACAGTGGAGAAAGAGGCAGCTCCTGTAATTCTCCTGTAGCCTTCTTGATGGTGTGGAAAGTGACAGAAGTCTCTTGAGCTCCAGGAGTGTACATGACAGCAGAATCATTAAAGAGAAGTGGTCTGCTTTTCAAGATAAAACTCTTATTGGTAATGCTAACATTTTGCAATTCATTACGGCATTTCAACAGATCTTTAATACCATGAGGCATAAGTGGCAAAGTACTTTTTCACAGTGTTAATAAACACATTCTGACCTGTGGCTTGATGCCCGAGAGTGGCCAATTGAGACAACCTCAATAGTAATGGAGCCAAAAAAATACCTAAAGCTGAAGTGCCTGAAGGCAGTCTGTTTTATTTTATACTTGATGTGAAAAGAAAAATCTTCACAATGGTGATATGATATTTACATGATTTAAATAAAAGCGGAATGCTTTTACTTAGACAGAATGCCTACTTGTCTCATTATACATATTCACAATGCAGCAGCATGTAAACCCAGTCTCTAGCTTGCTTCAGCCAGTTCAACATGAACGAATCTAAATGTTAACCCTTCATTAATAACAATAAGGATTTGTAATGTTTAGCATCAAAATGCAGTTTTCTTTTAAGAAAAGAAACATAGCTTTTATTTTATATTGCACCTTCATATAGTGAACACCATCCCAAGGCTCTACACAAGTACTAAGCTATAGCACAATTATTTCAGATTTGTATTTTTTATAGTTGGCCTTAAGGTTGGCTGAGAGACATCCTGTGCTTTACACATTGAATCGGAAAGGAGGGCTAAATCTCCAGCCTGGTAGTTTACTGTTCAGTTCACTACCAACCAGGCTGTGCTGGGTCAGGGCAGTGATCCAGTTACATCCTTTTACATTTAAGAGTCCACAATATCTGTGGGTTGTGCCAAAGGCCTGGATCTGACATAGACATCTTTAAATTATGAAAATACGTAGTGTGGTACCCTAGATGCAGGTCCCAATTGCTTTATTAATCACAGTAAAGGCTCATATCAGTGTACTTTGCTTTTGTGCTCAGCAGAAAGGGAGAGTGTTGAGGTACAAATGTCATTGTTCACTCTTTTAAAGATATGACTGCTCATTGACAGCTAGCTGAAAGACAACTATTGGTTTCCAGTGGCCATGCTACAGCATTATAATAGCTTATCCATCATGCAGCTATCATCTTATCTTTTGGTTCCTCTTTTCATGCAGTTCATTATAACTGTTGGCCTCAGGTTGCGGCTGCTGGTTTGTATATAAAAATATAGAGTGCAGACGACAGGTAACACTGAACAATGAAGGTTTTACTTCCTGAACACTTTTGAGTTTATCTCATTAGATTGTGGACTGTTGATTGTTAAAATTGGCTTTACATTTTCCTATAATGTACTGTATTATGGGAGTCAACATACTGTACATATTATAATAACTACAACAACTACAACTGTAGTGATCTAAAAGTAATGGCACTGCTACTAGAAATGGTGATTTGATACACCAAGTGCTGTTGTTTCATTTGCGAATAGGACAGGAATGCTAAAGAGTCTCATCACATTAAAAAGAACTGCCGCTCCATAAGCATTTGGTCTCAAGGAAGAAGAGTGTGGCACATAAACCGCGGTCAATCGAACAAAGGTATTTTTGTCTCCTCTTCATATAAAACTTAGATGAAATACTTTGAGAAAGCATTTCTCAGATAGGTTGATGGACTTCAATATTTGAGACAGATGTTTCTTTGAAAAACTGATGCCAAGATTAAGGAAGGCATTTTTGTTCATCCACAAATCAGACACATCAATGATAAGCAGTTCCAAAATTCTACTAGTGTGACTGAAGGAAATCGAATGGAAGGCATGTTGTTGAGAATTTTCCTGTCAATTACAGAGCACCAAACTACATCCAGCTGGTTGACAACATGCTTCAAGCATGCAAGACAATGAAGTGCAACATGTCATTAAAGATTCACTTTCTACATTTGCAATTGCTAATATTAGTGCAGTCAGTGACGAACATGATAAAAGGCTCTACCAGGACATTACAACAATAGAAAAGCAATAGCAGGGCAAGTGGAATCCATCAGTGTTGACCAGCTACTGCTGGATACAGAAACAGGAAGCATCAGATGCTGAATACAAACGAAAATCAGCAGCAAATCATTTTTAGCTTAGTTGAACAAATGAGTGTGTCTGCATCATTAAGCAAAAACACGCCAAGTTTAATAAAAGATAATATCATGATTCTCCAAATTCCTACATAATACAGTTAATCTGAAAGTATATTTGTGATCACCTTTAAGCTGTCCTTCATGATCACTATTTTCATAAATAATGATGTAAAGGTCTTCCATTAGTGACGAGTAGCGTTTTCGTCAAGACAATTATCTGAACGTTAGACTAGCACGTCTCTCACTCTTTGATGTATATTGAGGGCCTGTTGTCTGATATAGTGTAATAGTTTGCCAAGATAGTTAATGCTACTTTCAGTTTTTACACCTTGCAAAGCTTGATGGCCTTGAAGTCTACGAGGATGATGCAGTCTTGGTTCTTTCAGACAAGCAGGTATTGTAACAGCCTGCCTTGACCTGTCTGGGAGTTTGTGATCTATCAGGGGCCATTTAGATTGTAAGGGACAGTCCTGGGGCCTGAGCATAGAATTCACACTGAAACATGGTGTATGGACAAAAACTGAAATGTGTGTATGCACAAAAAAATTCAGATGGATAAAACTGTGTTTCCGCTAAGTTCCGCATACTTCCCCTGTATAAATCACCAGTTAACATGCATACGCCTACAGCCCGACCCCAACTCCTGCCAGAACAGAATTTCACATATTTTAATATGCAAATCCATATAAATATCACCTTCCATTCATTGTTTTTTTACCCAGCGAATTTCAGCAAATGTGAAGTGGAGGCAAGTAAAAATGTACTATTTATTGGCTTAAGCAGTGGTATAAGCAAGAAAAGGGAGTTACAGGACGATACAGGGTGGCGGAGACACTCAAAAGTTCAAGTTCAGAAAGTCACACAGATCCCGAAATAAAAAGAAGTGGTCAGATATCAAAGTCAATGTGAAAAGGCGAGTCGCAGCCCATCCTCTGTTTATTCAGTTTCAGACAATATTACAAAGCTGACCCTTGTGCCGATAAAGGGACTCCATACGGTGATGATGCTGTTGTGCCCAGCACATCTTCAGACGCTGGCCACGCACACAAATCTGCCTCGGTAATCGCTGGGCGACCATCTGGCTGTGTGTTGGCGGACGCTATTCTGGAGTCACAAAATGCAATAGTGGATACTGTAAGAGATGTGGTGAATGAGCTAAGGAATATAAGAGCTGAGCTATGTGATACTGACCATAATTTAAATGAACTGATTAAAAAATAAATGCTGCATCTGATTACCTGTTTTTACATTCTGCTAATTACATTCAAACGAAGTTGTAATGCTGTCTGATTTGGCTGATTATTTGGTGGATCAGGTTTACAACACTGCATCTCTTCACGTACAGGCAAACAGGACGCTACATGCCTGCATAATGCGACACACTTTCTGTGGACTATAGAGTGGAAATGCATCCTATTTACATAAGCAAATTCATTCTCAGCGCCGAGCAACACAGCGATCGATTCTCTTCTCTCTATATGGGAATTTCAGGTGACTCACTATCTTTTTAAAGAACTGCTTGCCTTTTACTGCACTACTTAGAAAATGCACCTGCGACTATATGGAGCTGCTGTTTTATAGATTCTCCAGCTATATATGATGTAATACCAGCTAATTTTTGGGGGGATTTATCCCTGGCTGATGTAAATTGTCCAGTGATGTTCAATAGCAATGTGCGTCCAAATGATCGCTCCGATTACATTTGGAAAACCGGAGGTGGCTGTGAATTGCGCTTTGATGTTTCACATTTCAACCACAGTGTAAGGAGATCTTATATATCTGAATGACAAGCAGATAATACCTATACACTTGATATGGTGTGACTCGTGATGTTTGTGAAATACCTGATCTGTCAGTAAGTTCACGTTGAAAAGCTCCTGTGGTTAAAAACATGACAGTGGACAGAACTTGCAAAGGAGCAGGTAGAGTACTTCCTCAAAGTCCGGCTCTATAAAGCCAGCCCCAGTTCAGCAAACAGCTCCAAGAGGATAGCTCTTGGAAACCAAAATCGACTTAGAAGCCAGTCGTCATCATCATCAATAAATTCGTGCTCTCTTCTAATTCTTCCATTCGTGATGTCTTCTAACAAACAACATTAAAGCAGCTATGGTAGTTGGAATAGTTAGGCCATTCCATGCACCATTAAATTGTTAAAAAAGGATTACAATCAAGTGAATTACATTTGTAAACGATATGCAATTAATTTTGGTGTATTTGATAAATCCTGCATCATTGATGCGAATATGAAAAAAGGAAGGTAAATGATACACAAACAGTAGTACTGCTTTGATCTTAGGTGCCACCAGTTTGTAAAACTGAGTAGAAACGTGGGTACACAACTTATTGGGGGTTGTCTTGAAAATGTGTGTGGCTTTACACCAAGTTTAGGTTTTATACATCACAAAGTGTGTGAGGAAATGGGCGTACACAACATTTTTGTGCGTACACACCATTTATACATACAGGCCCCTGATGTACAATCCAGCCATGTCTTCAGTTTGTTTGTACATTCCAAGCCTTTCATTGCCTCTTTATTTATAGGTTACTGAGACAATTGTAGTGTGTTGAAATCTGTGATTTTTTTCACCTTTGAATAGGATACTTGGTGTGATTACAAACCTCTAGTTACTTATGAAGTACTTTCACACCCACCATCTTCCTTGTATTGCTTCTCTTAACTTTGATAGCTGTGATAATCCTGCATTCCTTTTTTATCACTCATTGGTAAGCTTTTGCACATTTCTTAATTAAGGCTGATGTAATGGTCTGATAGATAGCAAACTCCCTGGCCAACATATCTGCAATAGGAACATTTCTTCAGTGCTAAAATGTTTTCACCCACATAAGATAACATATATTTACTGCTTAGTTTAAACATACATCATCACTAGCCATGGATGATTTGGGAGTGCGGCTAAAGGGCTTCACTTCCTACAGTAAATTAGCATATAACCCAGATCATTATATATCTCTGTGGAGCCATGGCTGTTTGTTGCAGGGAATGTAAGCACTAGGGTTAATTCTCCAGTAATAATACTTTTTCATCTTTGGGAAGTGCTGTGTATTGCAGATGGATTCATTTTAGTAGCACTTGAATCAGAAAAACTGGGCACAAGCACTGTTAACTGTCTAGCCCACTTCTACATTCTTCTTTCAGGATCTTACTCATTATTGTCCTTATTTATTTTGTATCATTTTTGGATGTAGTATTATTTTTATTCATGTTCTTGTTTATTATTAATATTGGTATTATTTTCATATCTTCATTTTATTTTATGGGTGCCATAAACCACAGTATGTAGTTTATAACAACAGCTTCCTTTGCTAGTGGTGTGACATGGAGGTCACATGACATTGGATGATTTCAGTTTTCCACTTTTAAACATGGTGGAGCTCTCAAGGAAGTGTGTGAACTTTGCTTCCTGTGGTAAAGTATACACCTGGTGTAGTGGAGGCTAAAAAGTGCTTCAAAACAAGGCTGACTTTTGGGAGAGTTTATTTAACATTTTAGTTTGGTTTCTCGTGTTCTGATCTCCATGTCTCGACTCTTGCCTTCTTCTGGACAACTGTTCTAGATTTCACTTTGTAGCAATGCTACTAGTAGTTAGAACTGCATCTCCCAGCAGTCCTTGCATGGGCTGTTGGGGTCAAAGGTGGCCAGAGGGGTTTAAAAGGAGGGCAGGTGTCAGGGAGGAAAAGTGTTTTTTTTGTTGTTGTACGTTATGTGTTGCATTTATCTTTGGACTGCCTGCCGTTAATTCAGCCATAATTCATCACTGTGTCCTGGATTGTATTCGTTTGTTGGGGTCTGGATCGTCTGTCTACCTATATACTGAGGACTATGTTTGGATTAATTGGCTTTCCTGCAAGAAAAGGAGCCTGAACCATCCATCCATCTTCATCATTTCAGCAACTACCGGTAGGACTGTGTTTTCCCTTCCTTTTCAACATACAGATCGCTGGACTTAATCTCGTCACCTTTCATTTCATCCGGTTTGGTTTTCCCATGGACTTTGCTGTGTGGTGTTTGTGTTCATATGTTAAATGTAATATTGCCAAAGGGGTCAGGTGTGGTATTATTGTTTGTATTTAGTTCATTTAATTTCATTATATTCTTTATTGTTTAATGTTCCCAGCGTGCTTTATTTGGTCTCTGTAATAATGTGTGTGTGTCGTTCCAAGGCTGGGGTTGTCCCTGGTATATCCTCCTGGTATATCCTCCACTAAAATAAATAAATCACCGTCACTTTGACGGTGTGAATCTTAGTGGCACTTGACCACTACAACTTTAATCCATTTAATTTCTTCGGTCAGAGCTTCAGGTTTAATTGGAAACATACTGGATTTCCTTTTAGGCTCTCAAAATTACTCAGTGCTCTATACAAAATTTTGTGAGCAGGATTCAAAGCCTCTACTTGAGATGGAATCTTAAGTCAGTTAAGCCTAGAAAAAATACATGGGCCAGAGGACAAGATGTTAAAAGTAAATGGCAGTGGGCTTAGGTGTAGAAAAAAGGAATAGGAAAGACAATGCCTTTTGTACTTGATGACACAAAGTAAAGGAACCTGGCCCTTGTTTCTGTACTATGTGCTCGGCCACAATACAGCACAAGTGGTCAAAGGTATGGCATGACAACGATCAAATCACAGGTCTGCAATTTGTGCTTTTCAAAGTACCTCTGTGTCTTGTTTATGAGTAGGTACTCAAAAACCATCTGTTTACATTTTATTTTATTAACCTACAAATGTTCTCTTAAGTGTTCTTACTTATAGTGAAAAACATTTGGAACCAGTCCATCCTTTTGATCCTGGTTCCTGTAGTTTGTCGAAACATGGCATCACTGTCCTGCCTCAGCGTCTGTAATCCTAGGATTGCATGCTCTAAGTTGTCATTGCTAAGTCTTGTATGGGTGTTTGCTACTCTCGCTCAAGGCCTTACCTTAAGTATTGTGTTCATTTTTGATCTCCACATTACAAAAAAAGACATAACTGAGAATATCTAGAGGAGAACGACTATGCTGATTCTAAAGCTAACAGGTATGAGCTATGAGGAGAGAGTGACGGAGCTGAACCTTTTTTGGCTTAAACAAATGGGGACTAAGAGGTGACATGATTGAAGTGTTTGAAATTATGATGGGAATTTTTACAGTGATCTTACTTATTACTCTAAAATAAATATAGAAACAGAACATGGGGACATGGTTGAAACTTGTTAAAGACAGATTTACCATAGATATTAGAATTTTTTTCTCCTCACAAAAAGCCATAGACACATGGAATTACGTTTCCAAGTTGCATCGCTAAGAGATGAACTTTAAAAACTTTCAGATCTTGAATCTGGGATGAACACGATGGACGGGCTTGTCACAATTGTTGTAATGCTCTAGTACTCTGTGTGCCATTTCTCAATTACTCATTGTATTATGGCCTGTCTTAGTAATGATACTTGAACTGCTAACTATTGCTTCAAACTGTGCCTTTTATTTCATAAGACCTAGTAATGTCTGTTTGTTTTTTTTTTTCTAAATTAGCTTAAAATCAAAACTCTGTAGTTTCTCTTTTCCTTTGTAAGACTGATGCTATATAGTGCCTGACCCGTCACAGATTGGACACAGGTGGCACGTGTAAAATAAAACAAATACTTTTATTTTTCTTCGTCTGTGGGCTATGTCTTCCCCGTACCCACAGACACAACAAGGTCCCAAACACACAAGTAACACAAGCACTTTCTTTTCCTCCTTGGCACCACCACTCCTCCCAGGCAACCTTGTCCTCCTCTGCCCGACTCTGGCCACTGAGTGGTGGTTGTTGGCTCCTTTTATAGTTCACCCGGAAGTGCTCCAGTTGCTTGATCCCTGAGTTCCGGCTGCACTTCCGGGTGTGAGGAATATGTTGCCCATACGGGCTCAGGAGTCCCAAACACAGCGCCCACTGGCGGTGCCTACTGGACCCAACAGGGCTGCACCAAACTCCAATTCCCAGGATGCCCTGCGGGAACCTGAGGCCCTGCTCCACCCCAGGGAGGCGGCCATCTAGCGTCCAGGGGGAGGTATTGTAGTGTCCAGGGCTGCTCCCCCTGAATATCGCGTGCAGGGGCGTCCCGATTGGGTGTGGACGCCAGCCGCCTGTCACACCTTACTTATGATTTGGATAACATTTTCATCAAATAACCAGATGTTCATTTGTTAATTTCTTCAGAAGTGAATTAACTGAAAGAAAAGGTTTAATAAATAACTCTTAAATTAAAAATGTTACCTGAAAGCTTTAAAGTGGAGAAATATGATCAGAAACCCACTGCATGTCCTACAGTATTCCTAAGATGATTACGATGACATTTTCAAAGCTGGGTTTGCCAATCAGTCTGATCACCTCTTTTAGTCTGTTTTAGCACTTCTTACTCTACCATCGAGATCCATTCTCCCACATTAAGAAAATGAGTTCAAATTAAAAAAGATCAGGACTTTGAATGATAAATAAAATAGCAGTTTGCCTTTTTCTGTTCTACATGAAGAAAATGATTGCTATCTATTGGGTGAACAAAAGATTAAAGATGACTGCCGCTGCCTAAATGCTGTGCTCTGTCAACATACTGGACACTTGCATTCCAGTTGATGTTTACAAATATTTATTTTTTTATGGAACAATATCAAGAATCCATGACAAATGAATAGTGTAGCAGAACGATGTAACTAGTTTCTTTTGACTAGTAAAAGGTTTACTGTGCAGCTGCATTCATTCTACTGGAAAAGCAATGTGATAGACCTACACTACTACAGAGGCACTGAGCTGGTGACTGCTGGGGTTGTTAGCTTCAGGCCCGTACATTAACTAAATGGCCCTTCCAGGGCAGTGGGCAGTCATTTGCAGGGTTTCAAGGAGCTTATCCTGGTAACTTCAGACTCAATGCAAGAAACAAGCCTGGATGAGGCACCATTTAACTTACACTACAACATTTTGAATGTGAAAGAAATGGGAGTAGCTTGTGAAAGTAGGTACAAAGAAGATAAGAACATGCAAACCGTATACAGACAGTGACTGAAGTGGAATTTTTGTTTTCTAAAATATACTCTATGGATACAGTAAAGAGTTAAGAGACTTTATCCTTTCATAATAAAACAGAAGTACCTACAAAACTGAGGACACTGAGTGAATACATCTCTATAATCAGATTCTGGGAGAAAACTAGATTAGGAAAAGCCTTATTTTGAAAAACAGGATTTTCTTTTCACCAAATCAATTAAAATATACCGAGCAGCTTGCTGCACATACATCATTGACACACAAACACTGAACTGCTTGAAGAGCTCAAAGCTTCACTTTCTCCTCAGATATATTGCAGACGGAGATTATGTATGGTGTCTTTTTGGAATAAAATGTGTCATTGTCCCTCTCTTGTCATGACGTGCACAGGCTTTAACATTTTCCATGTGAGAACAAAACAATTATGGTTGATAACTTTTATTTGGACCTTAACTGAAGGATTATACTCTGTCTACAAGCAGTCAGGATTTAACAAATTTGAAAAGGGCAAGTCAGTGGAAAAAGAGAAGAGGAGAGGAGAGGAAAGTTTTAATTTAATCTTTAAAGAAGGGAGCAATTTGCATTGTGTTTATTGTTTTTTTTTTGCAAGGTGAAGGATGTGGTTGATTTGATCCAAATTTTTAGGAGTGCCTTGCATCTTTGTGGATCATGTGAAGGAGATGGTTGATTTGAAAAAAAAATTAAGACTGCTTTAACATTTTGTTACAAATGCCAGAGAAATATTTTGTTCTGGCTGTGGCAAAAAGCTTGTTTGTATTGTTAGAAGTAGGAAGACCAGAATTCATTACAAACAGAGAAGCCAGAGGTCCATTTTCACATCAAGCCACAGTCTTATGGCTTTTCATTTAGAAGTTTGATGACACTGAGGTCAAGAGTGTAGCAAAAAGCCTGAATACAGGAGTGAGTGCTATGAAGAGCTGAAGAGAGTGAGAGAAAAGTATCTCTTTGCAGTCATCCTGCTGCACAGGGCACAGATTGTGAGCAAGTGGGTTAACCCAAATGGGTATTTATGGGAGTCTGTGAAAGAGTGCAGAATGTTTCAGTTCCATCAGCAAGGTATGAGCTGGTTGCAATTTGTATGGAAGAATGTAACAAATCAGTAACCACAGTGTTGTCACAGTCATGCTGAGATTTGATGAAGCCAGCACAAGTTCTCCATAATGCAGCAGGAACTGTGCTGAGAAATTTCACAATTATTTCTAGGAAAAAACACAATAAAAAACAAATCAGGAGTCAAGGGCAATAATCTTGAAAAGTAGTACAAAGCTCTAAGGCAAAGTTCCAAAAATATATCTGTGTTCCCCTGGTTACACCACAGTTGGACCAAACCAGGCCTGTCTTGTCCTATGTCTAGTGAACTGTGGCAAGGCCCCTCCGGTGATAACACATGAAGAGGAATGTCAGCACGTGTGTACAACATACATATTATGATATGAAACAGTCACTTTTTGATTTTATGTAGCATCACAGCTACAGAACACTTATTTTTTCATATTTTTTCATCTTATGTGACTTTGCTCTAAGCATATAGTATGTTGAAGGAGGAGATTGAGATATTTAAACTCCAAAAGCATGCCTCTAGACCAGACTACCAGTGTATGTTAGTGTGATAGAATCATGTTAAGGAAAGAAAGTGCTGAAGTGCAGAGTACACTCGTGGTTTGTGCAGGGAACAAGGCTGCAAAGGAAAGGTTGCATGAACTCTACCTGAAATTGACCTCACTAAGGAAAATCTCTTCTAACTGCTCCAGTCCTAGGATTGAGGACCTTTCACAATATTCTTCTTACAAACTTGGTGTGTTTTTCTAGACTGTCTGTGCTATGAGTCTGGAACACCACAGTGTCGTGCCCAAGTCAGCCACTTAAATCACCTTTTGAATTGTCTGACTCTGTGTTCATGCAGCTAATTAGCCAACCATCATTATCATCCTGACAGCCTAAATGTTCTGGTTAGTGTCCCTGCTAAAAGATATCAAAATGTGAGAGTCATTATTTTGTACAATTAAAATTGAAAGTGTGCCTAAACTTTGGTGTACTAATTGAAATAATCCTGCAAAATACTCTAAGAAAAAAAGGAAAGAATTGAGAAATATTGTGAATAATCGTAAAGATTATTTGACAGCAAGATGAATCAAACAATGCCTGGTAAAAATGAGAAAGTGGTCTTCTGAAATGAGAGTATACCACTGTGGCAGTTGGTATCCGGTGATCCTTGGGTCACAGGGATGAAGAAAGCAGGAAAATACATGCACTGAAACTGAAGGGCAGGAAAATGAATGAGGCCAGAGTGTGAGAAGGAACTTAATGGGATGTCTGTACTGTAATGGAGTGAGTGACATCTCAGAATAATCTGGAATAAAGAGTGAGTGGGAAATGAAAAAGAATGTCTGGTTGTAAGCATCACAGTTTTTGGTTGGCCAAAGGGACAAAGACACACAAGAGGATGTGGTGGTGCTGTGCTAGCATAATGAAAGCAAAGCAGAGGTTTATAAATGAAATGTTAAATATGATTAGTAAGCAATTCATGTTAAGAATTCACTATTGGTATGAGAGCCATTTGGTAGATAATAAAATGTGTCTTATTTTTGGATTATTAGGGTTATTGTATTCATTCTCATGATTAAAGAATGACCAGTTTGCCATATCACCCTGTTCCCCACTGCTTTTGCTGCGTTTTTTATATTTGCTGCTGACCGTGTGTCACCAACCACTGCTCAGTAAGTTTGCAGTTTCTTTCCCTTTTTCATTTTTGCATCCTGCCAGCCACACATCACAGCTCACCAAGACCTTATTACGCAGCCGGTTAAACTTTAAAGCAGATCTGCTTCATTTGTTTCCTTGTCATTGCTAGCACACTATCTAGCCACAGTGGACCGCGCTTACTTTTAATTCTAGGCTTCACTAATGTCTTATGCTTGTTTAACTGCAAAGCATACTTTCTCAAATTAAAATTGCCAGGCCAAATTCACTTAGATAGACATAATTGTTGGGTTGTGGAGTGAACTGTAATCAATAATACTAGATGGTGGCTTTCAGCTCCCTTGCTCTAAAGCATGGTTTCAAAATCCCAAACGTATATTGCCAACCCAAGCAACAGGAAACTTCCCAGCAGGCAGAGTGACGTAAACAGGATTTTCTCAATACCATTTTGAAAAAAGCAAAATGCCATTTTTTTAAAAAGGGCGATTATTAAGTATAAGTAAATAAAGTTCTTAAATACCCTTTGGAGTGCTAAACATATGCTAAATATAAAAAGAACTTAGTAGTTAGAGCGCCATAATATCTTAAAGCAATTAGTTAACTCTTTGAGGGCTGAATATTTTTTCCAAAAAACTCAGTTTTCTGGAAAGCACACAAAGCAATGGTCTCACACATAAGTCAAGATAAAACGTCAGTTGCTATGTGCTGTGGCTGCTGTTGGTGCATGTTTAGCATCTCTGGAGGCAGTGGCTGTGTGGGGGCACCTCACTGGTCAACAGGAATGCACGGTGGGCCACCTGCCTGGCTGTCTTCGCACAGCAGGTGGGTGGTGGTGACGGTTGCAGTGTGACGCAATATGGTTTGTACTTCTTGTCATCATAAGTGGTGGTCCTCCCAGGCAAACGCTGCTGTAAGTGCATCAGCTACACAAAAGTGTTCAGCACCACGATCAGCTGGGGACCGATCGAGATGATGCTGGTACCTCACTTTTTGATATTCATCTCCAGATCACTTGCATCAAACTCTGAGTCCGACAGGTGAGAGTCCTATTCAACAAAATTATGTAAAACGTCCATGGAGTATTTTGCTTTGCACATTCGCTTTGGTCTCTCGCCAGATGTCGGTGCCATTTTAGAGGTTGTATACTCTTCGCTACTCGTGCATGTGTAGGGAATTGAGATTCAATCATCAAGGCTATGCAACCTTCCTAGCAAAGAGAGTCAAACTAAAACATAAGGGTGAGTTTTGTTGCAGTTTATAGCTGATTATCGTCCTCTACTCCTGGATTTTGACAAAAGTCAACATCAGCCCTGAAAGAGTTAATCAACATTCTACTCAAATCCTAAAAGCTGTGAATTCACTTACAATATAAAAATAAATATAAACTTTTTTTCTTAATAAAGTATGGCTTGTGGGTAAAAAGTCGACCAGTAATATGGGCAATGAATTACAACTATCTACTAACATAAAATCTTGTAATCTGTGAGCTTGAAAACAGGTACCATATACGTAATATTAACTTATCTGAAGTGTTCATTCCTTGTGGATCTCTTGGGCCTTTGGTGATCCGTAGGTTTGCACATTTTCAGATAACAAATTCTGTTAAATGATTTGGCAAAATATAAATGACACCCTCAATATACAACTGGACTATTAGGATAATGGCTGTTGATGTATATTAAAACGCTAGTAGATTCTGAAAATGTTAAGTATTCAGCTAGCCTAATCATTTTTACTCCATTTCAAACTTCCATTTACAGTAGCGTTTTTACATTTACTTTTATTTTTCTTTTTTTTTTGAAGGAATTATTTAAATAGTCCATTTCACAAAATGTGTAATTAAAATTAGACATGTCTAGTGCATCAATAAATAAGATATATATTTGATACAAAGAGTTTTCCTGAATCAAACAGTAGATATTGCAGGGTTGCCTGCTAAGTGCTTTGTTTTTAACAAATTAATTTCCTGCCATGTTCAGTGTCCACCTCACATATTCAGATATTCATTTCCTAAACATGTTTATTCTTTCAGAGTTGTGCGGTACTGGAAGCTGTCCTGATCGATTACCACCTTAGCATTAGATCCAAGTGTCACTCAGGCTGTAAAAACAGTGCTAAAAGCGTTAGTCCCAAGTATAACTCGGGCAACTGTATAGACGCATCTCACATAAGTGTTAGACCTGAGGATTACTCAGGCTCAGGCGGGAAATAATATAGGCCTGTATTGAAAGAAAGTTAGATAAGAGACTGTGAGTTACAGATGACAGCACTTATTAACATATATACTATAAAATAGCACCCAGTGCAAAATATCAAGAGTAAATTAATATTTTATTTAGTACAGGGTGGCCCACGAAAAAGTAGCCCGCCTTCCTGCCAGAGTGGTGCGCCGATTGACTACCCTCATCACGAAAGCTGTGTAGACGTAGTGCAAACGTGTGAGTACGAGCTGAGCGACATGTATTCCATTCCACAAAGAATCATTTTCAGCACTTTCTGTAAAGAGTGAGTAAAGATTTTTGCATTTCAAGTTTCTTTCTTTATGGAAGGGCGCCTTTTTTCGCCAGGGAGGCGGGCTACTTTTTCGTGGGCCACCCTGTATTAAAGCACTATTTTATATAGAGGTTTTCATGCTGTTCACTGTTAAAAAGTGCCTGATAAAGCAATTAAGAAAAACAGTGATTTTCAGAGGAGAGACCATTGGAAGGCACATGGTATAAGAACAAAGAGCAGTATCATTATTAGTATTCATTTTACATAGCCATGTTATATTGCTGTGTAAAGAATTAAAAGTAGCATTTCATTCTATCATTTCTTTATACAGGACATTGAAATGTGTTCTATATTTCAAAATCTATCCAAGACAATCATATTGCACATATCTGTTTATGGGGTGACACGCAGGTCAGGTGGTTAAGTGTTGCTTTGTTACATCTTCAGAGTCCTGGAGATGTCGTGCTGCGTCAATGTTTGTGTGGAGTTTGCACATTCTCACAGTTGGGAATTCCTGCCACCATAAAGCCTAAAGGAGAGGAGGCCATATGTATTGGTTTGATCTCCTTCAGTAGGCCTCTCCCCATGGAGCATAACCCCAAACTCAAAAAGCAGACATCTAAACTGCTCAGTCCCAAAAATGTGACACAAGGCAATAAATAACAAAATTACAAAATGTAAGGATGAGAGGGAAAAATGTAAAACCACTGGTCTCATAGTGCATTTAAGTATATAAGCATTTATTTAAAGAAAAAAAGCAAAGCAGGAAAAAAGGCAAAATGGGTTTTGCCTAAAAAGGAAAACCTAACAACAAAGAAAAACATGTAAGCACAAGCCAGAAAAAATGTCCTTAATGAAGAATCAGGTATCAAATCCAGTTAATCTGAATTCAGCAAAAAAAACACAAAAACAGAAATCCAGAACACAAGGGTGACAGGAACTTTGCCTAAAATACTGGCTAGGACAATACCCCAGCTGCCTAATACTCAGGTGGATTTGCATAAAGGAGAGAGGTCAGACAAAATAAATGAATGAAAAATAATTTGTATTAAAAAAAAAAACAACAACAACAAAATTAAACAAAAAAAAAATTAAATTTGAGCCAGGGTGATAACAGTAGCTGAAACACAACATTACTGTGTCTTCATGGGTTTTTCTCTGTATATTTTGTTTTTTTTCTCTCACATTCCTAAAAAGTTCATATTAGGTTAATTGACAGCTCTAAGGGCCGGTTTATATTTCACACTCAGAACACTTACTTGCACGCATCATGGTTGCCACGTGTTCCCAACGTTCATTTGATGAGTCCTCTGAGCACATCCTCAGAAATGAATGCGATGTGTGTGTGAGTTGCAGTACCAGTAAAAAACCGGGGGGCACAGGGTGTTCAAATTGCAGTGTTATGTCAAAGTCTGTGCTTACTATCAACATGTGACAGCAAGCTGCTCTGTGTGTGCTTCAATGTTTGATGAATGGTTCGATGTGGTGAAGCAAAATGCTGACAAGCAAATTTTTTGGTACTTTTATATTCAAGCATCGCATATTCCCCATCGTAATAACACAATACATTTCAAACGTCTCCTTGTCTTTTTTTTTTTTTTACACCTTCACAACAGCATCAGAATGTACGGCAGTGTATTTGAGCCACAGAGAAAAAAAATTAGGGACACAGTGAAAAGGTCTATTTTGTGATTAAAGTGGCTTTAGTCTTGAAATTTCCATTTTAATCACGTAGTTTATTTTGTCATTAAAGTAGACTGTCATCTTAAAACCGACCCAGTTGTTAATCGCTATGTGCTTGAGGGGCATCCTCCTGGGCTGAGAGCAGTGGCAAGCAGCAATTGCCACACAGAACACATTAAATTCATGATATTCCAGCTCTCTGCACATTTAAAATCCTTAGATTTATACTTGATATCACTTTCATGATGAAATGCATTAAAGTATGCATGTTATATTTTATAGATGAATCCTTAACTTCATTTAAATAATGAATACTTTTAATAATTACAAATGTGAGGGCGGCACAGTGGTGGTGCGGTAGTGCCGATGCCTCGCAGGAAGTCACGTACCTTGTGTTCCCTGCCTGGAGTTTGCATATTTTCCTGGTGGGTTTCCACAGTGTGCTCTGCTTTCCATCCAAAGATATGCAGGTTTGGGGATTTAGTGATGCTAAAATGATGCTAGTGTATGTGTGTGCTTGTATTCACCTTGCGAATTTTTTCTGCCTCGTGCCTGATGCATGCTGGAATGGGCGCATCTTTGGATTGATGGATGCAATCATTAAACATCCATCCTTTTCAAAGATATTGTGGCAAGGTATCCTCAGAATTTAATGGATGTTTCAGGCAATTCACAACACAGGGAAGCCAAACGTTTTCTTACTGTGATGATATTTTGCACTGTCACCTGGTGGAATCTTTCAGATTTAAGTAAAATACGCTGGCAGGTATAAACAGTACACCACTTGCAGGACCATCCGCAGGAGCACGCATTGTGTGAAGTATAAACCAGGCCTAACTGTCTGTAAAGAATGAGTGTACGTTGTGTATGTGGGACTGCCGTGTGACAGAGTAATGCCAAGTCCAGGGTTCGCTTCCAAAGCTCTTAGAGATGCCAATATTAGCACTGACATCTCATATCCATTAACTGGGTTAAATGAGTCTGATAATGGATGAAATTTCATTTTTCATAGAAAGTGTTGGTAGGATTACAATGAGCTCATTATTTTATATGCCACTGTTCCTAGTAAGCAGTTTTGTGAATCATTTAACCACTAATGATTCTAAATATAAAATACATTCAGTTTGGGTTGCTTTAGTTTCTTTATTGCTTTATATAATATTTACTACACAAAACTAATAATGAAACATAAAGAACAAATAAAATTATTACACCTGCTTCATCCAATTAAAGCAGGGGTGTTGAAGCCCATCCTGGCCGCAATGGGCATAAGGCAGAAAAAAGTTCTGAATGGACTGATAGTCAACTGCAGTGTCTGCTCACACACACATTTATAAAGGCTGTTGGACTGGCCAGTTACTCTAACAAGCCTGTCTTTGGGCAAATGTGAGTCCCCAAGAATCCCCACACAAACATGGGCAAAAATTGGGCACAGGATTTGAACCAGGACTGTGTAGCAGCTGCACTAACCACTGTGCCACTGTGCTATCCTAAGGAGCAAATACACCTTGTAATACAGGGAAAAAATGTTTGTTTTTGGAAAAGTAGTGTACATCCATCCATCCATTTTCCAACCCGCTGAATCCAAACACAGGGTCACGGGAGCCAATCCCAGCCAACACAGGGCACAAGGCAGGAACCAATCCCGGGCAGGGTGCCAACCCACCGCAGGACACACACAAACACCAAGCACACACTAGGGCCAATTTAGAATTGCCAATCCACCTAACCGGCATGTCTTTGGACTGTGGGAGGAAACCGGAGTGCCCGGAGGAAACCCACGCAGAACATGCAAACTCCATGCAGGGAGGACCCGGGAAGCGAACCCGGGTCTCCTTACTGCGAGGCAGCATTGCTACCACTGCGCCACCGTGCCGCCCAAGTAGTGTACAGTATTCCTTAAAATTTAACAGGATACTTCTATAAATCTAGACTTGACTGTTAATATGTGGTTCTGCAAGCAGTGGTATTACCAGATCTTATATCTGGTGGTCAGCAGCAGAGTACCCTCAATACCATGACAAGTGTCCATAAGATGAAAAAAAAGCAACAAAATCCAGCACTTGATGTGACCCTTGGGCATATCATAGTATCATGATTATATCGATGAAAACCAAAACTTTAGCGCATGAATTTCTGATGGCTATCCAAAAGGTTTGACAACTTTTTTTTTTTCTTTTTGTTGGTAATTTTTTATAGAATTGTTTGACCATACTGTACTTACAGAATAGCTAGATGTATTTGGTGCACTCATCATTTTACAGCTTAATGTCACAAAATTCAAAGCCTTTACCACAAATGTCATTTTTGAGGGCTTCAGAGAGGTGGAAAAACATTTTTTAACCACCTGTGAATATTAAACTGTTTCTTCCTCTGTCGCAATAAACTTAATTATAACCCACTGTTTAAAAACTATGCCACTGTACAACACTATTTTAAAAGTCTAACTGTATGCACAATATGAAACAGTTTGTTCTGCAATCGGGACATTTTCAATATTTTGGGCAGCCCTCATACAAACTTGTGCCTAAAATAGAAACATAAGTGAACTCCCACAACATTTATCTATAAATGTCAGCCAAGCAAGCTCTACTGTGCCAGTCCTACAACTAACTCACCATGGCTAGTACTACCCAATACGAAGACACGGAGCAGATCTTCATACATTGTGATGGCCTGAGGCATTGCTTGGTGGCTCTAATGAAGTCAGCGCCTTCCTTAACTCTTAAAAACCTTGGTGGTTTCTTTGGTTTAACAATGAAAAATGCAGCATGTGTAAAATACAACCATTTTTCTGTTCCACCAACAAATAATATTTATGATGTACTAATTGGGATTGAACTGACAGATGGATAAAATGACTGGGATTTTGGACAAGATTGCTTTTTTTATTTTTAAGAAAATGTGATAACAAATTAAATTGGTCTTTATTAACACCCCATATCACAATGTTCTTTGCAAAGCACACAACGATACAGACTCAGTTTGTTTAGTTCAGACTCAATTATAGGATCTGGCAGCTGGTCTGATTCTGGGGTTGCAGTTTAATTTAAATCTTTGAAACTATTTTATTCTCACACTTTCTTTTGTACCTGTGCCAAGTTTTTGTCATTGATCTTTTCTACCGTGGGCAGTATTATTTTGTACAACTTTACCTTCACAAGATATAATCTTTTACTTGGCACAGAATCTACAATGCAGTTGTTTTTTAATTTTTTCCCATCCAGCTGAGAGAAAAACCGACACTTTCATGCCCATCTGTGTAAAGACAATGAGCTTCACATTATCCAGCATAACAAAATGTGGTTAGTGTGCTTCTAATTGGAAGAAATGATAAAGAGAAGCTTTTCCTTAGAGTATTACCCAACTGCAGGTGCTGTGGAAACTTGATCCAGAAAATATAAAATGAAAACTTTGTCTTGCATAAAGACATACTTTTTGGATGGACCTTCAAAAAATAAGTAAATTGTACAAGATTTATACATTTTGGACTCGAACGTAAATGTTTTGGATCGCATTTCATTACCAGGCTCACCAAGACACAGCACCTATTAAGTGTACAGAATGCGTTAGTCAAAAACAGTCAGCAAAACATTCAGTGCTTTTTTACTGTGGAGTCAGTGTGAACAAGCAGATCTCTCAATTATAATATGAATGTTGCTTAGTTAGAAACCTTTAAGTACCATATATAGCAGATACAAAATAGGTTGAATTAGGTTGGGTTTAAAAATATATTGTGTTTAAATGATTTCAACTGCTATATATAAAAACATGGAAACCATTCAACTGAATGATTCATCTGAGAGCAGCACAATTGTGCTTAAGATAGTGCTGCCATTTCAGGATATTTGGCTCCCAGTTCATTCAAAGGCTGGAATGCCCACATTGCATTGTTTCCCTTGTATTCCGGATAGTTTCCTCCAAGATTGATGGTTTACTCCCACAAGTAAAAGCCAGGGTCTGCTCGATTGGCATAGTTTTAATTGCCCTCTTCCAGCTTTGCTGCTGGCTCAGGTTTCAGCTTCCTGTGATCAATGCTGAGATAAGTGGAATCTGAAAATGGAGCAATGAATGAATGTGACTGCTTTACTGTTTAAGATATAATATTAATATGAAAACTTGTAGAGTTTATGAAACAGTGATGATCATATATCACTTAACAACAGCTTTCAACCACTGAGTTCCAGCATGGATAGATTTTGATTCTGGGTAAGGATGAATTGCTCAGTACATTGTATGACTGGCATGGCCAAAGCAATCATAATTTGATACTTATTTTACTGTCAACATTTATTTTAAATATATTTTCCAAGAAACTTTGCATGAGAGAGTAAAGCTGTTTGACATCAATGAACATTTATTTGTGGGACAATTTCAAACTGACATTATGTTCCAAAAGATAGATAGATAGATAGATAGATAGATAGATAGATAGAACTTTATTTACATCCTGAGTGTGTCCCATAATTGGGTCTGCCTTTTTAATTAGCTTTTTGTTTCAGTGAGCCTCTGTTGAAATGATGCTACTAGCCAGGCCCAAAGAAAAGAAAAAACTAATCTGCTCTGACATTTCTTATATACAGTCATATGAAAACGTTTGGGAACCCCTCTCAGCCTGCATAATAATTTACTCTACTTTCAACAAAAAAGATAACAGTGGTATGTCTTTCATTTCCTAGAAACATCTGAGTACCAGGGGCCTCATGTATAAACGGTGCGTACGCACAGAAACTTTTCCATGTTCAAATCGCGATGTATAAAACCTACATTTGGTGTAAAGCCACGCACTTTTCCATGGTACCTCATGCCTTGTCGTACGCAAGTTCTCCGCTCGGTTTTGCAGACTGGCGGCACCCAGCGTCAAAGCAGTGCTACTGTTCCTGTGTGGTTACTCATTATTTTCCTGACGCAGCTTTATAAATACACCGAAACTAACCGCATATTGTTTATTAGTGTAATGCATCTGATTGTAATTAACTTGTAACAATATAATGGTCTAGGGAACAGTCATAGTATTCCAAATACCATAACTGCTTTAGCGTTGTTACTCTCACTTCTCCTTCTTCTTCTTCTTCTTCCAGCTCCTCCCATTAGGAGTTGCCACAGCGGATCATCTTTTTCCATATTAATCTCACTGCACGACTCGGAGTATTTATATCACTGTATCTGAGTGTGAATCACAGCAGCAGCTGATTGGAAAGAGAATTATCGGTATACATTTTCATGGACACGCTGTCTCAGCCACTGCAAAACATTTTAAAGCCTTTCCTGTACGGACCTCGCGGTTCAGAAACAGTTTCATCCCAAGAACTTTAAATGCACTCAATCAATTGCACCTTGTAGAACTGTTTGTACTTATAAGTACAATCACCCCACTGTAAACTTGCACTACAGTTATAATATCGCAACCTGAGCCACTTTATAAAGCGCGTATTTACATATGATGACGATATCATTTTTAAGGTGAAATGCAGCAAAATATGTTTATTAAATTATACAGATAAAACTTTAACTTCATTTAAATAATCTATATTCTTCACTGGGAGTGTCGTTAAGGATAGAATAATTAAACATGTACTACGAAGATATTTCAATGTTCCTTAAACGTTTTGAAGAATCGGCGCTAAGCTTACAGATGGCTTAACTTCTATTACAGAGCTGATTGTGTGGCGATCGGTTACTTGGGGAAAGAAAAGAACTGATTGCAGTGATGGCTACGCCAACATATATTGAATATAACACAGAAAGAGAAAATAACAACACAGCTAAAAGCAGCGACAAATTTTGGCAAAAGTTAAATGCTTGTGTCATGAGCACGAGGCGGCTATGCAGTGTCTGCAACGGACGTGGCCATCCACCGTGCATAAGCTACTTTACTGACATTGGCGGGCGAAGGAGCCACCGATTCTTCCTCTGCCAAGTGCTACCACAAGCCTAGAGCCGCCCCTGAGTACTGCTGCAATAAATTATTAAACACATGTTTAATAACGTGCTTTAACTCCTATCATCATGAAAATTATATCACGTATACATCTCAGTATTTTGGTTATTCGGAGAGCTGTAATATCACGAATGTAATGGATTCTGTGTCCAGTCGGAGGAAGAGAGCCGTTTAAGAAGCAAGTAGTGATTCACACACATAGGCACATAGAAGATCAAATACAAAACAAAGTATTTAATGTGCTACTTTAATTATGATGTGATTTGAGAAACTGGTTAATTAAACGATTTTAAGATGAAGTTTATGATGTTCTACTTTAATGACAAAATAAACTACGTGATTAAAGTGGAAATGTCGAGATTGAAGTTGACATTTCGTGCTTTTTCCCCACTGTGTGCCTTTTTTCTCTGTACCCTAATAAGCTTTCATATGACACTCAGACAGTGGGCTACAACTCGGCTTTTCACGGCGACTTTGATATGTGACTTCTTTTTTATTTCTGGCACTGTGCGATTTTGTGAACGTGAGCTTTCAAGTTTCTCCAACACGCTATGTCCTTTTGTTGATTATACCACAGTTTATTAGAACAAATAGTTTGTTTTTCCTTTGCCTCCACTTGGTATTTTCTTTGAAATTCTTATATTTCCCCCCATGCTTTTCCCATTGTCTTTTCACAGAAGGCTGAACTTAAGGGCGATTTATATTGATTTGCATATTCAAAGAGGCGTAATTCGGGGAGGAGTTGGGGCATTACATAATCTTGGCGTGCCGGCGTTACTGTTCACGCTGATCAGGATTTATGTAGAGGAAGAACGTGGAAGTTGGAGTACGCACAGATTCCTGCATCTGGATTTTTCTGTGCGTAAGCACTTTTTGGCTTTTGTGCTTACGCCATGTTATAGTGCGAGTTCTACGCACGGCGTTATACATGAGGCCCCTGGTGTTTTCCGAACAAAGATTTTTAGTGAAGCAGTATTTAGTTGTATGAAATTAAATCAAATGAGAAAAACTGGCTGTACAAAAATTTGGGTACCCTTGTAATTTTGCTGATTTGAATGCATATAACTGCTCAATAGATAGATAGATAGATAGATAAGATACTTTATTAATCCCAAGGGGAAATTCACATACTCCAACAGCAGCATACTGATAAAAACCAATATTAAATTAAAGAGTGATAACAATGAAGGTATAACAGACAGACAATAATTTTGTATAATATTAATGTTTACCCCCCCCCAGTATATAGTAATACATATAGTAATACTGATTGCTTGTAACACCAGATTGGTTGGATTAGCTCATTAAGCCTTGAACTTCATAGACAGATGTGTCCAGTCATGAGAAAAGGTATTTAAGGTGGTCAATTGGAAGTTGTGCTTCACTTTGACTCTCCTCTGAAGAGTGACAGCATGGAATCCTCAAAGCAACTCTCAAAAGATCTGAAAACAAAGATTGCTCAGTATCATGGTTTAGGGGAAGGCTAAAGAAAGATATCTCAGAGGTTTAAACTGTCAGTTTCAACTGTAAGGAATGTAATCAGGAAATTGAAGGCCACAGGCACAGTTGCTGCTAAACTCAGGTCTGGCAGGCCAAGAAAAATACAGGAGCAACATATGGGCAGGATTGTGAGAATGGTTACAGACAACCCACAGATCACCTCCAAAGACCTGCAAGAACATCTTGCTGCAGATGGTGCATCTGTACATCGTTCAACAATTCAGCACAATTTGCACAAAGAACATCAGTATGGCAGGGTGATGAGAAAGAAGCCCTTTCTGCACTCATGCCACAAACAGAGTCACTTGTTGTATACAAATGCTCATTTAGATAAGCCAGATTCATTTAGGAACAAAGTGCTTTGGACTGATGAGACAAAAATTGAGTTATTTATCATAACAAAAAGCACTTTGCGTGGCAAAGAAGAACATCGCATTCCAAGAAAAACACCTGCTACCTACTGTCAAATTTGGTGGAGCATCATGCTGTGGGGCTGTTTGACTAGTTCATGGACTGGGGACCTTGTTAAAGTCGAGGGTCGGATGAATTCAACCCAATATCAACAAATTCTTCAGGATAATGTTCAAGCATCAGTCACAAAGTTGAAGTTACACAGGGGTTGGATATTCCTATAAGACAATGACCCAAAACACAGTCGGAATCATTCGTACAGAGGGAGAAGTACAATGTTCAATGTTCTGGAATGGCCGTCACAGTCCCCTGACTTGAATATCATCGAAAATCTATGGGATGATTTGAAGCAGGCTGTCCATGCCCGGCAGCCATCAAATTTAACTGCACTGGAGAGATTTTGTATGGAAGAATGGTCAAATATACCTCCATCCAGAATCCAGACACTCATCAAAAGCTATAGGAGGTGTCTAGAGGCTGTTAGATTTGCAAAAGGAGGCTCAACTAAGTATTGATTCATATTGCATATTTTCTGTTAATCCAATAAACGTAATGTTACTGCTTAAATACTACTGTTTCCATAAGGCCTGTCATATAGTAAAAGGAAGTTGCTACTTTGAAAGCTCAGCCAATGATAAACAAAAATCCAAAGAATTCATATGATTGTACATATTCTTATATCCCGTTATGTTATGAGATTAGTTCAGTCTGTCATTGATGTGAAACGTCAAGTACTTGTAGCAGTACACCACATCCACTCCCTGATTACTGACCGATGTACAGGCTCCTTTGTATGGTGAAACCAGTTCCTTGGTTTTGCTAATGTTAGGCTGCAGTCAGTGCTTTCTGCAATAAGAAGCAAAGTTCTCTACCTGACTCCTATACTCTGTCTTGTACCCCATGTCAATATTTTAATGCAAAATAATAACAACAGTGATATTGGTTTAAAGAAATCATTTTGGGAATGGTTAGTACCTTCATTTCATCAGCTAAAAAGGTTTTATAAAAAATAAAGTTGTCTTCTTTGCTGATAGTTCATATTGCCAACACCAAAGGCCTCATCAATGCCCCCAGTATTTGGGGAGAGTGTTCTGAAATTAAAGGCATTCGTAATGGAGAGAAATCAGGAGGCTAGTTATGCAAAGGGATGTGAGTGTGTAAGGTAAAGACCAAGCATTCTGTTGTATTTACCTGATTAAATTCCCCAATGCCTTGTGTATGTGATGGTCTAGCACATAGGAATTTTCTGAGGTTCATCAAAAAACGTTGCCACTGGTCATGTAAACTGCTGTAATTGCTGCTTTGGCTAAAGTTACCTCAGGCTGTATTTTTAAATTTAATTATAAAAGCAATTGTGATTGCATTTCATGTATGAAATAGCTGATGTGTAATATTAAGTGAGCTAACATCCAAAAGCAAGCATTAGTGACTCTCGCCACCCAGCAGCTGTCCCAGAGTGCCTCTCTAAGCCATGGAGGACTTGTGTGAGTACACTTCTCAGAAAGGAGTTAAGTATCCACGGCCCTCATTCTAGTGTGCGTTACAGTAGCCATAACTTTGTGACCTAATTTGCCGAATAGAAATCCTTTTACAGTGAAATGCCTCATTAGTGCCAAACTGCAGCTGCAGTCTCTCACATCACTGTACACTTGCACACTATTCTCCCAGCCAAACAGCAAATACAGCCAATTTTACCAGGTAATATTGTGATTGCAACAACAAATGTAAATTGGAACTGGTAATGATCTGACATTTTCCAGTTCACATCACAAGCACAATAAAGACTACTTGTGCAGCTTTTCCCATCCTCAATGGGTTTATATCTAAATGAGTAAATTATCCATAAAGATGTTGGGGGGGTGGGGGTGGGGGGGTTAGTAGAAAGAGAAAACGAGATTTCCACGGAAAGAACAAACTAGAAATAATTAGTACACAATGGTGTTGAACGCAGCCCAAGATGCTAATTGTTTTAAGTCAGGAAAAAGACAGCTGAATGCTCATCTTCTGCATTTAAAGCATGGATGATTGCCCGGGATGAGTATCTTTCGCCCACAAATAACAGTTGTTTTGTACTTAATTTTCTGCTAAATTGGAACCTAACCACTTCCCGCATTGTCACAGGGACACCTGCAGCTGGACCGCGCTGGTGTGCCGCGTTTCTTAGCAGCGCGCCACTTCCGTCAATTCTTCTTTTATGCTCGCCGTCTTCCTCTCATTAGGACGCGGCGCTAATGACTCAGGCGCGCTGCTCAGTCATTAGGTGACAAGCAAATGATACGGTAGACGAGGCGAGCGAAATCGCGGCGCAGCACAGCAGGTAGCGAGCGAGCGAACGAACGCCGCTCTGTGCGCCGCGCGCCAGCTGCCGCTGCTCGGCTCTAAAAGAGACTCGCAGCTGTCCTCCCGCGCTCTCCTGACTCACGAGGTGGTGACCGCGCGCGGGGTCAGAGCTCAGAACATTAAGAAGGGTAACTCCAATCTGACCTGTGCATGACGTCATCTGGAGTCTCCTATAAAAGGTGCGAATGGACAAACTGGATACGTGTGACGAGCAGGGTCGGTGAGGGAAGGTTGCACGTGAGCAGAAGTCAGCCGCGGCGTCTTCGTAAGTAGGTGGGGCCCCAAAGGCCATGAAACTATTCACATAATGGTTCAGGGTCACGTGTAAAAACAACAGGTAGCCCTTTGTGTTTATAATTATGCCTAGCATTCTAGGATGGCACCAAAGTAAGCTACAGCGGGGTGCAGTGGTTCATAGTGTCTCTGATGTGGATGTGAGACACGTTGGAGCACCACAAGGAACAGTCCCGTCTCCTTTTCTCTTCACTCTGTACACCTCAGACTATAAATGTAAAACCAGGTCCTGTCACTTGCAGAAATTCTCAGATGATTCTACACTTATGTGGTGTATTGACTAGGGTAATGAGACCGAGTATACGAGTCAGGTTGCTTGGTTCAAGAATAATTGTCTGCAGTGTCAGCAAAACCAAACAACCATTTATTGACTTTTCACCATACCAAAGAGCCTCTGCGTCCACGCACTACTCGGGGAGGGGATATGAAAGTGGTGCATTGCTGTAAGTACCTGGTGGTCCACATCAATGACAGGCTGGAATAGTCTTGTAACACAAAGGGGCTATACAAGAAAGGGTAGCATAGACTCTTTGTTCTTAGGAGACGGTGCTCCTTTAATGTGGGTAGTGACATGCTTTAAATGCTGTATTCTATAACTGTGATGGCCAGTGCATTTTTCTGTGGAGAGATCCACCAAATCAATAAGCTGATTAAGAAGGCAGGCTCAGTTATGGGATGTACTCTCAACCTGCAGGAGGTGGTAAAGAACAAGAGAATGAAAACCAAACTGAGTGGATTTTAAGCCAACTATTTATTCAGCAGACGCGTGTAAAGAAATACTACAGGAGCTCTTTCATACTTTAGGTAGTACCCCTTTACAGTGCCTTTATGTGACTATGACTGCTCTTTTCATCTACAGCCGAGAGAGAGGTTGGGAGAATCCACTGGTTACAGCACATTGCTGCACCCACTACACGACGAACCACCCACATTGGGATCCGAGTGCAGCCGTGCAACGGGTGACGCCTCAGCACTACACTGAACATTGTGAGGTTTTTTTTACAGTGTCTGGAGTGCCAATCCTACCACCAACCCCCAAATTTTCCCTGTAATTTGGAGGACCTGCTTGCAGGGCTGGATGCAGATAGATCAGATGTTTTTTTTCTTTTTAGTCATTCTGGTTTATTTCATGTTTGTTATAAAATATTAATTATTTATGAAGATTATTTCAAAAAAATTCCCTCTGCAGACATATAAAGTGCTGTCAAAATCTAAATAACGCTGTCTTGACTGCTTGGTGTGACTGGGTCACTCCCGTTGTCATGTCTGTACGTTCTCCCCAGGATTACTCATCATACTTTGGTTTTCCTCCAATATTCCAAAGACAGGCATGTTAGCCTATTTGCCAATTTAGAACTTGTCTGATATACTTTAAGGAGGTGAGATTGTGGTCAGTGCGTGCGTGTGCCGTCATGGAGTAGTCAGTTTAGTTCCTGCCTTGCACAGAATGCCCTGGGGATAACCTTTGATGATAGTTAGAAGGTGAGGCCTAAGTTATTTTGAAAGAACAGTGATTGTAAGAGCACGAGCTGCAGTGTTCATGGTGATGTCAGCTTGGAGTTCAGAGGGAAGGATCTCATCAGAAAATGTCAGCAGTAATTGTGATTACTCCTGGATAATATGCACTAGTTAGAGATACACAGACAGATGAGTAACAATAAAGTCAGTGACTATAAATTTCAGTGTATGATGTGAGCAGCTGCCATCGTCAAAAACAGTCTGTCGAGATATCTACAGAGCAAGACATAATCAGGCTACAGTCCACTCATCACATCTGGCACTGTACAGATTGCAGTGGTTAAAAGGAACAACAAATGACAGCTGAGTAGCTGAGAAATGTAATATAGTCAGAATAATTATTATTCACCATATTTAAAATAAACATATGAATGTACACATTAACAAAGTTTACATGTACAAGAGCATTTTTTAAATGATCTGTTGGCTTCAGTGGGCTGTGTATTGAATTTCTTGCCATGCCTTGTGTGCATGTCTTTAAAAAAAGGTCAGGATAATGCTTTAATTATTCTTGAAGGTTGTCCTTACTCAAGGTGGTAGCATTTCTTTTCTGTTTGGAGTGATGTCTTTGCCCTTTCCACATGGCACATGTCTTCCCCAGTGGTTTGATGAGTATGGTACTACATTTACTTACAGTATATTCCTTGAGCTTCTCTGTCACCAGATGTGAACCCAATCAGGTATTTTTGGGAGATCCTGGAATGACACCTGAGGCAACATCCCCTTCATTAAGTCAGGCATTGATTGATTATCCCCCAGATAAATGATATGCCATCCTTCATGCTTGACTTTATAAGGTGACAGAGCATATTATGCCAAAGAGGCATTTTGCAGAGACTTTTCATGAGCCCACTTTTATCAGATTTTATCTCTATCGTAATTGCGAAGTGTACAGTGCAAAAAGCTCAGAATCTTTAGCTAAAGTGTACTTTCCATCATTATCCACCCTTGAGTGTATTTTTGCTAGTAAAAGGATTACATTCATCCATCCATCCATTATCCAACCCGCTATATCCTAACTACAGGGTCACGGGTGTCTGTCGAAACCAATCCCAGCCAACTCAGGGTGCAAGGCAGGAAACAAACCCCGGGCAGGGTGCCAGCTCACCATAGGGTAAAAGGAGAATATTTCTAGACCAGGGGTCCTCAATCCCAGTCCTGGAGAGCCGCAGTGGCTGCAGGTTTTTGTTCTGACCTGGTTGCTTAATTAGAAAGCAATTCTTGCCAATAAAGCACTAACAAGCTATGAAATTAAATTAACTCTGCTATGTCAGGTCATTCTCATATCCTAGATTTTCTTTCCCTTTCTATCATGATTTGAAGGCTAAAATGGACGAGTAATTCTCAGTCCTTCACTTTTTTCTCTTCATTTTTCTTCCAAGTATTTAATTAAACCCTAGAGTGCAGATAAATACACACAGGTGTAAATGTAAATAAGCTAAATGG
The DNA here is from genome assembly GCF_016835505.1 of Polypterus senegalus. NCBI lineage: Eukaryota > Metazoa > Chordata > Cladistia > Polypteriformes > Polypteridae > Polypterus > Polypterus senegalus. The sequence continues at coordinate 53,118,384 of NC_053168.1, read as the reverse complement.
AGAAATGCTGCTCTCTCTTGTCATTTGCATGTTATTGATAATAAGGAGCAATTAAAATAGCGGTTTAAGACAAAATTAAGCAATAAGGGCTCAAAATCACTACAGTGAAGCAGAAGTGTTACTTTAGCAATAAGTGCTTTTTATTAAGCAACTGGATTGGAGCAAAAACCTGCAGCCACTGAGGCTCTCCAGGACCGTGATTGAGGACCCCTGAGCTAGACAATACTGTGAAACTTTGTCTACAGGTAGACACTGGCTTGATATTGCTGGGAAAGGGACCTCTCTGTATATATTTACAGTGCCCTCCATAATGTTTGAGACAAAGACATGTTTTTCCTTAATTTACCCCTCTGTTCCACAGTTTAAAATTACAAATCAAACAATTCGGGCATGATTCAAGTGTGCAGTGCAGACTTTAATTTAAGGGTATTTGCATATATTTCAGTCACAGCATCTAGACATTTTAACACTTTTTATACATGGTCCCACCTTTTAGTAGCAATGATGGGGCCAGTAGGGGAAGATGAGGGCCACTGGTGGCTGCTAGACCCTTTTGTTTGCCTCTGTTTTTACTCCAGTTTCTGTTTAAATCAATACAGTGCAGTAATAACACATTTCTTCTCTTTCCTTATTTCACTGTTATTGCAATTTTTAAACACTCAGGTGTTTTCAGATTTAAAACAAAATCTATTATTAGTTAAAAACCACTTCAGTCAATAAATAGCACTTTCATTTACCTTAAGTCATGTATTGAATGAACAAAGGTATCCCACACTAACTGCAATATGTGAAAAAGAAATTGCTCTTATATTCTTAATAACTAGCTTTGTCACCTATAACTGCAATAAATTCAACCAAACACTTTTAGTAATTTGAGTACACAATGTTAATTTTTCTTTCATTTCAACCATTTTGATTTGTATTTATTTTTGTGTTTTGGATCTTTGTCTTGATACATAACCCAAGCATAGGCAGAAATCATGATTCCTTCAATTATAGTAAGTTCTCTAGCTGAGACAGCAAAAAACTATCACCACACGTGTGACTGCTAACATGCTGCCTCTGCTTTACAGTGGACATAGCTGGATTCATATCATCAAAAACTGTCTGATCAGTCTATATAACATTCTCCAATAAGGCCTGGGTATAATACAGGTAGTTCCTGGCAAATGAGAGATGAGCATTTATGTTCTTCTTGGTTAGGACCTTGTTATTCCCCAATGAAGCCCTTGTTTGTTGTTGAGTGTCTTTCTACTTATGCAGTCATATACAATGACCTTTGCAGAGGAAAGATAAAACTGCAGTTCTTAGGATCTGTTGTGAGTTTCTGGATTATGTTCTAATGCATCTTCCAAAGGGTTTTAAGAGGCCTAGCATTTCTGAGAAGATTACCTGTAGTTCAAAGTGCTCTTCATTTGGGGATTATGGCTCTCACAGTGGTTCAGTAAAGTTCAAGAGCTTTAAAACAGCAACTTGTATGAATAAGAGAAAAAAGAACAAAGAAAGGGAAGACAATGACCAAGAATGTACATTTATTTTGTAGTGCGCAATATAGAATACTACTAATTAAGTATAGCAAAGAAGGTAAGGCACAATGAGTATAAGGGTGCACAAAAATATACATATAAATACAAATACTGTAAATCACATACAAAATAATTATAACAAGGGAACCAATATCAAAATAAAGAGACCAAAACATTTTAACAAGACAAAGAATAATATAATATATGGGAACCAAATTAAAAAATAAGAAAGAGGGTGTAGCAGACATTAAAAATAACTTAATGTTCAGGACATCAGCATGAAATCATTACAGATGCCAGTCTTTCACTCAGTAGTGTCAACAAGGAAGAAAGGAAAACAAGGGAGAGAAGACCCAGGGTGCACATCCTATGTATTTTGGGGAAGCCCACCTTCCTCGTAGTTTCCACTAGGACACATAAAGTTTGTTAAAACAGGCTGTCCAAACAGAACAGAAAAGCAAACAATGTTTTATACACAGTACATTAAAGAAAGTGTAAGATATCAGGAAGATATCTTCTTGATAAAGATAAACAGCAGTTATGTTGATTGGTTTCCATCTGTTGAAGTAAGTAGTTCTAACTCATAATTTTAGAAAGGCTGAAATGAGAATTTTGGGGTTTTTGTGTCACAAGTAAATGGCAGAAGTTTTGTTCACCCTGTATTTTACTCTTGGATTGTGTTTTTGGGACTTATTAGCCTTTTGAACATTTTTGTCCATTTTTCTATTTTTAAATAGATATTTTCCTTTATAAAGATTTGCTGGGACTATACTAGCCTGAGTTTAACCTGTTTCTCTCATTATTAAGGCATTTATTTACATTCTTGTACCTTTATAGTCTTTTTTAACTTTCCTAGTCAGCTCCCGATTTGGGGACCTACTAGGCTATAAAACAGCAGGTAGCAGTTGTGAGGTGAGTCTCTTTTAGGCTTTCTACTTAATGTCCTGTCCTGCCTTTATGTTTTATTGGGGGTGCATGCACACCCCACCCCATTTCACTACGAGTGCAAGTACAGCACACAACAACGACGCTTTAAAGTGTGTATGTTGAGCTTCAAGTGAAAGTTAAAATTGCCAGGCATCAGTGAAACCAACCGTGGTGCATAAGAATCGATCAGTTAAGTACTGTATGTATAGGCTTATTAAAAACAGTGGCAAAGCATACAAAAGAGGCCTAAAGCTTAGGAAAACTGCTTTTAGGAAATCAATGTTTGTCATTTCCACAAACTCACAAATATTCCTTGTGATTTACCAGAAGCAAATTTCTTTAGAATTGAGGACAACTCTTGATCAATAAATGAGGGAGAAATGGATATTTAATTCAAAAGGCCAATCCAGTTTCAGAAGGATTTACTTTCATGCACTACATGGTTTTCCAGAAGTACTTATTTAACATACAAAAATAAATTGTTTTGTACCTGTATTGTATTGTATTATTTTTAGAAAAAAATGCATGCATTTTTTTTGTTAAGAACATACAACTAGATAACTGGATTATACATTATGAGTGATTTGAGATTTTTTTTTTTGACCACTTTAACCTCACTGGCCCCAAAGAAGACCATTTCATCAAAAAATGTTTAATCCCCATACTCCATTAAAATATGAGATAAAATTTTTTCTCAACAATCACTCCAAACAATATAAAACAACTACCATTTTCAGGTGAAATATTCCTTTAAGGGTGGCACGGTGGCGCAGTGGTAGTTCCCTGCCTTGCGCCCTATATTGACTGGGATTGGCTCCATGTGACCCTGTGTTAGGATATAGTGGTATGGATATTCCTTTAATGTTTTTGTTATGTTCTATTGCTCTGTGGTCTTGGGACCTTTTTTTTTTTTGATAAATTAGGATTTTGGAATTATTGGTTTTATATCATTGTACTTTAGAATTTTTAGCTCATTTTAATTAGGTTTATTTTTTCCATTTTTGTAGCTTTCATTAAGTTCCCTATTTGTTCTTCAATTTTTGGACTTTTGAAATTTGTATATTTTTATTTTACATTCTTTGGACTTTTAAATTCTTGTTTCATTTTTGAATTATGTGATTAAGCCATTTTTAAAATAAATGCCCTTAAATTATTACAATTAAAGCGTCATTTGTGGCAAGGTTTCTCTGATGGTGTCCACCCCACAGTCACCTCCTCCTTTTTTGGGCAGTATCACAACACATGCACTATATAATCCTACTGTTTCAAGTGCCATTTTAATCCTTTCTATTTCATACAATGTCATTTGTCTGATTCCAAACTTCTCTCTGTGGCAATTATGCCTAGTATTTTCCTCCCTATGTGTAAAATTGTGCATTAATTAACATTAATCTTTATTTGACACATGTTAACCATCTATTTAAGTCCATCTGTACAATTTTTGCTGACTCTAGGGTATATTATAATTATGCTAATTTAGTGTCATCTGCAGATGTAACCAGCTGTGTCTTTTTTATATAAACCATTTATATAAATTAAAAACAGAACATCCCCAGCATTGACCCTGTGGGACCTTACTTTTGATATTCCTAAAGATTCTTGTGCTGTAACTTCTACTCTTTTCTGCTTAAGCCAGTTCTGTATCTTCAAACCACAAGCCAGCCCTGAATGAAACTGACAAGTGCTTGTTTTTTGATGTACAGTTTCTGACTGTTACGTACTAAAAAGCTTTTTGAAAGTTGCAGATAGTATCATACACTTTACTGCTTTTGTTTTTTGTTCTTACTCATAAAACCACAATGTCTCAGTTATACAGGATCACACCTCTCATAGCTTATACTTCCTGCTCATTGATTTAGTTAGTTTAATTTATTTTTGTCCATTCATCCATCCATGATTCTGCTTATCAAAATAAGAACCAGCCCTGGACGTGGTACTAATTCAACTCATCCGGACTCCCTCTTTCTAAGCTATTTTAGGGCTGCCATATTTTTCTTAAACTTCTGTGTTTCCTCTCGTTTATATATAAGCAATAAAAAAGAGGCAATTAAATGATACCATGTTAACCCGAAAATAAGACCTACTCCGAAAATAAACCCTAGCACGATTTTCAGGCTGCTCTGTAATATAAGCCCTACCCCAAAAATAAGCCCTAGTCAAGATGTCAGCTGAAAAGTAAGGCGCCTAAGGCCAGGTTTATACTTAACACGATGCGACATGTGTGCCTGAAGGACACCTTGCCACAATATCTCTGAAAAGGATGTTTAATGATTACATCCATCAATTTGGGGATGCGCCCATTCCAGCAGCATCGGCGCAAGATGGAAACGAAATCCCTGGACGGGCCATCAGGTTATCGCAAGGTGGACACAAGCACACACACATACACTAACGTCTTTGTAGCTTCACCAAATCCCCAAACCTTCATGTCTTTGGATAGAAAACTGAGGACACTGTGGAAACCCACCAGGAAAACATGCAAAGTCCAGGCAGGGATCACAAGGGACGGGACCCCGTGAGACAGCAGCGCTACCGCGGTGTTCATTATTTAAACAAAGTTAACGATTTATCTGTAAAATGTAACATCCATATTTTAATGCATTTCATCATGAAAGTGATATCAAATATAAATCTAAGAATCCTAAATGTGCAGAGAGCTGGAATATCATAAAGTTAATGTTTTCTGTGTGGCGATGCTGCTTGGCGCTGCTGTCAGGTCAGGAGGACCCCCAGAAGCACATAGCTAATTTAACAACTGGGTCGGTTTTAAGATGATGTTCACGACGGTCTGCTTTAATGATAAAGTAAACTACGAGGTTAAAGTGGACATTTCGAGTTTAAAGCCGAAATTTCCACTTTAATCACAAAATAGACATTTTCATTATGTCCTTATTTTTTTTCTCTGTGGCTCAAATACGCCACCGTACATTTTGATGGTATTGTGAAGGTGCAAAAAAAAAAAAAAAAGACAGCACAGAAGATGGTATATGAGACTTAAAATATAACGTGTCATTACTTTGGGGAATATGCGACGCTTGAATATCAAAGCAACATGAATACATTTGTTACTAACCCTCGCCTATTCTGTTTCTCTTCTCGGTACTCAAATGTGGCACTCGGTGCCATGGCCCACCTGCCAAGTTGTTTTGCCTGCCCAAGGTAAAGTCATCCCTGATGGAGGATCGCAGGAATCGTGGGGTAAAGGGGTCCTTTCATCAGATTGGCTTGCCAAGCACTGTTTCAGCTGTGGAATGGCCAAATGGGGGAGACAGCTTGACGGCTGAGGTCTCCAGGACTCTAAACAAATCCAAATCATATTATGTGATATCATCTACTGTATTTTTATTTTTATACTGTATTGAGGATTTGTTCTGTTCTGTGCATTGTATTATATTGTATTGTATTGACCCCCTTCTTTTTGACCCCCACTGCACGCCCAACCTACCTGGAAAGGGTCTCTTTTGAACTGCCTTTCCCAAGGTTTCTTCCATTTTTCCCTACAAGGTTTTTTTTGGGAGTTTTTCCTTGTCTTCTCAGATAGTCAAGGCTGGGGGGCTGTCAAGAGGCAGGGCCTGTTAAAGCCCATTGCGGCACATCTTATGTAATTTTGGGCTATACAAAAATAAATTGTATTTTATTGTGTGTATTGTATTGTACATTTGTATTTCAGCATTTTGCTTCACCACATCGAACCATTCATCAAACATTGAAGTACGCACATCGATCCTGAAGGATCCTAAAAGGATTATCAAGAAATTCAGGATGGAATTCAGGGTTTCAATGTGGAGAGTTATGACGATATTCCAGAAGAAGATGACATGACTGTATTTGTATAAATATATATTGTTGTACATGAATAAATATAAGATATCCCCTGAAAACAAGTCCTAGTGCATCTTTTGGAACAAAAATTATTATATGACCCGGTCTTACTTTTGGGGAAACACAGTATCAGCATAAATACACCTATAGTATAAATATGTAATATGTAATATGGCATAAGTTGTACACAACAGTGCATTTAGCAGACCCAGTATAAAGGCACTGCTCTTCCTCTCCAGGGTAATGTTAAGATTAGGAGCCCAGATTTCTGAAGTTATGTAACTAAAGAAACCTGAAGTAGTTATCTATCAGACTCAACAATGACAGAAACACATTGGAATCCCATGCAGATCACTGCCACTACCAAAGTGTATGAAGTTGTGACACTTGGGACTATGAAAGGGACTCATTGTCTCCATTATTTTTGAGCAGGAAGCTATTCTTTCTTATGAATGTCAGCTGATGACACTCAGGATCTGAAGACTGCTACCCAACTGCCATGTCATCCATCAGATGATCACTCTGAAGGTTGTCCAGTCTTCATAAGCTTACCCTTTACCATGAGCATGTGTACCATGGAGTCCAGAGTTTGAAAACTGCACTTCTACACAATCAATCCAAGGCCAATTTGCCATAGCTGAGTACACAAGAAACTGCACTGAACTTCGATGAAGTTCAGCACAAGTCATAAGGCACAAAACAAAATGAAAAAACACAAGCAAAACAATAAGACAATAAGCTAGAAAGATGCAAAAAGGTAGCAATCTCTACTTTGACCAGCTCTATAAATGCTTAATATTTATTTTATTTCAGTCATTTTCAATAATTTACATATAATATGTCTTTGACTTGCAGGTTTGGCAGAATATTCTTTCTACATTATGGTATAAAGTTGGCTATATCTGTACCTTTAGGGATGTTCTTAGTTTGTTGTGAGTGTATCCACACTTTGTGGTGTGACGCTGCCTTAATGTCCTCCCTAAGGGCTTTCCTCAGTTTTTTGAAACTGCTGAAGTTCTACCTGATAAGTCTAATATGCTACAGTTACTTGTGCCTCATGCTGTGTGTCTACCTACACATTCATACCAGACAAAAATAAAAGACACAAATGCATACAGTCCTAAACCAAATCTGACATGCAGCCCAGGGTAGCACACAAGAGAGAATGAAGGTTCTTTATTTAGAAGATTTTACCATTTTACTGCTCATACTTTCAACTTGTCATTCAGATTCTAGTGAATATGTTTCTCCTACAAGGAGAGCAATTATGATTGAGTGGTAGCTCTGAACATTCGTAATTATAATCCTCCAGACCTGGTAAATATATCCATGTATCTCCATTTTCAAACCGTTTAGAGACACATGATGATGGTGACTATTTCTGCAAGATTGGGTGAAAGATGGGAACCAAATGTGGACAGGGCTACAGTCCACTATAAGGCACAGTCCCACACCAATTTACTCACACCAGTTGATTTTGTAATTGCCAGTTAACCTGATCTGATCATATTTGGTATTAAAGAGGAAAAGCAGAGTACCTGAAGGAAAACCCATACTGACCCAGGGAGAATGTGCAAACGGAGTCCTCTGGCCCTATAAGGCAGCGCCGCTAGCCCTTGTGCCACCATGCTATGTACCATGATTTATAGATAATTCAATTTATAAAAAGAAAAGTGTCTCTGTGTGTCCATTCAGTAAGTATGAATGTCAAGAAAATTTAAAAAATAGGAAAACATGTAGAAGAATGGTAAAACAAATTGATAATAAAAGTACCAAATAAGGGACTGAAAATAAAAGAAGTGGTCTTGTCGGCCTAATCTGATGTGTGATGTTATACTCTGGCAAACTGCAGCATGGTTTTGACTTTCTTGCAACTGTTCGGGCAATGTGAGAATGAGATTTATAGCTGTAATGCTAACGACTTAAAAAAATAGAAAATAATGCTAAGTTGACACACGACAGGAAAGCAAAGCCCAGACACAGCTACACTAGAGTTGCTAAACCAGACCAATGTGATGACAAGCAATCAATTTCAACTGTAAAAGTGGTCAGTTCAATGAGTGACTCTGAGAGGAAGCATCAAAAATGGGCAGCTCTGTCTTAAGTGGAAAAGGCCGGCCAGCGCAAGGGAAAGGATTGGGTCCGTATTATTATAGCAGAACAAATGAACAATTCATGTGTCAAATAAAACAGCATTAGGTCTACATTGATCAAATGAATTTCATTCTCATCTTGGATGGGTGGCACAGCAAGCAAGATATAAAAATACAGGCACGTGCATGCATGATGTGTGGTATGGGGCTTCATCCTTAGAAATGAATACATCTGTGGAGTTTTTTCCTTAAATTTAACCATGGATTATAATCCACAATGGTAATCATTAATCCCGCTACAGACCGAATCTAAATCTTGATCTGAGCATGCACTGAAAGTATTGCATTTTAGGCTGCTCTTAGGCTATCAGGACTCATTGCCTTCTGGGAATTCCTACTACAGTGTTTCTGTAAGGAATCTCTGGCTTTTGCTTTAAAAGGGTGTAGGAACTCTACAGACCTCCATACCTCCTATAATGTTGCCACAACACACAGTACCAACTACTGGTCTTATAATAAGAGCTCTTACATGTCTCCTACATCTCTTTTGTGCTCCTCTAGCTTCTTTGTGATTCCCATTCTGGGCTGTGAGAGCCCAGTATGATGATATTGACAACCACTGATACCCATCTAAGTCACATTCCTGCTGAAATGCTTGAGTGTGCAGTACTGTCAGCAGCATGCTCTCACAAGGGCTAGTCATTGAGACTTGGGTTTTATTGGCTTTTCTTAGTCCAGGGGCCACTTTTTGTATTGTATTTCTTTTACAGAAGCCATCTTGGTGGGCTGCAATCATAAAACAATGGTCAGTTAACCTGTGACTCATCTTATGTGTTGTGCTTTATCTCAGATAGACACAGAGCTCCCTATGTGAGGCCTAGATTGTCAGCAGAGCTCAAAACGAATGCCCCTGCAATATCAGGTATTGATAGAAATATAGAAATATGAAAGCCCAGTTTTTAAAAATTCATAATTTTCAACCATTTTCTTGTTTGTCCAGGTGCAGTCTGATATTCCACAGAGCCTAAAATGTAAAATAGAAATGTGGACATGTGGACATTTAGGAATTTCACAGATTCTGGCTTCTCTCCCACCTGTAGAACAGACTGGCAGAGCTTGAGAGGACCCCACATCCAATCTATGCTGTTTACTGGTCCGTAAAAAGGCAAACAAAATGTTAAGTGATATTGAATACTGAATATATTGAACATAAGTCAAGAAACTCGGATTATATGATGCACTAGTGAGACCGCACCTGGAGTATTGTGTGCAATTATGGTCACCAAAGTAGAAGAAAGACACTCGTAGCAGCACTTGAAGCTGTGCAGAGGAGAGCAACCAGGAGCATCCCAGGACTGTCCTACACTGGCAGACTCAGAGAATTAAACCGGTTTAGTCTTGAGCAGAGGAGACTGCATGGAGACCTCATCCAGGTCTTCAGAAGGCTTTGATAAAGTAGATCCCGCAACATTCTTTCAGCTTAAGGGTGAATCACATACTCATGGACATCTAGTGGAAATTTAGTGCAAGTGCATTTATGATAGAAGCCAGGAAACAATTCTTTACATGAAGAGTTATGGGAGTCTGGAACAAACTACCGAGACATGTAGTTGAAGGAGACACCTTGACAACCTTTAAGAAGAATCTGGATGATACATTGGGACAGCTTAGCTATTAGCTAAACAAACTGCCTTGATGAACTGAATGGTCTCCTTGTGTTTGTCAAATTTCTTATGTTCAAGTGCACCACTCTCCCTGGCCTTCAAGTAAATGGCGTGATACTTATGGCACACATTTGAGGTAACATTAGTGGATCTAGTTCTCTGGATTCGGTGTTTCCTTTTTAATGGTCCTTTAGTGCCCCCTGAGTATTCTCCACGACCTGCTGCTAGTGGTCACATTTTCTGTCTGATCTGATAGAGCAGTAGTTTTTTTATTTTGTTCCTCTTGTGCTGGATGTTTAACCTTTCCTGCTTTATTTTGAACAGGCATTGACATTCGCTTCTGATTCTGTGCTAAATTCTTGAAGTGTTCCTACAGTTTCTTGGCGTTGCTGTTTTCTCCAGGCACTCTGTCAGGGGCCTTTGCTTTTGTGACAGGAATGTTTCTTTAGTGTTGTTTTGCTGCCACCTTCTGTTTCAGTGATGACTCAACAGGCTCAGATTTCAAATCTCAACAGATGCATAGTGTGTTTGTGTGTGCGAGTTAAAAATGTTTTCAGCCTGCCATGGCTAATTCTGTTCTGTCTCCTTAACATTACAAGTACTGTGATGATTGGAGGTCAGTCCCTTTATGTTACTGTGTGCTACTCTTAAATGTGCTCAAAGCATTTCTTTTTGCTCAGACTACGGATTTTTACTGTATGTTGGGATTTATGTCCCGGCTTGTGTTATGTAGCACTGCATGCATTCTGTTAGTTATCAGTTTTAAAAAGCGTGTTTAATTGACAAATAGGGAATCCTAGTTAGGGGTAGCTAATCAGATCCATGGAAACTGGTGAGATTTGCATTTCTCAGCTTGCAACTTTTCTTTCAAACACGATCTGGAGGAGAATTAACTCACTGAAATTTTATATATTAGGGTAATCAATAACAGAAGAAATCTGGCCTTTGTTTAAGAAATTGGTCAGCTTGAGTAGCAGAAGGGCTTTGAGGAAGCCCTACAGCAGGGCCAGAGCAGCATCTTACAAGCGCCCCTCAGAGTATGTGTGTTAGTTTGCTAATTTAAGATGAACTTGTAACTTTTCACTTATTGAAGGTTCAGTCTGTTGATTGAAGGATGTTAATCTGCCTGCACATTTACTTGCTGTGTGCTACTGGTCGCGTTTCCTGTGGCCCAATGGACATTTAGTGTTCTATAGCTTTGAAGCCAATTCACATCAAAATCCCAAGTCTCAGATGTGATGTCCAAGAAGAGTTTCTGGGGTTCCATTCATTCTTCCACTTCTCCTTAAAGACAAACAGGAAGCCCATGTGTACCTTGGCAGCATCAGGCATCAAGTCAAGAACTAACGGCCAATAGCCCATCACAAGGTAATTCTACTCGCAAAAGTACACACACTTTCTCGTAGCAGGCCAATTTAGAACCGTGAATTAAGCTAAACAAACATGTCTTTGAATTGTGGGAGGAAACTGGGGCATCTGAAAAAGAAACGGCGAACATGGGGTCAGAATGGCAAGCTGTCTTTCTTTTGAGCACTTTGCTGTCTCTCCTTTCCAGTGTGTCCTAAAAGAGAGCAATTGGCTCAGATCATTTGATTGCACAGCGCAGAACTGTCCAGACAGCCCAGTTCTGACCTGGCTTAGCTCAGTGTTTTCTTCTTGCACAAAGACCCTTGGGTGGTTGAATTCAAACAGCTAAGGTGTCTCCCACACATGCTGAATCTGTTGATGAACTGGCTCATCATGATGTCGGGGCAGCACTACAAATGCTCTGTCCAATACCAAGCCATTTATGCTAAGTTCTTTCAAACCCAGGTTGCGTTTTTCCCACGTGATTTATGTGTACATTTTCTCTGTGCCTCCCATTTGTTGGTTGGGGTCTGTAATGCAAATTTGACCTCTTCAGAGTTGCACTGCAGCTATTACATAACCTGGAGGGTATGTTCAAACAGAAGGGATGGCCGTATTATTTCCATACCCTTGACATGTAGCAGTCTAAACTAAGCCTTCACACTGATAATTTAGTGTGGGATGACCACTAATAAAATAAAAGATTTCTGGTGGCTTTCAGTGTCTTTTTTCCTTTTCACATACAACAGTAATCTTTGTCTGATGCTTTCAAGATGTCCACATGTTGATATCTAAGTGTACAGACCAAGTCATATTGAGCTGAGCAACAGCAGGGGCACAGCCATTTGAATGGCACAATTTCATGCTCAGCTAGCACAGATGGTGCCAGTCAATGTCCACCTCATTTGATACTCTGGCCAAAAAAAGTGCAGTTTCTCAGTCTGCTTGTTCCAGTTCTCTACTTCTTGTACATGTTTACCTGAATAATGGTTGTGCGGTTTATGCTATGAGGTGTGCTGCCCTTGTTTCGAATGGCCTGAACCCCATTTTACATTGCTCTCGTATCTGTCCCTCATATTCTTCTCCATGCCTTTTGTTTGTCTAAGCAATCCAGGATTTTCTGGGCACAGTTTTAGACATCCCTTTTCTACTAAAACCCTGCCTTAACCAAACTGAATTTGAGTATGTCTTCAGTGGTGCCCATAATAACAAGAAAGACATGTTGTTTATTTGTTTTTTCCGGTGTCATATCACGGGACTGAGTTAGTTGGATTTTGAGCGTGTTAAAGAACTTGTTCACTTTTAGTTCATTGTTAGTCACACTTGTAAATTATTCGCCAGTGCTGGAGGCCTCCAAACATCACCATTACATGTGTCCTAGTACAGCAAAAGCTTAATTCCTGGCCTGTTTGTTTTCTTTTCTTTCTATTATATAGAAAAATCCTGCCACAAGACTTTTGTAAAGAGAATTTTTCAAGTCCCGCGAGACGAGACTTTTGAAATGAGATTTTTTGAAGTCACACCCTCCTCTCAACCAAATTCAAACACCCACACGGCCCACTCACGTCTCATTTGTGTGAATGCTTTTGACAGCCACATTTCCTGCTCTCTCTGCCCTTATACATTTTGATGTTTTCCTCACTTTAAAAGTTCCCAATTAAAGAAGATGTATTCTGCTCAAATCTTATTGATGAATTTCATCCTGAAGGGATGTCAACAGAAGAAATGAGTACACGGGCAATCCTAGCACCGAGAAAAGATGAAGTCAAATGAATTAATGCAAAAATTGTCGATTGGTTACACGGCAAATTGGTTAAATGCTTATCAATAGACTAACTTTTACCCGCAACTTTGTTCACGCGGGACTCTGTTTTAATATACTTTTTTTCAGAAATATATATATGAAGTTATAGTTATTGCCCGTGACTTTCTTCGCGTGGAACTTCTGACGTCGTGGGAGGGTAAATATTTACTTACTTTTTAAAGGATTTCCTTATAAACAATATTTTTTGTTTCTTTATTGGGCAGCACTAATATTACCAGGCTCGTGGGCAAACTTACACGTGAGCAAGCTACGTAACACTGACCGTGGGAGAAACAATCTTCCGTTAAATCTACGCCAGCGTATTTCAAAGTTTGGCCCTGAGACTTATTTATCGTCATGGCGAAGCATACTTTGAGAGGAAATTGCAGTCTCTTAAAGTCAAAGGGGAGGTCATTGGATATTAGAGGAATGTGCGGCACGAACGCTTTTTTCTCCTTGAGCACACCCGGTCAAAATAATGGCTTCGAATAAATTTTTATGCAGGGCTTTGACTTGCAGTCTAGTGCCATTACACAGTTTCGGTGGTTTTAAATTCTGAAGGATCATTACGGGTGTGCCCTTCCGCAGAGTAAGCCTATGGTATGGAAGACCCGGTGGTTTAAGGGAATTTAAAAACTCTACTGGATAGTTAACGGCTTCATCTGCATTACAGACAGTGTCTATCGACTTGTAGACCATTTCTTCTCCGTCAAAGGACTTCAGCAACATGTCATTAATGAATGCAGCTTGATCTTTTTTTGGAGTCAAAATGGCCCGTTCACAAAACCATTCTATAGGCTTATTCTGTATTTGAGCATCCCTGTCCTCATTCCACGCATGCGCGCCGTGTCGTTCGCCCCTCTTCTCAGTGGCAAGAAACGTATTGGAGTGTCCCAATTCACCCCTTTAGGGATGGAAATTCCAAAAATCCTTTCTTAGTGGTTATCCATGTCATTATTGGAATGCACTGTCAAAATTTCAGCCCTTTAGGTCCAGCGGTTTGGTCTGTGCGTTGTCTGTCAGTCAGTCATGGATCTGTTGTCTATATATAGACTATGCTGAAACAGTTGGTGGTGGTCGTGCGTAAGATGAAAACATCAGCTTACAATATTCTGAAAGATAACTACAACCGTTAACACTGTCCGGTCTTCTACCTCTTAAATTACTGTTGAAAGAGGGTTGTAACCAAGAAAGGTAATGTAGTACATCTTCCTCAAATAACATTAGACAACAAAGGAGATCTTGATATGGCATTCATATTAAAACTTTAACCGTTTTCGATTAGAATAGATTTTGCAAAGACAATTAACAAATTGATCCTGACGTTCTTCAAACATCACCCTGTTATGTGTTAGTAGACAAAATTGTGTGAGAATAATATAAAAAACAATAATAAACCTATAGTATTGCTGTGGCGAAGTATGCCCAGATCCTACAGACGTTATCAGCTGTAGCAGAGGCGTTGGTGGGTTTTGAACCAAGCTTGTTATGCCATTGATATGTCTTGCACCAAGAATAAAATGTTCCCTTTTTTATCTTTTGAATTTTCCTTCAGACATGAGGAACATACATATAGTGAAAAGTAATCCGAATGTTACTGAGTAGTTCACATTTTTAATCTTATCAATGCATTAAACTCATTTTAGGCCTCACTGCTATTGACTTATGAATGGTGGCCTCACTGAGCTTCTGCCAAACTGTCCCTGTGGACCACCTGAGTGTGCGGCAAATGATAGGAAAGGGCAGCAACTTTCTGAGCATTTCTTTAAATCTGGTCCCATCACTACATCCTCGCTCTCTGTGTTTTAACTTGCACCGATGCAGACAACAGACGTGGGCTTGCTCAGTGCAGATTACGTGTTCTGTGAAAACCACTTTTGGCACCCTAGTTAATTCTTACAAAGAGTGAAGAACTATGCCATTGCTTACTCTTAATAACTTGAACTTCAGGGTATGCGATATAGATCTATAAAACAAAATGATACACATATTTCATACAGACCAATAAAGCATGCTCTATTTGTGCATCTCATGCAGTGAAGTAATTTAAACAAGAACTTGGAATGTTTGAGCATTTGTTTTGTTTTCAGATTTTCATCCATTCATATTCATTTTTTTTTTATTCCATTCAGGACTGCATTCAGAACGAGGACGGTTTAACGCTGGATGTTAAGTTGATCGATTGTGGTGTCGACCCTGCAGACTTCTTAGTCATATACTGTGAAAAAAGACTTTGTGGTGCTGAACAATCAGCCATGTAACTCGGTAGTTAGCAGAGTGAAAGCAATTGTCTTAGTGTGCTGTATGACTGACATACTGGAGTTAACTTTACTGCATTGTTCCTGCATTGGACTGTTCAATATGTACAAAAAGTAATTCCAAAAAGGTAGTTCATTCATTCACTTTAATTTATTTCAGTCGGTTCTCTAGTATTTTCATTTATTTTGTAACTTTACACCCAAAAAACTGCTGCAGCTACTAAAAACATCCTTTTGGTGGCACTGTGGTTCTACACGTTTGCTAAATGTCACATCAGCGGCCCTGACTGACCTCACTTTGTTTGACTTTAGTGGGTAAATCTGATCTCTAACTCCAAAACTTTGTAATGTTTAATGTATAAACTAACTTATTGTGAAAAAGTACAGTTGTAAAAGCTCCCTTATTTGAAAATGAGAGCCTGTGGTAAATCTGTAGTCTTTAATAAAATGCAGAATAATGAACTTTTCATTATTGAGTGTTCTAGGATTACATCTTGTGATATATTACAAGTGTTTTAAAAGTGCTGACATTTCAAGCACACAGAAGATTTACTTATTAGCAATTATAATAATAATAATAATAATAATAATAATAATGGTATTACAAAAGAAACAGCCACACACGCTAAGGTCAGAATCACAAACCATCTTTTCATTTTCTGAACCTGTTTTGTCTACTGCTCACTCATCTGGACAGAAGTCCATTGCAGGGCCCTCTCAGATGGTCCAGCTTCAGTATACCCACTAAACTAAGACACTTTTTTTGGCATTAAAGAGGAAATCTGAGTATCTGGAGAAAACCAATGTCAAAACAAAGAGAAGGTGCCTTCTCTAAAAAGATAATAATCTGACAGAGAATCTCTGGTGTGGTCAGGCTGAATACTAAAAAGGTGACGTGTCCATCATCACAGTCACAGAACAGTGAAAGCGCTTTTCCCTCAGCTTCATTTGCGCATTGCTGTATATTTTTCTGATTGGTTCTTCTCACTGATTATGGTGAAGAGAGGAGAATCTGCGAGACAAAAATCAGGAAACAGTGGCAGCCTCCTGGTGTGATGGTCCCCTCTGATGAGTAAGATGTTTAAAGTAGTAGTAGTAATAGTAGTAGTAGTTTACTGTATTTATATAATGCCCTTCATAGACAAAAGGTCACAGAGCGCTGAACAGCAAATACAGTACAAATACAACAGTTAAAACAAAACATAAACAAAAACAATAAATAAACAAAGTGGACCTATTCAGCACTGATTAAAAGCTTGTTTAAAAAGAAATGTTTTTAGTTGTTTTTTAAAAGAATCAACAGACTCGACTCCAGGCAGACCACAAGGCAGGCTATTCCACTGTCTTGGTGCCACAGACTGAAAGACACGATCCCCACGGGTTTTTAGCCGAGTGCGTGGGACAACAAGAAGGCCCTGTTGCCCAGATCTGAGAGTCCGACAAGCTGTATGGTGTTGGAGCAGGCTGGTTAGGTACTCAGGAGCTCGTCCATGCAAAGCTCTGAAAGTAATTACCAAAACTTTAAAATTCTTTCTATAAAACAATGGGAGCCAGTGCAGTGTGTGCAAAATGGGGGTGATATGATCACTCCAGCTAGTGCGAGTTAGGAGCCTGGCAGCTGCATTTTGGACTAACTGAAGACGTGAGAGAGAGAGGACTTGCTCAAACCTGTGAAGAGAGCATTACAGTAATCAAGCCGTGAGGAAATAACAGAATGAACAAGCATCTCCAATTGTGATTGTGAAACAACATTTCTTAGTTTTGAGAGATTTCTTAAATGAAAGAAACACGAGCGGCTGACTGACCTTACATATTCATCAAGTGTCAGGGACTGGTCAAAAATAACCCCAAGGTTATGTAGACTCGACTTAATAACAGGAGAGACAGAAGATAAATTTAAACTGATCTCAGAATAAAGAAGAGGAGGAGCAACAATTAGTACCTCAGTTTTTCTTGAATTCAACTGCCGGTAATTACTGCTGAGCCAGTCATTAACCTGAGACAGACAATCAACCAATGTGACCAAAGTATTAATTTGGTTAGGCTAAAATGAAAAATAAAGCTGTATATCATCTATAGATATAGATGATACAAGATGTCCTTAAAAGAGTTAAGAATCTGTGAAAGGGGAAGAATATATTAAGAGAAAAGTACAGGTCCAAGAACCGAGCCCTGTGGCACTCCACATGTCAAAGGAGCAGAGTCAGATGAAAAGCCAGCCACACCGACTGAGAAACTCCTATTTGACAAATAAGAAGAGAACCAGTCCAAAGCAGAGCCAGAGACACCTAACAGCTCTAATCGATTAATTAAGATCCGATGGTCCACCGTATCAAAAGCTGTGGTAAGATCTTAAAGACTTAAAACTGAAACTCTTTTTATACAAGCACTGCGCAACACAATCTAATTGTAATTTTCATCCTCATCATCAATTCGAAGATGCAACATGCCACAATCAAAACAAATTCTTGATGTGCATCAATCTAGACAAGAGTTATGAAACCACTTCTAAAGTTCCTAGTCTCCATCATGCAGCAGTCAGAGGAATGTCATTTCATGAAGGAAATTTTTTTTCAGACAATAGTCAGGCTTGCATCTTAAATTAAAATGTCCCCAAACGTAAGGTGTAATTGTATGCTAGAAATCATGAAAAGTCCTAAAACAACATTTAGGGACATGCGGGCCTTTCTCACTTTAGCTGGACTTGGTGCTCCTCCACCAGAAACACAATGGGCACAAACAGGGTCTCTGGCAAAGATTTAGGACAGAAGGTAACACTTGCTGATAAAAACATACAGTAATTGCTCCCCTCAGTTCAGTTTTCCCCCCATTGTATCCAGAGACCTGCTTTCTATGGCCATGGTAGTGGAGGGTCTTGGTTTAGGAGGGTTTGTTGCTTCAGCACTTAGCCATCTGTTGAAGAGTGTTGACTAGAGCTATGCATCACAGGACGTTTAGATAGAATGTCAGGGCGCCAGGTTTGCAGTTTTGGAACAGCGTACACAAAATCTAGGAGTAAAGTTGATTGAAATGGTGTGGTCAGAAATCAAACGAGTGCTGCAGTTGTAGCTCAAAATCTCACAGATATCTCTGAGTTCAAGATGGCGGCGAGAACCTAATCTTCCAATTGTTGTTCCTCAATGTGTACTAAGTCTAGAGAGGCAATTACATGGGCGAAAATGCAAACTGCAACACCAGGAAGGCAGTTTTGGAATGGCTAATGCTTATGGACTGCTTCAGAAGACATTATCCATATACAGTAGATGGTCAAATCATGGAGTATTTAGCTTTTGTCAGTGTTAGAAAATACAACGCTTACCTGAAGACTGGTTAGTTGGCGAACATTACACACCTTTCTCGTCTGTGGACCATAACTAGAAGGTAACCAATGCACTGTTTCAGTAGCTGTAAGGTTTTAAGAAGACTCAGGTCATTGGTGTGATGGAGGGAGAACTCTCCCTTAGATTAGGTATAGAGGGAATGAACTGGATGGAATGGCACCATTTTGCAACATATGGCACCAGTGGAACAGACACTTGCAAACTCACAAAAGGAAGATCAACACAAAACCACAGGGTAACAAATGTGCAAATCCCACTTTGGTGCCGTCTCTGTGACTCACTGATCCCAGCGTAATGACAGTTCATTACCCCCAGAAAACAATTGTAATGAATCACATCTTCTGGAATGTCACTGGTCAGTGTTCCTGGTCATCTGAGCCATGGTCATGGCTATGCAAGGGGCAGAATTCAGATATCAGCTCCAATTGAGATGTGGTCAGGTTGTCTGATCAACCTAATCATAATCTTATCAGTCCATGTCCATGTCACACCCTAATCATCTAGTAGTAGTGGTCATCTTAGTCGTTCTTTCAAAAGGTCTAATGTGGTTTTAAATGAGTACCTTTGACTTTCGATTTAAAACATTTACATGGACATTAATTACTATAATATGATACAAGGGTCATAATGAAAATAATGAGCACATTCATTTTACTGTTCCATAAAGATATAAAATGAAATTATTTCATGTCAGTGTAAATTCACTTCACCCTCTTCCAGTTCCCTTTGTGGCAGAACTCAGTTATGGCCTACGCATCACTGCTTGAACAGCCTCATTCTTTTCAGTGCCACACAGTGATTTCCGTTCAGGAGCTCACTGATTTTTCTTTTTTTTAAATGAAGATACCGTAGCTGGTGGACAATTCCTACTGGACCAACCCCCTAAGGGCTTTTCCCATAGTTTGACAATGCAAGCACCCAAGTAGTCACCTCATATACAGTACTGTACATACTGAAACGATGTGTGAAGCTGGTGGGGATTTCCTTCTTTACTATACTTTGTTGAAATGACTTGTCTCTTGTCAGCTGTCTTTTCATGCCGACTTCTGTACACACAACTGAGCTGAGGCATAGTTTTTCATTCATTACTTATATACATTAAATAATACATTCATTTCTGATTGGAGTTACAAACACTTCTTAAATAATATCTAATGCATTCATTTATGGCAATAGCCTTGTGCAAATTTGGTCCCACAATGATGTCACCCTATTGCTACAGCCAATTTGACAGTTAAGTTTGAACATGTTACCAGTCTTCACTCCTTTTTCAGTTTGGCAAAACAGTGCCAGAACTAGGAAGCCCATGAATAGTAATATGAAGAAAATCCAGAGGAAAACCCAAAAGAGTGATTACGTACATCTGCCTCCATTATAGGAAGTCATATTAGAACCCATTACAGGGTTGCCCAATTACAAAGAGAAGCCACCGGCAATATGGCCATGGTCTTTTCTAGATTTACTGTAGCCTTCATGGGCTGAATATCCCACGCAATGTAAAAGTATTCCATGTTCTCTTGAATAAGGTCATTCATCAGTAGAACTAAAGCAATAAAAAATAAAGTACAGGACAATAAACCCTCTCAATAATCACTGCATGACCATATTGCAGTTTTTATGTGCCACAACATTCAATACTCATTACTGTATCTCTAGAAGTAATCTGAAGATTCCTGTGCCTATCCACCTTTTAGAAATTCAACAAGAGTATTCTAGAGTTGGTCACTGAGCTTCTGTCATCTGACCCCCCTGTGGACTTGCATCTGTCCATTTTCTAAATCACAATAGCAGGGAGCCAAAGTCTGCACTGACCGCATCAAGGAATCATCCCTGGATGGACTGATAGTTCATCTCAAACACACTCACACCTGGCCTATTCAGCCTAAGCCCCTCTGGGGTCTTTCAGATACTGCTTAAAGACCATCTGCAGTATCCTCCCAGACCTTCCCTTTGCTCACATGTACTGTACTTGAAGTTTAAGTAAGAGTAGCAGTAATAGTAATAAGTAGCAGTAATCTCGTACCCACAAAGCACAAAACAAAATAAACTTACCTGTAAAACAAATGCCTAGTATTTTTAGAATTAACGTAAGTGACTACCTTTTAAAACAGTAAATCGACAATGAACAAGATTTTGCATGTTTATTAAAAATTAATTTAAGTAGAAAACTGTTTAACAGTTAACAAACTTTAATGTATTGCTTGTGTTCTCTGTATATTTAAATATAAAGTATTATGTTGATACTCATAACATTGGGTTATATACATTTACAAGAATAATACAAAAAAGGAGCAGTGTTTAAAGCATATTCATTAAATAGAGAATCGCAGCGGTCAATCCATGGACTAGCCATTTCATCTGGACCAGCACAAAACACTTAGCTCACCACTTGTGCGTCTGCATGCTCAGCTGTGCAGGCCGCACAAATTCACAGGAGAAAACAAAACACTTCTGTTACAAATACATTTCAGGGAGGACATTTTCCAAGTCATTGAGACAAAACCTAAAACCCTGACTTCATATGTTTCAAACTATCCAATAAATAATATTTTCAATAAATAGTATTAATGCCCAAACTCAATATTTACAACATAATATAAGTAAACTATGCCATATTTAATATGCGTGTCAACTGCATTTTTAATTATTTGGCAAAAACTAAAAATGCTCAAGTAACTGACAATATAGTTCCTATTAAGTACTGTACAGACGATATGCCTATGCGGTTTTTGCTGGTAGCCGACACATATCACATTACTTTATTTAGACTAGTCTCTCCAAGCACACTGCCCCATATGCAAGAAAACAGAAGTCTACTAGATTACAGTCAAATGAAAGAAAGTGAAACCTGCTAGTGCTTTTTAACAAAAAGACAGCAATGCAGAAAGAGGCCTAATTCTATTGTTGAGAGGGAGGGAGGGAGGGAGTGAAGCTTGAATGTAAACCATACTGGACATGTGCATTGTCTTGTGTTCGGCGGAGGTACTGAACATGGATCTAGAAAATATAAAGTGCTTTTTAAATTTCACAAATAATACTACAATGACAACATTTTGCTCACAAGCATCGCCGTATTTGTCAGTGGAGTATGAAAGCTGGATGTGTGTTCATTTTTGTTGCATGATACGGCTCACACAGCGAAGTGGTATTCACTTAATGATCCAAAATTCAACTCATGATGAAAATGTTACATAGATTTTTAGAAAATTACACTTTACATGAAATGATTAAAATCATATTAAACTGTATTGTTTAGTTTTTTTTTTAATTATTTATGTAGTACTGCATCTGAGAAAAGTGAAAGTCTATTCTTAATAAGGAAAAATAAGAATGTTGAAAATGTCTTTTGGCTGTTGTACCTTCGTTCACGTGTGTCTGATTCAAGCAAATACGGCAGACACAGAGTGGCATATGTGGCAGATGGTTTAAAAAAGCTATTTTGGCACATACAAAAGTGACACATTTGTTGTTATTTAATATAATGTACAATATAATAGTATGTATTAGGCAAAAAGGCAGATTTGTTAGGTATGATGGTTTAATTGATCATTATTTATATTTATTTTTATTTTATATATTTTGAAGACACCCATATAGTGTGATTAATCTCTGAAAAGCTCATAGCATTTCTACATTTAATTTGTCATAGGGCATAATATTAACATTATTATAGAAACATAATTACATCCATTACCACACCCAATTAATGTGCGTGTACAAGTATAAACTGTGGCTTTCTCGTCTTGCCCACATTTTGCAGCTAGCATGTATGTATCCATGCTTATTTGTAAAATACTGGAATAGTGTGTGTATGTGTGTTTTTTCTTCTCAAATGGAAACCTCTGTAAATCTGATTTTATATAAATGTAATTTTCATAATAGAAGGATCTTGCAAAATACATATTCTTCAATTTAACCTCCCTTAACTCTCACAAAGAGCCAGTCTGTAACGTGAAAGAGAAAAAATGTAGTGCAAAAACTGGTCCCTCATGGCAAAGAAGCTGAGAAAAACTTCATTATCCTAAGAGCTTTGGCAATAAGCAGCACTTTGTGGATTGTTTTTTGTATTTAAGTAAACACAAGCAATATTGCTCTGCTTATTGATAGACTATTCACTAAATGCCTCTTGAAACTGCAACTGATACATTAATCTCTTTTAATAAATACTTTATAAAGAGCCCCGTGTCCCTAACTACAAAGGCAGGGAGGTGGCACACTATGGCTTGTATGCTGTCATTAAATAGCCAAATACTGTATAAACTAGGATTGTAGTGACTTAATGAGTACCCTGCTTTTTTCTAATGACAGTATAATTGTGCATTATTCAAGACCTCGCTGTCTGTACAGGTTATATGTATGTGTATGTGTGTACTACATGTGCTGTTTTCAAGAAGGTTTACTATTGCACAGCCATTCAATGTAAAACTGAGAGTAATGCAAAAGTGATTTTAGCACCAGGCCATAAAATTTACCTAAAAAGCACGTCACCCTCCGCTAATCATTAATTCATTCCAGGGCTCATGCTCTGAGATTGCCTGCGTTCAATTCATTCATTATTTAAGAATGAGAAAAATATAGCATGGAAACAACGGTTGGCTTTTTCTTAAGGGGACTTTTGAAGCGTGGAATAAACGACCCAGCTATGATATTGGAGCCATAATTTACAAAGCTCCTACACACGAAGGGTCACTGGGACAAATTACCTATTAGCTAAAGAGAAAGAAAAATAGACTTCATGGGTTTACCTTGTGTACTTTGTCTTATTTAAGCCAAATTACAAAAAAACACAGAATTACTAGAGCAAAATTATTGCTTAACATTACTGAAATTTGTCTTATACTGCCTCATTTTTGAAACATGACAGTTTCTTCAACACACTGTAAATTAAAATGGTTTGGTTGCTTGATCAAAGGTACAGTGTAAACTCAAGGGACTGACACATACTCACTCACACACCAACACAAGTAATTGTGCTGCTGACACCAGCATTTTCTTCTGTCATTGCACAAATGTCTGAAGAGCTGTGTACCTATAAATAGTCTGTTCCCATTCAAATACACTAGCTTGGCTTCCATGCTTTTTGAAAGTGCTACACATTTACATAACACGTCATGCTGAAGTCCGAGGTTCCAGTCTGTGGGAAAGTTCAAACAGCATCTGCTGATTGTCAATGATGTGCAAGTGGTGAACGTAGTTTTTTACTTCTGACTGGTCCTTTTGTGTCGAGTCATTTCCTGAAGTGAATAAAAAACAGAGTTAGTTTTCGCATTAGATTTGCTTTCAAAAAATAACACTCCTGAAGTCATTGCTGAATGTGAAAATGAGCCATGTAAATTTAAAATATGATGACCCAGTTCACAGCCACAACTAAGAAAATAAAATACACTTACCAAAATCAAAGGAAAACATAAAATAACGCTAATTTTGCTATTTCTTGGATTGTCTAAGATAATAATAATTTCAAGTTGTTATTGGTAATGTTATAACTGCCTACAAGACTAAACAAATCCAATGAGAACTGTATGTGTGTTTCCTGGAACACAGCAGACAATTTGAATTAATATTAATTCTTATCCTTTTAATTCAAAATTATAGCCAAAATGACAGCTAGGAGCACAATTTCCATATTCTAAATACAGACTAAAGTGACACACATGGTATAATTAGGTTCTTATAGAAATTGCATGACTGATTGTGATTATAAACTTAAGTTATTACATTTTTTCCAAAATTAATATTCTGATTTTGGCACTTAATTCTCTGTACTGAGGAGCACAAATCAATAAAGTGAAAACATGAGTATCAGTGTTTGTGCTGAAAGCTGACTGAGTGGAGATTCTGTGCAACACATACAAGCAAGGAGGGCAGTCAAGAGCCTCCGCACCGCTGAAGGGAGCTCAGTGGTGAATTCTGTTACAAATAGGAAAGACAGGTGACTGCTACAGCATCTCAAATCTGCCAAAAAGATTTAAGGTGACGGAGTTGTGTTTTACTGCCAGGAAAGAACCAACAAATGCATTTGCTCTGCTCCATCAATGAAAAACACAGGACTGATTGAGATCTGCATTACTGTTTCAGTAAATAATAAGAGGAAAATGTGCAGCTGTCAAAGAAGAGCCAAGGACTATGAGAGGTGCATCTGGTTATGTGACTTTAAGATTTCCTCTTGTTATTTGCCCAATACAGGGTCCTAAATAAAATAACATTTGACTGACTACAATGTCATCTGGACATATTTAAGAAGCCATTGTAGCACCAGCACAGGTAACAAGCAGAAACGATATGCTGGAGCATCAAAATAAGTTGTAAATGTCCAAACTGGAGTTGTCTGTTTTGTTCCAGCAATGCAAGGACAGCATGGGATTCCCAAACCTCAAAATGGAGGAATCTTCTGTATAATGACTGAGATGACTGAAGAAAGAAATGGTGTGTTTAAATTTATGCCAGTTATTGTGACCTGGG
Source organism: Polypterus senegalus (assembly GCF_016835505.1). NCBI lineage: Eukaryota > Metazoa > Chordata > Cladistia > Polypteriformes > Polypteridae > Polypterus > Polypterus senegalus. The sequence continues at coordinate 53,093,140 of NC_053168.1, read as the reverse complement.
CGCTCATGTATACCTCCATGCGTAGAAATCACACTAAAACATGGTGTACGGACAAAAGTGGAAATGTGCGTATGCACAAAAAAATACAAATGCATAAATATGTGTGTACACCAAGTTCGAGACACTTCCCCTTTACAAATCCCAACAAACGTAAAATTGAACGCACATGCATGTGCCTACAGCCCCACCCCGACTCCTCCCAGAATTTTGCATATTTTAATATGCAAATCAATATAAACATCACCTTCCGTTCAGGGTTTGCTTAAAAAACTATTTAAAAGGCATGTGAAAAAAAGAAGAATTTCAGCGAATGCAAAGTGGAGGCAAGGGAAAAAGATTCTATAATTTTTGGCTTCTGCAGTGGTATAAGCCAGTGATTCTCAATCTTTTTGAAATTGTGGACCACCAGACACTAACATTTTTTTACGTGGAACACTAACATCAAAATACTCAAATATGTTAAATTGTAATTGTTATTATTATTATTATTATTTTCACACTATCTGACTGAAACCACAACCAACTTTGAACAGGTAAGTTGAATGCATACAACCTTTCATTTATTCATTATTAATATTATTACAATTACTATTATTATTACAAGAACAAATGTAATGAAATACCAATAACTGAAGAAAAAATTATACATTTTTAACATATTTAAAAATTACATATAATTGTAGTACAAGATATAATAGTAATATAAAAATAAAATAGCAAAAATGATTTAATGCAAAATATGTCCTTGATGTTCTCTGCAAATTTCTGGAATATTTGGATGAATAAAGGATAAAGCCACTCGCATCTGTTTGTCCAAATTTACAAGCCTCTTACATTTTTTTCATCCTAATATTGATCATTGTTGAAAATCCTACCTCACAAAGATGTGACGTGCCAAATTGTAATAATGTGTTTAGTGCTTTTTTCACTATGGCAGGGTATTTGTTTTCAACAGAGATTCAGAATTCTTCAGGAGTATTTTCTGAATGTTTTAATTTTAATCCGCGATCGGAAGATATTAATTCTTCTTCTTCCTTAATTGTAAAACCAGAGATGTTGGAAGGAATAAATGGTTTTCTTATTCAGTCTTACTGTTCAGTATTTAATAAAGGAAAGTACTTTTCAAAGTTTTCTTCCAGTTGTGTTAAATGTTTGGTTAGTAAGGAAACAATTTCATCATTTTTATCTTGTATTGAAGAGATATTTCAGTGTTCCCTTTTGCAACGTGTCACCAGTTTGCAAAACCAAACAAAACAGAGGGGACCCTGCCATGAAAATATGCATGGCTTCATGCCAAGTTTAGTTTTTATACAGTATATCTCGAAGCAAGGGTGTACGCACCATTTATACATGAGGCCCATGGTGATATTGAAAAGATGAATGTTTTGAGGGGTTCAATTTTTCACATTTCTCTGAGGTTTTACTTATATAAACAAAACGTCAAGTTCAACACTGTAAGATGGGCTTCCTGCACTGTCACATACAAAGTATTTGAGCTGTGTGTCTGAAAATACAAGAAATACACACATAAAATCTATTTAGTGGTAACAGTCCACTGAAATTTTGAAATCTCTTTTATTAGCTGTAGGCATTTTCTTTGGATTTCATATCGTAACTTTCAATTATTTCTGGACTTGTAATTGTAAAGCAAAGTACTAAGCGTACAACCATCATGCATCATTAATGTAACACTTTAGGGACTTTATGATGTCAACACTGCAGCTACAACCACAGGAATGGAACGGCAAGAGTGCATTTTAATGTCACCTATCTAAATGTAACTGCCAGAGGCAAAGAACAAAATGTGGCGCATATATTGTCATTGATCAGGATCACTGTGGACAAATTCAAGGCTGCTGATTAATAATTGCTAATTGAATTGTCCCCAAAATAATTTCACAGATATACAAAAAACAAAAATAACTCATTCTAATAATTATTTATCATTTTAGTTATGTTGGTATTTTATTAATGGATGTTTGAGCTGTCCTAAGAGGTATTTTCCTTAAATGTGATCAAAAAAATAGTGAAATGTGTAGCAATTGTATATCATTTCATAATCATATATAATGTACTGTATGTGACAGGCAACTTGTGAAGTTTCTGCTAAAGTAGAATGCTAAAATGCTAACTGATAAATACCAAATTAAGAAGACTAGGCTGGCTGTCCAGAATGCTAAAATGCTAGAATGCTAAATGCTAGAATGCTAGAATGCTAGATGCTAAATGCTAGATGCTAAATGCTAGATGCTAAATGCTAGAATGCCAGAATGCTAAAATGCTAGAATGCTAAAATGCTAACTGATAAATACCAAATTAAGAAGACTAGGCTGGCTGTCTTTCAAATTATGTTTATTTATTTTCATTTGTATTACCTTTTAACTAATTTTAGTTTTCCGCAAAAGCATCCAGCTTCTGCTATGAACAAGTCTTAAATAAATTAGCGACTCAAAGCCTATGCTTTTGCTTCACTTGCCATTTTGTATCTTCTGTAAAGATGTGGAATTATACTCATGAAGAATCATAACTACTGTTATAAAAATATAATCTCAGGAAATATTATAGATTTTGTATTGTGGTTGTTATATGGCAAACCAAACTAACTAAATGTATCTACTTATGCCAGTCATATGTTGCACCCATGGACTGGAAGTTAGTTAGAACTAAAGAACATCTGATGGTGCTCATTAACAGAAATAAGGCTTAAATTAAAGATACAACATTCAGTAACGAAAAACAGAATTTTCATTATGTTAAGGGCTGCTGGTGAAAAGGAGGGCAGGTTTGTATATTTGTATGACTGTACGGAAATCTGGTTAATAAAATAATTCATTTGTTTCTACAAATTCTTTTCTACACTTCTATAGCTTTGCTCTGGACATTGAAGGGTGAAACATTTTTTCTTCAAGCAAATCAGATTTGTCAACAGTCTACTGAATGTTGGTAAGTAATAATCAAGTTTAAAATTAGTAAAAAATGAATTCTTTGTTTTTTTTGTAGTCCCAAGTTTCCACTTAATATGAGTTTGTTATACCTAATTGATCTGTCCGGCAGAGTCTGATAAGACGTACAGTGTCTGCAATCATGTGCTGAAAAAAAACAAAAACATAATCATGAAAAGAAGGCTTATTTGAATGCAGTTTAAAGAAAAAAACAGACTACCAAGTTAAATAACATTCACATTTTAAAATACTCTGCAAGGGAAGTAATATACGCACAGCACCAAACCAGTGATACATTTTTCGAGCCCACTTTTCCTTTACAGGGACACCTGGAGCCAAAGCAGCACAGGGTTTAAAGCTTTAACTCAAGTGGTACTTAAATACGGCAGTAAGAACACTCTATACAGAACACAAAAAACTGATTTAACCTTCCTGCAATAAATAATTGGCTGATTTATTGCTCTTGTAATTGGAATAGTGGCTGCAATATGATACAAAAAAAACATGCTAACATGCTTTTATACTGTACAGTCTATTAAGCACAAAACACTTTTTTTAAAGAAATCAGTCAAAATCTTCAGGTCTGAATAATTCCAGTGAACAGTGGTAACAAGAAAGGCAAGATACCCATTTACAAAGACACAATCATGCAAACCAGAGTTGGCAGTCACCCTAAGAGCTTATTTCTAAGATTTTAGAAGGAATCTGTGCTCTTTACAGTAAAGTTAGTAAACACAGAGAAAACAAACAGACTTCATGGGTAGGATGCCATAGTGAGCAAATGAGCCACAACATCCGTACCTTCAAAGGCGATTAATAATGCTGCATGCAGTGCCACTGTGCCATCCACTAATATAATAATGATGGATTCAAATACTCATCACATATTACTTACCAGTTTTTCAAAATTGACCAAATTGTCCAGAAATGTTTTATTTCCTTCATGAATAAAAGTTATATCTAAAGTATAAGGAGAAACAAACAAAAGGCACTCGATCATCAAATACATGCCATTGTTCAACCACAAATAGTGACTGTTGTGAAGGTTAGCTGTTTATATACTGTAACTACAGACTTGTTCAGATCAAACAATATCTTTAAAAAAGACCAAGCTTATATATTCCATTGTACAGTGGGCCTTTTTATTTTGAATATCTCAAAATGTGGTAGAAAGATAAATGTATGACTCTCAAAATAAAGAGCTCTAAAAGTATGCTGATATGGCAAATTTACTCAGCAATGGAAAAGCAAACTACTGCAGTAATTGGCAAAAAAGCTGATCCATATCATAATTAAGTGGTTATTTTTTTCTTCCTGGGTAAAATCCAGAGCCGTTTGACAGATGGTACAGGAATGTGACTGTAAACCTGTAAGAACCTAGGAAGATAACTTAGATTCACCAAAGGAGAAAAACTATTTACTATTTTGCTTGTTTTCAGTCTTTGAATGAATAATTGATCAAAGTAACAAAAACAGTACATTATTTTTGACACCAGCATCTATATTTTATTATAATCTAGATGTGCTATAAATATAAATTCAAAATCAGCAACATTTGCTAATAGTAAGGCATCCTATATTGGCTGATGTATATGCCTCTATTGTGCACAATTAGCTGGAAGACGTGCTCTGCAACCTCATTCTGTCTCGCGTTGCGCTTTACTTAGCACAGCAGACACCAAACACAAGTGCCCTGGAGCTATGAGAGGAACTTCAGCAGAAGCCTAACTAAGCAAATCCACTTTCAATTCAGAAAATTGTTATTATAACATCAGTAATCAATCGATAGAAACTAATCTAACTGTATTATGGAATATGAGGCCAAGGAATGCATTTATGAGTCACAAAAAAGAATGAAAAACAGGATTGTAAATGTATAGCACACAGTCTGCAACCTAGCAATCCACATTTCAAATAAATGAAATGCATATTACCAAATGTTAAATAATTTTTCATTTAACTGGAAACTACATCCTATTAGATTTCCAACTATATATGGAGAATAGCTGAACATCTATAGTTAAATGTAAAGTTGAACTGAATTAAAATATACTGTAGGTTTGAAAATGAATAAAAATATTGTTTTATATATTTTAAACTATTTACTTACTATGAAGTGCAATTAATTACTCTTAAGAACATAATTTTGAGAAAAGCTTTATATATAGCAATCAAGGTAGAAGTAATAATTATGTCAGTTTTGAAAATGCACAATATGCACAGCAAACATTTAGAAAAAAGTTCTATTAAAAAGCCAAAATCATGACTAGGCTTGCAGAAAAGATATTTTGTAGGGCCTAGACTACATATTTAATGATGTCATTAAATTTAACCTTGGGAAATATGGTAGGCAGCTTCAACAAATTACCTTTAAGTAGAAGAGGCATGAATGGAATTTTTGGAGGTTTCATCTTTTTAAAAGCGTCTCTGTAAGCTTTATGGTTTAATGATGGGTCCTGTAAAGACATGAAAATATTGCAATGTAAAGCAACAATGCCCAAGAGAGTATTTTACATAGGAACTACAAAAAGGGAGCGTTCCATCCATGTGCAGTACTTTACATTCATTTTAGTTTAATATTCCAACTATTCAGCATTTTATAAAAATATCCACAATAATTGCATTTCCTCCTGTTGTTGCACTGAAATACAGCCGGCATCAGACACATAACAGTTATGGCCAGAGAGGCAAGATATTATTAAAAAAACACGTACTGTGTGTCAAGCACAGTATTCTTATGAATAATAAGCTCTGTTTATTTCATAAGTTTACATTTTAGATCTTAGCCAAATCTGCAAGATTTCAAAATCAAATAGGTGTGAAACTTCTCACAATATGAGCAATTCTTCAATTAACTTTTGACCATATTTACTTTTAATCAACACAAAAAGTTTGCAAATGATAACTTGATATCTAATAAAGTTGGTTCAATTAAAAGAAAAGTTACAAGCTTAGTCTTCCTTCAGTCTAGTACTCACTGTTAATGTTTCAAGCTCGGAGAATAATTTCCTGAATTTCCCAGGTACTTTCTATGAATAAAACAAAAAATACATGAGTTGTCAAAGATCTGTCAAATAAATTAATCTGTAATAATAAATCACAAAAATATAATTGTTTACTTAATACTGAACAGGCCTTGTAACTAAAATGCAATATGAAGACGGGTTACCTGAACTAACTTCAGGCAGTGTTTGAGAAAGAAAGAAAGAAAGAAAGAAAGAAAGAAAGAAAGAAAGAAAGAAAGAAAATGATACAATCAATAGCCTAAGATGTCTCTTACCTCCCATGTCTGGTTTAGGCGACTGACTGCTGAGGTGTTGAGCCCCATTATGATGGCAAAGAAAGAACTGAGGTTCCGCTGTGCTTTGCAACTGAAATGAAAAAAATTCTACTTAGGCTCTCTCCAGGAAATGAATACAGTAAAAGAATGTTTAGAGCTCTTCCTGACATGTCCTCTAATAACTACAAACTATGGTGCAAAGATGGTGGGTAGACAGGATTGCATTTATGTTTTAAAAATGTAAAATAAATAAATAAAGCTATCATACTAGGTTAAGGAATTTATCAGCTCCTGATGTTTCATACCTCATGCAAGAATATGTCTGGAAATTGAACTATTTAACAATGATTCTTAAGGTTTAAATTAAATATGAATATAAGCAGAAATTCAGAACTTTGTGAAGCACAATAAGTCAGTACAGGAGAGACAAGCCATAGGAAGGCATTAAGGAGCTGAGGCTCAGTGAAATTAGACGGTGATGTAATAAAGTACAGTTATTGTTAAGAGTAGAAAATTCTTAGAAAAACATCTAAACTAGAACTTTGCTAGAAATATTGGCTTAAGATGTATGTAGACTGAGAACCCTGAATAACTGACTAGGAAAAGAACAACAAATTAGCTAATAAAAAGAAAAATGTGCATTTGAAAAGAAAACAAAAATTCTAGTGTATAATTGCTGAGCACCTAATATAATTATTTCTGCAAAGCACCAATCAAAATATTTCACATAAAAATTTAAGTTTTACTCACTCACAATTTTCATTATCCCATTTGGCTCAATTAATTCATAATAATAATATGAAAAGTTTAAATGTACCAGGGGCCTCATGTATAAACGGTGCGTACGCACAGAAATGTTGTGTAAGAACTTTTCCACGTTCAAATCGCGATGTATAAAACCTACACTTGGCGTAAATCCACGGACTTTTCCACAGTACCTCATACCTTGTCGTACGCAAGTTCTCCGCTCGGTTTTGCAGACTGGCGGCACCAGCGTCAAAGCAGTGCTACTGTTACTCTGTGGTTACTCCTTATTTTCCTGATGCGGCTTTATAAATACACTGAAACTAACCGCATATTGTTTATTAGTGTAATGCATCTGATTGTAATTAACTTGTAACAATATAATGGTCCAGGGAATAGCCATAGTATTCCAAATACCATAACTGCTTTAGTGTTGTTACTCTCACTGCACCTTCTTCTTCTTCTTCTTCTTCTTCTTTCAGCTGCTCCCGTTAGGAGTTGCCACAGCAGATCATCTTTTTCCATATTGCTCTCACTGCACCACTCAGAGTATTGATATCACTGTATCTGAGTGTGAATCACAGCAGCAGCTGATCAGAAATAGAATTATCGGTATACAGCATCAAGCACACACTGTCTCAGCCACGGCAAAACGTTTCAAAGCCTTTCCTGTACGGACCTCGCGGTTCAGAAACAATTTCATCCCAAGAACTATAAACGCACTCAATGAATTGCTCCTTGTAGAACTATCTGTACTTATAAGTACAATTACCTCACTGTAAACTTACACTACAGTTATAATATCGCGCAACCTGAGCCACTTTATAAAGCGCGTATTTACATATGATGACGATATTTTTAAGATGAAATGCAGCAAAATATGTTTATTATATTATACAGGTAAAACTTTAACTTCATTTAAATAATCTATATTCTTCACTGGGACTGGCGTGAAGGATAGAATAATTAAACATGTATTACGAAGATAGTTCAATGTTCCTTAAACATTTTGAAGAATTGGCGCTCTAAGCTTATAGATGGCTTAACATCTATTTCCTAGCTGATTGTGTGGCAATCAGTTACTTGGAGAAAGAAAAGCAAGGACTGCAGGGGCGGCCACGCCAATATATATTGAATATAAAACAGAAAGAAAATAACGACACAGCTAAAAACGCAGCGACAAATTTTGACAAAAGTTAAACGCTTGTGTCATGAGCATGAGGCGGCTATGCAGTGTCTGCAACGGACGTGGCCATCCACCGTGCATAGGATACCATATTGACATTGGCGGGCAAAGTAGCCACTGATTCTTTCTCTGCCCAGGGCCGCCACAAGCCTAGAGCCGCCCATGAGTACTGCTGCAATAAATGATTTCATCAAAGGTCGTGCACAATCACTACCCCGTGAAACCCATGTTTAATAACGTGCTTTAACTCCTATCATCATGAAAATTATATCACGTATACATCTCAGTATTTTAGTTATTCAGAGAGCTGTAATATCACGAATGTAATGGATTCTGTGTCCAGTCGGAGGAAGAGAGCCGGTTTAAGAAGCAAGTAGTGATTCACACACATAGAGCACATAGAAGATCACATACAAAACAAAGCATTTAACGTGCTACTTTAATTACGATATGATTTGAGAAACTGGTTAATTAAACGATTTTAAGATGACGTTTATGATGTTCTACTTTAATGACAAAATAAACTACGTGATTAAAGTGGAAATTTCGAGATTGAAGTTGACATTTCGTGCTTTTTCCCCACTGTGTGCCTTTTTTTTCTCTGTACCCTAATAAGCTGTCATATGACACTCAGACAGTGGGCTACAACTCGCCTTTTCACGGCGACTTTGATATCTGAGCTTTCAAGTTTCTCCAACATGCTATGTCACTCGATCAACTTCATTTTGTTGATTATACCACGGTTTAATTAAACAAATAGTATGTTTTTCCTTTGCCTCCACTTGGTATTCGCTGAAATTCTTATATTTTCCCCCGTGCTTTTCCCATTGTCTTTTCACAGAAGGCTGAGCTTAAGGGCGATTTATATTGATTTGCATATTCAAAGAGGCGTTATTCTGGGAGGAGTTGGGGTGGGACATAAGGTGCGTGCACGAGCGTTACTTTTCACGTGACCGGGATTTATGTAGCGGAAGTACGTAAAAGTTGGAGTACGCACAGATTCCTGCATCTGGATTTTTCTGTGCGTAAGCACATTTCGGCTTTTGTGCTTACGTCATATTATAGTGCGAATTCTACGCACGCCGTTATGCATGAGGCCCCTGGTGTCTCTGGTTAATCCATGAAATATGATATGACTGGTAAGAACACTGAGGTGCTAAATGTAATTGTGTATTGAAAAGTGCCAGCTTTGTCAAAAGAGTAATAATCAAAAAACTTGAAATATGTCAAAGAATGAAGATTTGGTTTGATTTGCTGCATAAAAAGTAGTGCCAGCATTAAAACTGAAAAGATTATTTAGTGTTGACTTGCTCTATATTTGTGACATGGTTATTTGTACAGTATGTGACAAATAAAATTTAATTTGTTTTGGCTTGGCTTGATTTGGTTGTAATTGCGGATTCTGCTAAAGTTAAATTTCACTTTCTTTTTATGTCATAAATTTACTTTCTGAAGTCACTTCACGATACACTGGTTAATAGGAGGTGGTCCACGTGCTAACCTCTCTTAAAGTATTTATTTATGTGTAAAGCGGAGGTAAATGTTTAAAAATTACTAATTTCACAAATTGCATTACATGGGTATAGAAATAGAGGTAATAAAAAACTAGTGATGTTTAAAAATTACCTATAGAGTACCAAATATAGAAGAAAGTATAATCAAAGAAAGCATACAGTAATACAGTAAAAAGAAATTCAACAGCAAAGGAGATCTTTATGACTGGCTAGAGGAAAATTATAAAATTCCAAGATTGTATGATTCATCCCAACGCTTTAGGAAAAATCCTAAATATATGACATTTCACATTTTCAATGAAAAGACAGTACATACTGAGCAGCAATCTTTATGAACTTTTTCACCAGCTGGACCCTCTTGCAAAGCTGAGTACAAAGGAGTATTTCTGTCATCACCCAGAGTTGCACCTCATTTCCTCTTTGCAGCAGAAGGTCAAGGTTGAAAGTGTTTGGTCCACTGCCCTGTCTGCTGAATGTGTAATAAATCAATTCTTGCTAAAAGAAATGAGCAAACAGTTAAAACAAATTAGTAACTGTACATATCTATTATCAAAAAACAGCTTTCCCAAAACTCCTTCAACTATACAATGTACTGTGGCTAATTCATATCATTTAAAAGAGAAAATACATGATTAGGTTAGTCAAAATTGTGAAACTGGTCCAATGGATCTCTACATGGCATCTACCACTGCATTTTCTGAAACTATAATCATTAGTTGCTTTTATCTGATTATCGTTTGCAGCTCTTTTGATGTTTTGGAAAGTATATGGACAACATGGACTTCCTTCTCAAACACCTACAATTGCAGTTTCCTTGGAACAGCAGTAAAATAATCATTTGCACTGCAAAGGGTGGCCAGGCAAGTACTGCAATTGCACTGATGCTGTCGAAGTGCAGAACAAGAGTTCTGAAAGATGCCCAAGGGACAAATACTGCAGCTATTTTGCTACTGCCAGTCACAGCAGGCCACCATTAGGGCGTTATGCCTCAGCTGTTTATGAGGTTCTGGAGATAATTACTCACAGTACGGACACAAGGGAACAACCGGATCCATGCCAGGAGTCCTCCAAGCCATTAGCTGGCAGCAGGGAAAACTCCAGTCTCCAGTACTAGCCTACCTCCTCCCAAATATGTTAGACAGGCATCTGCAGTGTTGACTGGCCTTTTAATTAAAAACTGCAGCTGTAGGACTGAAGGAACACCTGGAACTGCTGGGGGAGAATTGATATGATGACCCCATGAGTTTCCTAGCCCTTTCCTGACTTCCTCTTGAAGCAGTCCAAGGTTAGGAATTTAAGGGCTCTACAAGCAATAAAATAGTTGTATTTAGAGCTGGCTGAAGTAAGACTGACAATATTGTGGCTCACAGGAAGAAAAGAAACCATGGAGTGAAAACGATGAAAGGAAGGAGTGAGCAGGAGGAGACACAACCTTGCGCGTAAGAGAGATAGATGCCCCTGCCTGACTGAGCTGAACCCACTATGATTAGGTCCAGAGTTTGTTTTTTTTTAGTCATCATAACCGTATTTTGATTTCTGTTGCTTGTATCTTTCTGTTTACTCCTAATTTCTGCAATACAATCCCTTATCCTTTACACTCTTTGGCCTCCTTTTTATGATTTTTTTTTAGTGACAACTCAGGTGTATGTACCATAGCATGAAAAGCCTAACCATGGCCAAAGTAATGCCTACATTAATATAGGAAGGAAAATGAAAACTCAAGTCCTTTTCTCCGTTTTATACAGCTAGTGATATACATTCTCGTCAGGTAGCTTGCTGGTAACCGTTACCATTATCCAAAAATATTTTCTAACAGAAAACTGATCAACATGTTACAATGTATTATCTTTTGTTTTCCTGCATGAACAATAAGTTGTACTTGAATTTGCAAAAATTGAGGCAGGCTTCCACTGAAAATAAAGTAAAGATAAAAGTAGAAAAAACAGAAGACACTGTAGAAACAAAGCATTTGTATGGCATGTTACAGTAAAATGACTTCATTAAAAATTACCAAAATTAAGTGGTAGGCTCCAGTGTCCTTTTACAAAAGAAGGCAGTGGTGCTCATTTCAATCATTTTCATTAACTGAGTCTTTGACTAAGATCACTGTGATTGTAAAACATCACCACTTTCTAAATACAGAATAAAACTCAGTTGTTCATTGAAAAAAATGTTACACAGATTTCAGTAGTTCCTTGTTCGTTCCTTATATGAGTACTTATTTGTAATTTGATAAGCAAAGGATTACTAGATTTACTCAAAAAAACAGAGTATCAGCCATGGAACATGAGTAAAACAAACGCCAGTGAGTGAGCTGTAGGTTGCTGACTATTAGTGCTCTTTCATTGTATTGTAATGGACAAGCACAGCCTTCCTCACAAATTAGTTGTAAGAGGACCAACAGACTGCCACCCACATTCTTCTGTGCTACTTTGATAAGAATGAAGAGTCTCATGGGAGCTCTGGCAGGTCTCTTGTTTGTTAAGTTGCAAGTAAATGTCCATTATCTTTCTGGACTGTAAGTTGATTAAAAGTGACACGTGACATGTAGAAATCTTCCAAATTGTTGCCCACCTAAATTTTTTTAAAATCTCAAAACATCTTCAGGATGTTATATCAGTAAGCAAATCTACACTTTCACAAGAGACAAGCAAGCTAGGGTTGACAGATTACTCCACACAAATGTCTGAATTCAATTATTTGGTAAGTTGGAAGGTGACAAATGCAGCTGTCACAATGGAGTTAATACAAATATGAGGTATAAGTAAAAGAAAGAAAGAAAGAAGACCAGTTTCTATTAAACAACAGTGGTGTATGGTATAATACTCCTTAGTATCAATGCGAAGAATAATCTCACTGACCTCATGAATGCAGTTGAACAGATTCCAGTCAAAGTTCGTCAGTGCGAGGGCCACATCCCATGTATTCATCCCCAGGATTCTGCTAGCCCACTGCTGAGTCTCCTCATTGCTCAATAATGGGTTCTTAAAAAATGAAAACACATTCACAATGATCATCACTTATGTCAGTAGTAGTTACTGTATAACAGCTGTCAAGATTAGATATTAAAAGACCATTGTTACTGTGAAGAACACCATTACATTGATTCCTAACATTTCTTACTGTCCTTTCATTTCATGTCCACACTGTAACCTTGGAATGTCCTTTCAATGAAGACCTACAAACATACACACTCACTGGCCACTTTATTAGGTAAACCTACTCAACCTCTTTTTAATGCAAATAATCTAATCAGCCAAACACATGGCATTTAGGCATGTAGAGACTGTCAAGACAACATGCTTAAGTTCAAACCGAGCATCAGAATGGGGATCAAAGGTGATTTAACTAACTTTGAAGGTGACATGGTTAGTGCCAGACAGGCTGGCCAGATTATTTCAGAAACTGATCTACTGGGATTTTCCAGTATGGTATTTTCGAGGTATGCAGAAGAGCATCTCTGAAAGCACAACAGGTCGAACCTTGAAGCAATTGGGCTACAGCAGCAGGAGACCACACTGAGTGCAAACTCCTGTCAGCTGAGAATAGGCAACTGAAGCTATACTTTGCAGAGGCTCACCAAAATTGGACAACAGAAGTTTGGAAAAACATTGCCTGGTCTGATGAGTCTCGATTTCTGCTGCAACATTTGGCATCAAGAACATGAAAACATGAATCCATCCTGCCTTGTATCAACGGTTCAGGCTGGTGCTGGTAGTGGTGTGGTACTGTGGGGGATATTTTCTTTGTATATTTTGGGCCCCTTAGTACCAACTGAGCAATGTTTAAATGCCCCTGCCTAACTGAGTATTGTTGAGGGTTATGTCAATCCCTTCATGACCACAGTATACCCATCTTCTGATGGCTAGTTCCAGCAGGATAACGTGCCATGTCACAAAACCCAAATAATTTCAAACTGGTTTCTTGAACATGCCAATGAGTTCACTGTACTCAAATGGCCTCCACGGTCACCACATCTTAATCCAGTAGAGCACCTTTGGGATGAGGTGGAATGGGAGATTTGCATCATGGGTGTGCAATCAATGAATCTGCAGCAACTGTTTGATGCTATCTTGTCCATATGGACCAAAGTTCCTAAAAAATGCTTCCAACACTTTCTTGAATCTATGTCATAAAGAATAAGGTTAGTTCTAAAGGCAAAGGGGGTCCAATACAGTACCGGCCATGTGTACCTAATAAATTGGCCAGTGAGTGCACTTTATGTATAAGGTGGTCCAGATCTAATTATACAATTGTCATTACTCTATAACTTATTAAGTTTATTACATAGAAAATCACCCGAAAAATCCTGGACCATCAAGAAGTGTGCGAAATGACGACATGAAGAATCATCTTTGCACCCAACTGGAATCGTCCCCGCATAAATCAAAGTCATCCAGACGATCTGGATCTGCATAATTACATCTGGACCACCCTGTATATTGTGTGACCTGTCAAGAAATTACATTCTTTATGGTACAACCACTTGAATATAGTAAAGTAAATATTTTTATGTGTTCCATAACATAACATTCTGAAACCCACTTAATCCAATTCAGCATTAAGGGATGCAGGAGCCTATCCCCACGGCATCAAGTGCAGGTCCACTGAAGAGCTCACTCAAAGGCACAATTTAGAACTGTTAATTAACCCAAGAGGCACATGTTTGTAATATGGAAGGAAAACTGGGGTACATGTGAAAAAAAATGTGAAAAAAACACAACACTGATAGAGCTTGTGACCTTCTTACAGACAGCTAATGGATATAGCATTCAATCTCAGGATGTTGGATCGATGAGGCAGCAGCGCTAACCATTGTGCCACCTTGTAAAAACTTTTACACATTTGCATTCTCAAACAAAACAGCACATTTAAAAAAGTTACAGAAAAAGGTACTTCAACATTTATGAAAATTGATATTTTGGCAAACTGTAAAATCAAATAAAAAATAGATTTCATGCATATATCCTTATTTAAAAGTGAACAGCTTTATACAAAGTCAAGGTAATATTTCAATATAACATAATATTCTCAGATCTGTTTTATCCAACTGACAGTTGTGGGAGGCAAGAACCCATCCTGACATTTCTGAGCGTAAGCGAAGAAACGGACTTAGACGGGCTGAAAGTCCACTGTAGGGCCTGGTCACACACATCCAATATGCCAATCCAGAAGCACCAATTTAGATAATCTGCACCTTTTGGTGATGAGGTAAGAAAACTCATGCAAATACAGGGAGAACATGCAAACTCCATACAGGCAATGACTGCAACCAGGACTCACATTGAAGATGCTGCATCCCAAAAGCAGGAACAATAACCATCTCACTACTATGCCGCCCCAATTTTAGCATGGCATACGTATGAGAAATAGATGAAAATAGCTAGGATGGGAAACTCTTTATGTGGTGTTTGAATGTTTCCCTTTTATTCATTCAAAGACATGGCTTTATGTAGCCGGGTGTGGATGTGAGGGTGCCTTGAAATGACATGCACCTCTATCAGTACTGGTTTCTTCATTGCCTTTCTCCGTACTTCACAACTACAAACGCCACGTAGCTGGTAGAAAAATGGATGTAAAACACTTGCAAAGAAAATGTACATGATATTTATATTATAGTGAAAGAAAATCCAACACCTTACCATCACTTCACCAGGATCTTTTCTGCACACAAACAAGCGCCCTGATTCTATCATTGACTCTGAATAAACAAGTTCATGTGGCTGGAGAATGTGCTTTTCTGAGAAAAAAAGAAAAGATACATTCTTGAACCTAATTATCAGAGACAATACAGTAAAGCACCTTTACCTTTAAGTGTAACACGTCTGAACTTTCTTTTAAGACCTAATGTAAATGGGTGGGCAGAAAAGCATTTGAAAAGCTAAATTACACTGGAGGAATTAGCAAAATCTGCAATTAAACATAATAGTTTTACTTTTACAAAGAGCCAAAAAATTCTGAAACAAATAAGTTCTTAATGGTTCAATAGACTGTATTGTGAATTCTGTCACGATTATTACAGAACATCAAATGGGATCAAGCTTCTCATTTTCTTGGCACTTTGACATACTGAGTAAAAAAAAAAAAACTAAAGGTTATTTTTATTAATTGAATGTTCTTATGTTCCTCCATTTATTCTATTTTTTAACTTCTGTTGTGGTAATTAATGAAATATTCCACCCAAAAATGATTATTTCTTTATCTGTAACTTACCCCACCTTGTTTGTTAAAAACTAAGTTTCTGATGTAGTAGGCTCCAATGAGAACCAACGTGAAGTGAAACAAACAGCAAGCTCTATCAAAATGTCCATGAAAAAAATCTCAATTTAACTCATTGTGCATAATAATCTATATGTCAGCTATCCAGTCATATGCTCACAACATCAAAAATACATGCATTTGTGCTAAAATAGCGTTAAATAAACCATCTCCAGAAAATCATCTCATAAAGAATGCATTCAAATGGGATGGAGCTCTTCATCTGAACACCTGCCTCTCCCCTCATTCATTGGTTTTTAAGCCACAATTCTGTATTTCTAGGTTTCTCAGTGGCAGACTATAAAACAATTCCTTGGAAATGACATTCTTCTTCTTGAAACGTCTTGGATATTTACAAATGCAAGGCATACTTTCGGCTTGATGATGTTTACATTCGCTTTTCATTAACCTTTAATCACTAATTGTGTTCTGCTCCCAGACCACATTCTGCAGTGTTAGTGTGACATGAAGTGCTATGGTAGCTAATGAATGAGGACTCCTGACCAATGAGTGGGGTTGAGGGTCACGTCTTCAAATGAAAAGATTGTTCTCGTTTGAGCACACTCTCCAGCTGTTCCTTATGTGAGTTATTTAACAATAGTTTAGCAAAAATACATGTGTTGGAGATGTTGTGAGTATACAATTGAATATGTGACATATGGATTAAGCACCACAAGTAAATTGTGATTTTTTTTTCATAGGCATTTTGATATTGTCTATTGTTTGTTTAATGTTGTCCCCAAGCCTATTGTGTCAGTAACTTTGCTACTTTGTCCTCCATAACAACATGGAATTCAAACTTTTTCTCAGCCATCACTAAAAGAAATATGGGGTAAGTAACAAATAAAAATATATATATAACATTTTTGGGTGGCATATTCCTTTATGGTTACCTGTTACTTTGGCATACAGCAATAAAGCTTTCTTTTCGTAATTATTGAATAATTACCACTATAAGAGTCTATAATGCATTCTTAAGGTCAATTATTATGCTTTAATGTTTTATGTTGTGGTCCAAATAAATGTATTCTTGTCTTTAATTTGCAGTGACCTCTTATTTAAATTCTCCTTTATGTATATCACCGCCTCTCCACTCTTCACTTCTAGTCTGTCATCACTTCTAAGTAAATAGTATCAATATATTTATATATATTAATATATATTATACTTATCCCCAAACCTACAAATAACTAACAAAATAATTGGCCGTACAAAGCATAAAAATAAACTAAACAATTTATTGAAATCAAAAATGGCTTTTTATTTCAGGTCACTTTTATAATAAGCTCTTCAAAGAAACATGTTCTAGTATATTTCATACAGTTTTGAGCTAGCAAACTTCAGTCTTAATCTTTGATAAAAAATAATCCAGTTTAACCTCTGATTTATACATACATACACAGAGTAAATATGAAACAAACTTACCACCAGGAAATGTCTCAGACACCAGAGTTAGCTCCTCCTCTGGATATTCAATCTTTTCTGCCACAGCTCGGAGGACCTCCTGGGACGTAGCTGAAGAGTTCACTTTGATGCTCAAGTACAAGTGGTTTGTGATGTAAACATGGCTAAGAACTGAGGGGAGACAGAAAGGAGAAAAAATAGAGTAGAGGTACTGCAAATCTGATTCCCCTCGAATGTTTGAAAGTTCCCAATTTTTTTGAAGTCTTATTTTGCTGATATTTCTGAGGACTGAGGGCTCCATGGATTACCATGAATAATCATATTTCAATTTGCAGGCTTCCCTGAAGTAATAATGCAGTGCAGTGGTGACTGCAACATTTCCTTCTGGCTTCAGTATAAACTGCTATGCTTTTTTTATGGGATTCTAAACGTCCTTATAATTATAAAAAAGCAATGTAGAACATTCATTTACTCAAAAAGCATTCTATTTTATCCTAAACAATTGAAGCACGTGTTATAGCAACAATCCAACCCAAAACAATTTATATCTGAATTTTCTAAAATCTTACACTTTTAATCAAAATTTCCCTAAAACCCCACTTAATCCCCCACTTAATCCGATTCACAGTCTGTTATGGCAGCATCAACCACAAAACAAAATCCAACTTTTTATTAGCTCTTTTCTCACGAGTGGTATTTCTGCATTTGGGGCTAGTGAGATGGATGGTGTGCCAAAAAAGACCAAATCAGAAAGAAGTTTCCCCATACGATGCCTAGTTGTTAACTCTAATACATTAAATTGTTTATTTAACTATTATTTATTATTGATCACATATTTATAATTTAATGATTTCTGATATTTATAAAGTCATGTATTACTTGTTATTGTACTTTTACGTTCTTCTTAAAAGCAGCTAAGCGTTTCACTACACATGGTACTGTATGTATAATTTGTATGTGACAAATAAAATGTGATTCGATTTGATTTGAAATAAGTAATAAGCTTGCCTCAGAAATTTAACTTGCTATTTAAATGTTCATAACAACTGTCAGCTTTGTCTTAAGCATTCTTTTTCATTTTCTACCATAAAGTCAATATAATTATTTTGATTTGATTTTTTGAATTGATATTTATCTAGAATAATATTTCTTCTTGTAGTGTGTGACGTGTTCTTTGTGCCTGGTTCCGCCAGACTGTTTCCTGCGGAGTGCTGGACCAACTGGCCCTGCAGTGTTCTCTATGACCAGGGATGGGTGGGCATGTCCAACCTGAACTTTCCAGTTGATTTGCATGTTTTCACTCATCATTAGAAAAAGAGCGGCAGATATTATTTAGGTCTTGGCTAGGAACCACTTATGGGAAAATTCTGGTATGGCCCCAGCAGAATTAGCACCACTGATCCTCACATAAACATCATTATGGCGTCATCTTGGCCAATCAACAGGCATGTCTTTAATGATGATAGAGGAAAACCCCACAAGGACTTAGGGAGAATGTGTCAACACCACATTACTAATGGCCATGCCTGCGATTTGAAGGATACCTGACACATGAGACAATAATGATAATGATGTGCCACCCTAAACCAAAATAAATCAACAAAAAACATAATGAAATATATTCATCATTATTAATTCATCATTACCTACCATCTTTTGTTTCATTCTGAGTGCCTCTGTGTTGTAGCCAGTTATCCTTCAAACTTAGTTGCTGGAAGATAGCTTTATTCTGTTATAAAAACAAAAATAGGCATTTATACCGTATCCTTTACGGAGAAATCCAACAAAATCATTACAATCATTCTTTTTTTCTAATATTCCAAGTAAACTTAAACATTGAATTAAACCGAACATATAACATAATGAAATACAGGATTTCCACATGAAACATTCCACATGTGGACTTGACAATACTGTTTTCAGTTTATATTAATTACAGTTTACAGTATCAATATGTTTAGTACAATTGTAATAGGTTTTCCTTAATTTAAGTTAAGTGAAAATAGAGACGGAAAGGAATAATCTGCTAGGTCTTTGTATGACAACTGTAAACCTAACATAACCTAATATTTGTAACTTTTAAATCCTTGTGCTATAACTAGGGTGTTTGTGAACAAATCATATTTTACTTGATTAACGTTACTTCTGTTTAGTGAAAATAATCCATAGTTTCATTCATATCAATTAACTGTTTTATAACTTACTAGCAAAATACCCGTGCTTTGCAGCGCGAAGTACTGCCTTAAAATTTTTTTTACGAAGAAAATTAAACCTTTTTAAACTGAGGGAAAATATACCAATAATTATTTGTTAAGGATCTCTTTGTATATCACATTGTGAGTTCGGCCCTCCGGTTGTAATATGACCAAGCTGTGCGCTGAGCTTACTCTTGAGCATGCAACGTACAGTGCGCCATGTGAACAGTAATCTTGTTTCAAATCTCACAGCTTGGATTGCTGCTGTCATAATCGGTTTGAGTTTCATGGTTTGTTTCAATTACGACAGTATTTGTAGGACTTGTGTTGAAGAGACATTCGGTATCTGTCAAGCGTTGTAAGTATACAACTGGTTTCATCGATAACTTCACATCCAGCTTTTGAGAGTTTAAACATTCATAAACATCAAAGTGTCCACTACTGAAATCGTCACCTGTGAATCTAAGATGTTTAAGAGGCATTGGCGGTTGTCAAAAGTTGTAGAATATTTGGCCATTTCGGTACACTTGAAAGCGACAACCGAACAATTCAGCGGCAGCCATCAACTCACATGCAGATCCATAGGTGAAGGGCTTAAGCATTTCACTCTTCTAGTGCTCCTGTATACTATAATTATCTCCTGTACCATCATCAGTCCACACCTTAAACCTGTCCCAGTCATTCAATACATAAGACACAATGTTCCTCCAGATATCAAGAGTGAGCCTGATATAGCCGTGCAATATGTAACAAAGAGAATGGAAAAGGTAGGTGCCATGTCCAGGCATGGAAACCACTCGGTAAGTGACAGTTCTTTGATCGATGGTGATCACCTCGATAGACATGTCAATGGGGGTACGGTTGGAATGATAAAAGAAATGGGTAACTGAACAATGTAAAGTAATAAACGAACAATAAAATAGCGGAGAAGCCGTGGATTAAATAAAAAGGCTGTAGTTATCAGCAGGGAGATGTGAATCCCATGGTGAAACAAGGAAGGGAATGTAGAGACCGGAGCGACGGATGGTCTTATATAGGCAGACAGCCAACAACGTTGGAGGCGTTGGGATGGGGGACCCAATGCCACCTCACACAGTGACCGAGCTGCAGGCTATGGACGTATATATGTACGTAAGTAGGATTCAGTTAACATTGGGAACCCGCGTACCAAATTTCTTGAAGATGGGGTCATAAATAAGAAAGTTCAACATGGCAGACGTTGTCGACTGTTATGACCGTTAGGCGTAGAATTTCGAAATGAAACCTGCTTAACTGTTGTAGGTAAGCTGTAAGGAATGAGCCTGCCAAATTTCAGCCTTCTACCTACACAGGAAGTTGAAAAATTAGTGACGTTGGAAAGTTCAATATGGCGGCCGACAGTGGCGTCATACCATCGAAATAAGTACGTACATCGGTTTCGGTTAGCGCATGGAAGCCACCTACCAAATTTCGTGAAGATGGGGCCATATATAAGAAAGTTCAACATGGCAGACGTTGTCGACCGTTATGACTGTTACGTGTAGAATTTCGAAATGAAACCTGCTTAACTGTTGTAAGTAAGCCGTAAGGAATGAGCCTGCCAAATTTTAGCCTTCTACCTACATGGGAAGTTGCTGAATTAGTAATGAGTGAGTGAGTGAGTCAGTCAGGTGAGGGCTTTGCCTTTTATTAGTATAGACTAGCAAAATACCCGCGCTTCGCAGTGGAGTAGTGTGTTAAAGAAGTAATGAAAAAGAAAAGGAAACATTTTGAAAATAACGTAATATGATTGTCAATGTAATTGTTTTGTCACTGTTATGAGTGTTGCTGTCATATATATATATATATATATATATATATATATATATATATATATATATATATATATATATATACACACACACGTAAACATATACATACATATACACATATACATATGTACATATACACATATATATAAATATATATATATATACATATACATATATATATTGTCAGGGATGCCAGGGGAAGAGGGTGTACGCCCGCCCTGGATCACGTGGGGGCCGCCACCCTGGTTGCTTTGGGGGCCACGGGTAGAGGGCTTGGAAGCCCAACCCTGTAGGGGCCCGTAGTCACCACCAGGGGGCGCCCCAATGCCTTTGAAGCACTGGACCTCAGCACTTCCGCCACACCAGGAAGTGCTGGGGGGAAGAGAAGAAGGGACACCCGGAGAGCTTCTGGGAGTACAGCCGGCACTTCCGCCACACAGGGGCGTGTCGGTGGGTGATTGCCGGAATCCACCTGGAGCACATCCGGGTGCTAATAAAGGGGGGCAGCTTCCCTTCATTCGAGGCTGGAGTTGGGTGGAAGAAGGACAAGGTCAGAGACAAGAGAGAGTAGGAGGCGGCCCGAAGAAGAAGGCATTGTGTGGGGGACTTGAAGGGGTTTGTGTGCACTTTTGGACTTTGTAAATAGGATTTTTTTAAATAAACGTGTTTGTGAGTGAAAACAACATGTCCGCCTGTCTGTGTCCGGGCCACGTTCACAATATATATACATATATATATATACACACACACACATATATATACCCTTTGGGGTGCGAGCAGCTGTTGCTGGGGGTGCCAGAATCCATCGAGGAAGAAAAATGAAAAACATTATTTGTACAAAATCTTCATTTATCTTTCCATTTCTAAATAATTAAATGGGCAGGCTATTTCGTATCAGTGCAATACGCTGCTTGTTAAAACAAATGACTCCCGCTCTTAGGTGCACTTAGTGCTTCGTGGGTATTATGAACTATCGTATCTGTTCAAGTTCTATTTAAATTTTAAATATAAGTCATTTTTATTTAGTCGGCAGAAATATGTTTGGTAGGAATGTAAGTTAAATTTAGTCATCATTGCATACATTTTTCTTCACCATAGAAATTTAAAGACTAAATTCAACTTACATTCCTACCAAAGATATTTCTGTTGACTAAATAGAACCTACTTATATCCAAATAGAACTTGAAAAGATATATTTTTTCGAATCTGATCGCGCATTTTAGATCGACTTGACGCGCACCACATCGAGCCCGCATGCTATTGTGCTCTCACCTGCCTGCCTCAATAAGTCACCATCGCTTCGCTCTTTTTTACTGTTCATTTAATCATGGCTAGTCGCGAAAAAATTTGAAAATGGAAGGAGGATTACACTGAGTATGGCTTTACCAAAACAATTATTGATGGCGAATAAAGTATCCATTATTCATAGAGCTTCAATTGGTGATCTGTTTTTCTGCGTTAACCTCATATTTTTTGATACTTCTTCTCAAACCAAGGAGGTGCGAAATCAGGATCGTCCGTCACAGGGGGTGCGAGGGTAAAATGAATCAGGAAGCGCTGATATATATGTATGTGTGTGTGTATATATAATATATGTGTATATATATATATATTTTGAAATAGTTTTACTGTCAAATAATGTAAAGAGTACGCGGCACGTGTTTCACCCTAATTCTGGGCTCATCAGGCATACACGCTCACTGCACCCCTCTCGGGAATCGAACCTCGGACATCAGCGCTAGAGGCGAAGCCTCTTGTGTTGCGCCACAGCGTGTGGTTCGTTTATTTGACAGCATGTAGATGGGGGTATATATATATATAAGATAACTCCTGTAGCCACAATAAATGCCTTTATTGAATAGACAAACCAGGGGTGAACAAGTTCCTTTCTACTGCAGCCACAGCCACTAAAAACACATACAAAACATCAATAATAACTCATAAACTTGCAATATTATTTAGGAAAATCGCAACATTTTACTCACCAAAAAATTGTATTATTTGTAAACAAAATCCATCCTCCTCTCTTTCCTCAAAAACAGTTCAATTACTCTGTCGTACGGATTATTCGTGCACTTCAGTTCCATCAAAAAGTCCCTTTCTATCGCCATCGAAGCTAATGCTAACAGTCGAACCTGCCCTGTCGTATTTCTGGCATAAGTTTTAATTCACTTTAGGGCTGAAAATGTCTGCTCGACAGAAGCAGTGTACACGGGAATGGTCACCGCCAAATATACCAATGTGAACAGCTGCCCCATGCTCTCATTCAGGTTTTTCTGATGAAGGAAGTCAAGGAGGTTAAGATGGAGAATTAGTGATGAGTGAGTCAGTCAGTGAGTGAGTGAGTGAGTGAGTGAGTCAGTCAGTGAGGGCTTTGCCTTTTATTAGTATAGATTATAATCCTGTATTTCCAAACAATGTATTATGTGTCAACAAAACTTCTAGGTTTGCTTACAATACAGAACTGTACTCTTTGTGATCATCAAATTAACCTCTTGGGCATTTTTTAACACACGAGACATGCTGTATTGTGGATTTATTAACTAACATTCTAAATAATCAGTTACTGGCTGACTTCTATCAACACTTTTTAATTTATTTATTTGGCAGCTTCAAGTCTGTACAGGTTTTAATTAAATCAATTCTTTTTACACATGTAAAGCCATAATTTTTAAAACAGACATTCTAATTACACTGCAGTGTGCCCCCTCCACTGCCTGCCGGTGTGCAGGGGATAGGGAGTGGTTAGTTTTTTGGCTGCCTGTAACTATGCTTGAAAGATGTCAGAAGGTTCACGGCTTTGACTTATTATGTTCATTTCAATTATTCATTCACCTGTCACAAACACCTCCCAAAACAGCATTTAGCTGCAAGCTGTGGGATGCATTACCTTAGTGTCCTGAACTTTCTCTGCACTAGATTCAAGATTTTTTTGATGGCCATTTCTGAGCTGTAGGCTCGTAACTACTATTCCTAAGTTGTTTATTTGTACTGTATGTATATAAGTTGTATATAAGTTACACCATATCAAGATAAACGTAACTCGTATTTTAATAAATAAATGAACTTAATAATACCAATACACTGTTTGAAGACTTTGCTTACATGCTTGTTTAATGTTGCCAGATACACTGTAGATCTCAAAGTTTATTTGTTGTGCTATTACTAGTTGTGGCTATAAAACAAGTTCAACCGGTACATTCCTCAGGGTTAAAAGAGGACTTAACAACGCTGTGAAAAAATCCTGGTCTCCTGTTTAATTAGAGCATATTTTACAGTAAATGATTTCCGCTTGTCCTATGAAATATCACTTGTGCCAAATGAAATAAACAAAATGGCAATTATGAAACAAGTAGTCACATGAAAAAGCACAACTATGTATATAAATGTGTCATTAAGTTGTGAGAAATAAAGTTATCTAATTATCATGAAATACAATTTAATTTTTTGATTCAATAATGTAGTTACATAATATTATTGTAGATTTTATTTCAAATTTGTCTTATTTTTAAAGATGTTTTCATTTGACAATGGGATTTTTCCAAAGGGCATATTTCCTAATGCTTCTTTTCATGAGAGTTTTGTCACTTGTCAATTAAAACAAAGGACAACAGGCCCAACCTGTTCCTATTGGCTTAATATTGTCAATTACTTTTGCTCGATTGTAGGTGGGAGGCTATTACAGATCTTTTGCATTACTTGCATTTCAACTGGCAAAGACGTGCAGGCAGTTTAGAGCCAGGAGTTAGTTTGGTGACAAAATAAAAAGAGTTGGCTTAGCATACAATGTTATCTTGAGACCAACTACTTTGACATTAAAGAGTCATTTTCTATTGATCACTGTCAAAAAGGCCAAATTATAGCCAGTGATTCAATGCTGTATAACTAAAAATGTGGATACTTCCAAGGGTGTGAATATGTTTTATACAGACTGTACTTTTACAACCTTGAAAATATATGACTAAATTCATTAAGAAAAATATGCAGTAATGTATTTAACTTTGCTTGATTTTATATTTCTTCCAAGAACCATTTGAAGAATCATCACATAATTATATTACAATTGCCATTGAATCAATGCTACAAAATTGTTTATTGTAGAGTTTGAACGCAAAATGTCAATCCGATTACTGCCCACACTTACTGGTGTTTATTCTTATAGCCAGCCATATAATTTCGGCAATTTAACATGACTAAATTTTTCAGAGTACTAATATCTTCATTATATGTTGAAATATTTCAACTTCGGTAACACTTTAGATTGGTGACTACCTGTAATATATCTATTAGTCACATACTATTATGTAACAAGACATTAACAAAGGCTTCTTTTGGTCTTAATAACATTTACAAAGCATCAATGAAATGTGACATGCTAAAATAACTCCACCTTGGTGGTTTATGTGGGATAGTATGTCTCTTTATATTCAGCATACGGATTGTGAATCCTTAATTAAAGCTTAATAAGACCAAATGAAAGTCTCATATTCACAAGTAATTTCACCCATGTATCACAAGCTGTTGATAAGCTACAATGCATGGAGACAAATAACCACTTTACTGATGCTTCTCAATTGTTTATAAGACAAAAAGAAGATTTTGAAAAGGTGTTACTATATAACAATATGTGACCATTGGGTGCATTACAGGTAGTACCTAATCTAAAGTGTTACCACTAATACAGCGCATTGCCACACCCACCACATGACAAACCACCTCGGGATCCAAGATTAGGACCCGAGTGCAGCCATGCAACTGGTGACGCCTCACAACCACGCTAGTTCAGATGAGATGGAACAGTGTGAGATTTTTATGGTGGATGGAGTGCCAATCCTGTCACCAGACCCCAAGTTTTCCATGCAGGATGGAGGGCCTACTTGCAGGGCTGGATCCAGGTTAACGTCATACCCAGGACGGAGCAATTACAGGTTAATGGTCTTGCTCAAGGGCCTAGCAGAGTGGAATCACTTCTGGCATTTATCCAGATCCTTAGCCTTAGAACCACCACTCAGCCCCACAGCTTTCCATAATATACAATTACTAACCATATTTAGACTATCATGCAGAATAAAATGCAATTAACAAGTGTTTTCTTATAAGAATAAATACATTATCAACTTGACAATATGGCAAAAATAGTGCCTCTTTGGCAGAAAGTTCTTTCATTTCAAAATATTTCCTAAATAATGTAACATAATTCTTTAGTGCAATACTCCATTCATGGTGTCTTTCAATTAATTCACTGATTTTCTAATATGCCCAGGCATCAGATTGTTGCTCATATGCCAACTGATATACAAGAAAAACAAATAAAAAAATAGATAGATAGATAGATAGATAGATAGATAGATAGATAGATAGATAGACACATTCAAGAACCACCTTATGTACAATGATATAGGACTGGCAAATGGTTTGAATGGAATGGAGTGAAAGCTCAATAATTAAGGAAGGGGAAATAGAAAATAGATAGGAGGCAAATTGCAATGCACAAGACAAATGTAAATGATAGCCCAGGCATTAACAGCATGCATTCTGCATACCCCATTCAACTAACTGAAGGTAATTCTAAAAGCAGTACACACCCCACTCTTAGTAAAACTGCAATCTATCAATGTAACTAAGATCAAGAATACTGTACATCTGCTGTTGTAAATGGAAACAAGATAACTATGCTAGAGCCATGAACAGGCAAAAATATTTTCAGAAAATAAAAAAAAAGAAAACAAATGTTGTATATCCACTCAGTGCACAGAAGCCACACATGGTGGCATCAGCAGCCATAGATAGAGTGCAGGGTATCATCAGTGGGCACAATCACAGATATCCACAGACCTAAGCAATTGTATAGTCACTGTCAGGAAACTGGGAGGAACTGGACACATGAGGACATGAAAACACCACACAGAAACATGTCTTAGGAATGCGAGTAGAAACCCATACAGACACACAACATCTTAAACAATTACCTTTCTGTGAGGAGAATACTCATCAACCGTGCTAAAATAAGATAAGAGAAAAAATGTAAGTTAAGCCAGAACCTACAGTGCATCAAGATATACAGTGCATATGGATATGATTTGACAAACTCTGCTTTATAAAGTCCTTTAAAAATGTAGTTCCCTTTTGGACTGTGTGAGTATTTGCATATTTTTGAACTTGATACAGCATAATAATACAGAAATGGAACCTGAGTGAGAAAACAAACTTCCAAATTGATTCTGTAAAAAGGTATATCAAATCTTTAGCTGTACTGCCTAAACATGAAAGTAAATGCTTTCTTTAACAGCTGAACAATTTCACATATCATTTTAGAAAGGTTTTTGCTTATTTCTCCATGGCATTCATCTCAAAAATACTTAAGGCTCCCACTCATCTCAGGTGACCCCCCCCAAAACATCTGCTGAGTTTCTCATAGACATCTTTGAAACGATTTGTTGTCAGTGGTGTTGTCACGTCTTAGTCACCTCTGTCTTTCCCTGTCTCACTCTACATCTTTGCATCTCTTTGTCTGTGTGTCTCCTTAGCACATAGTTTGAGAAAATCCAGGTACTTTTTACACAAATCTCTGTTTAGTCATTTATAAGCCTGTTTGTTTAGCTAATAGCTTAGCTGTCCCAAAATATAAATATATTTTAAACAATACTTTCAGTTAGTTTCACAAAGACAAATAATCTGCATATTATTGTTAACCTAAACTTATAGTTCTACTATATTTACTATAATGTCTAGCTGTTTTTGCTGTATCTCTTAATTGGAGTTGCACAAATAAATTAGCAGTTTTACTTGTTAATGAGTGCTGTGATTGTCAAGAATTAAAAGCCCTCTGATTATACACTAAATCAGGGGTCTCAAACTCGGTCCTGGGGGACCCCTGTGGCTGCAGGTTTTTGTTCCAACCAGCCACTGTTTTTAATTGGACTCCTGGACTAATTAAGTGAACTGTTGTTTCCCAGATTCCCTGTTTTGGGAACAATATATAAATAGAAAACTAAGCTTGGTAAAAAAAAAAAGTATTAAAATGTACTAAGCAGTTATATATATTTTTTTCTTTTTAACAGTATTTTCATCTTGATTGTCATTCTACTTTTCTAGGTGTTCTAATTGTTTACTTAATCCGTTACTACTTTGTGGGGCTGAAGCTAAAGTAGTTGCAGCCTTTCACAACTGAATGTTGTTTGCTTGGGTTTCTGCTCTGCTAGTTTTTGTCATTATTAAGATTCAATGAAGGGCGCAAACTGCACAGAGAAAGGGCGAAATATAAGAGAGTTAAGCATTTAAATCCATAGCAAACACAGAAATATTTAAGATTCTTATAAATGCAAAAATCATGCTGCTGTGCCTAAATTAAATGAGATCAGTGCTATCAGGTGTTGTCACTGATTAGGAATCTGGTTGGAACAAAAACCTGTAGCCACAGGGGGTCCCCCAGGACCGAGTTTGAGAACCCCTGCACTAAATTACTCTAAATCAGGATTGTTTATTGAAGTAGTGATTATTTTCACTATTAACTATCCCAGGTATTTCCCATATAAACATAGAAAAACCTAACAGTCAAGAGGAAAAAGGAAAACGTAAAAGCAGTTCAATATCTGAAAATTGCACACAAGACAATATGCTAAGGAAAAATCGCAGATATTAACAAATAAACTAAAACAAAAAAATTAATCTTGCTTCTTGCTAAAACACCAGAATCCTTAACTGATTTTGATATTCTTTCAGAACATTTGGAAACCTGGGGCACAGCCAAGCAGAAATCAATGGCAACTACTGCCAGCAGGATGTAAATGTGAGAGCTCTTTTTCTCCTTCTTGCATCCTAACACACAAGATCTAAGAATCGACTCTGATGTTTACAGCCTTTATTCCAGATACAACTGCAGCTGTTGTGAAGCTAAGAAGACAGAATGCATCTGTTTCCCTACTGATGTGCCGAATGGTAGCACAAGGACACAGACAATGCTCTTTTTCATCTTATGTGTGCCCTTTGTTACTCTCTTCTTGAATTAATGGAAATGTGTTTAATTTCCTTCATCCATCCATCCATTGTCCAACCCGCTATATCCTAACACAGGGTCATGGGGGTCTGCTGGAGCCAATCCCAGCCAGCACAGGGTGCAAGGCACGAACAAACCCTGGGCAGGGTGCCAGCCCACCACAGGGCACACACACCCAGACACCAAGCACACACCAGGGACAATTTAGGATTGCCAATGCACCTAACCTGCATGTCTTTGTACTGTGGGAGGAAACCGGAGCACCCGGAGGAAACCCACGAAGACACGGGAAGAAAATGCAAACTCCACGCAGGGAGAACCCGGGAAGTGAACCCAGGTCCTTTCCTTCAAAAGTAAATTATCTAAAGTCATTAAACTAAAAACAGAACTTTAAAATACACTGAACTGCCAATACTCTAATCACGTATTTATTAAAAGCTTACAATAATTCCTTAAACAATTCCCATGTTACTGGCTCACCCTATTTATACTGTAAATAGCTGAGGTTTGAAAAGTGTTACAAAAAACACTACTGAAAAATTCTAAACTCTAATGAAAAAGGGATGTCACAAGTTTAGTTTGTGTGCTTTTAAATATCAAGAAATACTTAACATTAAATATATTTCATAATACACTCTTAAAGGTTTCTTTTAATAGAGCATCTTCCAGTGTACAAAAATTACTCACTGCCTGCGGTTTCTTAAGAGCTTTTGAAACTCTTTCAAGTCTTTTTCCAAGGTTGGGTACTCAAACAGATCATCTAGTACATATCTATAAAGTGTCTGCAAAAGAAATTATAAAACAGATTTAGGCTTTGGTCCCGTACAATCATATGTCATACAAGCAAGTTCAAAAATGGAGGAAAAGACTAGTGGATTGATCACAGTTTAAATGAGGGATACTGCATATTTATCGTTTAGCTACAAATACAAAAGTGATGAGTTGTAAAGTAGATGTAGAAAAACAATGTGCAGAATGGCATTAGTACTTTTAAATTAGTAATTTTAAATGAGCATACTATATTCATAAGGCAATGACTTCAAAATCATTCATAGCAATAATTCAAAAGATATTTAATTACAAAATGTTTATATTTTCTACAGAAATATATTTCAAAGTAAACAAATGTATAAAATAAGTGTAATGATTAGATGCCAGATCATTCTAAATACCTTCATAAACAGTTTAGTGTGCTCGTCTTCTCTTAGTAGGTCTCTGTAGAGAGTTGTCCACTGGGAAACCAAATACAAAACTTTACGTTTTCTATACAGGATGTCAGAATCTTCTTCCTTTCCTCGATATCTTTTAGTGCAATAAGTAAATTACAGTTAAAGAAAAGGCTTTGAGTTGGGATAAAATGAAGTAAGAGTTCATCAATTTGTGAAGTAATGTATTTACTTCAATATCATAAAGATTTAGTTAAATAACAGGAGACACATCATTTTGGGATAATCTAAAAGTACTAACACAGATATCTAGAGTGCATTTTGCTGCATATTTGATTCTTTAAATTGTAATTGCCAACAATTTAAACTTATTTCTAACATATCCAAAAATTTCTTATGTTTTATTGTAACGTTCATTTTTTTCACATGGCTCTGCAACAAAGCCCCTGGCATGTTTTCTCCATTTTCTTGCTACCTTAGTCTACATGCATCAACAGAAAATGAAATGGGACACAACATTATCAAATAAGCAATTTAACAATTTGGCAAAACATTCCAAAATATGTGCATGATAGCTTGGTAAGTAAAGCACATTACAAAAATGTAAATGATTCTATTTAATATGAAATATTTGTGTGTTCACAAGCATTCAGTTACATTTCTCCTTAGTAATTTGAATAAACAAAAAAGCAAACTGGATTTATAAATATTGAACCCCACAGCGCTAAAAGGACCAGTATCTGGATTATGTTACAAAAAACCTTGAAAGAGAGATACAACCCAATCATATACTGTAATATGCATTTCCTTATTCTGTTTGTCTGTGAATGACAAATATGTTATGAGATTTTACAGGTAAGGAAGAGAGAGGTTTCAAGGCAGCTCTACTCGCTAATCATGGCACTCGAGAGTGGCGACATGTTGCATATTGATTAGCACTCTGACTGTACTTGTGACAATAATGACATTATAAATCTATAATGATCTGGTAAACTTAAAGTGTAACATTATAACCTAAGTCACTTTATGAAAAAACAAACTACACAAACAATGCAAGCATTTAAGAAGCACTAGAGCTGTGTGAAAAAATGAATTAATCCTCCCCCTCTAATAAGCTCACAATCCCATTCTGTAGCTTTGGGCATGGAAGGTATGGCACAAGCTGGCTTCATCTGAGATGAAAGCACAATTTACAAGGTACTTCATATCTATTCAGTCATTTGAAGAAAAATACAATCTTCAGTTTTAGCTAAAAGTGCCAAAATCTAACGTTAAAAAAACGAATAGCTTTATTTATTCTGGAAAGCTCTATTAAAGCTGTGAAATTAGCTACAGTAGCTGAATTGTTCTTTAATTAATACCTCTTGCTAAATATTCATTTATGTTCTTGCCAAAATTTTATGAACAATTTTATAAAACCAATTAAGCTTTGTTTCATGTATTTGACATAATTCCTATAGTGTCTACTAGTATTAAATCCCCCATTTTGAATATACTAACATCTTTTCTACTTTGTTTTCTCACAAAATGCATCAAAATGTACAGTAGTGGTTGGCATGATTGGCACTGTTGACTCATAGATCCAGTACCCTTTGTTAAAATCCTGCGCCCAGACACGCCCTGGGTTGTTTGTAACTTCTCCCAATATCTGTTTTGGGTTTTCTCTGTGTTTCCTTCGAAACCCACAAAGACATTCATGATAGGTGAATTTCAGGTGACTCCATGTTGGTGTGTGCATGAAGAAAGACCTTCCTCATCCAGGGTTGATTCCTGCCTTGTGCCCATTTCGGCCAGGGCAAAGCCACAACTGGACTGAGCTGGTTTGAGTAAGTTATGTTGTATTACATATTATGAAAGCTTCTTTTTATTTTTTTTAAACAACGATGCCACATTTGCTGAATACATGTCCTATCTTAGTGTTTAATACTAACACTTTAAATCATCCACACTCTGAGCTAAAATTTGCAAAATCTCTTCAAGCAAAATTTAATGAAAAGGGAATATAATTTCACAGAAACAAACTTTTGAAAAATTAGTACTACATCATTGTCCAGAAGGTATATTACAAATACATGAAAATATATTTATTATAACATCTGCAGAGATACTGTTCTAGCAGGCTAATTTTATAAGAGTGGGTCAAAGAAGCAAAAATACTGCATTTGTTTATTAAAGAATGAGGACAAAAAGCAAAAAAATCCATTCCTGAATCTATCAACATATAGGATATTATGTCACAAACTATATAATCGGCGACATTTAGATTTTTAGTAGCATTGTCGTCTCATGCTTATCTCTTTAGTGGAATACTTTCACTCCCTTAAGCATCTCTAGAAATACATACAGTACATAACACAAAAAATAACAAGTAATTATTAATATTACTTATGATATTTTTAGTAGAATGCTATCTTTAAATGAAAGCTAAACCACCAAAAAGCGAATCCAAAGTAATGGCGTAATTTTTGTCCTTATCATCTTTATTATTTCTGCAATACTAATAGCAGAAATATTTCCAATTAAATAAGTCTTAGTTAAGTAGATGAACCCTAGGGAAAAACAGATAAAGTGACCCCAACAATTCCAGTCCACGTGGTATTTATTGCACAGTATGTGTTGAAGTACTGTACATTTATATTTAGTGAGATAGATACATTTCTGTCATGCATCATTATTTTAAACTAATCCAGTAAAAAATAATCTTAATTATAAAAAAAAAACATTATTTGGTATAGAAGGATATTGTCTCAAAAGAGCCTCACACAGGTCACTTGTTGACATGAAAACCATGTAAGTCAGAAGGAAGTCATCCAGCAAAGTTTCTAAAGCAAAAAGAAAAATAATCAGTTCAGTCAAAACATATCTGTAGCATTAAATTGTCTGATATCGATATTACCTTAATATGTAAAGGTGTTTGAAATATCTAGGACAAAACAAATCTTTACCAAAATAGAAAAAGTAAAAGAGTAAAAACCACGTCATCACATCCTGTGGAAGCATGCTTTACACATCCGTAGTCTGAGCTGTTATAATACTCCAGAATTTATAGATAGCCATGTAAAATATTAGTCATGCAGAATCAATGCTCCATTATATTATTGCAGTTATAATGTTCATTTCAGTATGGGATGAAAAATTGTCTTGATCACCTTTGGATTTTCCACTTCAAAAAAAATGGTTCACAACAAATGCTCTAAATGTTATTTAATATTAAAAGAGGTAAGGTATTATGGACTGTAGGACTCGTAACAATAAAATACAATGGAAATTGATAAAATGCATGGGGGAAAAATACATTTAGTAGAGAAACTAAACGTACACTACCAGTCAAAAGTCTAGACACACCCAGAAATGTTTATTTTTTTCATATAAATTAGTATTTTTTTAATTAACTTACTATTGATTTGATTTAAAAATAAAGCAAAGACATTATTGTTATTACTAATGGTACCAGTCACACACCAAGAAATGTTCATGGTTTTGATAAAAATTGATACCTTTTCTTATCAAGATACCATTAAATTGATTTAAAAATACAGCCATGACATTACTTGTGTTACTAATGGCTGTTACAGCTTCAACTGAGTGATTTTTAATTTATTATTCACATATAGCTGCAAAGCCTCATTTTCAGCGGCCATTCCTTCAGTGTGCCAATGATAAACACCCTTAGCTTACCCTTAGTCATGTTTACATGCTAACTGGTTATTAGAGAAGCCTTTGTAGTTCTGGGATACAAAAGGTACAAAATGACACTGCTTTCTCAACAGACATGTCTGCCTGTCTGTTGTTTGGTTTTCTTTTTTTTTTGCAGAAGGCAATTACATGAGAAAGACTGCCAAGAAACTGAAGATTTCATATAAAGATGTTCATTAATTTCTTCAGACAAATGACTAAAAGTTATACATTCCTCTCAAAAACATGAAAATGACAGGGTAGATCGTGACATTTTGACTGGTATGGCAAATGGACAACAAAGGTGACTAGCTTATAAAGGAGAATTCCAATAAAATGTTCATGTTTACATGTAAAGGGCCTTAAAAAACAAAAGTACAAACATTAGCATTTCTTGGCAATTCCTTTGTAACAATGGTAAGAAATACATGCCAAACAAAAAGCAATGGACATCATTTTAACTTTGGCAGGGAGTAACTTGTGTTTGAAGCAGTGGTCAGTTTATGGATATTGTTGAGGTCGCATTACACTTAAGTAAAATTTAACAATTAAAATTTCATAATTTTAAAGGAGATGGAGTTGTTGATTTCTTGAAGGTCAAACAGACAAGCTCAAATATGCAATTAATAATATTACATGCCATTAAATAGAAGGAAAAAATTAATATTTAACTATGTATGATTTTATTAAAGAAATGTGTAATGGAAAAGCTGTTAATGGAGATTTGACTTGGCCACAATGAGACTGAAGCAGTGCCACATGGGCACAAAAAAATGATACCAGCTGGTATAGCTGGTGCATGACTGCCTACTAATTAAGTTAATGTTTCCTCTAGAGGTAAGGCCTGTGAGAATTTAATATTTTCTGGGATCCCAGACTGAGCAGACAACATAGTGAATGAAAAACCATTATGAGAAACAAATTACTATGACTTACACAATAGCTTTTTAAGGAAAACACCACATTCCATTGACAGATTTAAAAAAAAGGCGTGGGCAAAGATAGTAAGTAGTGAAATTCTGCAAGAAACATGGAAAGTGGCAGATATACTGTGTAAGAATCATCAGTCCTCAGTGATTTACCATAACGTCTCCTGAAAGTAGATAAACAATCAAACCTATGATTGTCTGCCATACATTTAAAAAAGATTAACTGAAGGAAGCAAGACCCCTAGTGACTGACATAAAATCAAACAGAGATAAAACACATCTGACCAATTATTGGCCGAGAAGTCTGCCAGTACTTATAAAGGTAAAAAAAGAGACTAATCAAAATTCAAGTAGAGAGATGTTATCTAAACAACACAACGGATTGAGCACCTCTTTTGTCAACTAAAATGTTACTTCTTTGAAAACGTAATAGATATAAAAGTCTGAAGGCAACCTTACGATATTACTTACTTGGATAGTCAAAAGAATTTTTGTTCACAGCTAAATTACCAGGTACATTGGAAATAGTGTGAGAAACAATGAAAGGCAGCTCAGTAGACATGTTTACCACTGTGCTCCCCATGGCACGCAGAGATGCTATAAATATATAACAGAGTACCAGTGGTAACTGGAACAAAGCATACAAATAATAGTTTTCTGCAGTACAATATCAGTGTTAATTTTTTTTTTTACCAAGGCAGCTATTTATTTTAAGCTATCACTTACTTTTAAAGTAGTTGTCAGCTCAAACTGAAACCAAACCACTCCTAGATTTACACATTTTAATACACTACATGGCCAAAACTGTGAGGACAGCCTTCTAAAATATTGAGTTGTGATGTTTCACCCACACTCATTGTTATCAGGTGTGTAAAATCAAGCACAGAGTCATGCAGACTCCATTGGCCTGGCACTGGCATGGAAAGCCAACTTTGCTGCAAGTCAGTATGTGAAATTTTTGCTCTGCTTGATCACAAATATTGTGGGAGCAATAAAGCAATAACAGCTCAGCCAGGAAATAGAAGAACACATAAAGTTAGTGCATAAAAATATACCTCTCCTCTTTTGCATCACACATTAACTGAGTTCAAACTGTCTTAAAAAGCAACTTCAGCACAAGAACTGCGAGTCGGGATTTTCATGAAATGGGTTTCCAAGGCTGAGCAGCTGCACACAAGCCTAAGATCACTATGTGCAATGCCAAGCATCGGCTGGAGCGTTATAAAGCACATGGCCATTTGCAAGCCATGGCAAGCCAAGTATTCTTATCCAACATCAGTTTCTGACCTCACAAATGCTCTTCTTAGCTGAATAGGCACAAATTCCCACAGACGCACTCCAAGATCTTGTGTAAAGCGTTTCCAGAAGAGTGGAGGCTGCAGTAGCCGTAAATTGTGGAGGATGGCATGGGGGTTGGGGGAAGGGGGCTTGGTGACACAACTCCATATTATGTCCATGATTGTGGAATGGGACATCCTATAAACTTCATATCAGTGTGATGGTTGGGTGGTCCATAAATTTTTTGGCCATATAGTGTGAGAGAAGGCAGAAACATTTTTTTCCTTTTTTACCTTGCATATGCAGTAAATATAACAAAAAGGTTATGTTCCTCGTCACATCTTTCAGCTGAAAGCAGCATTCAAAAATGTTCTACAGCAAAGCATTACTCAATGAACTACAAATAATACCACTGATTTAACAAAAATACATTTCTGAATATACTTTTGATGTTAATATTTCCTATAGAAATGCCAAATAATTGCAAAAAGCAACACCTTTTTATTTTTGAGAAAATATAAAACTTTCAAGGGGCAGTCTGGTGGTACAACAGAAACCAACACTGCCTTCCAGCTCCAGGGCACAGTCTGTTTTGGATCTGCACATGCTTCTTTTGTCTGTATCTTTTTTCCTTTAAACATCTCAAAAACATGTGAGCTAACTTAATTAGCAACTGAAAATGAGCCTTTCATGAGTGTGGGAGTCTGGATCAGTTAGTGCCCCACCCAGGGATGATGGCTGCCTTGCGCCCAGTTGCTTTAGTGACACACTTCGCTCTCAGGAATTCTGAAATTATGTCAAACAAGTTCAGTAAATGGACAGATAAATTGTATTTGGATGGTGTTTTTTCAAAAGAATATTTTAAATCCAAGTCAATTTTTAGATGCCAAATCCATGGCTTCACTAAATAATAACAGTCCAAAATTATTTGACTCTTTTCTCTTTAGAATAAATATAGTTTTTTTTTAATTAAGACATTGCAATTAATGACAAATTATTGCTGAGCTTGGGCTTAATAGTTTAACGTTCTCTTAATTAGTTATTTATTCACAAGAGAAGGTCATAAGCTTTTAATTTATTCCTGCTGTAAGGGACATAAAGTTTCAACATGGCTGTGCAGACGTGTTCAAATGCATTGATTCCATGTACAGTACACCTAGCTTTCATTAATAATACACAGTACAGGTATATTGATTTAAAATATGATCCTTTGTGTTTCAACCTACACTGCTGTAAATGTAGATACTTCAAAACATAATGCCATAAAGAATTGAAAAGTCCAAAAAATTGTCCATCATATAATGTATCTATAATAGCCTGTTCAGATTTCTTTTAATTTTCTGTGAGGCTCTTTGGGGTTGGGGTAGTACAGTGGCACAGTGATCAAGAGTGTTGCCTCATAGGTCTCATTCTGGGCTCATATTCTACACACAGCCACAGTGTGGCACATGCCAATGCTCCCGTGTTTGTGTGAGCTCCTGTTAACATACATGTTAACTTAACTGTCAATTCTTAACTGGTGCCATATGAGTGTAAAGTGGGCCTGCACTGCCCAGGGTTGGCAAAGACCTTGTGCACAAAAGGTGCCTAAGATGTAACAAGTACAAATCGGAGAGTAACCTATACCAGTTGTACACATATTTAGCCTTTGGTGACTGTCTTTTATCAGAAACTCTGAATGCCATTTTTATATCATTCTAGATGTTTTTAACAATAATACAGTAATATGTGTGTATAGTATTTTAGCATGCACTCCACCACACTGACCAAACAGGCAGGGCAAACACACAAAACTATTATGTGTTCAACAAAAAATGAATAATTTCTTACATTTAAACTTCTTCCAAGTTTAGTTAGGAAATCCTGGGAATTACTTCAGTTAAGCAATTTTAAACACCATTTCATGTACAATATATGAAACACAGAGAATGACATTGAATAAGCAATTTAAGGGGAATGATTAGAATTTTGGTCGTGTACAGTATGATTCCTGGAGTTCCCATTCAGGTATTTTCCCCATTTAGAGTGAGCAGGTTGTGATAAAAAAAGGGCAAATTAAGTGTGTGTTCATCACCCATAGTGCTTCATGAGATACTCAGGGTCTACACACCATTGTCTATTTCTGTCTTAATCCTGAAGTGTAGACTGGCCTACTTAGAGAATGGCATCACCATCTCAATGTGACCTGCAGTCTGAAGTAACCTTGACGCCTGAGTGGCCTCTGCATGAGTCAAATTCCCTCTGGATAGCAGTAGGAGAGTCAAAGCAACACTGGAAAAAACAGGCAGTGCTGAGTGATTCACAAGGTGGAACTGATAGGACACAGAAATATGGGCTTGGATCGACTGACTGGTTCAAATGACTGAACATTCGATGCACAAAGTTATTCTCTTTATTACCACCATCCTTTATGAAATGTTGATTACTTAAAACATAAAATTGTATTTTATTGATTTAGTCCCAAAGTTATCTATTTTTCAGCATATCTGCACTTTTGCTCAAATGTCATTGTTCTGGTAACCCTGTTAGAAAAACGTTTGGTTATGTACCCAACAGAAAAAAAAAACCTTCAAATAAATCTTTAGCCTGATCTTTGAGGAAAAGGCAAAATGAAAAAACACAGAGCTGATAAAAAATTTCTTGATGCGTTTTCCCATTATTTAAAAAGTGCCTCATTTTACAAGAAGTAGTCATTTCAAATTGACTAACCTATTTTTTGTAAAGAATCCTGGCTTTACAGATTATTCAGGAAGGTCTAAATAATAAGTCTCATTTATGACTGTTATTCTATCAAATTTCCTTTACAGAATTTTGCCACAAAACTCTACTTTATATCTGGAGAGTATTTCAGCACTTTACTCATGAAATAGTGGCAATGACTTTTTGCACACAATGTGGAATATCAGCCAATTGATCTTCTTCTAAACATCAGACATACTAGTGAAAGCTGAAAGATTAACCACATCATTTACAGTGAATATGAAAAGTTTAAAGACTATTCTGAATTTTCAGCTACTATTGATGTAAAGGCTTAAATAAACACAAATCATGTCAGATATCCTTTCATATTTACTTCAAATAAGGTTAACTAACATTATTACCTGAAAAACAAAGCGATAAGTTTAGGAAAAATAATTACAAATAATTAAATATATATATATTTATAAATATATATAAGAATCCAGACACTGAATACAGCATGTTATGGAAGCTCTCATGTTCAAGTGATGAGCCGACTGGTTTCCTAAGGGATTGAGGTCAGGGAAATTCCAGGATATTGATCATCAGTTTTTTTAATTTATTTTAATCCTTGGTTGACTTGAGCTGAGTTGTTCATTGGCTGTCATGCTGAAAAGTGAACATTTTCTTTAACTTCATTTTTCTGATGAAGGGCTGAAAGTATTTTCCCAAACATAATAGTAGCTGGAGCTGTTCTTTTCCTCTCTCTATCCTGACTACAGCCCCCATTTCCAATGAAGAGAAGTTGACCCCTAGCATAATGTTGCCATAAACATGCCTAACAGCAGATACTGTGTTCTTGAGATAATGGGCAGTGGTGGCTTTGCAACAAACTTATTTTCTTAGAATTAAGGTCAAAAAGTTCTACCTGGTGTGATCTCCTGGGTGCCCATAGCACATGCATCCTCCTGTTCCCTGGACATCGACAGTCAAGTGCTAAGTATCGATTGTTGTAATGAGGATTCAAATGTCAAGATAGGTTCAAAATGTGGTTTGTGTGTTTTATTACAAATTAGGAGTGACCTGCCTCTGAAGTGCCATTTTTTCTCACTCTGTGTGTGGCATCCCAGTCCTCTTGCCTTCTGTCCCCAGGACCATCATACACTCCTTCTTCTTGCTCAAATTCCTGTACTTGATTTTCTCCTTTTATCTTTCTATGTTTATCTTATCTCTTCTTTCTCTTTCTGGCTTCTTTCTTTACTCTTTTTTTATCTCTTTTCTGATCGCTGTCTGTTCTACTCAGACCCTTTTATACTTTGTGGTTGCAGAACCTTTCACTAATGACTCATGGAGCAACACTCCAGGGCAGCATAGCTTCTTGCCAACACCGACCGACATCCACCAACTCTAAGACGCATTGTTTATGTTAATAATCCTACATCTCCATGAACCCCTAATTTGCTTCACCACATCTGACCTCACTAGACCATGAGCCATTGGGAGAATGAGCCTAGCTTTTTGCCAGTCAAAAATTCTGGTAGTGTCATATTAGCCCCGCTTTTTAACCATCATCTTCAAAATGTTTCATGATATTTGTAATGCCTTCAAAGTAAATATATAAAATTGTTTGTGGTTACATCTGTGCATTACCCGTACATATTATTTTAAATGGAAAGTATTTATAATGAAATGATGTCAATTAAAAAAAAGTAAAGGGAAACCAGTAGTTCTTTGAATAAATGCCCTATTGTACCTTAAGATTAGTGAAAACTGAATATAAAAGATGATATTTCTTTTCTTGACTTTATAACACCAGTTTTGAAATATGTTTAACAAATAACTTGAACAGGAATTAAGGCGTAGCTAGCTGTTCACCAAAGGCAGATTCATCAAATAAAAACCC
Source organism: Polypterus senegalus (assembly GCF_016835505.1). Taxonomy (NCBI): domain Eukaryota; kingdom Metazoa; phylum Chordata; class Cladistia; order Polypteriformes; family Polypteridae; genus Polypterus; species Polypterus senegalus. The sequence continues at coordinate 53,052,201 of NC_053168.1, read as the reverse complement.
CATGTTTTTATCCATAATTTTTAATAGGTGGCTCTCAGTTACTTTATATTCTCTTTTGACTTGTACCTTTCAAAGAAAACAATAATATACAGTAGATCTTTCATTAGCTCCATGTTAACAATGGTTATCACTGAATTATAGTACCAAGAAACCTTCAGTTGGTGTGAAATGAAGGGAAATTATATATGCACTAGAGCCTGAAGAAGCAGATTTTATTGGACGATAATGGGGCTCAGTGACTTAATTTGGATCAGAAGTAATGCTGATCAGGGGTACATCAGGCTCCACCATTTTGAGTCATGGAGTTTGTCAAAATGCACAGAATCGGGTGCACACAAAAACAGTGTGATTCCTCAAAGTGAACTAAGTGCAGTTGAGAAAGTAGGTAAGCCTTGTTTTTTTAATGGACTATACTGTATATATATATATATATATATATATATATATATATATATATATATATATATATATATATATATATATATATATATATATATACTATCAAAAGAATTAAAGGAACACTTTTAATCAGAGTATAGCATAAAGTCAATGAAACTTATGGGATATTAATCTGGTCAGTTAAGTAGCAGAGGGGTTGTTAATCAGTTTCAGCTGCTGTGGTGTTAATGAAATTAACAACAGATGCACTAGAGGGGCAACAATGAGATGACCCCAAAACAGGAATGGTTTAACAGGTGGAGGCCACTGACATTTTCCCTCCTCATCTTTTCTGACTGTTTCTTCACTAGTTTTGCATTTGGCTACAGTCAGTGTCACTACTGGTAGCATGAGGCGATACCTGGACCCTACAGAGGTTGCACAGGTAGTCCAACTTCTCCAGGATGGCACATCAATACGTGTCATTGCCAGAAGGTTTGCTGTGTCTCCCTGCACAGTCTCAAGGGCATGGAGGAGATTCTAGGAGACAAGCAGTTACTCTAGGAGAGCTGGAGAGGGCCATAGAAGGTCCATAACCCATCAGCAGGACCAGTATCTGCTCCTTTGGGCAAGGAGGAACAGGATGAGCACTGCCAGAGCCCTACAAAATGACCTCCAGCAGGCCACTGGTGTGAATGTCTCTGACCAAACAACCAGAAAGACTTCATGAGGGTGACCCAAGGGCCCCATGTCCTCTAATGGGCCCTGAGCTCACTGCCCAGCAGCATGCAGCTCGATTGGCATTCGCCATAGAATACCAGAATTGGCAGATGCACCACTGGTGCCCTGTGCTTTTACAGATGAGAGCAGGTTCACCCTGAGCACGTGACAGAAGTGAAAGGGTCTGGAGAAGCCATGGAGAACATTATGCTGCCTGTAACATCATTCAGCATGAGCAGTTTGGTGGTGGGTTAATGATTGTCTGGGGAGGCATATCCATGGAGGGTCACACAGACCGCTACAGGCTTGACAAAGGCACCTTGGCTGCCATTAGGTATCAGGATGAAATCCTTGGACCCATTGTCAGACCCTATGCTGGTACAGTGGCTCCTGGTGCATGACAATTCCTGGCCTCATGTGGTGAGAGTATGCAGGCAGTTCCTGGAGGATGAAGGAATTGATACCATTGACTGGCCACCACACTTTCCTGACCTAAATCCAATAGAACACCTCTGGGACATTATGTTTTGGTCCATCCAATGCCACCAGGTTGCACCTCAGACTGTCCAGGAGCTCAGTGATGCCCTGGTCCAGATCTGGGAGGAGATCCCCACAACACCATCTGTCATCTCATTAGAAGCATGCACCGATGTTGTCAGGCATGTATACAAGAACACAGGGGCCATACAAAGTGCTGCGTACAATTTTGAGTTGCTGCAATTAAATTTTGGCAAAATGGACTAGCCTGCCACATAATTTTTTCACTCTGATTTTTGGGGCGTCTTTGAATTCAGGGCTCTGTAGGTTGATCATTTTCATTTCCATCAAGCGATGTGGCATCCTTTCGTTCCTAACACATTACCCAGTCTATATCAGTATAGATATCCAGGAGGATTTCTTTTTCCCATTGAGATCTGATGTGTTTTCAAAGTGTTCCTTTAATTTTTTGAGCAGTATATATATATATATATATATATATATATATATATATATATATATATATATATATATACACACACACACACACACTAAGGGGCTCTGCCCCCTGCTCGCCCACCCTCGTGTTTGGTTTACCGGATATACAATTTAAAGAGATTGTTATTTTCATGGGAATTGTTACATATGCATTATTTTCACTTTTACTTTAAAAACTTTTGTAAAAAATATACTTGTCCTTTATTTCCGGCCCGGGCTGTGGTTACATCTCTTTCTCGCAGGACGTATAACGCTGCTCACGTTGTGAAGGAGGGGCGGCTGAACGCACACTAAGGAGATGCCGTCGGATCATCTGCTGTCTTTCTGCTGCTGGCGAGCTGCCTGTTCTGCTTGTCGCATGTCTTCGTTTGAAGAGCTGGGAGCACATGATGCGTGTCTGCTAAAAGCAATCTAACAACTGCTAGTTTTGATGTCCGTGGACTTGTTTTAAATGATGGCTCACTGCCTTGTCTTGCGTGACGTTGTAAAAACAATACTTGTCCTTTATTTCTGGCCCCGGGCATAATTAAATCTCTTTCTCACAGGACGTATAACGCTGCTCACGTTGTGAAGGGGATGCAGCTGCTGTTGTGCTGCCCATCGATCATTTTAAAGCCTGTACAGCCGCTGCCTTTTTTGCTACTTCATGTCTCTGGATTAGGGTGGCTGAACGCATGCAAGGAGAAGTGGTCGAATCATCTGCTGCAAGCTGCGTGTTTTGCTTGTCGCTTGTCATTGTTTTAAGAGCTGCAAGCAAGTTAAATTGTCTCTCGCAGGACTTCAAATTGTCTTCTGAGAAGATCACGTCTCACTCCCTAGTCTGCCTCCCCAAGATTTTTTTTAATAATATATACTACTGTATATGTGTGAGTGTTGTACACAGTGCCAGTGTGAAAATATTGTTTTCTAAGCCTTACTAGGATCTTTTTTCACTGCATCCAGGAAATGTTCAGTGTTTTATGCTTTCGTTACACAATAGTATACCTGTTCAGAATGTATTTCAAAAGCACTTACATCATAGATGATGAACATAACTGTTAGGTTATATGTGACTTTACCTTTGCATTTGTTCTTCACATTAAAAAAGGTTGCATATAAACATAGTTCAGTGGCTAAAATCTGTTGGCGTATCCCAAACAGGTTTTGTAAATGAACTGAATGGGCTGCATAAATATTTACATATGCCCTCATTCTTTTGGTCAAAAGTGAAAAAATATTCTAAGTATAGCATCTTATTGTTAATTGCTATTCCATTTGCATGACGAATTTACAATATGTTATGGTAGATGCACATTATCATTAGCGACTTCTGAAATGCAGTTATTCAAAGTATAAACTACTTGGCAGCTGCGGCGATTATAGCCTGCTATTTTTAACACACACGGTAGACAGCTTCACTCATGTTGAACTATTTTATTGCTTAGATTCTGTGAAGCATTAGACTGTATTTCTGTATCAATAACTAAATAAATACCCTATTAATAATAACATTGCCTAGGGCTGTCAAATTATAGTAAAATATTGTTTGAATACTCATTAAAATTAAGTAAAATTTCTTAGAGCTACCACATGTACATTTTTGCTTAACATGCATTTGAATGCTTGGTTATTTCTAATAATTTTGCTTTTTAGCTTGCACTGCATCTGGCAAAGCAGGCAGCACTAAAGACTCCTGCACTGTGTAGGCTTCACTTGAAAAACACCACCCATTAAAAAAACAGGATTTTCTGCTCATGGAAAGGGATATGATCAGAGAAAGGCGGAACCGGGACATTTCACTTCCCTGTATGAAACTCATAAAAGTTCATACCTCCGCCCCCTGCACCTCCTCCAGCCCTTCGCTCTGCTGTTTGCCCAGTGAGCAGGTGTTAAGGGCAACATCTATGAGGACAAGAAGAGCTCTGTCCATGGTGTAAAAGCAGAGAAGCTGTGCTTCCTGCATTATAAACTCACTTTATTAGTTTGACCATGTTACTCATACTAACTGCTCTTTACAATAAATTGGGTTTTATTGTTTCATTTGTTTTTTGTAAACAGTAGAATTTAAGAATACTGTTTCACAATTTTGAAGATGTTTATTTAATCATACTGATATTGTTTAATACAGAATTGTATTGTTACTGTTCACAGACTCTTTTTATCTCTGATTGGTTGGGTGCTAATTTGTACATGACCTGAAATTTTATTAAACGACATTTGAAGTTTTTTGTATTAATTTTTCTAAAATTATTAATTTGTTTTTCACTTGTGTATTTTGGTTATATTATCATAATAAAGGTGATTTGTCTTAATGTTAGCTCTTATATCAACAAAATTCAAATTTGTTGTTGATGTAGTCTTGCCTTCAACTGGAAGTGTAAACATAATACATTTATTGTGAAAAGGGCATATATTTTGGTTATTAAGATGAAAGAAGAGGTAGGGATGGGTGCTTTATGCATCTGAAGAAAATATAATAGTGCCAAAAGAGTTGCTGACAGAAACAGGCCAGAAGATAATATCTTATTAGATAGAACTGAAATTTTCAAACTTGTTTGCTGAGTTATAATGACCACTAGTGAAACTCTACAAGGTATAAACTTCAACAGGCCTCAAACTATTTTATTGCTGTGAAGAGATACAAGTACCTTTAAAATGACAGAACAGGTGAGAATGTCTATGTTTTAGACAACGCAAAGAAGTTGGGCTAAAAATGAAACATTAATTTATAAAGTTGATAAACTGGAAAAGATGTATAGGTATCAAATTTTACACTCTCTTTTTGTGGTTCAGAAATGGCAATAGAATAATTTTTAACAATCAAACCAAACGAGTTTGAAGCAATAAAATAAAATAATACAGTTTATTAATAACATAAGGATAATAGAAGATAGATATGTGATGTAATAGAAGATGGATACGTGTAAGTATATACTGTCACACATGTGCGCATAGGAAGCAGCTAAAGGGCTTGAGTAAGGGCAGTTCCGAGACATACCGGAATGTGGCAGAGTGCACTGAGTCTTTTTCTCCCTTCCCTGCAGACCATTCACAGGAGATTCCACCTGGTCCTCTTAATGTCACTTCTGGGACCGAGCCAATGGAAGGAGACCTTGCCGGCTCCGGCCCCTGTGATATCACGTCCGGGCTCGCACCAATGACAGAAGACCTACATGAGCCCGACCCCTTTGACTTCACTTCCTGTCTTCCCCTTTAAAAGCCTCCACCTTTTCCCTATTCCCTCAGTTCTGTTTTGTGCACATCAGTGCTGTATTTGCTGAACATTACTTTTGCAGCCAGGATACCAGATTATACGGGTGTGTGCCCCACACCTTTATATGACTCTGTCTCATGTTTGTGACAATACATACAACTGGCAATACTGACCAACACAAAACATAAACTATGTTCATTTGGTCTTGTCTCCCTTTTCTTCTAAGGGGCCACAAATGTGTCATTTTCATCTCCCTCTTAATTCTTGTCTAAAGAATTATCTAAAGAAACATCAAGCACTGGATTTGAAATGCGTTTGTAGGAGTAGTTCTTGTCTTTTAGCCAGCTTGATACATCGGCCTAGTATAGTTATAAGCTTCTCAGCATCTTCCTGCTGTGATAGTGGCGTTGAATTTCTTTGTGGGTCATCGGTATTCATCTCTACCCCCACATGTGTATATGTATGAGTGTGCAACACACTGCCTGAAGCTGCTGTGAAATAATGGAAAGTGAATTTAGTTTTCTATTAAATTTAGGAGATGAACCTTATGAATGATAAAGATGTATCCTTCATTCAAGTCATTACATTTAGCTATGGTAATACACCATTAACCAGAAATAAATAAGTTAATATATTTGATGACTACCCTGGTTATGAGGTTATAAACAATATAAGTATTTGAACCAAAAGCACCTTTTTCATATTCACCATTTCAAGAATAGGAAGGATCACTATATTATGCGTTGGTCATAGAAATAAAAACATGGGACTGCTTTTTATATTACCTGCACCTCCAAAACAACAACTACAAACAGAGGAATTGTTTTAGTTTACGTGTGGAAAAATACAAACCAAAGTTGTTAATTTTTGTTTTTGTGTAATGACATATAGCACACAATAATAATACTGGAGAATGACTGACTTTACAAACAAATCAAGGGGTGTGTGACTTAAACGTGGTTTTGACTGATTGCCTGCAAACATTTAACATTAATTGGTGCTTAAAATACAGCACAATATCACTGTTACACAAACAGCACCCATACAATAAACCAATTCAGGTGGTGAAGTGACTAATAATTCTATTGACAAGACATTCCTGGAAATATCCTTTTACAATTGATTTCTATCCAAAGCGTAAATTCTACATACACAAGAACAGCAATATAAACTATATACTACTATATCTCTCTATTATAAAAAACATTTTGGGGAGGCAGATTAGGGAGACGAGACGTGATGTTCTCAGAAAACAATCTGAAGTCCCGCGAGAGACACATTAACTTGTTCCCAGCTCTTAAAACAATGACAAGCGACAAGCAAAACATGCAGCTTGCAGCAGATGATCTGACCACTTCTCCTTGCGTGTGTTCAGCCACCCTAACCCCCACTTCACAACGAGAGCAGCAGAGACACGAAGTGGAAAAAAGGACAGCGGCCGTACAGGCTTTGAAATAATCAACGGGCAGTGTGACAGCAGCTGCCCCCCACTTTACAACGCGAGCAGCATTATACGTCCTGCAAGAAAGAGATTTAACCACGCCCAGGGATAGAAATAAAGGACAAGTATTGTTTTTGCAACGTCACACTAGGCAAGGCAGTAAGCCATCATTTAAAACAAGTCCATGGACATCTAACCTAGCAGTTGTTGGATTGCTTTTGGCAGACATGCATCATGTGCTCCCAGCTCTTAAAACAACAACATGCGACAAGCAGAACAGGCAGCTCACCAGCAGTAGAAAGACAGCAGATGATCCAACAGCATCTCCTTAGCGTGAATTCAGCCACCCCCACCCCCTTCACAATGCGAGCAGCGTTATACGTCCTGCGAGAAAGAGATGTAACCACTCCCGGGGCCGGAAATAAAGGACAAGTATTGTTTTTACAAAAGTTTTTAAAGTAAAAGTGAACATAATACATATGTAACAATTCCCATGAAAATAACAATCTCTTTAAATTGTATATCCGGTAAACCAAACACGGGGGTGGGTGAGCAAAGCGAGCAGGGCGGAGCCCCCTAGTATACTATAAATATATAGTAAATATCTGGTAAAATACACACAAAATTACTCTCAATTACATCTTGCCTGAAGAGGGGGCCTGAGTTGCCTCGAAAGCTTGCATATTGTAATCTTTTTAGTTAGCCAAGAAAAGGTGTCATTTTGCTTGAGTTCTCACTACATTCATAATGGCTAACATGGTACAACACCCTAGTACTACTCTCAATTATCTTCTTGTATAATACGCTACCGTGGCTGTTCGTTTGTCTGTCCAGGATTTTTAATCACCTGTAGCTCGCAAACCGTTTCACCTATTGACCTGCAATCTGGTACACATATACTACGTGACGTCTACTATTTGCTTTCGGGGTGATGATTTTTATTACTCTTTTTATTTTTATTTTACTTTATTGTAGAATCAACTCTCGGCAGCATGCCCCAGGGCGGCCGTGCGGTACATTCGTATGGGCGCCGTTCTCATTCCCTACCACCTTCGCTAATCATTCTTGAGGCAGATGGAAAACTTAAGTGCCAGCTTAAGTGAAAAATTAAAGAAAACGTAATAAGTAATTGCAACACAAAAACTAACTTAATCAGTTTTTAACGCGAAAAGATGCAGATGAAAGAAGAGAAGCAGTGGGCCGCTAGGGTGGAGCAAAGAAGAGCTGGTCAGGAAGCAGCAAGCGCATCAACCTCTGAGGAAACGAATGCTAAACGTACAGAGAAAGAGTGTGAAAACTAGGAATGCTCAAGTCAAGTGTATTCACTGCATATTATCGTGCAGTACACCGTCACTGGTGTAAAAATAATCTGCAAGTAGTTTGACTAGAAAATGTCCAGTTTGGGAATACCTGCATAATTATCATTAGTAATGGTGTGGTCTGGAAATACTAGAAATAAGACCTAATAATAAATTATAGTTACACAGTAATGTTAAAATTTGCCAGGGAACTAGAAAGCAATATGTAATAGCCACATATGGGTAATGGGAAGGACAGCCATTATGCATACCTCTAAGGAAATGGGAAATGGCAGAAAAAAGCAGGTGATGTGAGGAAGAGCCCTGTTACAAAAACACCACAGAGTCTGCAAAGTCCATAAAGTATCTGAGAAAAAACATATTTTGTGCTATTTATATATGAAATACAAGAAGTATCCAAGTATTTATGTGCAACTTCTAATGTGGCTGTTTTATCAAGTGACAAACTCGTGTAATTTGCTTCTTATTTTCTGGCTGAATGAGAGCTACAAAAGGTGGATACCATAAATATAAAAAAATACAATTCCTTAGAAATGCAATTTTTCTTGAAGAGAAACTATAAATTAGAAAGATTCTTGTAGAATAAATGTCAAAAAGGCTGAACTCCCCCTTTGTCAGTCAATCATTTTCCATCCTAACTACAGGGTCACGGGGGGTCTGCTGGAGCCAATCCCAGCCAGTAAAGGGTGCAAGGCAGGAACAAACCCCGGGTAGGGCACCAGCCCACTGCAGGGCACACGCACCCACACACCAAGCACACTCTAGGGACAATTTAGGATCGCCAATGCACCTAACCTGCATGTCTTTGGACTGTGGGAGGAAACCTGGAGGACACCCACCACGCAGACACGAGGAGAACATGTAAGCTCCACACAGGGAGGGTCTCCTTACTGCGAGGCAGCGGCGCTACCACTAAACCACCGTGCCGCCCTACTCCCTCTTTGATTCCTGTCTAATACATAAACTACTCAATTATAAAGTCATAAGCACCATGCTTCTCATACAGGCTTAATAAACTGATTTTCAATCTACTTTTAACTGAAAAGTTACCATGTCATTTTGATGGCATTTATTAATTTATAGCAGTGTGTTCCCTTCTGTGATTACAACCAGAACTTTTATTATTATTTTTTTAATGAAATGCATGAACCATAGAGACACACATGGATTATTTTTTTCCTCAGGGTATGTTGTTACATTTCAAGGGAGTAGAACATCTAAATGCAATTATGGTGTTCGTGTATGTTTATTATTTACTTTACAGTTTAGAATTTTTATATTTATCCAGAAATACGCTTTTTTAGGCAATATCAATGACAAAATGTGGTATTTGTGATTATTTACAAATAATTCACATTATTTACATTCTGTCCCAGTTATGCTTATTCATTTCATTGAAAAGGCACTGAGATGAGAAGTAATAAGTACACATGTCAAGGCTACTTGTTACATACAAGCAATGAAGGAGTACATTGCTGCTCTAACAGAAAACCATGACACTTTAACATTACAAACTAAATATAATATTAATGTTTTCTGTTTTCTTTCTATCATATTTATTGCACTGCTTAGTTTTACACAAACAGCTATTCATAAATCACCTTACTGAAAAGATGTTTATTCTCAAAGTGATACAAGATTCTAAAATGAACTTCTGCAAGTATGTAATTGTGGAGTAACTACACTACAATTCATGTGTATTGAGCATACACTGTAGCGTACTGTAATCCTATTTCTTTTGATGTGGGGCAGCTTTATTAATATTAATGCAACTTCAATCTTCCATCCATTTCTTGAGAGAAATACACTGAAATCCAAAGTACAAGTAGTGTTATTGATTCACAGGAACACCTGATCTGCTCCAGCACAGTGGGGAAGTTGATCAGATCAGGCATCCTTTAATTCTGAAGTAACCTTAAACGGATGTACCTATATTATTATATTTATTTAAAGAAGCAATTAGGGATGGTTAGAAGAACTGAATTATGAAAGACTCTGCACATAGTGGTCAAATACTGCAATTTGCTGATTTGCTCTTCTTGCCAAAAGCAAATTAGAAAGTACTGTATAGAAGCATTAGCTTTTTAAATTAAAAGTATAATGTAAAATATTTATATTTACATTAGCATATGGGAGAGCAAACTAAAGTAATTTACAGCCAGTTCAAATGTGGTCTGTTGTTGTAAATTGTACGTGAAAGTGCTCCTCGACTTTCAGGTTTGTCAGCTTTGGTGAGATTACCTAAACAAATGTTAACCCTGTCTACACATTTTGCACCTTTTGTCAGTGCCGTTTACTCAAACACTTTATATACGCTGGATTTGGTAAATACTACGAATCATCAAAGGCCTGAGAATAAAAATGCTTTAGAATTACAGCAGGAAATTGATTTACATGAAAATGACAATAAAAGAATGCATTGAAAAAAGACTAAGCAATAAAACAGGTGAAGGCACCGGAAAAAATCTATCTGACGCAAAACAAACTGCTGCATTTGTATGAAAATCTTTGACAATTATAGGCTTCCTGCTTGCCTGATCACTGTAGCTGTAACTTTGATTGATCCAGGGAGTCAACTGCGTGAAGTGTAGCTAGCCAAAATGACTTGCTCATCAATATCACACAACAGGCTGGTTTTGTTGAATATTAAAGACAATAAATTGAGAAATACATATGTGGAACAGCATTTGCTTGCTAAAATTGCAGGATGTCCTACAGCAATTGCACTCTGGTCCAATGTAGACAGACTACGGGCTCATTTATATAATCTGTGTAATTTTTATGTTTAACGTGAATTGACAGGTATTAACTTAGCAGACCTAAGTACTGTATATGCTATTATTATTGGTGTACACAGTTAGCTAATGCCTTTATTCAAAGTGACTTGCAACTTCACAATACATTACAGCTATTCACAGATATTTATACAATTTGAGCACAGACAGGTTAAGTGAGTTGCTCAAGGTGACACCATAAGACAAGACTTGTACCAGAAGTTTTATGATTTAAAGTTCAGTGTCAACAAAAATACTTCATTTTGCAAAAAGATAATTGTATAAAAGAGGGAATGTTATCCTCTTCCAACTTAACGGCTATCATTTTAAAAGTATTTAGTAAACAATATTTGTAACCATTCTAAAGTAATAAGATTTACCATGAAAGTCTTCAAACAGTAAAGCAGAGAAATGAATCTAACAAAAACAGATGATGGAAAAGTAAATGTATCTCCTGCTTTTTATCACTGTCACAAAAGCAGTCAGGAGGGGGATTTTAAACAAAAGCAACACAAATCCCACTGCAGAGTCTTTGTTTATGATTGCTTCTCACTATGTATATATACAGTGTGACATTTCTCCCCCATGCTGTTTTTTAGTATTATTTCATCTAGTCATAGAAAAATATCATGAATTGGGAAATTCTGTGCAAGATAAAAACAGCATGAGCCGTCACATGTCCTAAACAAAATCACCTAAATATACTAGGAAAAAAGATCTGTGTATTTAATGAATTTGAGTCAATGTGGCAGTACATTAAAACAATCATATCTAAAGAAGCAGATTACAACATAGCTGTTACAGCTGTGTGAAAGGACAACTGCCATGTATTTGCTACAGTCAATTATTTAAAGTATAATGGTGCAATTTGACAAATAAGACCTAATTGCTAATGGTCCCTGTTCATGCAACTGCTCTTTTAATCCATCTCATCTGAAGTGAAAAGCCTGACAATAAATGTCTGAATAGCAGCGGCAAGTGGACATGCATATTAATTTTTGTTTAGCATTACATTTAAGGTAACTCCCACTTTAATCCCATTTCCCCTTCTAGACTGTTAAGCAGACTCTCAAGAGATATTTTTTCAAAAAGAAATTAGCTATGAATTAAGTAGAGGATGCATGCTCATTTCTTTAAAAAGGAAAGCTTACAACTACTCTTAATAAATAAAACATGCAGGGCTCCTTAAAAGAGCCGTAACAAAGTAAAAAAAATGTTTGATGCATCATATTGTTTCCTGACATCAGGGCCATGAAATCCTTCTGGGTAGATGCACGATGAAAACTCAGTAAACCAATATTTGGACACACTCAAAACAGCACCTTGACACTATGGCTCTGCAGCTGCTCATAAGGTGTGGCAGCAGTGCCCTCTAAAATGTGACTGTATTTGCCACCATGAGCTTCAATGGACTTTTAAAAGCTACAAATATATAAATATAAACTATCAAATTTTAGTCAATAAAATAATTATTTATCATTTTATATGTATAGTTATTTTTCACACCACAGATGTAATTTTTACTACTTTATATGGCCAACAAATCAAACGCAATATTATATTCAGCTTTAGATATAAATATTTTTGAAATACAAATATATTGTTACAAATACACAGCATGTAAATATGTTTTTTAAAATAGTAAAAGACACCCATAAACTCAAACTGAAGGTGCATGCACAAAACAACCTCTTTAAATACGCATATTTACACACTCATGGGGCATAAAGATTTTAATTCTAATATTTCATAAATTGTACATGTGTATTTTGTACAGTTATGAAGTTTTAAGCTTTTACAATTGAATAGCACAGGAATATGATTTCAAGAGGACTTTATACAATTAGTTTTATTAGTTTAGCTTTTATTATTTATTTAAGTTATAATAAAATAAGATTGATCTATTTATAAACCTTCCTTGTTAAAAACAGCACTTCAAATTGAACCACAAAAAGTTCTCTACAAGAACTTAGCCACTCTTCTACACGGACAACAAACAGTACAGTTTGTACAATGCTGAGGTACATAGAAAGCCAATATCTGAGGCTACTTGCAGAATTTCCGTGCATAAAGGCTTGTTTTACCTGTCTCCTTGCCTTGCAGTCCTTGGTTTTCCCCCAGATGCAGATCGCTCAGAAGGTGCTCCAGAATCTTCTCAGGGGTCCCAGACACCACAACATACCTGTCAGAAGAGACAGAGGAGTCAGCTGAATCTTCTTCAGTGGAAGAAAGTGAGCGGCTGCTACTCCACTCTTCCTCCTCGGTCTCCTCTCCCTCAATTTCCTCGCCTTCTTCATCAATATATCTAAAGTAAGGCACATCAAATGTAGGCAACGTAGCCTCCCCACTGCTGCTGTACTCATCTTCCTCTTCATCTTCATCTTCTTCTTCCTGCACCAGAGTGACTGGGAGAGCATTACCTTCCAAGGTCAGGTCTAACACCCTCAGCTGGGAGCTGCCCATGATCATTGTCTCTGGCTGGCACTGATGCATGGGAATGTCTACATTCTACTAATTCATCATTGTGTGTGTCTCTCCCCTGCTGCTGCCTCGATCTCACTGCAAACTGACACACTCCTTCTGGCTGTTAAGTATTCTGCAGTCAGGCTATTTGTGTATAAGAGAGACAGAGAGAGAGAGAGAGAGAGAGAGAGAGAGAGAGAGAGAGAGAGAGAGAGAGAGGGAGAGAGAGAGAGAGAGAGAGCATGCAAGCAGCAAAAAGAAACATGCTCTCCTGCACACATACACTCACGGAATTACTTACCTCTTCTCCTCCTCCTGCTCCTCTTTCTCCTCCCTCCCACCTCCTGCTAATACAGGAGGGGCTGTTCGCTCTGACGACACCTTCTGAATCACTAAGACATCTTGGCCTCTTTCCTTCAGACACACTCTGCTTGATTCATCTTTCTGTAATAGAAAGAACACCAGAATTGAGAATAAAGAATCTCTGCAAATAAAATGAAAAATTCAAAGATGTGAATACACACCAGTTGCCAAATGCATTTATATAAAATTTAAATTCAAGGAAAAGGTATGTATGTCTTTAGCATAAACAATTATAGAATTTCTAATCAGGTGAATTACGGGCAATATGAAATATTTTATCTGTTAAGGTAGCATATTTAGAGTCTCCTTAGAAAATAGATATTTAAGAGGTGGAAGCATTGATCTGCAAATCTGAGGTACACATAGTGACTGATAATAAATGCTTATTAACTACCTTAGATAACAGAATTAATTGGAATATTAATACAAAAAACAAACACTCTAAATGCAATCAGTGCTTACTTCTTCTCCGCAAGCTTAGACTATTTAAAGTGGACAAAGGCCTCATGTTGTCTTTTTATCACAGTGTGTCTGAAAAACCAAAATTTAAAAAATCTCCAACAGATTACCACAAATGTAGCTAAAGATATTGGGGCTGACACAGATGATTTTGTAAGTGTATGTCAGAGGGCAATGTTGAAGAAACTGGAAACCATCTGGAAACTGATGACAGACACCCAATGTTTAAATCCCACGCAAATCGCTCCAGAAATTCCTTTCTTTGTAGAGCCATACATCTTTTAATCAAAAAAATCCAGAAATCTATAAGTTTTAATATATTTCATGTAACCATTATAAGAAAAAAAGTACCATAAAATTCTTAGAAAGTATCCGTTTTTCAAATTATACAATAGTTTAGAATTTTTGTGTAAGATTTAAACATTTTTTCTTGGTTCTAATAGGTTATATGCACATGGTGGCTAGCTTAGTCACTTCCATTGTCCATACTTCAGTTGTGATTTTTGTTTAGTGGCGACAATGTCAGAGAAAAAAAACTTTAATTTTAATCATATCGATAGCTCTACAGTGGAACATTATTGTGTACCTTTATGGTCAGCTTCCAGTAAGTACAACAAGGTACTTACTTTTCATACATACCCCTCCGATAAGGAAACCCGATCCAAATGGATCATCGCTATCTGGAGAGAGAGCTTTACGATTAGTCCCCATACTTGAGTCTGTAGCTGGCATTTTAAAAAAGAGGATTTTCACGAGCCAGGGTCTGAGAAAGGAAATGCACATGAGGTGAGAAGGAGGATGATAAAATTCTACAGGACCAGGACTATGCTTGGGTGCTGGATCCAGCAGTTATTGATGAAAATATGTCTCTCAGAGAGCAGATCCTCCAGCTGAGGGAACAAATTGAAACCCGTGCAATGAAGCACTGCATTGACATTCACTGTTTTGCTGGCTCAGAAAGAGACATTTGCCTTTTTACAAAGTAAGATGTCCAGCTGACTTATGTTGTTATGCTCACATACATATTCACCTGTCCCTGAATAAAGTTTATTGACTAATTATTGAAATTCTGTTTTTTTAAAGAAGAATAATGCAATCACATATTTGTCCCATGTAAGTTCATGGTAGACACAAGTTTTTAATACATCCTGATCTTACCTTCAAAATTGTGGATGTAGCTTGAAACATATAGTTTGAAGTCCTTCTCCTTTTTATTACACAATGTTCTTCTAAGTTTGTCTGGGTCAAATTTTGCAATTATTTTTTTACCCACTTTTACCAATTTCCTTCAAACTTTGCATGGCTGCTGATCTCCGGTGATAATACAATTTGACCCATGAGCTGTATGTTAATTATGTCAAATTTAAATTTCTCATTTCCTTAGATATATGAAAAATTGGCAGTGTTGGTCAAGTGGTTAGCATGTTGGACTTTCGACAAAATGGTTGAAGGTTCCAGACCAACATCCATCCATCCATCCAGTCCATTATCCATCCATCCATCCTCTTCCGCTTATCCGAGGTCGGGTCGCGGGGCCAGCAGCTTGAGCAGAGAGGCCCAGACTTCCCTCTCCCCGGCCACTTCTTCTAGCTCTTCCGGGAGAATCCCAAGGCGTTCCCAGGCCAGCCGGGAGACATAGTCCCTCCAGCGTGTCCTGGGTCTTCCCCGGGGCCTTCTCCCGGTTGGACATGCCTGGAACACCTCACCAAGAAGGCGTCCAGGAGGCATCCTGATCAGATGCCTGAGCCACCTCATCTGACTTTTCTCGAAGCGGTGGGGCAGCGGCTCTACTCTGAGCCCCTCCCAGATGACTGAGCTTCTCACCCTATCTTTAAGGGAAAGCCCAGACACCCTGCTTAGGAAACTCATTTCAGCCTCTTGTATTCACGATCTTGTTCTTTCGGTCACTACCCATAGCTCATGACCATAGGTGAGGGTAGGAACGTAGATCGACTGGTAAATTGAGAGCTTTGCCTTACGGCTCAGCTCTTTTTTCACCACGACAGACCGATGCAGAGCCCACATCACTGCGGATGCCGCACCGATCCGCCTGTCAATCTCACGCTCCATTCTTCCCTCACTCGTGAACAAGACCCCGAGATACTTGAACTCCTCCACTTGGGGCAGTATCTCTCCCCCAACCCTGAGAGGGCACTCCACCCTTTTCCGGCTGAGGACCATGGTCTCGGATTTGGAGGTGCTGATTCTCATCCCAGCCGCTTTACACTCAGCTGCGAGCCCGCTATAGCCTAACTACAGGGTCACGGGGGGTCTGCTGGAGCCAATCCCAGCCAACACAGGGCACAAGGCAGGAAACAAACCCTGGGCAGGGTGCCAGCCCACCGCAGTCAAGCCCAACACAGAGAAATTAATTTTATTAAAAAAAATAATTTTGATTAATTGATATTGAAGTTTTGTCTCATTACTTCAATATGACATTTAAGCAGCATAAGTCATGTTTAGTGTGTTGGATGTTCAATCAAATGGTCGAAGGTTCAAGACCAATGTACACAAATTTTTTTTATTTTTATTTTACCAATTTTTCATCATTTATATACAAATTTGGCGAAATACTCTTCAGTGATTTGGCGGAAGTTGCTCGGTAGATAAAGTGTTGGGCTTTTCTAAGAAAGAGTGAAGGTTCAATTGTCCAATACACAAAACACATTTCTAAGGTTTCACCATTGTTAAGATTTTCAGAAATGAGAAATTAATATGAATGAATGTTACGTTTCACTTTAAGAGCATAGGTTCGATTCCAATCTGTCACTAACGTCATTTCTGTAAAATCACCTTCCCCTCCAAGTCAAGGTTTATGGAATGAGCGGAGGACTGTCTGGCATTAGGGTGGCTAAATATTTCTTGTACTAAGATTTTATTGATCATATGTGACTAAAAATACAAGCATGGGTTGCTCATAAAATAATGAATGTAATTCAATTAAAATGCATAGATTCCTTAAATGATTAAAAAAAAATAACTCTTACAATAATCATTATCCTACATACTTTAATCAAGTTTTATATGATGTGTCATTTTCTTTCCATAGTTAAGCTGGTTAGAAACTTGACTTTCACAAATCTATGTATTTTAATTGAATTCAATTAATAATTTTATAGGTGCCCCACGATTTTATTTTTAGTCACATATGACCAAAATAATCTTATTATAGTGTTGATCTGATGCTTGGCACAATGTTTGAATAATGTGACTTCCGTCATTTACCTTAAGTCTGGGCATGTCTTGAAGCGACTGGGTGAAAAACACTATATAGCTAGTATGTTTTGATATCAACGCTGGAAGCGAAGAAGCTGGCTGAAACAGAATCCGGGAGAGTGCAGATAGCCTTTTGTTGTTTTTATTTTAGTTCTCTCTGTTCTTGAATGCAACTAATAAGGCAAATGTTATGTTTTTTTGTGTAAACATAACTAAATAAAAACCTTGAACATCAGCCTACATTATTTCAATAAATAATCTGTAGTGAGAGTACATTAAAATGGCCCAATGTAAAATAAAAAAAAACTTATAACCAGGACTCACTGTATATTTTGTAACCAGGGCCCATATTTTAACTTCAGTTTTATACGTTTATACATTTTAATTGCACCTGTACTCTTTTTATTTTTATTTCTTACCCATCAACCCCATTTTTTTTACTTTTCTGTGCATCATGGCATTATGTAAGTGAGCTCAGTGGTGTAACTGGAATATGATGGGCCCTCACACACAAAAAAGTAAACATACTATGAAATTAAATTAAATCCCATTAAAATGACCACCATTAATGACATACATCAATCATATACAGTATGAGCTACATAAAAGGTCATAACTATGTTTATGGAGTTGAGGGAATGGTAACACCATTAACTTTTTTATTTTGATGTCAAGAAGGGAGCTTTACAAAACAACATCCATGCAGTCAACAAGGGCCCATCGTCCCATGGGCTCTGCTGCAGCTGCCCTACCCACATTGCCTATAGTTACAAGACTGTGTGGGGATATTTACTAGAATGCAGGATTACAATCAGTATTTATGTGTTTACTGTTCCCATTGCCATATGCAATATTGTAAATCAAAATAAAAACAATGCAAAGTAAACATGATTGCAATAACTGAAAGATCTGAAGATATCTGTAACACAATGAGTAACTTTTCAGTAGCCTGCCTACTCTATGTATTCCCTGGTATGCTGAAAGTCTCCTGTTATTCTGATATTTATTACATTATGGACTACAACGATGGACCCACCGCTTAAGAGTAACTCCACATACAAAGGAGAGCTTCATACTGTGTGATAGTGCATTTACTAAGTCCTAAAAAATTAGCACCAGAACATCCAGTCTTAAAAACCATTAGATATCTTTAGGTAATGTCTGGCACACACGTAGTTTAAATTTGCTGCCTTATAAGAGTGGTTCTGGATCTTCTGTGACCCATAATTAGATTAGCAATGGATGTAAAATATGACTCCCAAAATAGATGTTATTACTGAACAAAAGAAGAGAAAGAGATGAAAAAATACTACTGAGCCACTAAATCACAGCACACAAGTGATCTCCTGAAACACACAGACCCTTGATCAGCCTATTAAAAAATTGGAATTTTACAGCTGGCATCACAATAGAGAACAGGCTTGTTTGTCTCACTGTCCGTCTAGTCCCTCAAGGCACATTCTTTCTCCTCTCTTTGCTCAAGCTATTTCATGCATCAGATAGCTCTGTCTGCCTCACATTTCATATTACAAAGTAAATCTGAGATTCAAAGACCTCTAGAAATCCCTCCCTTCTATTGGTGCTCCCTTTATGACGTACTACCACTCAGGACACATTCATAATAACAGGAGACGTCAAAACAGATAATAACAGGCGGAAAGAAAGCCAGTCTAAACCCGCTGTATACCACCAAACTGAAAAGATTGTCACTAATTATATTCCTACATTTTATCTTACAAAAGAACAGCTTACACAAAAGACGTTCAGTTCAACCCTCATTCATCTACACATCAGCAGGATTTGTGATGTTACACAGTCAGAAATGAGCTGTGGCTGTTAGAAAGATTACACGTGCATAAGTATCACTGCATTCTTTACATATTTAGGAGTATATTTAAACCACTGCATTCAGGAATTGTTCAATAAAATGTTTTCTAATAAAGGATTTTACATTATGCAGGTACACTACTTCTAAGTCATTATGCTTTTTAAATTTAAGGTCAATGTGATTAGAAATTCAAGCTGGTAAGAAAAACAGAAAAAAAACTGTATGTGCAGAATCTATTACTGCGCATAAGGACATTTAAGCTCCTTAGAATTGCAGTTTAAAATCCCCCAAATATCTCCAGCTATGGCTGACTTAAGCCCCCGTGAGAGATCTAAGTGTGGGATAGATGCATGGTAAAGTGAATGTGCATCACATTATTTCTATGAGATTAATTTCAGTCTGACTGTGTTCAAGTCAGCTCCTGCTTTATGCTCAGAAGCATGAAAAGGCGCAATAAAAATATATTAATGATCTAACCTACTTCAGCCAATTCTGAGTCATGGGGCAAAACCCAAATAATCATCATTAAATTTACAAAGAGCCCCTCAATAGCAAACACCATCCAAAGACACTTTACCAGTAAAGGTATATTGTAAAATGGTTCACAACCTTTCATCTGGTTGGAGCTCCGACAGGTTAAGTGATTTGCTCATGGTCACACAATGTATCGGAGGTAGGATTTTAACTGAGAGCCTTGTGGTTTACAGTACAGGCTTTTAGCAAATTCTGGACTGGACATTAGTCAATGACAGGGCACACTCATGTGCTCACCTACACTCATACTGTTCCTATAATAGAGTCACTTACTAATTTAACACATATTTGGGGTGTGGAAGGAAACCCTTTCTTTTGTTGTGGAATCACACCATGATTCATCCCAGGCAGCACATTTTGCACTGTGGTAGCTATTAATGGTCATTCACAAACCTGCAATGTTTTTAATACAAAGTTCCTCAAAAGCAGTTCTATCTACACCAGGAGTAATGACAGAACTCTCATCTTTGGGCACCCAGAGACTGCCTGTAAGCACTGTAAGTGGACAGCTTTGCCTCAGTATCAGTTTAGCTCTCTCACTCAGCCCCGCACCTTCTGCGAAGTACCACCACTACTCCTACACCGTCCACAGTACATATCTTGCCAAATACACCAAGTCGTGGAACCACACCATGATCCATCACAGGTCACACATTTTACACTGTGGCCATCAACAAACCTGCAATATCTAGATTATATGGGTCCTCAAAAGCAGTTCTTTCTACGTCATGAACAATAAGAGAACTCCTGCTCAGACGTGACTGCCTACACACACTACAAGCGGACCGCTTCCTGGTAATACCAGCTGAGCTGTCTCTGCCACTCAGCCCCAACTTTCTGGGCAGCACTGCCACTAAACACATGCAAATGTGTGACAATCTCCAAAAAATAACAAAACTGAGATTTAAATCCTCTCTATATAACACTCTATTAACTAAGATATTTAAAAAGTTATTAACAATATGTGAACTTTTGTATCTGAATAAAATAACAAATGAGACAATTTAATAACTAGGTTACATTAACAAAATGAAGTGTAGTATCTGTGGCATTCACATAGCATTAAATTTATGCTAATGTACGTTGTGATAAAGGCGCTATATAGGCGCCAGACCCAGCACAGACTGACGCAGAGGCAAGTGTAAAAACACACAGGCTTTTTATTGTTCTCTTCAGCCGTGGGGTATGCCTTCCCCGTGTCCCACAGGCCCAACACAGTCCCAAAGCACTTCACTACAACACAAACAACACTCTTCTTCTTGCACCACCACTCCTCCCAGGCAACCTCATCCTCTTTCTCCCGATTCTGGCCCTTTTCATAGCCCACCTGGAAGTGCTCCAGGTGCTTGATCACCTGTGGCTAATTGCACTTCTAGGCGGGACTGTAGAGGTGTTCATAATGGCTCCAGGATCCACGCAACACCCCCTGGCAGCCACACCAGATCCCCACAGGGTTGTGGAGAACTCCATCTCACATGGAACCCTGCGGGTACCCGAGGCACCAGCATCACCCAGGGAGGCTACCACCAAGCGTCCCGGGGGAGGTTCTGACGAGCCCATGGCTGCTCCCCCAGAACACAAGCAGATGAGGTGTCCCGGCCAGGTATGGGACCTGGTCACCCGCCACAACGCATATCACTTCATTTGTAATACTTCAAGGTGTCTTACTATTGTAAAATCTTACTAATTTTTAAAAGTTGTATTAAGTTGTTATCCTGTTTATCTTTGTTTTGTGGAGCCAAACACAAATAAGGATCCTTGAAATATGTTGAATTCTACAGGGTTCTGGCATTGGATTAGTGTTATGCTGCAGATATCTAGGCATACAAAGCATGATCAAAAAGTTTGAAGCCTAAACTATCAAGAGAAACACCAGTAAAAATATTTTTAAGATAATCACCATGAACACTGATGCACTTATTAAAACACTTACAAAGCTTTTCTAAGCCACTTACATAAAGTTTTGTCTTGATCATGTAGCCAGTTTTCTGTCGCAGTCTTGATGTCTTTTGCAATGCATGTCTATTGGCATTGCACTCCATGGACATAGAAAACACAGGACTGGGTTTAGAGAATTAGGTGGATGTGACATCCCATTGAGTCCACAATTTCTTAAAGTAGCCTTTGATACCCATGTTTTATGAGCAAAGGCATTGTTGTGAAGCAGATGTGGGGGTGCTGACAGCCTTTTTTCTTTTACCTCTTATCCCAACTGCTGCAAACACCAAGGCAAAGCAGTATAATAGTGACTACTTATGTGGCCCTGTTGAGTTATGTGACTCATTTAGGTGACACCCTAACATTATTAAACATTGTGAATATTATCTTGCAGCACTGGCTTGGAACAGAGATTTCATTGGTAGTAAAAAATAACAATTCTGTTGTTTCAACTGTTGCTTGGAATCTGGGTCATAGTGATGGACCAAAGTTTATTTCTTCAGTTAAGAAAGGCTTATTAAATCTCTTCCTGTCTAACTTCATTAGCCTAAGATTCTCCTTAGAGCACTTAGGTGATACTTCATTTCAGGAATCAACATTCTGGGAACCCAGCATGCATACCCCTTGCTTAGAACTGGTTGTTCATGAATAATGATGAGTGAACTCTGCAAAGTTTGCTTTCTAGTGAGCTCAGAAAAATCACGTTAATGTCCGCAGACTTTGCCAAGCTCCACGAAATCCATTGAAGTCAAAAGGGAAGGAGAAAATCTACTAGCTTTGAGTGGATTAAAATAGTGCAGTGGTCTTGTAAGTGTTCCTGAAGACTAGGGAAAAGTCTGCCAATGATACTGATATTGTAGCTAAATATGTGATCGGAGTTGTGAGGCAGCAGTCCAGCCACTGTGCCATTGTGCCACAAACAACAAAGACACAGAAGGAACAAATTTCAGAAACAAAACTGGCCATGCCCTTATGTGGCGGTGTGTGGGACTAGTTTGTGCCATTGTTTAATATTGCTTTATCTATATTAATAAATGAAGGTTGTATATATGCACGGATGCCAGAGGCCAGAAGCAAGCCGTGTACAATACAACCGCTGCCCGAACGCGAATGCGCACACCACCACCTATACAACTTTCATTTAGTAATGTAGATCTCCAAGCCGTGATCTGTTGCCATGGTCACTTCAGCACGCAAATCCGCCGCTGTCACCATCAGGGAACTAGGTGGTGCTGAAAGCGCCTGAATGTACAAATTTTATGAATTCTTTGTTTCCAATTTACTTCATTTAAACCTTTGCACTCCGATATTTTTTTACTTATGAGTGCAGCAACTCAAAGACATTTTGGACTTAAAAGATATAACAATTAAATTTCAGTTTTAGTTTTAATAAATTGGTTAATTTTAGTACAAATGTGTTTATCTAATTAAATGAAAACTGTCCCAGAACACTCCCACCCTCCATGATTTTTCATCCCTCCAAAGATCGGAGGGAACAGAAAGTGATTGCCATTCTTGGATTTGCGATTCTTTACAGAATCAGGGGTTTACTGGTTATTTCATAACGCGTCCTGTGTTTTTTGAAATGGGCTACTTTAAGGCTTGTTTCAGGACAGTAGCTGAGTATATGTCTAATTTGCATGCATAATTAGCCATGTGATGCTAGTGTTTATTTCTGGTGGCAGTACCCATAATATTTTTATTATGGTAATCTAATGTACTCCTGAAATGAAAACAATTTGAAGTTTATTTTTTAAATGCATGTGGGGCAAAAATCTGGCAAGTGAGATAGCAGAGTATGTCCTGATTGAAATTAGTGCAGTTAGAGAGAGGGAGGAAAATATTGTGCAGCACTGTCAAGTGGGATAGGGCATTTATTTTGTTTTTTTTTTTCTTTTTGTTTTTACAATCCAGCGACGGTCACGTCGGCTATGATCCTATAGTAAGCATGTGTGAAAGTTCTGTGCTTAGCTGATACAACAACCCTGTAATGTCATGCTGGCCTTGAAAACTTTCATGGGGCAACATGTTTGCCTAAGCACAATTTCTAGGAAAATATTCGGTGAAAAGGGTCACCAGCAAACACAGTATATTTGCTGTGAAAAAAAACTCTTCGGGAAATTTCGCCGATCAACATTATTCATGAACAAAAATTTTTACTGAGCCATAATTAAACACTACAATGCTGTCTGCTTGACACATCTTTAATTTTTGATTTTACAACAGAATTCTGTGACAGTGGCATTTTCAAGGGATCCTGGTAAACATTGACTAGGCCTGTAGTTCACTAGTGGCTGCTTTTAATGATATACCTACTTGATTACATTTTTCACCATCCATAATAACTTTATAAAGATGAAACACGTACTATAAACCACTGTCAAATATAAAGCACTGTAGAAAAACCTTTTCATTACCCCTCATACCTCAAAACCAATGATTTAAGAATCTTTTCCATGCATGTCTGGATGCAAATAAGGTAATCACATACAACTGACATGCATTTAATTGTTTTTTGCACAGGCATAAGTCAAGATTCTGTCCTTGAAAATAAAATTTAGTCCCATTTTAACTGGCTATGCACACTCTCTTGTGATCACACCATACACTCTACTGTTAACTTCAACCCATGCACCTTACAAATAAACTCTGCATTTATTTTGCATGCCCACAAATCCCCAGAACATCAATGAAATTAGACCACATCCATCCATCCATTATCCAACTTGCTATATCCTAACACAGGGTCACGGGGGTCTTCTGGAGCCAATCCCTGCCAACACAGGGCGCAAGGCAGGAAACAAACCCCGGGCAGGGCGCCAGCCCACCACAGGAAATTAGACCACACTGATTTTTAATTTTGGAATGGAAATCTTCATATCAGGCACATTGTTAAGGTATGAATGTGTCATGTAACACTTTTGCAGTCAGTGAAATGCTACTCTTTGTCTAGCCAATTTAATATTATGGTTTATGCCAAGAGTAAATGACATCTTTTCATTTTCATTAGAATATACAGTGCATTCATAAATGGAGGTTTACTACAATGCGTACCCCTTGACCTGGGGTTAGAATAAGATCACCTCTGTCTTGGATAATGTAAAAGGCGCCGTTGGGAAAGCAACCAGCTCACAATATTCGGGGCTGGCAACCAGTCAACCTGGGTAAATCCAGAAAATAACTGCTAAACTGGCAGAGACAGAGAGGGAGAGAAAGAAACCACATAGAAATCAATGGTCAAGATTGTCCCAATACAGTGGTTTTTAGTTATTAGAATTTTATTTTTTGTTCCTGTATGTAAAAAATGCTTCCCCATCTCTCTTTGTCAGTTGGCTTCATGTATGAAAGCTTCCACAATGAAGGTGCATTAAATATGGACTGCATTATTGTTCAGATCCCTCAACACTCAGTCAGCTTCTAAAACCTAAAAGAGAAGACTGATCACATCATTTCCTGTATGTATGCCTAAGAATGAATGTGTGGTTATATTTTTGTGATTACTGTAGGACCTTAGCAGATTGGTGTTTCTTGCAGCACAACCTAAAGGGTTTCTGTGGTAAAACTTCGTTAAGATTAAAGCTGTGTTTGCGATTTATGAGAAACATATTGTGGGTCCATAAAAGTTTAACATTTGTATTTGTTTCATACTGCACAGCTTTCATTTGCCATTCACAAAGCCTGGACCCAGCCAAGAAGCAGTTGTCATCAATGATGAAAGACTTCTGGTAAAAGAAAATTCATTTCAAAATTAATTAATTAATTAATTAATTTCTTGTATAGAATTAACACATTTTTCCTTGATGTTTCCAAAATTTTGAACTGCTGACAGAATTTACAGTGACCTGTGCCTGTGTGGGTTTTTTGCTGAGTACTCTAGTTTTCTGCTCACATTCCCAAAGACTGTAAATTAGTCCCAACATATGGGTGTGTGCCCATGATGGACTGGCACCTCATCTAGGGATGCTTCCTGATGTACAGCATGTGCTGCAGGGATAGGCTAAGGCCTCCATGACCGTGAACTGGATTAAGAAGGTTTGAAAATGTATGTATGCATGTATGTGGATAACTGTACACATTATAATCCCTCCATCTGTATTAGCACATAACCTCAAATAACACTGAATGTTAGCACTTACAGTACTGCTGTGAACGTTTTCTGTAAGGCTTCACCACAAGGTCTGTTCATTCACTTTACATTTAGCTATACGCAGCAAGGGGTTACTAAGGGGGATTTGATTTATTTCTGATGTTGCAAAATGACCCAATCATCACATTATAAGCACTTTCCACAGGCTAATTTGAAACACTGACAACATTGTTGTTATAATTTAAAAAATGAAGCAAAAGAATGTAAGAAATCTTTTTAGAATTGAATCTTTAAATATTTTAGAGATTTGCTCAATCTATTCATATATTAAATGGTTAAGTCAGGACAAAGAGACAATTTTAAACAACCAGTCCTCAAAATGCCTCCCACTAAAGAATCTGCTACTTGTAGAAGTAAATGCCAGATTTTGGAAGGCAGCCATAATCAAAATGTTGCAGTTTGGAAAGATGTACTGTAGCATCTGTTGAGTGTACAACTTTAATTTAAATGTGACAAGGACAGAAAGACATGTTAAGTGAAATAAATATACATACTTAACGATAACAGATTTCCTAGTAGGGCAGTAAACTTAGCATTCACTTTACATTCTCAATAAATATCATTTGGAAACATCCAAAAGAAATAAATGATCATGTGAACTAGTATATGTCACACACAGAAACAAGAAAAAACAAAGATGCTGTAAAAAGCAATCAAGACTAAAAGGAGCCTACAATTGAGACATAAGAGAAAGGAAAGCAATCGTTAAACTTGAGCAACAAGTTTTAAAGTAATACAAGACATAAAAATCAGAAAATAGAAATAAACTGTGTCTAAAAATAATGTGACTTTAGTATAGTTAACACTAAAAGCACAAACATATTTGAGCAACCAAACATGGAATTAATAAAAATGTTAGCTATAAATATGAATTCATCTTCTCAGTAAAAGTATAGCACATACACCAGGAAATATTTTTAACTTCCACACAGGACTATTTTCATCTATTCTGTTACTTCCCTCATATTTTTTTAAAGGATCATGCAGCTACAAGAAAATGAATTAACTTTCTGTGCTCAGGCACAAATGAGTATCCTTCTACATAAAAGTGGTCTGGATTGTCCTTCCATCCCGTGAGTGCTACGCAGGCGCGGAGTTTCACACACACCCCGTCCATTTTGCAATGCACGATGGGATTTGTAGTTTCGTTTTTCCAGGTAACAGATGGTTTTCTGCTCCAGACTGTGCGATATCTTCTTCTTCTTTCTTACTATATAAAAGTGGTCCGTCCCGTGAGTGGAAAGCGTAGCGGTATTCCGCTTATCACAGACTTACTACTTGCAACTTGCGTTACGAAGCGACATGATGTGAGCAGAGTTCTGGTGCTGCCATCGTTCCCTTGCTTTTGTGCGCAATGCGCTGGAAAAATAGACAAAATTAAGTCTCTGGAAATAATTAATGTTGATGGAGTACAAATGCCTCACCGCGTAGTAAATATCAGGGGGGTTCAAAAGGGCGACCTCAATATAGAAAAAAAGTTTAAATTTCATCACAAAAATAACAGAAACTATGAGTATTAAAGTAATACCGCTCAAATGCAATATAACCAAATTAATGAGTTTGTATAAAATATCAAATTGATCTACATATTGAATTGCCTTAAGAAGTGGTCAACTTAAAAGTCGGTCACCTTAAAAGGCGGGTCAGCCTAGTTAGGTGAATACAGTATATGTCACTACTGCTACTAAAAAGATGTTGTTCTGGAATTTTTTTCAATTTCTTTTTCACTCTAAACTGATCGATTTCCGTCTTTTTAATTTAAACTGTTCCTTTGTTAGTGCAGAAAGCCAATTAGATTAAGCTATAAGTTGCTAAAACACTGTGCTTCCCAGTTCTACATGGCTCCTTTAAGAAAGAAAATAAATTCATTTTTGTTTATAAAATGAGGATAGATAAATGTTCAGAAAGTGCCTGACAATATTTATGACAGAAGAGTTAAAAGACAACGGCAAACAGATGAGAACAAGGGACAGGAAATTTGAAGTTTTCAAAACTGTGTAAAAGGGCCCCTCTGTGATGTACACCTACCGGTATGCTAAAATACTGATGATCCTTTCAGTTTTTGATGAAAACACCAACCTTTTGAAGAGGACATACTAAGCAATATTATTCTACTAAAAACAACTTTTCCTGCCTCACTGGTTTTATTCTATGGCTAGCTGCATGTCCTTATAATTTTCTGTACAATACAACATTTGGTTAAAAATATATAATTTTATTATACTGTAAATTTCAGAATGCTATATTTCAAAAACATTACAAGTCCACAGTTATAGTATAATCGTTTAAACATACACAATATGGCCAAAAGTATATGGGCACCCTGTCCATATTATTGAGTTCTGGTGTTTTCAGCCACACTCATTGCTAACAGAATAATAAAATCAAGCACATAAGTATGTAATCTCCATTGACAAACCCTAGCAGTAGAATGGGTTATACTGAAGAACTCAGTGACATACAATACCACCTTTGTCACAGGTTAGTACATGAAATCACTGCTCTGTCCCGTTCAATTTTAAGTGTTGTTATTGTCAAGTGGAAACGTCAAGGAGCAGCAACAGTTGAGGCCACAAAGTGGTACAGTAGATCATGCAAACTCAGAAAGCAGAACTGATGAGTGCTGAGGTGCTTAGCCTGTAAAAGAATCTCCTATCCTGTGCTGCATCACTCATAATAGAGTTCCAAACTGCTCCTGGAAGCAACGTCAGCACAGGAAGTGTGTGTCAGGAGCTTCATGAAATGGGATTCCATGGTTGAGGCTGCACACAAGCCTCAGATCACTACATGCAATGCCCAGTGCCAGCTGGAGTGGTGTAAAGCATGCCACCACTGAACTCTGGAGCAGCAGGAATGTCTTTCTCTTGAGTGCTGAATCATTCTTCTCTATCTGGAAACCTGATGAGCCTTCATGGGTTTGACAGATGCCAGGAGAATGCTACCAAATGGACTGCATAGTGAATGCTGTAAAGTTTGGCTCAGGTAAGATGATGGTCTGTGGCTGTTTCCCAAGGTTTCGGCTGAGCCCCTTGGTTCAAGTAAACGATACTGCTAATGCTACAACATATAAAGACATTTAAGATGATCGTTCACTTCAATCTTTGTGGCAACAATTTGAGGAAGACCCTTTTCTGTTCCAGCATGACTGTGCTCCTGGGCACAAAGCCAAGATCATAAGGACATGGAAGAACTTCCATGAGTGGCCTGCACAGAGCCCTGACCTCACCCCTACAGAACACCTTTTCAATGAATTGAAATGCTAACTGCAAGCCAGGTCTTCTTATCCAACATCAATATCTGACCACACAAATGCTCTTTTCGTTGAATGGGCACGAATTCCAACAGACACACTCCAACATCTTAAAGAAAGCCTTCCCAGAAGAGTGGAGGCTGTTATAGCCACAATGGTGAGGGAGGGGGGGAACAACTTCTTATCAATGCACATGGTTTTGGAATGTGAAGTCCAACAAGCTCATATAAGTGTGATGACCAGGTGTTCACAAACATTTGGCCATATATATATATATTTTTGAACAAGAAGCGTTCAGGTAGAGCACAAAGACTGCTTAGGGTCACATAGTCAGATGAAAGGACTGAACTAGTAATTTTTGATTTAAAGTTCAGTAGTTGAGCCTAAGGGTCAAAATACCTAAGTTTAAGTATTGTTAATGAAACTATTTTCATCTTACATTGTGCGATTCGCAGGCAACCACCGCCAAAATATGCTTTTGGAAATAAAAGCAATAATAATAATAATAATAAATTTTATTTATACCTTGCCCACATTCAAAGTGCTTCACAGAAATTCAAACTGAGCAACAGAGCATATAAAACAGTGGAAACAAATAAAATATGCATAAAACACTAAATAAAGATAAATACAGGAAACATAGGCCTTCAGTTAGAATAAGAGACATTAAACCAAAATAAAAATACAAAATATACAAAACACTACAAGACAACATTGAGCAAAATGCAAATCATCTTGAGCACCTGGACAAAGAGGATAAACTGAAAGAAGTTTCAGAATATCTGGGTATCTTAAATGTCTTCTGGAACAAATGGGTTTTTCATTTTTTTTGAAAAAAATTAATTGAGTCTCTGCGGTGGGTTGGCACCCTGCCCGGGATTGGTTCCTGCCTTGTGCCCTGTGTTGGCTGGGATTGGCTCCAGCAGACCCCCGTGACCCTGTGTTCGGATTCAGCGAGTTGGAAAATGGATGGATGGATGGATGAATTGAGTCTGCTGATCTCATTAATTTAGGTAGGGCACTCCAAAGTCTGGGCGCAATACAGCTGAAGACTCTCTCACCCACTGAGCACAAGACTGACGAGTGCTGAAGAGCATGATATAGCAGAGCAACAAGTCTGCCAGAATCAGAGGACTGTAGTGGGTGGACAGGAGCATAGTGATGGAGAAGGTTACTGATGTAGCCCAGTGCAAGGCCATTTAAAGATTTATGGGTTAGTAATAGATTCTTAGATTCAGTCCTATATGACACAGGAAGCCCTGGGTGTGATGTGTTTGCTGTTGCAGGTCTGCCTAAGGACTCTTGCAGCAGAGTTTTAAACCAGTTAGAGCTGTGAAAACAGATTAGTAGCGGCACTTACAAGTTGGGAGTTACAATATTCGATGCAGAGTGTAGTAAAAGCATGGATAAGTTTCTCAGCATCAGAAAAGGATATATTATGGAAGTTGAAGTAAGAAAGTTTCTTAATGTGATTTAAGAACAAGAAAGGGAAAAATTACAAATGAGACCAAGATTCATAGCAGAACAATGTCTGATGCTATCATTACCAAGAGTGCAGTACTGAAAAGGTGGTCACTTTATAAAGCTAAGCTTTAGTGCCAATTAGCATGACCTTTGCTTTGTTGCAGTTCAATTGTAAAGAGTTATGTTCCATCCAGGTTTTAATTTCACTGAAGCAAGTTGTGAGCCGAGAATACTCAGTTTTAACACCGAAATCAATCTGTGTATCATCCACATAAAATTGATAACCTAGTCCAAACCTCTGAAATAATATGGCCAAGAGGAAGCATGCAGATACAGAACAGCAGATTGACCCTTGAGGAACTCCTTGTGTAACTGGTGCTGAGTTAATTATGATGTTGCCAAGACTAATAAACCCTTGCCTATCAGTCAGATAAGATTGAAACCACTGAATACTCTTTATTCTGGACAGTAGAATATCATGCTTGATAGTATCAAGTGTTGCACTGGTCTAATAGGGTTAATGTGCTGGTTGCCAAGAGTTTGCTACCATAAGCAAATCATTAGTTACTCAAAGCAGGGCAGTTTCACAACTGAGCTGTACTCTGAAATCTGGCTGAAAGGGTTCCATCAGCTTGTGACAAGTTAAGTAACTGGTGAAGTGGGAGGCCACACCACACTCAAGAGCTTAGGCCAAACATTGTTCAGATTGCACCATCAAGACCAAGCTTTTTTTAATGCTGGAGTTACAGAAGCAATTGTCAAAGTAGCTGTCACCGAGACAGTGTCAGGGGATGTATTTATTATTGTCATAGCAGTTGGGATTATGGCATGAAATTGAGATTTGATAAGTGTGGTAGGAACTGAATTTATAAGTAAGACAGGGAAAATATAAAAAAACGTGTCCTGGCATTCACCTAAAGGCTGTTGAAGACCATATACACACCTTCATGGAAATGGTATTCTATGATGGCTGAGGCTTCTTTCAACAGAAAAATTTGCCCTGCCACACTGCAAACATTGTTCAGGAACATGAGAAGGTGTTCAAGGTGTTAGTTTGGCATCCAAATTCTGCAGATCTCTATCTAATCAAGCATCTGTGGGATGTTCTGGTAAAACAAGTCTAATCCATGGAGACTTCGCAACTTACAGGACTTAAAGGATCTGCTGCTAACGCCTCAGTGCCAGATACCAACAGGGCAACTTCAGAGGTCTTATGAAGTCCATGTCTTGACAGGTCAGTGCAGTTTTGGCAGCATAACAGGGACCTGTACAATGTTAGGCAGGCAATTTTATTGTTGTGGCTGACTGGTGTAAAAGGAGGATGAATCTGTATTAGTTGAATTATTTAGGTCTTTAATTTTATTATGGAAAAAGTGAAGGAATTTTTCACAGTGTGCAGTGGAAAAGGTGATTGGGCCAGATGCAGATTAAAGTAGTTTATTAGCCACCGAGAACAAAACCTTCAGATTATCATGGCTACTCTCTATTATTCTGCCATTGTATGCCTTCTTGGCTGTAGTTAGTGCAAAAACCTTTGATAGTTGGAGAAGGCCTATGCAGGCCAGTCTTATGTGAAACTCTTTCAAGGCATTGGCCAGCTGCTTTCACAGATTGTAGTGATGAGTTAGACCATGGAGCTGAATGCTTAGAGGAGATCTCCCTGTGTTTTAATGGGCCTCTTTTATCTACTGACTACTGATGGGCTTAGTTATAGTGGTCAGCAAGGTCTATCTAATGTGGATGGAATAAGGGAAGACAGAAAGAAATCAGAAATAGATTCATCAACGATAAGAGGGTTATTTTAAGGTTTCCGGAAGAAATTTGGCATTTACAATTAAGGGCACTAAGAGCAGGAAGAGGCATTGAGACAGTGAAAAGCACTGCTTTATAGTCAGAGAGGCCCGAATCAGTGCTGTGAGTGTGACCAACACATACTGTATGTACAAAGATGTAAAGACTAAGTCTAATATGTGACCACCAGACTGTGTAGGAAAATCAACATGCTACATGATACAAATGCAATAAAGGATTCCTAGATAGACTGTAGTAACAGTAGCAGTAATTTAATAAAAAAATAAAAATAGGTGATATAGACATAAGCAGGTCCTGCTCTCATTAATTCAAAATAATTAGAATACAAAACAATGAAAGAAAAGTTTGTAGGAGCTAATTGACAGGAAGGAGTGACAAAACTGCACAGTCCTGTCTGACAGGAAGAACATCCAAATATCAGGTTTTTTTGGCTAGTGACCTGGCAGTATCCTACATTATGAACATGTAACGACTATGCTAAATTATCACTTTTCCAAAATTGTGAATTGGAAGAGCCATTGCCTTTCTTTGTGCGGTGAGCTGGTGCCTTGCCCAGGGTTTGTTTCCTGCCTTACACCCTATGTTGGCTGGGATTAGCTCCAGCAGACCCCTGTGACCCTGTGGTTAGGATATAGCGGGTTGGATAATGGATGGATGGATTGCCTTTCTTTGTTCGTTGGTACCAGAAAGTTAATGTTTTTCAGATCTTGAGATATGACCCAGTAAATGTCTTAAATTATGTTTTTAAAACTTATTTTGAAATTTGGATTGTCAATAATTTAGTATACGAGAGCTAATTTTGCCCTTTTTTCAGTAAATAACTTGAAAGTTGGAAGTGTCCCACCTTTAGTTTAGTTTGCTTTCACTTACACCATATGGTGGATTCCAGCTTATCACTGGGGAGCTGGTCTTAATGGAGATTATACTGGCGGGCATTACTTGAGACTCTGAGTAAGGGCAGGAATACTTGGATTTATGATAACACTTCCTTAAAGCAAGCCTGTCTGACATGAATACAAGGACTGTCCTTAGCAAATAAGACTTTGGAAGATTGTTAAACAAAACAAAATACTCAATAAAAACAAAAATATGCAAGACTTCTTGGGAGATTGGACAATGAGTCGGATTCAGACTAAAGCTAAAACTAGCTGTCCTTAAAAGGCAGGCTGCTTTAAAGAATTCACATTAACAGTCTAGTGAAGACTTTGTTTCTGTATATATACACTCAGGCATGTTTTCTTTTATCAGCTCTGCATGTCCTCCTTAGTAGAGATGGCTATAATTTCGGCCAATAAAGCTTAGAGAAAGGTGTGGTATTTTGCTATAAACAACCATCTTTTTAATATCCAACAATCAATGCAGAGAAAGCCCTACGACGCTATCCATCCAAGTGGAGCACCTTTAATGCTACTTGACATGTGGATGTTTTGAAAGAAAGACAACATCTCAAAAGACATCTTCTGTTGAGGTCTCATTCTCACAGCCACACGCTTTTTACATCTAACAAGCAGATTCTTGATTTCCCTTGTGGGCTTTAGGATTGTTAATTAGTGTTTTATGTTCAAACAAATATACCTGTTGTGTTGCTCTAGTTCTAGGGGTCTAAGTATAGTAGCTGCTGATCATCCAGGGCACAATCTCTATAGCATCATTAGTTAAAACACTGATAGGGCAAGGGGCACACTGAAAAAGTAAGAAGGTACAAACATAAGAACATCCCTGGACCTGTGCTGACAGAGTAATACAATTTTAAATATCTAGTTCAGTTAACAGCACATTTTCTTATGTCTACGCTGTAGGAAGAAACAAAAGAACTACAAATATACTGATTATCAAGATTGAAGAATCATGAAAATCTCACTAAAAGCATTCCAGATTGGCTATAAAGGTGAGCCCTGGTCATATCAGGCAACAAAACGAACACAATGGTGCCTACTAATGATACCCTTTCATTTCTTTTTTGCAATCATGACATGATTGCATCCATGCTGAAAAAATTACAGGTCACTCTCTGGTACAAAGGATTTTAACAAGGCTTATCAAATTAATCTATTCTGAAAACCTGTATTGATGTACTCCATATTTAACTTACAATATAAAAAGAGATGTTTGTGTGCTTCGAAAAGGGAGTCAAAAAAAGAAAAATCAATCAACAAATTTCAATTTAACGGTTATTATACTGAAGCAACCCCTTCCAGTCAGTAGTTTAACCTCTCTTGGCCATTTAGGTGAAAGTCACATACTGTTCCCAGGCAAACAAAGAAAGGAAATGATCTCTTTTTTCAAACGCTTTACAGGCTGAGGAAAAGAGATTTTGGTGAACAGGAAGTAACTTGTCAAAAGGCCATGGTAATTGATGATGAACATCTGGGATGGAAGGAACTCCTCCTGGGATGCAGCAGTGTGGAACAAACTGCACCCTCAAATAAGAAATGGCAACAATTAGGTTTAGAAGGTTACAGTTTTCCTGCCTTGATATGATTTTTGTTGAGGTTTCCGTTTGTATCTGCCCAAGCACAGCTGCTCAAGGGTGGGCCCGGGTGGAGTATCCTTGTTAATGGGGCACTCACAATATACTGTAAAACATATTAAATTGAGTTCACATATTGGAAACTTAGGGTTTTCAGAGAAAAAGTGCTAAATATTTTACATACTTCCAAATTGCCTACAGAACACTAAACAATATACTATTAGATAGTTTCAGCCTACCAGTATGGGGGGAGGACAAATCTGTGAAATATTAAGTTTGTCTAACATGTATAGATAATAGCAATAGAGGCACCATCCTGAGGTAGCCTTCACAGCATAATAAAGAAGTGCATTTAATTAAAAGACAGATGTTTGAAAGTCAAAATGATCAAAAACTCACCAATAGTTTTACTTCCTCAAATATCAGAGGAAAGGCCAGAAGTTCCCAATATATGCTCAGCCACTTCTAAAGGTGTACACTGAAGATCTCTATTTCTGACAGCTTTACATTCTGAAATGGCACCTGTTCAGCTCAAGACCACAAAGCACCGCAGTGTGCAGTGAAGTTGGCACAGACTATTACTGGCACACAACTGGCTTAAGTTCAGAATTTACATAACACACGCTGACTCAGAAAGCCAAATGAGATTTTAGCAAAAATACACAATCACTTTTCTCTATCCAGAATTCTGACAAACATTTAGTACAACTAGGTTTGCAGATAATTTTAAATCGTAGGCCATAAGCCTATTTAAAAGCCACTCATATATATATAAAAAGTATATATATATATATATATATATATATATATATATATATATATATTTATATTGTGACGGATGGCCGGGGCCCCTTCCTGGCCAGGATGACCCTTCATCACATCTGCCACGGGGACTTGGGTGGGAAGCCCAGTATCTCCCCCGGGACGCTAGATGGCAGCCTTCCTGGGTTGCAGCGGTGCCTCAGAGTCCCCCAGGGCTTCATGGGGGTTGGAGTTCTGTGCAGCTTTGTGGGGTTCTGCAGGCGCCGCCAGGGGTACTGCAACAGGAGCGGCTGGCCCTTTTGGTACCCAATAAAAGGGAGCCAGTGACCAGCACTCAGTGGCCTGAGTCGGGTGGAAGGAGGACAAAGCTTGCTGAGCAGGAGTGGTGGTGGAAGAGAGGAGGATAAGTGCTTTGTGTTACTGTACTGTGCTTGGGACTGTGTTGTGGCTGGAAGGTTCACAGGGAAGACGTGCCCTCCAGCTGAAGAATAATAAACAGTTTATTTAATATACCCATTCCTCTCGTGTGATTCTGTGTCGGGTTGGGCGCTATATAGCTTCTTTCTTACTATATACAGTATATATATATATATATATATATATATATATATATATATATATATATATATATATATAGTAATCAGAGTAAAACAAGATCTGGCCCTAAATAGTATGCCAGCAGACCAGTTTAGAGTCACTACTCATACTGTTACTGTAAGTTGTGTTTTTGGGCTGTTAAGAGGGAATCTTACTTAAATAATTAACATGCAGTGATGAGAAAAAATTTGTGAGTTCTTTTAAATTATCCTCTGTGTATTCTAGCATTAATTTGACCTAATTTTACCAAAATGGCATGAGCCTATAGAAAAACAAGTACAGAATAAAAATAATAAAAACCTAAGAATACAATTAAATAAATAACAGATAAAAATTTCCTATGACCTCCAAGATACTCCAGGCAGCAGCGTGTTTCACAGATGTTCTTTTGTTGGACTGCAGTGTTAGGATTTTGCCAAATATAATAACACTTATTAATGCCAAAAAAGTGATCCTTTATTCTATCTGTCCACAAAATTATCTTCCAATATGCATTTGGATCATCCAGATGGTTTGTGATAAGCATCAGAAGGACAACAATGTTTTTTCAGAGAGTAGGAGTTTCCTCCTTGGTATCTACCCATGTACAAAATTGTTCAGCTTTTTTATAAGAGGGAAATCTGGTCTACCAGCCAGCTTATTAAAGACAAATACGACATCACATATTCTCAATTAAAAAAATCTCATACATAAATACAAGATTGTTCAGAATAATATTAAGTTAAATGCAGCTTAATCACTTTGTGGACCTTTATCAGGAATTATATGTTCAGTGTGACAAAACCTGCAGTTACTGTATCCATTGAAATTAACCCGATAAAGAAGGCTGACAGCTACTGTAATTAAATAATAATTTCAACTGGTTACTTTTTATTCTTGGTGGATACTTTCTAAAAAGATATCCTGGACCTTCCCAGCCACTTGTTAAATATAAGTGATACATATGCATGCTCATTTTTTCTGTTCTGTTTCACACAGTATGTGTTTTGAACATTAAGGCAGAAGCCAAGTCTTCAAAACTTATTTTGTGACACTGACTTTTTGAAAAGAGAAGGGTCTTTGATGGTAAAAACCAAAGTTTGTGCTTTTACTTTTAACACTGTTCTTGTAAGGTATAACTCCACATGCTCAAACCTAACTGATGTTTCACTGACTGAGGCACCTCATTTAAATTATTCAATTAACAAGCTGAATATTCTATTGTGTCACGTATGGCCCAAAATGAACATTACATTTGGCTACCTTCATTCAAATCCTTGACTTCTTCATTTTCAAAAGAAATTAACTCTAAATTAAGAACAACATATGCACACATCTTTGAAGATTAAAATTAATGTCAGATATTTTGGGGATTCTAGACTGAACAATAGCATCATGCCCAGACCTTGTTAGAAGTTTCCACACTAATACCCATCTGACACGCAATTATCAGCGATCTACTAATAGCATTTTTTGGAGTAACACCAAATTGGATATGATTATGCAATGATAAATCTATTGTGACCTCCTAGACTATAGTGCTTGCATGTTGAATAATTTTGTTCAACTCAGTGAGAAAGTGATATCTTAAGTTTAAAAAAAAGAAAAGAAAAAATCTCAACACTAGCAATAGAGAAAAGCTTCTTCAAAATTTGCCAAAATTCACAATTCTCTACAACAACCTGCCAGGCTTCTGCCTTTGTTTTCATGCCCTAATATACACAACAAATGATCTCATATGGGCCTCTCTGAGTAGGGCCTGGGTGTGAAGTCTTGACTATTGTTTTAATGGCATATTACTTTCCTGGAATATTGTACTGTATACTCTTGATTTATTGTGTTTTGCTTGTTAAGGGTGCTAATAATTGAACAAAAAAGAACAAGTAATTTCACAGGAAATTACATAGGACTTTGAAACATTTTCAAAAAGTAAAAAGCACAATAGTGTTTATGACTGATGCTATAGAAAAAACACTAATTTACTGATCATAAAAAACAGGAAACATATTTCTGGTTAAGAAATTGGTTTATAAAAATATAGAAAACTAAAAACATTTTTATAGCTAAGTCTGGAAATGAATAACATTTCCTTCAGCTATTCACTTCAAGATTTTAGGCAGTGTCAAGTTTATTTCCATATGAACATAGTACAATTAAGATTCTTGCTTGCATGTCTCCCAGACTAATAACAGAAATCTGATGAATATAACAAACAATGAAGACAACATAAGATGATATACCATACAAGAAACACATATCAAATACACTGAAACAGTTGTCAGTATGAATACATCTTGTGGATAACAACTGCTCTTGACTCTACCAGTGCTAGTGCTAATGGTTTTCATCATTATCCCCCATCCATCCAAAACTGAACCTGTTAGTTAATTTTCCTCTCTCTGGTAGGTGCTGGAGCCCATCCTAGAAGCAAGTACTTGTAGTGAAGCAAGTTTGGGGTCTTTCGCAGTGTAGGATTTTAAAAGAAAAACACTGCGACTCAGGCTCAGTGGGTGTGGGTGCGTACGCCGTTTGGTGTTTGTGGGGAGGTGAGCTAATTGCTTCTTCACAAGCAGGCACAATCAGCTCAGCTGTTCCTCACTGAGAATCTCTGGGTAAGTTGGCAGAGCACCTGCACTCACAAGATTAAAAAAGGAACCTGAGTAGGACACACAAGAGCTTATAAAAGAAAAGGGGACCAAAAAGTAAGAAAAGTTCTAAAATCAAAATTGGAAGAAAGGTTCGAGAATGAAGTTCAAAAGAGATCATTTTTATTGAAGCGAGTACAATCAGGCAAGCAAGCTGGCGCAATGGAAAGGAGGCTTGCCATTTGGGAGTTTGTCCTAAAGGGAGTGAGAGGTACAGCACTCATTGGGATCCTGGTGCAGGAGCAGGAGCAGACAAAGAGATTCGGGAGATTGTCCTACAGAGGATGCCAGTGTGAAGGAGGTGTAATGACGGAGTTGGGCTTGAGTGCACCAGCAGTGATTGGGTGAGAAGACTGTGTCACAAGCCAGTTTAAAGGGCTGACCACATTTGTCTGTGTCTAAGCTCCTGCTGAGAGAACCGGAAGGGTGAGCGGGGCACTGTATATTAAAAGAGGTATAATTTTATTCTGGTTTTTATTCCTTTGGATTATTTATGGATTATTTATTTATTGCTGACTTTAACTCCCACTGAAAAGATGAATTTGTTTCTATTTGTTTAACTATTTAATTAAGAAGTTACTTGTACTGCACTTTATTTGGGCCACTGACTGTTGTTTGAATTAAAATGCACTGAGCACCTGGATATACACCAACCTTTGTTGTTATGTGCCCTCATTGCCCTAGCCATCCCGGTAATGATTATCGAAGTCTGCTTCCAAGGAGGAGATGATAATAGTTGCAAGCACAGGACCAACACCAAACATGGTGTCAGTCTATGATTGGGTAGAGATACACACAAATCCTCACTAACTCATACTGACTCAAATTAGTGTTAGCAAACAATGGTTTAACTGAACATAACTTTATTACTTAGTATGAACTGGATTTTCATTTTATGTGGGTGTACTTGTGTAAACAAGCATACAAATATACTTTAAGTATTAGATTGCAATTATACTACTTGTATAAAGCATAGCATGTTGCACTTTACTGATTTAAATTGATCATTTAAACTAACAAAATGCAACCAGGTGATACTTCACTGGCAGTGAACTCACACCAGTATGCGCAAGTAATATGACAGTTGAATATTTGAAAAGAGGTGTCATAAAGTTGTATTTATCCATAAAGAGATAAAGCAGAAAGACAAATCTGAATGCTGTAACAGTGAATACCGTCAAGTTTTAACCAAATATTTGTCACCATGTTTTAGAAACAAAACAAGCTATACTTTCCAAAATTAGATGAATTTTCATAAAATTTCACTTACAATAGAAAGGTGGAGTTCTGGTTGCGATTTACTGAAAGCAAAAATAGGATTTACAAAAACAGCTGCTGAAATGTCACTTTAATGGTTATGACTGCGGAATTGGGCTGTTAATAACATCGATTAGGAACCAGACCTGTCCCATGCAAGAGGATAACACAAGAATTAAGCTAAAATGAGAGAGATAAAACATCTAACAGACTTCAAATAAAACATTATGTGATACTGTATGACATCCTTTATCTATAACAGAAACACTTTGCACATCCCATGCAATTAATAATTAGGTAAATTATGTATATGAAACAGGTTTTTTCCAATTTGTAATGCAGCAACCACAAACATTTTCCGGGAATCCTGCTCTGAAAAGATACAGATGTGACATATGTAAACACCTGCTGCAAGCCTCTATGGGAAAGAACTCCTAAAAAGGCAATACCAGGTCATTTTAAGGGAAAGCCTTTAGGATCATTTCCTACCTACAGTACTGTACAAGTACAAGCTAAAATGGTCAGAAGTGCCTGATTGACGCAAATGTGCCTGGCCTGCTGCCCACAATGATTAAAAAGAATCTGGTCTTTTCACTATGCCCTTCAGAAAGCAGCATAAACCAGTCAGCCTGCTGTATCTCAGAACAGCTTGTTTATAAGCGTTTTCTAATGTAATCTTTTGTTTGTTTCCAAAGTACTTCTTTTACAACAATTCTATGACAAATTTACAATAAAGTCAAAGTCAAAGTGAACTTTATTGTCATCTCAACCATATACAAGTATACAGATAGACGAAATTGCGAAGCTCAGGGTCCACAGTGTAACAACATGATGTGCAAATAGTAAATTAAAAATAGAATAAAAATTTAAAAATTTAAAATTAAAACACAAACAAGACAAGACATTGTGCAAAGATAGGACAAAGAAGTAGCAGCAATATTGATGTGTAAGATATGTAATATAATAAATAAATGAATAATAAATAATAGATATAGATAATACAGAAATTATCAGTGTATGATAATAGTTGTTTAAGACGTGTGTAAACAATGACAGGTCAGAATGTTTCATAGCAGAAGGATGTCAAGAGTGTGAAAATACTTAAAGGTCAGTATGAGATTTTCAGTTTTTTTCTACATGCACACTCATCTTTGCAGGACAGTGGTTTTCATGTATAAAAGTTCTGTTTTTAGTGGTGGATGAGGCCGTGTGGAAGGTCCCAGGGGGCAGCCTGGTGTTAAGGAGTCTAACAGCTTGGGGGTAAAAACTCTCCTGCAGCCTGGCAGATTTGGCTTTGATGCTGCAGTATCTTCTCTTGGATGGCAGAAGTGTGAAAAGTGCATGTGAGGGGTGTAATGGGTCCTGCACAATGCTGCAGGCCTTGCGGACACTGCGTTTGTAAAATATGTCCTGTAGTGAAGGGAGAGGCACCCCAATAATGTTCTCTGCTGTCTTCACTATCCTTTGCAGGCGCTTGCGGTCGGATATGTTGCAGTTGCCATACCAGACAGTGATGCAGCTGGTCAGGACACTCTCTATGGTGCCTCTGTAGAACACAGTGAGGATGGAAGGGAGAAGACTTACTTGCTTCAGCCGCCTCAGAAAGTGTAGTCTCTGCTGGGCTTTCTTGATTAGTGATGAGGTGTTATGTGCCCACGTAAGTTCCTCAGTTAAGTGCACACCGAGGAACTTGGTACTCCTAACAGTCTCCACATCTAAACCATTGATGCTGAGTGGGATGTGGGCAGGACGTGATTTTCTAAAGTCCACGATTATCTCTTTTGTCTTGTCGACATTGAGAGATAGATTGTTGTCTTCACACCATGCGGACAGCCATGCAGGCAGGGAGATTAGTCTTTATGTGTGACATGACAAATCTGTCTGTGGTGATGTTGACCAGTAAGAGTCACAGGTGATAATAGTGATACCTTGTAAACTGGTCATTTAATTCTTCAAAAAAGTAGGTATTTCTAACTTACCCATGCATTCTGATGATTGACTACTACTACACAATCTCAGTGGATGAAGTAATCCATCCATCCATCCGTTATCCAACCCACTATATCCTAACACAGAGTCACGGGGGTCTGTTGGAGCCAATCCCAGCCAACACAGGGCACAAGGCAGGAACAAACCCCAGGCAGGGCGCCGGATGAAGTAATTTACAGACAAATAACTGATAATCTTATAGAGGTAAGTCATATTTAAACTCTTCCTTTTTCGTTTTAAAAGCATATCTGTAGGTATGTATTAATAAAATATAATAAACTGCAAACTTTCCACCATAAGCCTTCTTATTTCTCTGCAGCAGTGTTTCTTATACTTTTTTTCTCAAAACCCAATCTTGCCCTTCTTAGTGTCTTTGAGACCCAGTCTATAATGGCCGTCAGATCAGGGATAGGAATGCGGGGGTTGCTTCTTTGGGGGTCCCTCTTTGAGAACTGCCACCAATGGTCATACCTGGGAGGACTCGGGGATGCCCTTGCAGAATCAGCACTGTCAGTGAAAGTAGGTCAGTGTTGACTGCTTAAACTGCCCGCAGCAACCCACTGCAAGACACTTGCAAAGCCTATGTGACCCGTTTAGACTGAGTACAGTCAGTACTGAGGTTGGTGATGATTCTGCACAACCCAAAAGGCAGCAATCCATGACCCATAGTTTACAATCCAATATTTAAAAAAATATGCTCCACAGTAAAAATAAAGTTAATAGTCAAAAAAACAAATTGGCTTTTGTTGACGGTCAAAGCAAAACGCAATTTAAAAGGAAATTGAATTCTTGTGAATTGAAATTGGTAAATAGTAGGAATAATAGCAATTTTGGGTATATATTATTATCTATACTACATATTATCTATACCACATAGCTTTGATTTGCATTTTTACATAAATAATTTCTTTTCACTTTTTCCATTGATTGCATGCTCAGTCGTCTATATTTTTTTTCTGTTTTTTTATTTTATTAATATGGATTTACTCCAAAAGCTACTGAGCTGCAGTATCATCTAATCTGACCAAGGGATGCCTCTGCTCTATTTTTGTTTCTAGAGGAGCAACACCTACGTTCTGAGCCACAAGGTGTGGCACTCGCACTAATGCTTTACAGTGCGTTTTATAAGCAGATTTTCCTTGAGCTTCGCTGCACTTTTCTCCTTCCACTTCACACCTCACTGTAAACACCAAATGTGAAGCTATCTCTTTTTCCTGTCCAGAAAACCCTTGACTCATCTCTCAACCCTACTGGTCAGTGCCACGCTTTTCATACCCAACCCATCGCTACTGCTGGCAGCCTTCATTTGCATAAACCAAGGAGCCTTGACTCAATGCTGCGCCAAGCATATACAGTACACAGCATGCCAGCAAAGCCTACTCACTACAGTATTATTATCAACAAAAGAAAAAAAACACTCATTTTCTTTTCTCCTATAAGGTCACCAAGTTTCAGTCAAAACAGTTAAAGCATTTTTTAGAT
Source organism: Polypterus senegalus (assembly GCF_016835505.1). NCBI lineage: Eukaryota > Metazoa > Chordata > Cladistia > Polypteriformes > Polypteridae > Polypterus > Polypterus senegalus. The sequence continues at coordinate 53,008,746 of NC_053168.1, read as the reverse complement.
TTTGGGAAATGTAGCTTTTCCATTGTAGTAGTTGATTTTGCACCAAAATATTGATATATGAAAATGTATTTTCTTAGCAGACATATACTGCCCTAGATGTACAATCCTGCCAAACTTCAGATTTTAAACTAAATAGACAGTAGTGTTTTAAATTGATGACTGAGTGAGTGAATGGGTCAGCCAGTCAGTCAATCAGTCAGCTTTGCATATATATATATATATATATATATATATATATATATATATATATATATATATATATATATATATATATATATATATATACAGTATATATATATAAATATAAATATATATATATATAGTATAAAACACCAAATGTATAGCTGTATGTTTCTCTGTTTGTTTGTTTATTTGTTCACCAATCACACAAAAACAGCTAAAACAGTTTTTACATAATTTTACATGTGCATTTCTGTTGATCCAACTTAAAATATTGGCTATAAAGTGTATCAGGGAAAAGGTTGTAATGGATGGGGAACCCAAAAATTAGCACTGAGGAAGGGACAACAATCCCCATCAGGCAGCAGGAGGACACCATTTCACCACTACCTATTATTTAGTGATGTTATTTTATCCAAAACCAATAGAGTGTGTTGGTAAAACATGCAGATAGGAATTTCACTGCACTGTGAACATGTAGCAATAACTCAGAAAGGAACTAAAGACACCACATTCTTACTACAGCAAAAACATAACATTTTTGAAAAAGCTAGACAACATTTGTATATTTTTACTAAGTGTGACACAGATAAGCCATGATAACACAGAATAAAGCAATGCAGCGTTGCAGTGATGTCTATGAACTCAAATCCACTCAGGGGCCCCTGCTGCAGAGGCTTTCCATGATCCATGGATTCAATTGTTAAGCAAGCTATACATTTCATTAATGACGTTAAACATAAATTTGTGAAGCCACACTAAACCAGGAAATGCAAATAAATTCCAGCCTGGCAAGGAGTTATGGCAAAAAGAACACATGCTTGACTCATGACAGCAGAGAAATAGACAGTTATCAGACAGCTAGTGTAGATGACGGCTGGGACACTTGCATTCCAGGCAACACTGACAAAATGGTCAACATTTAAGAAGCATAAAAATATATGCTTTCTTACCTTAATCCATTAATAAAATATAACTGGGCAATGTTGCGCATTTTGATTAGTATAAAATAATAATACTAGAATGCATTCATAAATACAAACATTCTTAAACCACAAAATCTAATTCAGTGTCACTCATGGTTTCAAAGCAACCAGAACCAAAGATGGTACAATGATGACATCATAAATGCACGACTTTCAAAGAGCACAGAGTAAGCAAAACATCAGTTTAGTTTGCCTTCTAACTGGTTTACTGTCTCTTGCTTCAGTGTGTGTGAGACAATTCTATATATTTTACTCAATGGAATGAGTCAGTAATTACAGTGGGTTTTTTTAAGTACTTGAGTTTAAGTTTTTAAAAATTAAAGTTTTTATTATGTAGTATAATAAAGTAAAGGTATTCATGGGTAACTCCATCGCAAATACAAAAAAATAAATAAATAAGCAAACTGAGAAGATCAGAAGCTGAAGAGTTTAAAAAGTGACCAGTATGTGAACACTGCTAAACTATACTGATGATAGATTATTATTATTATGATTATTATTACTGAGACAAACTTTATACAACTGTTGATGGTACAATTAATAAATGAATATCTGATTCAAAGATAGAAAAAAATAAAGCATTACATATTTGATAGCAACATAAGAAATGAAGACAGTTAACATACAGGAGATGCTTTGATGCTAATATGGATGTACACTTTTTTCTTGACTACTCAACAGACTTTTTTTTACAATAGTAAGGACCTGCTAGATAAAGAAACAAGAAAATGCTCACCTCAGAGGCTTTCTCAGGTATTTTGCTGCTGTGAGACTGCAGGAGACGGCAACTGCCTTTTGCTAATTTTTGTACTATTTCTATTCGGCTTATATCTTCTCTCTCATGAAGGCTGCAAACGACTCCAGCCTGAAGAGTTGGGGAAAAAGTAAAAATGTACTTTAACCCACAATCCCAAGACATAGTTAAAAAATCAGAATTGCTTAAAAAATGATAAGTAATTTCAATTTTTATTGTGTGAGATTTGCTTTCATTTTAAAAAGAGCACTCCCTCTAGGAAGAGCTTGGCTTTTCTGAATAAGGATACAAATCTCTGCTTTGTGGCCGTTAGCGGCTTCCTGTTACACACATTCCGGTATAGAAGTAACCAAAAAAAATGCGCCTGCTTAAACACAATCAATCCCTGGCACAGAAAGGATTCTTATCAGTAGCTACTGACTTTACATGTATTTATTTTCTGGATGGATGAAGGCATCTTCATTGGTGAAAAACCTTTCCAACTAATACAATAGATCTCATTAGTGCTCCCTTATATAAACAAATATAGCATGATTATTAAACTTTAAAAATGTTTGCCTTAAAAAAGAAAATTAAAAAATAATCAACAATCTAGAAACATTAATTAATTACTTAAAGACAGAGAGATTGAAAGAGACAATGTGAATACATAATATGAAGAGTCTTGAGGAAATCAGGTAAAACAGGTTAGACATTTAATAGTACATTATTAAAAAAATATAAATCAAAGCAATGCAAAGTAATAATAAACATCTCTTTTCTAAAAATGATTAAAATATGAATTATTTGACAATCAAGATGACCCAGTGCCAGCTTTAGCTTTTTTGCTGCTCTAGGCAAAAGTAAAAATAATGCACCCAAAATATGGAGTCGTGAATGTAATTGCTATGAATATTATCGTACATCGAAGACCGAGACGAGGGGAGTCTCTTTTAGGGGTTTTGTGTGATTCCCACACAGGTGTTCATTATTGGAAGAGTTAAGGTGAGGGGGGATTTTCACAATAGTTTTACTTGAATGTTGGATTAAAAGATTTCTGAATAGAAAAGCAGTAGGGAGGGGTTCCTGTCGGAGTTTCATGTAAGTTGTACATTGATGTCATATCAAACAGAAGTTGGGGTATGGCAGGGAAAGTCAGGGAATGGGCAGCAAAGATAACCTGAAGCCAACCATTCTTGACGCCAATGGATATGTCTATTATAGTTGTCAAAATGCTGCCTCCCCAAAAATGTTGCCTGCATAGGTAACTGACTAGTTCATCTAAATGGTAGAGTAGCCCTGAGATAGCCTATCCAAGAAGTATACATTGCATTGGCTCAACAACGTATGTCTGCAAAGTTTTCCACAAACATATTCCTATATTTATTACCGAAATCAAGCATTAATATCCAAAGTTCAGTTCAGGCTTAATGGATAATTTATTGCCCGCAGCTAGGACAAAATGTGAGAAACACATTCCACTTCACAAAGTTGTATCCACAAATAAAAATGACATTGAAGTCCTTGACATTGCGCATGTGTTTCTGTATGTATTCTTAAAAGGGAGTACACTTTACATACCTATTACATTTATTTTGTATATGTTGAACTACAGTATATTTGATCTCTTTCTCAGGTTTATACACAAAGAGCAAAATATATATACAGTACATAAAAGTATTTGTAATTGTAGAGTTTTTTTGATTTGAAATTTTTAGAAAAATTGAAATATCTGCCGTACTAGAACATACAGTAAAATTTGCCATATCAATACCTTTGTTTCTATACAGCCACAGTCTTTCGTCACTCATTACAAATTCAATTTCTCTCCCCAGAAATTGCCAAGGAGCAGTGTTGCCCAATAGTTATGGGCATTTTAGATCATTATCTGAGGCCATACATAAACCCAGCAGGGGTTATAAAGAAATCGTTTTCACTATTAATAAGTAACATGAAAGAGAGAGGCAAATGTCACATCAGACTGGCGAGAGAAAACTGATAGTGAAAGATTACAGGTGAGATGGAGACATTCTGAATAAGAAAACAGACATAAAAGTATGTTAAGGATAGCAGGAAAGTAGCCAGTCATTACTTTATGTGTTTTTCTTCCTTATGTAATTAAAACCTCTTTACTTTTTATTTGGCAATTGTGGTGAGTTCCTAAACAGAATAACAAAATTGTGGAGATCTTCAAGTATAGAGCAAAAGGTGCAAGATAAGAGCTCCTTCTACACACGTAGACGTAAAGAGCACTTTGTCTACTTACATGAGAACACAAAAGGTTTAAAATACAAATAGCTAAGGTATTCCAACTAATGTCAGATATTGCTACTCAACAGCATTATAGATCTGTTGATTCCTGCTCTGTATAATTTCGTAAAAATACTACATGAAATGAACACTCCTCTTGTATCACACCGTATACTACTTATAAAATCAACTATTAACTATAAAGTATCCTTTGGTAACATTAATTCAGTTAAAAAATAATAAAGAAAATTTTATTATTAATGACACAAAGTATATTCCAGTGACATTTCACTAAGCTCAATTATAGCCCTGATGTAACAAAGACAGTCTCTGTATTGAACTCATGCCAAAGTGAACTATGGATTTTCAATTCTTTAAAAATGAAGTAAACAACTCCAAATTCTACTTCTTATCAACGTAATTACAAAACCAAAATGGCTTGGCAAAAGTTCAACTTTAGATGTGTCTGTTTTTTTTTCCTTTTATTGTATATTCTACATCAGATTAAATACATCAATGAACCCAGTATAATGCTGGATATTCCTGAACTGTCTTGACAAAAGTGATTTAATCTTCATGAAAGTCCTAATGATTAATAAAACTTTTCGTATAATCAATTTTATTAAATAGGTAATACAATACCTATTTAATACCTGTTGCTAAACAAATACGACCACATCTAGTTATGAGTTTCACCATTAGTATTCTTAGAAGAACATGGACTTGTAGAAGCACATTGTACCTTGACTAAATCATTCAGTCAATCTTAGAAAAAAGGCTTGAATGGTTTACAAAGCAAATTTTAAAGGCTGTAGCTTCCAATGTACTAATTAAGAAATTTAAAATCACTGCTGCTCCAGGGGAGGCACATATCTCTTGCACTGACTCATGTCAGGCTTTAGAAATCAAGTTTATGGAGAAATGGTGCTGTGCATAGCAGGCTAACAAAAAGTACACTACTACAGGAGAATGATGGGCATTAGGGCCTGTGAAACAAAGTTTATCTGAATGTGTATTGTGTGGCATGACAATGATCTAAACACATAAATAATTCTGCAAAATAATGGCTGAAGCAAAAGAAAAATGATTTGGAATGTCCAATCTGAACTCTTGATCTTATCTCTTCTGAAATGTCATGCACAAACCAGAAGTGAACTGACAGACCCAAGGTATCGATGAACTGTGCCACGATACGAGCAGTCAGGGTCCAGAAATGATCAGCAGGTTGATATTACTGCTACTAAAACCTAATCTAAAAGTTCATATAATACTTGAAACAAAAATAGTGAATGTTGGATGTAGTACACAAGTTTTTTTTATAAAATATTTGATCTGATCAATTTCAGTCTTAAATTTGAAGCACAAACCACTGTCACTATACAAAGCTATCAGTCTACGCTTGGTCATTTTCTCCACCAGAGTTGTCGCCTGTCATGGAAGAATAGATTCAGATGCTCTTTTGAAATGTTTGTATGTTTGTATGTAGTAAAACAAATATATGAAAAGTAATGTAGATACTCAGGTATCAATTCATCATTTCCCCTTCATTATTTTATTTTAATAACATTTATTGTCCCCAGCCTTCTGCAGCTCCAAAGACCCCATGCATTTCCAAGAGATTTCTTATCATTTGCAGGTGCCACATTTACGGCCGCTTGATTCCAAGACTTTGCTGCCAAAGATTAAATCGAGAACTTGCTCTTGCCAAGCACAGCTGTTTCCAGGCTATTTCACTTAGCACAAACTGATGAAATCTGCAATGCAAGAATCATTTAAATTGAACACAAGATGCAAGCAAAAAGGCAGAGGAAAAAAAATAAATAACATTTGACTAAAAGAAACTACATCCAGTAGTAAAAGCACATTACTCATACAGTGCTCTCTACAAGTACTATGGCAGTGGAGATAAATTTATTTTTACTGTACACACAAGCAATGCAATTCTTAGATAAAAAGATAAATATGAGGAAAAATTACATTACGTCACCCTGCTTTTTTCATTATTGCTATGTGTATACCTTATAGGATTACAAAATCTCCTGGTATCCTGGAAATTTTGAGTTCATGGACTCAGTACTTTAGGATGGCACTGTATTAAACAACAAGGTAAGAGATGTGTGTAACAAATTCTTTGTATTCAATAGTAAATGGTACATCATAATGGAAACTATAACCTAGAGTTAATTATTTTACTTTTACACTACCCTAAAATATACTAAATAATTATTTGTGAAACAAGTCTCCAATATTTAAGGTGTATTTTGCAAGTGCTGTGAATCAGTGACATTTAATATCCCATTTTCATAGGGCAGCCATGTGGAAAGTGTGAGTAACCGTCTTTTTCCTCTTTCCTTAATTGTGACAGACAAGGCATTTTAAGGGGTCAAACAAATTAATTAATTAAAATGGCTGACAGGCTATTCAAATTCTAAAGCTTTTGATTATTTTTTGGGTTTGCCTTCTGTATCTCACTTCCAAATATTTTGTACTTCCATGGCACTCCACTTAGTCAGAGATCCACAGACTACTGAATGGCTGCTTGTTATCTGCACTAACAATAACCAATGGCTACCTCCTATAAAACACACTGGTAGTCAAGGGACTTCATTGCCTATCCTCTTTTTTGAGGAGGCAACATAGTTCCCATAATCCTGTATTTGAAAAAGATTGTTTAAAAAAGGATAACAGAGAGACATACAAAGAGGATAGATATAAACCTTTACAATACAGCAAATTGTATATTTTATTAATACACAGTGTCGATCTATGAAATTCACAAAAGGTGTTTCTCTCTACAAATATATTGTCTTCACTAGTGACCTTGTTCACAGAATATTTTCCTAGAAAATCGCTGTGCAGTGTCTTAGGGGAACATTTTTTACCTAGCGTGTCATGATGCTTTGTGAGGCCAGCATGACACCAAAGAGCTTTAGCAGACATGTGTAAAACTGTAAAATCATTGAAGATTTGCTTTAGGTATGCTTGATGTCAAGTACCTGATCAGTACTCTAGACAGATTTCCATTCTGCATGCATTTAAAAATAAAATAAAAAAAAAAACACTTCAGGTATTTTCATTTGTGGGGTACATTAGCTAACCATAATGAGTTCTGCCACCGGATATAAAACTCTAATCCCTTTGTGCTGGCAACCAGCACCAGATGGCTAATTTGTATGCATTGTCAGCCATGAGCCCAGCTAGCTCTCAAAACAAGCCTTAAAGAAGCACCACTAACTTTAGAAAGCATAGAAGCACCCTGAGAATAATTAAAGATGTATTACTATTTTCATGGTATGTCTTTATTCTTCATTGAAGAAAAAAGTGTGAAGCATCTTCAAATGATACAAAGATAAAGCTGCGCCCGGAGCCGAGATTCCAAACAACGGAAAGAGCCAGTCTCACGTGCCACTTAGAGGTATGGCCAATGTGAGCCTCAAGAATGGAACAATGATCAATATTTTATTCACTTATTACTAGTTTGTTGCCATATGCTATATTTTTTCAATGGTATTCATTCCAGCGGCGTCTTTTTTGTTTGAGGCATTTTTGGATACAATCATCAGTCCAGCAAAGTTGGCAGACTTTTCCCCAGACATTTAAAAGACTATTACACCATTATACACCACAGCACTCAAAACTAGCCCAATTCCTCTTTCCTAATTGACTTTAACGCATTTTGTGGAGTTTGGCAAAGTTAGTTTCGATATTTTCTCTGAACTCACAGCTAAGCAAACTTTGCAGAGTTCGCTCATCACTGTTCATGAATAGCCAATTCTGAGCTAGGGGTATGCATGCTGGGTGCCCAGAATGTTGATTCCTAAAATGAAGTATCACCACATCCAGTGCTCCAAAGAGAATCTCATGCTAATGAATTTAGACTGTGTGGCAAAGGCGCTATATAGGTGTCAACCCGACACAGACTAACAGCAGAGGCATGTATAAAAATAAATAAAAAAAAAAATTTCATTTTTCTTCAGCCGTGGGGCACGTCTTCCCTGTGTCCCACAGGCCCAACACAGTCCCAAAACACCACCAAAGAAAACACCAAAAATCACTCTTTTTCCTTCACTCCTCCTAGGCAGCTTTGTCTTTGCTGTCTTTGTCGTCGTTGTTGTCGTCGTTGTCGTCCTCCTCCCGACTCTGGTGCCCGGAGTGTTGACTGTCGGCTCCTTTTATAGCCCATCCGGAAGTGCTGCAGGTGGAGGTGCAGCCGTGTTCCCGCCCAGACGGGCTTGTTAGGCCGTGCAGCTCCGGTGTTCCAAAACATTGGCCCCGATGCAACCCAGGGGGGCTGCCAACAAGTGTTCCTGGGGATGTAGTGTGCATCCTATGATCCCATGACTGCTCCCCCGGATCCAGAGTCAAAGGGGCGTCCCAACCGGTAATGGATCCCGACCATCAGCCACAACTGGAAGAGGTTTAATAAGCATTCCTTAACTAAAGAGATAAACATAGGTCCATTTGCCTTTTGTGGAGTTTGGCTACGTTCTCAAACATTTCCATGATATCGGCAAACTCACAGTGAAGCAAACTTCATGAGGTGTGTTCATAACCATTAATGAACGTTACTACGCTTTTTAAAGAAGATGTACCGAACCTTCCTAAATGAAGCAAAGAGAAGCCATTTTCACACACGCTGACTGACATCCAAGGGCATTTTATAAACAAATAGGGGACTTTTGCTAAATATAGAAAAGAACATTTCACCTTATTGGAATTGTGAAAGTGACATATAATTCCATCATTACACAAAAAAATACAAATTTGCAGTTTATAGATTCAATTTACTTTCTTTTTATTAATAAATGTCAAAACATAAGTTATAATTCTCAACTGAATTAAAAGAAAACATTTTTTTATTGTGTAAGTATTTTCATACCAAGAACTAATTTTCTAAAGTGAAAATTTCAGTGGACCACCTACAGCCGGCAGTGTTAATAACAGCATAATTCTGTGTTTACTTATATGTACATATATATTTCCAAAGTCAAAATAAACTATTTTCTAAAGGTATTTAACTGAAGAACAATCAAATGCAAATGAAGGATGCGGCAGAAGTGACTGACGTGCCATCAGTATACTATCAGTAACCAATAAGGTGGACAGATGACTGAAGACGGAGCTCAATGGTTAACAAGTGCTGTTTTTTGCTGTTGACTACTGGTACTCTTAGTTGCATATCGGCGCTCATCTTGGTTATCTGCTGTACTCCTGGCGACCTCCAGCTCGGAGTCACAGCAATGAAAAACGATGCCCCTCTCACTTATACTCGCCTTTTGCAATGCTTAAAACATTAAGGGAGACCTCCCAATCCCCATTCTTCAATTGCAGTGCTACATATGTGAGGAGTATGTTAAAAAAAGGACTTCCCCCTCCACCCCCCAAAACACATGAACACATTTTTCTATGTAACCTGAAATTCACTTACAGCTAAAAGGATTTTAGTTTACTAGCAAACCAACATAGGAGGTCAGTTAAGTAGTGGAAGGGCCTGTCAGTTCAGTACGGACAGCTACATGGTAAAGTGGAAGAAAGAAAGCATGTAGTCTTGGAAAAGTGTCCCTGCCTGCCAGAATAAACTGCCCAGCAAAGCAGTAGAATAATGTGGTGTCTGTCTCCTTATTTTGCAGTACATACCTTGGTGTTATATGCTGTAAAAGTGCTGTCAGTAAATGCTATTAGAATATAAAGTAAATGAAGCAATAGTAGAAAGAGCATGCGGTAATTATAGGCAAATAAATTAAACAGGAAAGGTGACAAAGTATATGCAGTAAAGTTTCATTAATGAAGCAAGGTATAATAGTATTTTAGTTGAAATAATAAGTTGTAGCTGTTTGTGATGATGGTGTTTATGAAAAGAATGCAAAGCAGGTAATAAAAGCTATTGCAGGTCATAAAGGAGAGTATGTGAGCAGCACTGAGCGTGAAAGAGCTTCAGCAGCTGCTCTGGACCTTTTAATAGATTCTGGAAATTCCCACCACGTACATTAGATGGTAAATTATAAAACATTGGTACTTTTTTCTCTCTTCTTTTTGTCCTAAAAATGCACTGCATCTAGCAATTTTTTTTTCTTTCAGAAATGACAAAAGGATGTCAAATAATGGAAAGGTTTCATATTAGGTTAAGTTAGCTATTTTTACTGTCTTATTTGTCAGGACAGACAATGGTGGTATTTACAGAATCTGTTATTGATTGATTGTGGCTAGTATTATTTATCTGTCTACTATTATTCATATATGTTTGAATGGAATGAGCTGCTGGCATGGACATATGATAGAAGAACATACAGTATTTAACTACTGTTAAAGAATAAACAACTTAGTTTGTCTGGTTAAAGATGATTCTGTTTTAATATTTGAAGGCCAGAATAAACCTCACTACATAGTGTAACAATATGGTAATGTGGAGTCTGTATTTTCTGCAATACTTTGTGGCAGTGCTGGTTTGTATCAGGCCACTGGTTCGCCTAGGCCAGAGTCTAGTAACAAGGATTTTAAGGGATAAGCATCAGTCTTGGACAGTGACACTTGAATTTCTAACGAGAAATGCTCCACACTCCTCGTTCTTCACATTAACGCATAACTATAACACATAGGGTACCGGCACTTATGCATATCAGCCACTGCTTTGCATATACAGCCACATCTGCAGACTTTAAAGGAGGACCACAAACACGAAAAGAAATCCTGCTCTTGAGTGAACAGCATAAACAAATGAAAATCTGACAATGATAATGATGTATACTCAAATCTCACATTAATCCTACCGATTACCAAGTTCAATTCAAAACAATACACTTTCCTGTAAAGCTCTATTTTCCAATGTCCATCACCAAAAGCCAAGTCAAAAGGAAAACCAGGAGCTGATCTACTGCAGGAATGTTTTACTTATGGACAGTTGTGTATTTCATGATCAAGAATAAGCAGCTGCATAGACCTAATGATATTATTATTACTTATTGTTTGACTGATACATTTATCCAACATTTAAAATACAATTGGATGCATTTCTTTTACTTTTCCAGTCAGTGTACAGGCAGGTGAGGTGACTTGCTTATGGCCATACAGTCTCAGTAGCAGGATTTGAGCTCACAACCTCAGAGTTTGAAGTCCTAAGTCTAAAGCCTTAACCACTACACCACACTGCCTGTCAATAATGGTACCCCTTGGTTTTACAAAAACTACAAATATTGCATAGTGAAAAGAATTTAGTTAGTTACAAAGTAATTCTGATATATCCACATAACCAACTGGTGTCCATTGTTTTCCACATTGTTTTACAAAATTGTAACTCAGCTAGTACTGCATGTATTGCTGTTTTGTAATAAGTTTTGTAAGTTATATTTTTGACTCGTTGTATTGTAAAAGGGATTCACCTTTCTATTTAAGGACTCATTGTAATACTCTCCAAAGCCAGTGACAACACTCTACATCATGTGATGCTTAGATTTTAAGGTTAACTTTTCAGCTATAATGAAAATAACCAAATATATGCAAATGTTATCACTGAATTTCCCATTGGGATTAATACAGTTTATCTAAGATAATCTAATTTGAAATACTTATGCTCATACTTTTTCTTCACACTTTTTTCAGCCTTTTTCTTTTATGTTGTTTCAAGAAAACCAGCAACTTTCCCTACTGGTCCTCATAACCAGAAATTAAAATGATGACTAGAACCAGCTGTACAGGTTTGTCACTTCCAGATACAATGCTGCACTAGACGCCATCTACTTTAATATTCCATTTACTTTCTAAACTTCAAAAAATAGAATGTGCCAGAAGAAAATATGACTTCATTTTTGAAATACAGTATGTTAATATTTTTTTTAAAAAAAAGGACAGTAACACTGGATTTACAAGGGCTATAGTAACCAAAGAAAGGAGGAGGCTGTGTGGTGCCAGGCTCAGATTCAAAACCGCGACACTGCAGCGCTCTGGCAGAAGCACCTCTGCTTCACTACACAGGTTAGACGAAAGTAGATCTCTTTGTGTAAGTAACAGATGCAAAAACAGTTCAAGTCTTTTCACACTGGCTCTGCCACATGTTAATATGAGCCTACTGGTCACAATGGTGAACATTATACAGTATTCTGTCTTACAGAGTATAGTCTAATATTTTATATTGAGAAAAATTGGTTCAGAAAATAGATTGATTCTAAACTCTGATTTAGGTATATATTTTTCAAGTTTTGTGCTTCCTTAATTATGTTAAAATTTGGAAAAGTACAGACAAACCGGGAAGGCTGTCATATTTACTATAACAATTACTGTCTTGGTTATACTTTTTATATTCTGAGCCACCTTAATGTTTACACTTTTGGGGGCAAAGGAATTACATAGCTAGTCGACCCAGTACTGTATCTGCTGGGCACTGCCATGTCTTTTGATTCAAATATTTGTTTGATTTTTATACATTGGAATGAAGATATGTATGTGTACAAACTAAGAACACCTAGCACAAACTTCAGAAAATCCATAAAAGCTTTACTACTGTAAATATATATTGTGTTAATTTTCTTGAGAAGCACAGTAGAGTTAAAGGAGACTGTTGTCAGCTCCAGGGACGTACGCTCCATTCATACAATTAACCACCATCTCTGTCAAATCTGCGTATTATCTCTGCTTTTTTCTGTTTTACTATTTACTGTTAGTGCTTTGGTTTCTGCAAAGCTTATGACAAAATTTAAAAATGGCATTATATGAGTTAGTGTCAGTGTTGATATGAACAAGCCCTGCAGTAGACAGGTATCCCGTCAAGGAGCTTCTTTTATGTCTTTATTTAATGAGTCCTTTGTGCATGCATTAAGCACCGATGAGTAGTTGATAAAACAAATAGCATTTTGGAAATTTAAACTTGCCTTTATAATCTATAGATATAAAACATGTCATGTTGTCTTATTTTAGAGGTAAACAACTCACACCTTAAAATTGTTTTAAATATTAAAAGTTAGGTGAAGATTCATTTGGTAAATGGTAAGCACTAAGTATATTGATAACAGCTCTAATCTGTTTTTTTGGAAATAATCCTTTGAAAAAAGGAAATAAATATACTCTGGCTAAAATAAGGTTTGTTTTTCTATGGCTTTTCCCATTATTTATTCTGCTTTTACTAAATTAGCTCCTAGGCATTCACCACTCATCATTCAATTACTTCACAGTACACAAACAGCACAATATTAAGCACTTGAGTTTGCCTCCCTTTTAGGCTCAGCTGATTATTCTCTACCACAAAATTTATAACTTCATTTAAACAATGTACATGTTGATGCTAACACGCGTTATGAAAGCCCATTAAACAATCTCATTATCTCTATATAGAGAGAAAGTAATGGCCAGCACAACAAAACATTAGCACTCATTTCATTGTGAAATGTTTTTCTATATCAGACATACAAATAACTTTAATTTTTTGCAGAAACAGACTTAGATGGTGGGAGCATATTTTACCAAACAAAACATATATCTTAACTATTTCTATAAGACTATAACAATGGCCTTACCTCCATAGCACTTCCAGTGTCTGTATTTTCATCAGACAGGCCTTCATCTGAACAGTCCTTTTCCTCTTCAACAATCACTAAAATAAATGACAAAGGAAACTTACAATTATTGCAAACCAAGCCCTGGGAAACTGGAGATATTTACTGGGGCCATTACATGTTTGGGTTCTATTTGAAATAGTTAGGAAGGAAGGAAGATTAAAACATGTTTAGAATGTATTATACAACCTGACATTTTTTAAGCATGCTATAAACAATCTGCGAGAAAAAATAAAAATTAAAAGAGGACTACATCAAAAACAGATAACTGGACAAGGTCTGACCACTGTGACCTGCAATACACCAAGTATGTATTGATGATTAGGACTAGATGGTCAGCCAGGAATACAGCAGCATAAGTTGGATATATGAAACAGTTACTGTCATACTTAAATCAACTGCTAAAGGAGAGTTTTCTTCCCCTGATGTTGGGTGCAAGTATTCTGAACTTCACTGTGACAAGAAAGAACCTAGGCACACAAAGTGATTCAGAGTGAGTGACAATTTCTTACTTCTGCAGAAGGAAAGCACTCAGCATGGCAAGTCTACTTGAAAGGATAAGGGATTCCCAAGGATTTTGTATGCTGTTCATTATATAGTAAACACTGGACACGACTGACTAAATAATAGTTTACTATTAGTATACTCGGTATACTAAAAACGTTGTAAAAAAGACTCGCCACCTCCCCACTTCTACCAAACGTTAATGTTTGAGTGGTTCCTGCCTCTCCCACTCTGACAAAAGGGACTTTTTTCCTCAGTGAGTCACGGTTTTGTCAGTTAAAATATTGTGCAAAACAGCTGACCTGGTTTTTTCTCTGCAATTGATATGGCCTTGACCCTAATGGTCGTCAATGGAGGTAGAAAAAGAGTATGTGATGCAGAATGCTACTCGTCAAAAAAACCAAGGATTCATAGGCAGTGTCCCCAACCCTGTGAAGGGTATTGCCTTTGTCAGAAAGCTGTGATAAGGTGAAAGGCAGAAAGCTGAAAGGTGGGACAACTTCTAACAAGCCAAGAGATTCCACTTAGAGGAGGGGTCAATGGATTCAGGTCTGGGGTGCCAGTGGAACAACAAAGCAGCAGAGAAATGTCACGTCATTGTGGCACTACAATACTACTTTCCAACAATTTGTTAGATGTGGCACCCTCTGTGGATCTCTGCTTAACACCTTATACTATGGTACAATGACTCCATTTAAGGTGTTGAAAACAACATTGAATACTTGCTGTTGTTGACTGTGCTTGAGCTGGTGATGAGATAAGTAACCTAGAATCCTGTGCAACTGACTCATTATTCTTTTCCCCTTTACAGCATTCATACCAATTTTTTTATCTTAATTTGAATCTCAATTAATCTTCTTAATATTCTGCAGATACACAGTATAGGTTGTTATAAACGTCAGACAATGTAAAAATAGAATCCTATTAAAGACACCATAAAAATGAAAAAACATACAGACATACAATGAGACTGTACAGTAGTATGATTTCTAGCTTGATTCCGTCAGTTGGTCATCTCAAGTGTAATTACTGATAGCCGGCATGTTAGCACAGCAGGTAACACTTTGCCTCACAAATTCAGTAAAACTGGTTTAATTCCCAGCCTATTGAACATTCGCACAGTCTTTCTGGTTCTCTGGCTATATATATATATTTCTTACACATTAAAAAATGTACAGTGTATGTTACATTGTCAAGGCACCAATAAGCCCAAGTGATGAAATTATATCCAATCCTGTTTTTGCCTGGAGATTATTACTACATTGAAAAAATTTTAGCTTCACTTAACTCTGTAATTAAAAAAAATAATTGGATGAACAGATTTTTATTAAATGCTTTGAAAGCATGTTAGGTAAAGAATTTTACTTCTATCAGTAAAGCTTATTAGTAAGTGACAAGCACTCACAAATAAATACTGAAAAAATGTTACTTAATCCAGTGATGATTTTACACCCTGCCAAGGGTTGGTTATTCCTTTGAGCCCAATTATGCCAGGGTAGCCTGTGTCCTTGAAGTCCAAAACTAGACTGCAGAAATGTAACGGTGAATGTTGATGACTGTTTTTATATGGGTAAACACTGAAAAAATGTCAAAATATTCAGCTATTTGCAAAATAATAAATATTTCTTTATATTTCTATAGGGCTTGGCTCATCAATCAAAGCACTCAAAGGAGCCGGGAAGCGAACACACAACCTCCTTACTACAAAGTGGTTTGCTAGTTCTCCTTTTGCTGGGATGAGTTTCCCTGTTGCCCTGTTTTTCCTTCCAAATTCCAAATTCCAAAGACAAGCATGTTAGGCTTTATAGGAAATGTGGAAATGAGCATGGGAGTGTGCGAGACTAACGTGGGATGGACTTGCACTTTGTACAGCTCTTTGGATATTACTATATTTATACACATAAATACATTTCACCTAAAACTCACATCCTCAGAATGATATTATACAGACAGACTCGCCTGGAGGAGCTAGAAAAATGAATAATACATACATGATTTTCTAGCTTTTAGTGCCAGCGCTGCCACCAGTTCATTTTGAACCTGTGAGAAAAAGAACAAGAATGTTAATGCAATGAAAATTTTAAAGTACAAAATAGTAAATGTCAAAATTATAGCTACATATTAACACTATTATAAAAGCATGCCTGTCAAAAATTGGCAGAAATGGATTTCCTCCAATATATAGTAGAAATCATGCAGTCCTTCAGGTGTATTTATGTTATTCCCCTCTACATTTTAAGAAAATCAGTTTTAAGTTTTGGATTCATCTTGTAGAAATATGTATTTATTATATAAATTATATGTGCAGACTTTATAATATGTTTGCTTGTCTTGACTTCTACAGACTTGTTCACTTACACTGTATGTGCAGGACCAGCTCTGGTATTTTGACTTCCCTAGAATATATTTTATATATATTACCTGGAAGGAGACGGCTGGGGCTTGTGATGGGGTTTGTCTCCCTTGTTGTTTCAAATATGCGGATAGACAGATTTTATATCAAAGATCGGTAGGGCGAGTCCCGCTCTGTGTTTTGAGGATAGTTATATATGTATATATGTAGAGTGGGGTGGTGGTATCCCCCTTGGTCTTTTGAGCACGCAGAAAAACTTTTATTAGATCAAAGAGCATGTTTGTAAGTCAGGGTCTGTAATGGTCTGTAATGAGGCTGCCCTGTTCTCATTCCCTCAAGATTTATCCACCCTGGGAGTCTGCCTATTTTGACTAAACGGTAGACCTGAACCTGTATATTTATTTACACGATGAACTAAAACTATTTTAACTTCACAGCTTGGTCATTAAACCTTATTCAATGAGTCTTTCGTGGCATATATGAAAAAAATAAATCACAATTTGACTTGATGGATTGAAGCCTGTCATGGTAAAGTGAAATATAAAATTTGAAATCCAGGCCAGTTGGTTTATTTTTGATTAATGTCTTTATTCATTAGTTCAAATAATGCTTCCAAACTGTTCTCCAGACTCAAAGCATGTGGCCATAAGGTGGTTTTAAAGGCACTTCCTGGGTCTCTTCCAGCCAAGCTTCAGTGGTCATCACGATAGCACTCCCACTAGCAGCCACTGGCATTTCTGCAAACCCGAGCTTTTTGTCGCAGTTAATTGACCAGGAGTCCCAATTCCAAAGAAAACTCTCATTCCACTCTTTTGCTTGACATGTGCGTATGCAGGGTTATGAAGTATTTCAGTGAAGAGCACGTACTCTTGAACAGTATTAATCAATACTGTATTTACAATCTGTGTAAATTGTGAGCATCAGTGAGCTCAGTATTTTGAGTACTTTGGAGCTTTTAAAATTAACTGTGTAAGGCACAGCAGGAACAAGACAAATCTTGCAGAATGTATAAATAAGCCCTGACTCACATTTTAGAGGAACAACATATATTTCATACGCTTGTTTGTGTGCTATTCTTGAGCAAAAACAGAAGGAGCATCTTACTTATAAAATGAAGCCTTACTGCATTTTGATTTAATGACCACTAATTTTTTGACTCATCCGCCTCAAAGCATCTGTCAGTTTATTTTTTATTCCCGGAAGAAACAACTCTTCTAAGCAGATGTTTTGCCTTGAGTGCCACTTCGGTGTGTATCACAAGAAACCACAGGCAGAGACTTAGACTTGTTTTGTCTTTGGTGACTTTGGTAAACAGTTCAACTCATGTAGTTTCTTCTATTGTTTCCCCTCTGCACATCCAGAAATAAGATAACCCACTATATGCTGAATGGCGCCTCAAGCAGTATGATACCGGTCTTATTGCTGGTTTCCTGGACCCTTTTATAAATCCTTTTTGTGTGTACCCCAGTTTCTCAGACACATTTCTGTTGCACCGCACCTCTATACGGACCATTTTTCCTTTGTGCAGGTCAAATATTTTGTGTCTGATGTGTGTCTTGTCAGACATGTAGTCAGCAGAATGTTTGGATTTTTCTGTGTTTTCAAGGTTTGTTGTAAATTATATATGTGTATTCTCACATTTTCCACCACTAAGGTGGTGATAGCAATATATCCAGTAAACTAGATTGTTGACATCAGTGATAAGGAATTTGAATTATTAAGATTTTGTCCCTGTGAATGGCTGTGAATTACAGGAAAAACAAGCTGACTATGATGTCATGCTAAAATCCCAAAAGGTGAAGCTCTAAACAAAAAGCAAGTAAAAATCCAGATATTCTATAAAACTTCTAAACAAACAAAGAATAGCCAGCATTTCCTGTGTTAAATATTTGCCTGTGTTGTTTGCCATACACACCATCTTTTACGTCATTATGGACTGGAGGTTATTGTGTTTCTATAATTCATATGTTCATCAATAAATTGCATTATTCTATTACAACTTCACTTGTAAGTGCTTCAATTACCTTGGCAAAAATCTACTGGCCAGGAAGCCCACCTATAAAATAAAGTCTTAATGAATTGTCTAAATAGTTAATTAAAGCCATTGCCAAAAGGTAAACAATAATAAATTACTTGGTTATTTGTGTTTTAATTGTTTTGTACTTTAGGTTTTCTCCTCCTGTTTATCCCCTACTGTGATTTTAATTTCAATAACAGCCATCTTTTTACAATTTTGGCCACTGAGGACACTGACAATGGACTGGGGGCCACTCAAAAGACACTAACATTATCAGAAAATGAACGCAGTTCAGTTTATTCTAGAATTCAAAGCAAACACTATCAATGGTTAGTGATGTATTGATAACTTAAACAAATCAATCATATTTTTATTTTAAAAGATGTTTTTTAATTTACACATTATACCCTTTATAATAAAAATGAATCTACAGTACACTATCTAATAGTTATGTTCCTCATTTTCATATGTGCACCCTAAAATGGCATAATTCTGTTTGGGTGCATTCATGACACTATTACAACCAGGTGAACTCTGCTGGTGAAAGCAGATGAAAGATATTGTAACTGTGGATCAAGCATACTTTAACTTCTTCAAGTCCACAGTTTATTTTCTCCAAGAACAACAAGATTTTGCTACCATTTTTCCTGTTCCCAGCTAGGCGTGCCATCTTAAAAACATAAAATAAAAAAAAAAACTTTATGAACTTATGAAGGGCAGAAAAACAACACATTAGCTAGAACTTCTCCAAGGTTAGTCACTGTCTGTGTTTAGTCTTCTCGTACCTGTCTTTGTCCAGTTACTCTGAATGTTCCTCCACGCCACAGAGATGTAGGTGTTAGATTAACTGGTGTTTTTATATTGGCCTAGTATGATTGAGTGCAAGTGTGTGACTGAGAGTGACATACAATGGACTGGCAGCCCATTCAAGTTTGGTCCAGGTCAGGTCAGGTTGGGGAGCATGCACTGGAAAAGAACATTTCTGCACCCACCATATGACGGAACAGCTTGGGATCCTGGTTGGCAACCCCTCCAGGTAGACATACGGTCCTGTTCCACCCTCCGGAAATGACCATCTATCTGCTGCAGCTAAATGTTGCGTGGGCATGTGTGAGGTAATGTTCCTCATTTGGGACTCCAAAAAAAAAAGACACAGTACCGAAGAAATCCCGTCTTCATCTCAGGTCACTGGATAGCGTCCATGTCCCGCAACCGTACAGCAAGACAGGAAGCACCAGCACTCTAAAGACTTGGACCTTCATCCTTTTGGAAAGATAACGGGAGCACCAAGATCCCCCATACACTCTCAAACCATCTCCTAACTTCATAAGAGGAGTCACCAGAGACATGAATGTCACTGCCGAGGTCAGTAAACCTCTCCACAAGGTCGACATTCTCTCCGCAGACAGACCCACAGCTGATGGCTGTGCCTAAGTGGTCATTAAAGACCTTGGGTCTTGGTCTGGGGTTTGGTCCATGTCACCATAAAATTGGATCACATGTGTTTTGTAAAAGAATAAGTGGATAGATAAATGTCTAAATGTATAGATATTCAGGTATACGCATTTCGCATTACAGTACGTCTCTTGCTCTTATTTTATTATGTGCATATTCTGAATCTGAAAATGTGTGATATGCTTGGACCTGTCTACTGTCAAGAATGCTATTTAAAAGAAAATTGAACTGAATAAATAAGATTACAAAAGGACCTGAAATTTTTGTAGTGAAATATAGCTGATGAATGCAACATAAGAAACCCTCATACTTCCTCTGACCTGTCATTCAGTCTAGGTATAATCTGCTTCTATCTGATCACCTCTTTTCCTCAATTCATTTGATTTTGATAAAGTGTATTTTCACTAGAATATTCACTGTACTATATATTCTAAAGTGGTGTCAGGTAGGACCTGGCAATCCATGCAATAAAAGAAAAGAAAGACATGGGGTATTGCCAGAGGGCTCGATATGATTACTCCTTCTGATCAGAAATAGAAACTGGGCAAAGGGAATATTTAAAAATTCAAAACAAGTCCCTGACTCTGATAAGTGGTATCATGGAGGTCCATTACAGTATATGTGGTCTCTCTGCTATGTAGCAGGTTAGTCTGGAAATTTGGAGCCATTAGGGGAAGTTTCAGCAGGATAGCTCGAGGAGTTTTAGTCAGCAATGCTGACTATGAAATAAGTTATAATGATGACCCCAGAAATGATCACTAGCTGGTGCCTGAAACCTCCTTCTAGCCAGACATACATTAACCTTAGTGTCAAGAGATCAATTGGTACAAGAGGTGAAAAGGCCAGAGCAGCATAAGAAAGCTACAAAAAGTGAGAAAATCTGTATTTTTTGTGAAACAGACAGATTTTTGTTTTTCATTCTGCCTTTGTTTTGTTCTTTATATTTTCTCCTTCTGCTGATTCTTTACTATCATTTTATTTTCAATAAAAAACTATTTTTGCTTGTTTGGCTTCCTGGGCTTTTCTTTGCTCTAAAGAAAGGAGATAATATTTGTGACTCTGACAATATAGAAGCAGGACTAGCGCAGTCATCTGTAGAGAAGCTTTTTCCAGCTTGGATGAGTCCTGCAACAGTCCCACTTCCTGTCTCGCAAAGTCACTGAAAAGCAGAGTGACACACGTCTTAAGACTTTTCTTGTGTAGTATTATTCATATATATTTGGCTGATATTTTTGTCCATTTGACTTACAAGGACATGTACTTAAAAGTCTATGAATTGTTTTTTACAATTGGAGCACAGGCACATTGAAGTGTTTTGCACAGTGAGGCACAAGCAGAAATTGAACTGGCAAGTAACACCTGGTGTCTTAGCCACTGCATCACACTGACTAACAGCCTTATACAGTCAGATTATATATATATATATATATATATATATATATACAGTCGATTCCTGTTAATCGGACCACATCGGGACGCTATCATTTTGGTCCTAAAAAGGTTACATTACCAAATTCCAGTCAACGTTTGAAGAACTTGTCTAGTGTGATCTGACGCAAGAGAGGGAAGGATGGCGCACCCAGTCAGTCAAGACGAACATCCCAGGCAAAGAAGATTCCTTACCTGGGCAGGAAGCCCCCAAAAAGTGGACAGGTGCCCCAACTGAACATGTACCTAATACTTTCCCTGGCCAGGAGAAAAGAAGACAGGGAAGGACTGTTGCAGAGGGATATTTAATTCCCCCAAGTGTTAGATAGCAGCAGCCCTCCATATCGATGCTCATTCCAGAACAAGCAGAGAATTCTGGGAGTTGCAGTCTGGCAGCATAGACCTACTGGGGTCTGTGGGTGCAGCAAGGGAGCGCTGCAGGGAGATGCACTTCCCAATTCATGGGACTTCCATATGACCCAGAAGTAATTCCATCAGGTAGTGGCCCTGGCACTGGAAGTACTCCCAGGTCCTCAATAAAAGGGACCGCACTCCCTTATCCAAGTGACTTAGAGCTGGCAGGACATGGAGCAGCACTTGAATGAAGGAGGGCAGTGTGGTGGTGAGAGGAAAGAGTATTGTGGAGAGAGAGAGAAAGAAAACCTGTACTTGTGCTTGTGCTACAATAAATAACCCGGGACTGCCTTTGTGTGATCATGTTTGGGGTTTGGGGCTCGCTGACAGCTGGGTTCTATCATTATATCTATATTAATATACAAATACACACTGTCCTGGCCTATCTTCTTTTATCTTAGAAAATCAAGCACAGCTGAAAGCGTGATGTCTACACTTTTCCAACCTGCTAACAAAGGTTTCTTAACCTCTTAATTTGTTCTCAAGCAAACCTGTACTTCTAGCCAAATAAGGCAGAATGTTGCACCAGTTATGTGGCATTCCAAAAAGACTATTTAGGGTGAATTCCCATCCTATTATTGATATAGCCAGA
This sequence comes from Polypterus senegalus, assembly GCF_016835505.1. Taxonomy (NCBI): domain Eukaryota; kingdom Metazoa; phylum Chordata; class Cladistia; order Polypteriformes; family Polypteridae; genus Polypterus; species Polypterus senegalus. Next base: position 52,986,292 of record NC_053168.1, on the reverse strand, counting down.
ATTGTCTCTGTGTGAGTGTCAGGAATGTCTCTTGGTTTTACATTTTACCCTTCCTTTCCCATCCCTCCTGCTGATAACTGTGCTCCAGTCTCCATTTCTAATTCTCTAGAAGCCACATGATCTAAGCACCATGCATGTTTTAGCAGGGCAATCCCATCTCTGGGCAATGCTGCATTGTGCTTTTGTTTTTTTTTCTGATTTAAATTTTATAAATTCATCAGTTTTTTGCTTTTTGTATTTTTTTCTTTATGCCAGCATACTTTGACTTTCTTTCTTATTTTATGATTTTGTTCAGTTTCTTATTGCGTCTCTTTTGTCGCACAGCTGGGCTCAGCTTCAGAATGCATTTGACAGTGTCGGTATTTTTCTGACAGGTTTCACAGCCAGTAGTCAGTGCACTTCTCATGTGCATCTGGTCAACGGAAAGACATTTTTCTGAACAAAAGAGGAAAGAAAAGGCCAGGGGGAGATATGAATAGCAGTTAGAGCAGACCATGAAAGAATGTGCAGGAGTAAAGTAATGATGTGCAACTAAAACAACTTACAGCTCAAACTTGTATGGCAATATTTTTAAATTCAAATATTTAAAATACAGTAAAAAAGCTTGTTTATTTATAATTTGTTTGCATTGCCAATATTTTAGTAACAAATTTCTTGGAAAAAGTTATTTAAGCAAAGTCACAAATAACGTAATTTAAAATTTTAGTTTTTTGCTCCATATTCTTTATATTCCCAGATATAACCATATGATGACAGCATCTAAAAACTAAATGATTAATACGACATATGTCATTTGAAATAATATTATCACAATTTATTTGATTTTGAACTTATTATTGTTATACCATAGATAGATAAGGTTTTATACTTTTATGAAAGTAATGACAATGATAACTGTAATAAAATTTAGCAATTTTTGCAAATTTCACAACATTGCTCTTAAATGGTGTTACAAATTTAGCATCCCTCTTCTGTGAAAAACTGCTAATAATTAGAATGGCGTCTTTATCATATGGATTAACAAACCAGGTGCTGGCACCTTTTCTCTGAGTCTGCCCGGTTTGTTTGGGGTAGTCTGGTGTCCTTCAGAATCCTTTAGACATGAGGGTGAGGTTGATTTCTATCTGTATAAGGGAGCGCACCCTCACAGCAGTCAGTCCTCCGCCTAGAGCGGGGATTTGCCTTTTGCCAGCAAAACATATAATTTTAATTTCATGAATATGTTACTTTAAATTAGTGTTTTTAATATAATCTTTAAATACAATACTTATATTCTATATGTTACTAAAGTAAGTCATAAAGGTCACACAATATGTCTTGCCAAGCTGACTGCTTGGATCCAGCTTTGATTAGTTATACATTTTTGATTTAAATATCTTCCTCTGCGAGTATATAAAACACACCAGACTATGCACACTGTGCAACTATAAAAAAGTGTGTTTCAAACCCCATAACCATGTAAGTATTTCAAGCATTAACATACAAATGTAATTTAATGAAAAAGCTACAGTCACAAAAATGACAGTGGAGAATAATTTAATATAATTTATTCACTTACTGTCTTCAGTATTATGAGCAGTTGTTGAGCTGTATTTCATTTTAAAAGGCTGTTCATATTGAGTACCAAGACAATGGTTTCATAAATATACAATGTGTCCACATTAGCACTCACTTGCAGATATAATGCATCAAATGATTTCTATGAAAACGTAAATGACAATATTTGCTATACTGAGCAAACATCAAGCTCTGTTTAGCAATGTGAGCTTTGTATATGGAAACAAACATGCATTGTTTCTCTTTTTTTGTGCACCTGCTGTTCTTGAGCTATCACCCTTTACAACATTTACTTAATAAAGTCTCAGGTTTCTGAGGTTATTTGGTCAACTACCATTTAGAGCCATGCTTGTTTTTTTGCTTTGATCATTTGTATTTTTTTCCATCTCGATGCACTCCTTCTTTATATTCATTGTCACTCTCACATTTCTGTAAGTCATGGAGATCACTGGGTGCCTCAGGCTCAAGCACTGGTATCTAGCAGTTGGAACAGAGAACTAAATGCTGACACCTAACACAACAGGAATCTTTTGTTAAAGCAGCCTGCTGTTAGCAATCAGAATATAAAATATAGGATTTGAACTTTCTTGACTTTGTATTAACCAGCCCAAAATAGACCAAATGCATGGATGCTGGCTACAATAATTTGGCATTGCTATATGAATTTTGCTAATCACTAGGTTGATTAGTGCCTCTAAATCGGCCCAGTATGAGTGAGAGAGGGTACTGTATATACATGGGCATGACCAGAGATGGACTGGAACCATTTGTAGTGTAAGTGTCTGTAGCCTCTTGCTTCCTGCAACATTGAGTTTGATTATGTAGGTCTAGGAAATGTAAAGATATGCAGTATTAACTTAATGATAAGTCAAAACAATATCAGAAGAATCAGCATCCTTCTATGAAAGGCAGTAGATATTACAAAAGTAGTGAAGCTACGCAGTAGTTAGGTACTTCATTATGCATCCAAGCATCAAACAAATCTGCTCTTCTTCATGAATTACAGTATTGTTAAATGTATCTTCCGCTAAACCTGCTCTGTCGGCAGTCTCTCACTGTTTCTCAGTTCACTTTTATTACATTCTGTCACTCCACATGGGCCCATCACTAGACCATGGCAGGCTGAGGAGAATGAGAAACTCGACAATTTGAGAGATGACTCGATGTACAAAGCAGCTGATTCTCTAAATCAAGAGGAGCCATGTGAGGTGGTCTGGGGGTCTAGTAAGAATACTCAGATAGATAGATAGATAGATAGATAGATAGATAGATAGATAGATAGATAGATAGATAGATAGATACTTTATTAATCCCAAGGGAAAATTCACACAATTCAGCAGCAGTACACTGACACAAAGAAACAATATTAAATTAAATAGTAATAGAAATGAAAAAATGAAAAAAATGAAAAAAATAAAAATAAAATTAATGTTAGCATTTACTCCCCCGGGTGGAATTGAAGAGTCGCATAGTGTAGGGGAGGAACGATCTCCTCAGTCTGTCAGTGGAGCAGGACAGTGACAAAAGTCTGTCACTGAAGCTACTCCTCTGCCTGGAGATGATCCTGTTCAGTGGATGCAGTGGATTCTTCATGATTGACAGGAGTTTGCTTAGTGCCTGTCGCTCTGCCACAGATGTTAAACTGTCCAACTTTACTCCTACAATACAGCCTGCCTTCTTAACAAGTTTGTCCAGGCGTGAGGCATCTTTCATCTTTATGCTGCCACCCCAGCACACCACCGCGTAGAAGAGGGCACTCGCCACAACCGTCTGGTAGAACATCTGCAGCATCTTACTGCAGATGTTGAAGGATGCCAACCTTCTCAAAAAGTATAGTTGGCTCTGACCTTTCTTACATAGAGCATCAGTATTGGCAGTCCAGTCCAATTTGTCATCTAGCTGCACTCCCAGATATTTATAGGTCTCTGTGGATACCTCCTCACCAGGAGTTCAGTATACATGCCAGTGGTATGGGACCAAACACATGGAAGAGAGAACACCTCGCCACTGGTCAGGGAAATCCTCAGAAGGAACTTGAAACTGTTAATGGGGATGGGATGGTTTAGAGTGCCTTCACCTGTGCAAGCACATGGAGAGTAAGTGAGTACGTAAATGAGTCAGTCAGTCAACCAGTCATTTTCCAACCTGCCATATCCTAACACAGGGTCACGGGGGTCTGCTGGAGCCAATCCCAGCCAACACAGGGCACAAAGCAGGAAGAAATCCCAGGCAGGGTGCCAGCCTACCGCAGGGCACACACACACACATCCATCCATCCATATATAATTAAAGAATACAAGGAACTTGCTTAGATCTTTTAACATTTTAATTAGAATGTTGCAGTGACATTTAAATTTTCTAAATCACATGACCCATCCCAGTTTAGTGAAAGCTTCTCTCTTTGCGTGGTTTTCTGTTTATTGCCTCTGTCTCTGTCTCTCTCTCTGGTCCGCAGATCAGGAACAAGTAATATTTTCTAACAATCCTTAGAAAAAACAACGCTTAGGGAAGTGGGTAATTTCATTTGACGCGTAAGCATTATAGCAGTTAGTTGCAGCACAGTTTCTCACATGCTTGCTTGGGAAAAATATTAGAACAGTACTTGGAGTTTTGCATTAACATTATGTAAAATATGTTATGATGCTATTTATTTTTTTTTTTCAGATTAATGAATGCATTGCTCTACTTCACTTATGACTCATTAGCACTTCTTTCTTTTTCATGAAATTCCTCCTACCCTAGTTTTCCATTAATAACCTAAAAATTTAAAGTACCCAAATAAGCAGAAAGTAAGATCTTTCACATGACCCATTCCTCTTTCCTATTACAATGCAATATCCATCAAATATTCCAAAGAGACTGCCACAAGCAAATGCAATGTTACCTTAACATATGCTTGTAAAACATACCTGATAAGCAAAAATAATAAACTACTGAAATCGACACTTGTTTATGTTCTGCCACAGCAGAACACTGGCAAGCCAAAAATCAAGGAGCAGGCAAGTAAGTAAATGATCCAGAGAAAATCATTGGCTACAATAGGCAGCCATCAATAGCTAGAGGAACAACAGATTCAAATAACCAAAACCCAAAATGTTAACTAGAAACAAAAATTAGGATTGTAGGCAAAGACTTGACTCCCTAGAGTGACTTCAATCTTGAGCTTCTTGCACAGAAGTCATTCAGACAAAATCCAAATATTTGACTGCTGGGAATAGAGCACCACCATCTTAAGTAGTTTCATCCTGGCAACATAAAACGTTGGAACATTTAGCAGCAATGGGGCACTGTCACCAACAGCAAGAACACAACTATGGACACAGATGATTAAAAATACACAAAACAGAGGTGCAGAAATGTCACAAAAAGTACAATACAACATTATAACACACTCTAAATAAAAATAACCTCTATCCATTCCAAACTTGTAAATTGTAACAGTTTAGGAGCATGTGTCAAGTAGAAGTGAATTCACTTTATCTTTCCTGCAAAAGTGGCCAGGACGTTTAAAAAAGCAAAACACAAAAATCCCAGAAATATCTCAGCCATGACTCTAAGGGGTTCAAGGGCATCTCACCTACCCTGTCGTGAAGAAAATGGTGCAATGGAGGCTTGAGGTCAATTGTTTAAAGTGTCCACAACCATCTTCAAGAGCTGCCCTGTTAAGTACCTAACTTAACTGCACGGTGATGGCATTATTATACTAGTAGTGACAACATATGTTTTTTACACTGAGTTATATAAAGATTAACTTTACCACTAATAACAATATACTACAACCTGGGATAGCTGCTGTATAAAATAAAGATGAAGTGAACGCTAAAAGGAGTGGAATTGAAGCTCTGTTAGGGCGAGGCAGCATAAGATCAGTCTAAAGTTTTCTTTCTGCTGAAAGTAACAATTGCTGATTTTTCTCCATATTCTACTTTTAGCCACAGCTGTGCAGTGACGGCCTTCCTTTAAGATCGGAAACCTATTCACATTCCAGCAAATAGTCAACAAAAAGTCAGATGAAGGCTCCCCTTGTACCAGGGAAACTGGCTATTCTGGCTTTATATAGTGCTCAGCACAGCAAACATGCAAGTAAATAAACTGAAACTAAGAAACACACAAACTAGGCACTGTCAGTGTATGAACTGGGATTCAAACTGAGGACGCTGGAACTGTGAGGAAGCAAGAAAACATAAAAATCACAATGATGTAAAAGTAGCCTAAACATGCTATAGGTTTTTAGTTCATGCCATATGGCCATCTAGTATTCAAAAGCATGCAAAGTAACCTCTAAAGATATAAAAAATATATGTAAGCAAATATAAAACATCTTTCCCTATACTTTCCCAGCAGACTCTTTACTGCCAAACAGACTGCAAAGTCAGGAAATACGTAAGTAAAAATAAACACTTCTACATTCAGTCAGCACATCTGAAAGCACACAGCTGGTGATACAAACCTCCAGTAGTAACACAGCTGCAAGGTAAAGTCATTTTTATGCAGAAACTTCTTCAGATCATCAACTGTTTTGGAAATTCAATGAAGGAACTGTGAAATTCTGTGTTAATGTAGCAGTCACCAATTCCCTCTCTGGTTTTTAAAGATAGAAATCAAGACGAAAGCTTGTTGCAACCAAAAATAGAGTGCAACATGTTTGCTTAATATTATATTAAAAGAGCACTGTTTATCCAGCACTTAACCCAGAAACTCTGCACTGAAAGGATTTATTTTCTTTTTGTTTCACAAAATACTTGTTAGATGAGTGTTTCTGCTTAATTTCTTAAATTTTGTTCTGCAAACCCTGCAATTCTAATGTAATGCTTATTAAACAGTATTGATATGTAAATGTATTTTTAAATTTGTATTTCTGTCTGTTAGTATCACTTAAAGTCCACATCGTTCATATTTATAGCTGTGAAAGAAGTCTGGACACAGACAGAAACTGAGACAGCCAGAAGTCCAAAACACACACACGTTTATTTTCTTCTGTGTTTCACAGCACCACACAATGCTCAAACTCACAACACTCAGTCCATTCTTTCTCTTCTCTTTACCGCCACCCTCACTCCTCTACTCGCAAGCTCTGTCCTCTGCCTCCCGACACCGACTCAATGAATGCAGTGAGGTGGCCCCTTTTATGTTGTACCCGGATGTGCTCCATGGTGCACCCTGACAAACCTCCTGCAGCACTTCCTCGTGTGGTGGAAGTGCTGCCATCCGGGGCTCTGGGATTGTCCAGGCGCCCCCTGGTGAAGGCCATGGACCCCAACAGGGTTGAAATTCCAAGCTCCAAATTCGTGGCCCTGATGTAATCCAGGGGTGCTGCCCTATTGCGCCCACTAGAAGATATTGCCCCTCTCCCAATCCTTCCCTTCTCCGGGCGTCCTGGTGGGGCAAGGCCCCTGGTCGTCTGCCACATAACACATTTCTATATGATTCTTAATGCCTAAGCTGAACTCTTTTTTACAGTTTGCTGGTAAGCCTGGCTTCTTTGTTTTCTGTATATTTAATTACACAATTGCCAACAAGCCTTTGTTTAAATTATGTTGTTAGGCACTGCTATCATCTTAGTGATTATTAACATATGAACATCAGATCACTTAAGACATTTTAGGAATTAATCATTACTTTTTTAATATGAATGTATACTAAGTTGCCATAAAATACTGTAAAAAATAATATACACTTTAATTCCTAATGTTTTGCTTTACAATTCTAGCAATTTATTATGATGGTTGTAATACCACTGCATTCTGCCAGTCAAACTGTCTCTGACCCAAGTATTTAATGTAGAGAAAAAACGTAGGTTGTAGATTCCCTGAAGTCCAAGTCTTACAGCACACTACTTAAGAGAGACAACCCCATGACTAGATCTCAGATTGATTTTTAAATGATAAAAGACAGCACTTTTAATTCACACAATGAAACAAAAACTAAAGTTAAAACCAAGAATTATATAACCTATTTCACAGTTAGAAAAGTTCTGTAAATAATACGAGAATGTACAGGTTCTGTCACACTTGTAACTGTCAGATTTTCTAACCATCATTTCCAGGGAAGGCTCACGGAGCAGCTGGGGCCTATCCCAGCAGTCATCAGGCACAAGGCGGTACCAACACCTGGACAGGGCACCAGTCCATCACAGAGCACGGTACCAACACCTGGACAGGGCACCAGTCCATCACAGAGCACGGTACCAACACCTGGACAGGGCACCAGTCCATCACAGAGCACGGACACACACACTCACTAGGGAAAATTTAGCAATTCCAATTCACCTAAGCCACGCAAACTACATGCAGTAAGGCCCCTGGCCATGAACCTTGGCTTCCTTACCACGAGGTAGTACTCTTATCACTGCACCAACATGTAGCTCAGTTGTCACATTTCTTTTTTTTAATACAGTTAGAGCTTGCGGTTTCCTCTGGGTGCTCCAGTTTCCTCCCACAGTCCAAAGACATGTAGGTTAGGCGCACTGGCGATCCTAAATTGTCTCTAGTGTGTGCTTGGTGTGTGTGTGCCCTGTGGTGTGCTGACGCCCTGCCCAGGGTTTGTTTCCTGCCTTGCACCCTGCGTTGGCTGGGATTGGCTCCAGCAGACCCCCGTGACCCTGTAGTTAGGATATAGCGAGTTGGATGGATGGATGGATGGATAGAGCTTGCTATTACTAGTAAAACACTCCAACAGACTACAGTATATTACATGATAAACTCTGAAATGTAATAAGTATGTAAGTATAACCTTACCGTAGATGTTAAGCGTTCAAGTGCTTTCATTTGCAGAATTTCACTACAAAGCTCTTTTTTGCTCCCAGTTTCTTCTTCTGGTCTGAAAATGTAAAGTAAATTGTATTAAAAATTTCATACAGAAATGTAAACATTAAGAAACATTTAAGGTTTGTTCCTGCTGTTTATTTAATGATTTCTTTAATAAGCCCTTTCTTAATGAAAGTTATTGTACAGATATTATCTGGCATACTTAATTTAAACTTTAGTCACACATTTTGTTCGGTATGCTGTTTGCACTGTTAACTTAATATACATCTGGCTAATACAGCTTTACTGTCAGACAACATCAAAACCAAACCCTGCATAGTTATATTGGTACAAGAGTACAGTAATACTCAACTCTACAGAAAATGACTAAAATTAGATAACATTTTGATTTTAGATTTGTAAAATACCCCAGGAGCATTGGTTTTTTTTTTGCATTTGCTTATACCAGTTACAAATAATCAGATTTTTTCTCATACATAGTTGTAAGCATGGTCTCCCAACACAGCCTTCTCATCATCATCTCATCTCGTCATCTCAGACTGCTGAGGGTTGCAGCAGCAGCAGGCCAAGTGGTCCAGCCCAGACCTCCCCAGCCACAGATTCCAGCTTTTTCCTTTTTAGGCATTTCCAAAACAGCAAAAAGATGTAATCCCCCCCCCCCAAAAAAATCTACATATTTACAATAAAAAAAAATTGATAGGAACCATGTGTCTGATAGTCTGGAAAACCCCTCAAAAATGTCATTATTTGTTACAACTGAATCCCAATGATCATCATAATCACTGAATAAAAACTCCACACAGATTAAAAGAAACCGCAGCTTTCCTTGCTGGTTTACCCTGAATGACCACCATAAATCAGCATAATATCAGCTGGCTATGCAGACCTTCTGAGGAATGTAATCAATATGGAGTACACCTTTAACATCATAAAAAGCTGTGCCTGTGCTGTTTTATCTTTTATTTGGTGTTTAGACTCTGGGTCACAGTGATGTATCCATGTATGCTTCTTTGAACATTGAATGGCGATGCTTCATTTCAGGAGTCAACATTACAGGTATTCCATGTGCACAAAGCTTACAGATACCTAATTGTTCATGAAGTCTGCATTTACCTGAGCCACGACTGATCTCTATAGTGTCTGCTATTTATTCAGCAACAATGAAAGAAAGGCTCAAACATCCTGCGACCAGGTAGTGAAAAAGGAGGACAGGAAAATGAAAGGATTGCTGAATCATGAGAAAAAAAATCAACAAAATGGCAACACATTGAAATCACCAAAAACAGGAAGAAACGGTAATAATGAAGGAAAAACAACAATATAATTATAAAATTAGAGCAGAAAAACATACTGTATAGATCATTATTTTAAAATCATAATATGTTGATTTCTGTAGTATTAACCCAAGTAAATCTACTCACTGTGACATTTGAGATCAAACATAAGCCACAATGACAGTATTTAGCCTTTTTTACAAAATCATCCATGAAAAAATATTGTTTAAAGTGTAATAGTACCTCTAGAGATGAGAACTCCATACAGACAACAACTGGAAACTGAACTCAGATTTCTAGACCCACAAAGTAATAATCTCCAGTTTGTCTTCCAAAAAAGGCATAACCCTGCATACTTATAAATGTGTTATAGAATGCGAAGCAACGATGTCTGATTGTATTAAAAAAGCAATTCCCGATTTAACTATGAAGAACAACTAGCAGGATGCCACTAACCACATCTACCTTATCTGGTTAGGATTCAGCATTCCATTCATTTTCCTGTCCTCCTTTTTCACTACATGGTCACAGGAGGCTGGAGCCTGTCCTGAAAACACTGGTTACAAGGTTGAAACCAGCCCAAAATAAAACATTCATTCACCCCCGGGCACGCTAATACACACACACACCAGTTCTCACTCAGACAAGGACAATACAGTGTATGTTTACTAACCAAACACTGACATCTGGGGAAAACTCATGGTGACAGGCATACAATGCACAAACACTCCACAGAGAGTCCATGTGCAATGGGATGCTAAGAATACTTTTAATACTAAATTCACTCATTTCAGAACAAATGTTTCTATAGTTCTTCAGAAAAATGTGCTAGGCTAAATAATATAGTACTTTGTCATGACTCAAGATAGATTATCCTATAAAATAAACTCATATTTCTCTGCCTTGGGCGTCACTATGTAAAAATAGACAGGATGGACTAGCAGACATATACTCAGAGCATTTAACTGGCTGACATTATAAGAGATGCAGCACACCTTCTTAAGTATACAGAAAATGCCTGAAAGCATTTAGGCTATTTCATATAATTTGACATCTGTACCTAATAATTAATGGCATCCTTCAAAGTTGCTGCAAACACCTTTCATCTGACACAAAACAGATGAGGTAAATCCTAGTTCATGGCATGACCTAGTTTCCAAACATGAAATGTTATTTGATGAATGCTATTGCATTGCATTGGTGAAGCGATTTTTGCTCTTTCATGCTTTCCTCTGTCATACTTCATCATTCTTATGCCTCTGCAAAAATTACAAGTGGATTATAATATATAAATTTATAGTATATTGTATACAATATGTGAGAAAGATATGCAAATTTCTCATCAAACATTTTACCTCTTTCCATAAACCTTGAGAGAAAAGCATTGATTTAGTAGCAAACTCAAACATGAACAAAAAAATGTGTCTGAAAGAGGATTGTGGAGAACAAAAGTTACGAAATGAATAGCTAAACACAGCAATCTTAACATGAAACTACACCCAACAATAAACAGCATTAAAAACCTGCATTTAACATTAAAGTATTATAAAAAATCAAAATAAAAACCTGAAACATTGTGTAGTATATGAAAACAAGTATAAAATGACATGATACATACAAAAAAAATCCATCCATCCTCCAACCCGAACACAGGGTCATGGGGGTCTGCTGGAGCCAATCCCAGCCAACACAGGGCACAAGGCAGAAACCAATCCTAAGCAGGGTGCCAACCCACTGCAGGGCACACACAAACTAGGGCCAATTTAGAATCGCCAATCCACCTAACCAGCATGTCCTTGGACTGTGGGAGGAAACCAGAGCGCCCAGAGGAAACCCACGCAGACACGGGGAGAACATGCAAACTCCACGCAGGGAAGACCCGGGAAGTGAACCCAGGTCCCCGAACTGTGAGGCAGCAGCGCTACCACTGCGCCACCGTGCCGCCAACAAAAAAAATACAAAAGGAATATACATACAATGTATACGGCAGAAAGTTCTGACACATGTAACATATTGTTAAAGGTAGACTTTATGAAGACAACTGTTTCAGAAGAAATAAAGAGGCATTAATGATGAAATGACAATACCGGAACGAGGCTAATGTGTGGCAAGGATGCTAATAATAAGGTGTTAATTATTGAAGGAGTATGACATAATCAGGGCCAAATTCATAAAATGCTTCTGAGCAGACACTACTGAAATAAAGATGGATAATCATAGCAGGACAAAGATTACTTGCCCCTAGGAAAAAGGGACAGCAAAAGTATCTTTGACAGCTTTATCCTGCGGCATGGAGAACAGGTATCTGAAGTTGAGACAATGTCACCCAATTGGCTAATAGTTATATTTGCAAAGGCCTGTGTCCTGAAGTTCAGGAATGGTTTTCTGTGTCTTTGTGTCAACAATGTCTGTCTGACATCTGTGCCCTTGTACACTCCAGAAGTGAAGGACGCCTAAACCTTCAAGAAGAAGGATGTGCACAGCAACTACAAATGAAAAAGGCTGAGAGAGGCAGATTTGAAGAAAAAACAGCTTGCAATTTAGCTACAGTTGCTGAATTCAATGTATGAAGTTATTCATTTTTAGACTTTAGTAGTAATGAATTATGCCATAAAAAACATTGGTGGTAATAAAAACGATAATCTGTTATATGCTGCCTGTGCCCCCAAATCTTGCTGGCAAGTGTATGTGTGACCAGTCTTTATATATGTGTGTTGCATGGCAGCTACCACCAGGTCAGTGCAAAATCTGATTGAGTTGACTGTACTACATGATAGTGTAAAAAAAAAGCAGAAGAGTAGCTAGAAGTACATTTAAAAGAGCCACATATGCAAGTGCACAAGTACAAAACTCAAAGTTTTCTACTTTCTACAACAATTTTTCTATGATATAATCCAATCACATACAGTATTAGTTTTAGTTTTAAAGAAAAGACATTTCCATCTATCTGTCCTTCTCTGGAGTTCTTTCTACTCAATTCTGACAATGCCATTCCTGGATCTATGGAGCTACCACACCCAGCTACAGTACATTACTTGCCTGTGTATGCAGCAGAGCTCACTGTATGTTTACTTTGAATGAAGTTATCTGCATCAGACATCTACGGCAAACCCAAACAGTGCCACGCTTAGGAGCTCCTTGGCAGAACATGTTCTGCTGTGCTGCATGATTTCAGCCATCTCAAAAATATGCTAAACATTACTTGTTGCTAACTTACATACTGCCCATGTGGTTGAGATTTATTTTATATAGTGAAGAAATGAGAAGAAAAGAAGATACTTTAACAGAAGATGGCTGTATATATCAAAGAGTGACAATTTGAAACTGTTGGTTACATAATTAATGATTGTATGAAGAGAGTTTGCTTATGGGGGAAAAAAAGAAAAATAGAGTGAAAACTTCAAATTGAACTTCATGCAATCGAGCAGGTATATTTACTTACTTGACTCACTTGCTGGGGAAGCATGCATTATAAAGCACATTAGCCATTAAAATGTGGCATCTTACAATAAAAATTGAAATTATTACAACTGTCATTATAATGCCTAACAATATTTTTATGTAAAAAGTTTCCAATTCCAAAACTACATTTTTCTTAGGTGCTTGCGTCTAGATACTGTCTTACTGACATGATTGTAACTTTTAAATGGCAGTTCCAGATGCTTTAATCCTCCTACATTTTTGAACTAATCTTACTATGTTATTGATCTTCTGCGATCAAAAAGAGTATCAAAATTTGGTATGACACATGGCTGCAGATACGTCAAGAAAATGTCAGTTTTATAGTGACTGAATTTTAGTGAGTTTGCCAATAGTTTAGGCCACAAAGATACTTGTTTATTAACATGAATCTTTTACATCCTTCTTTGTCTTTGTTCTGGCCAGATTTACATTCACAGTATGTTTAATAATATACTGCACAAGTAAGACGTCCTTAAATTTGCCACATCTTAGTGAAGCACATACTTTAGAATAATCTGTGGGTGTATGCTCAACTTGGGGCCAAACAGGGCAAAAGACAAGATCAATTTCAAGTGTTTCTTCTTCACATTTTTCAAACTACCAAATATGGTTGACTACACAAATCAATCTAAACGTTTTAAAAGACAAATAACATAACATTCTTAATTAACCAATTCATATTTACAAGGGGCCATAGCCTATACCAGAAGCATCATACACAAAGGTGGAAATGCTGTTAGATGGAGCACCAGTTCTCTGTAGGACCCCCTAATGGACACACTCACACTTACACTCACAACAGACCAGTTTAAAATGGCCAGTTAACTTGACACATACATTTTTGAAGATGGTGAGGAAAACCAGAGTATCCTGAGGAAGACCCATGCAGACCTCAGGGAAGATGTTAACTCCACAAGCATGACAATCAGAAACAGGATTCAAACCCAGCAAGGTAGATTTATGAGGCAGCAATGTTAACTACAGTCCCAAAGCGTTGCCATGTGAATTACTGTCTGACTTTTGAACTTATTGCAGAGTTATACAAAATATCTGCTTTATGTAGCATTTCCTTATGTATGAAAGTCCTCTCTTACCAGTTTGTAAAAAACATAACGGCAGGTCTGATTGTCAGCATTCACATCAACTCCTAATTCAACTATGAAGAAAATAGGCCTTGCAAATGGATATGCAACTCACCACATCTGCTTTCAGGGTTATCATTAATGCTAATCAGGATTTAGTTGCCACTTTATTCACCACAGGATCACAGGGAGTCAGAGCCTTTCCTTGCAGCCTCTGCTGCAAAAAAAATTATATTTGCGTGGACCTTACTTCACCAAAATTTTAAATGTCTATCACTGACTTGGTGTACTCTTCTCACATGAACAACATTAATTTATCTAGCATAAATATGTAGTTTAATTAAAGAGAACCTGAGCACTACGTCTCTAAAAGCAATCATATGCATTTTGTAAATCATAAATCTATTAGTCGGGAGCAGTTCTATATGTGTGGACAGTAGGATAAATATATTCTGGCAGGATATGCTACACCTCACATCAACATATGCATTTGTCCAATAACTGCATCATTTTGTTTAAGCCTGTTCATGCCATTGAAAAGTCCAGATATCCACTGATATCTGCACATTATCATCCATACTGAGCAGCACTTTTGAACTAAAATGCTCCCCAAAGTCAGTCTATTAAGTGATGGTGCTGTCTGGTGCTTGCTGCTTCATAGGGGACCCCAACTCCAGTCATGGATCATGTGACCTAGTATCATGGAGCTTCAAGGAGGACAACCAACCGTGCTTGTAGCTTCATGGCGTGTGATGCTTCATGAGGGACCAAAACACACACACACCCCCCATTCAGAACAAATAAATCCATTTGAAATCTGCACGTATGTTTTTCACATAAGCAACACAAGTGGCATCAACACTTCAAAGGATTTTTGAAATTCAGATTATGGGTACTCATCCTGTAGTATTAGATAGTATATGTATTTTATACCTTGCAATCCTTTGAACTACAGTATAGTGAATTCATAATAAAGTTTACCTGAAATTTACTCAAGCTGCATGGGCCCCATTCAAAGATGAAAGTCCACTACTCGCTTCACTGATGAACTGTTCCTTTAGGGAAGGACAGTCCCTCTCACAACATGAAAGCAGCTCATTAAAGACAGTTTTTTACAATTGCTTTGGCACACGTCTCAGCTGACAATTAATGTTCATCTTACTTCCACACCATTCTGTGACTTGTGCATAACAGAATGTTATTTCTCATTGTCTCCTACACATATATACAAATGGCATTGAACAATTATCATCTGTGAGATATGGCCGGCCATTCATCCCGGCCAATACCCCCAGGCCACCAGATGGAGCCCTCCTTGTAGCATAGAGGTGCCCCGAATGCCAGCAGGGAATTATGGACCGGGGAATTATAATGTACAGCCCTGCTGGATACCAAGGGGGCCGCCAGGAGTCGCTGCAGGGAGGCCCAGGGATTTATATTTCCCATATAGCCCGGAAGTATTTCCAAGTCATGGGAACGGAAGAAATGATATACTTCCGGGCTGAAGAAAAATAATTTTTTACCTGAAATGGAAGTGCTGGATAATCACATGGACTGAGGGCTCAGAAGCACTTCCGGGTCAAGGACTATAAAGGACTGTGGGAAATCCCAGACAATTGAGCTGAGTTGTGAGGCAGGGTGGCTAAGCGTCTGGGAGTGGAGGATTGGATTATTGTATTGTTTATTGGAGTATTGTGGAGAGGAGGTGCTTTGTGCACATTATTATTATAATAAATCAATTATTTGAACTTTTATCTGGTGTCTGACGAGTGGTCTGAGGGTTCAAGGGGACGAGAAAGCCCTAAACTACCACACATCATTTGGCATAACTCTCAGTTGCTTAAGTCTTGCTGATCAAAATGGATCCTATATGTTTCCAGTGAATTAGTCACACTAGGAAATCTTTGTATGTATGTAATCACTGTTTAAGCCAGCACATACAAAATAATAAAGTCACAAAAATAAACTACAGTGATGTGGTGTTGTTTGTGATATGTCTGATATTGCAATGTCAGTCACAGTAAATGATGAACTCTAATTAGGAAGGGGGTGTGTCGTATCACGGCTCAGCCAATTGGGTTGGGCATACAATCAACTTCACAGGTGTACTACATGCACTACACTATAAACTGGAAACATTCACAGACTGCAGCAGGACAGGAACAACAGTCTGCTCATGGAATAGGATGAAGAGGAAGGGGACTGTGTGGTGGGGCTAGGGTGAGGGGAAGAAAACATGGCAGAGGAAGAGGCAGATTAGGTCAAGATCATCAATTTGCCTCAAATTAAATGAGGGCTACAATTGTGGACCTTGTGATTAACCATGGCCTTACAATGGTAGTATGAAGAATGAGAACATACAGTAAGTACTAAGTCTTTTGCTTTAGTTAATATAGTTAAGTTTATGTTTAAAGTTCTACAGTTTATTATGGCAGAGGTTGGACAACATGTACTGTCTAATGTGAGACGGTCAACTGTGTCCTCCATCATTTAAACATTTTGGAGTGAACACAGGTGTGTAATCACATACAATTATATTGTTACTTTAATGTTGCACATTTACTGATATTATTTTACAAGTAAATACATTCATAAATGAATGACGCAGGCTGGAGCATCTGCCTCATGCTGGTGAAAGGAGAGCAGTTTTCACATTGCAACAGAAAGAAGAAATATGCACCATGGTGATTCTAGTAGACTTTGGGAGATCCAGAGGGCCATTATAAAAGTTAATGGCATGTTTTGAAACATCAGTTCTGTCAGCCTCCCTACAATACGTACAGTGTTGAACAAAAATCAATTTATAGTGAAACACCTGCACGGGGTACCTTTCGAAAGAACCATGAAAGAGTTAAGAAGCAGCAATACCACTATGTTCAGGTAAAGAATAGATATATACTTCACAGTACTATACTGGGCAATGTACATTCCTGTAATGCTATATCTTTACTACAGGATGTACTGTGGCTGCTATAGAGAACATGGAACAATACAATGTTGATGTAGCTGCGTGATTTCCATCTCCACTAATCAATTCATTTACTCTTGATTGCAGACAGTCTTGGAACTGGAATCAAGTGAAATCCCTCACTAGTCTGTGTTTGTGGATGAAGCAGGTTTTAACTTTATCAGGAGCAGAAGACATGGCTGAAATGTAATAGGTCAGCAAGCAACGGTAGATGTGCCAGGCCAACGAGGAGGCATGAGTACAGCCATGTCAGAGAATGGTGTGGTCACCCATAGAGTCATTCTCGGGCCTTAAAACACTCAACAACTGCTTATCATCCTGGACATTCTGTACATAAATCTCATTCCAGAAAAGACTTGCCAAATTATGTAATTGTGTGGGATGTCAGCTTTCACAAAACCAATGCCATCCAAATAGTTCAGTGCTCACTCAAGGATACAAACGGTGTTCTTGCCACCCCGTTCTCCATTTTTCAATCTAATCAAGGAGTTCTTTTCATTGTGGAGATGGAAAGTATATGACTATCGGCCTCATGACCAAATGTCCTTGCTAGGTGCAATGGTGCAATGGAAGCAGCTTATGAGGACACCATAGCAGAATTTTGCAGAGGATGGGTGCGGCATTCAAAAAGATTTTTCCCAAGTTGCATTGCAAGACAAACTGTAAGGTGTGAAGTGGATGAAAACATGTGGCCAGACAGATGTGACTGACAAGCGGTCCTTTGAAGATTTCCAGTGAACATTGTTAAATTCGGCATGGTGTTTAGTTGAGTACAATGTAGTGATTTTTCGGTTTATGGACATTTTGTTGCTATTGTGTATACAGTGCTGGCTGTATTTCTTCTTTTGGCTATTTGGTGCATTGTAATGTCTTGAGCATGTTCCAGTAAAATGTTTTACATTCAAGTATGTCTTCTTTTATTGCTAATGTAATATACTGTATTCAGCTACATGCTTTATTGTTCAGTACAGGCAATGCAGAGGCTTGTAATGTTACGTTGTTACTGTAACTTTGTTGCACTCGTGTCTGACATTACAACAATGTGCCTAAGCATTTTGTTCGTTGTGATTTGTGTGATGTGAAATGCATTTTTTGTTTTGGTGACACTGAATATTTAACTGAAGGAAGTACTTTCTTCTGTAATACAACTTAAAAGTTTTGTGTGAGTGACGGCTTTCTGTTGATTAACTATTGTGGTCTACCTATTGTATGAACTGTTGTGTAAAATTCAATTAAAGTAGTGAGAATGCTAAGAATGTTTCATGAAATGCGCCAAAGCAATTGTAAAACAAACTGTAATAGTACTAATTATATTTAGAAAGAAAGGATGCTTGAAATCTTTCTTTTAATTACTAAATTTAAAGAATGCTGAAAGAAGCAATAAAATAGTAAACTATAGAATTTCAAACATAAAGGTCAATCTAAAGCAAAAGATTTAGTACCTGTGTTCTCATTCATAATACCATATGGTATTTGCTGTAAATAATAGTATATAATGCATTTTGCACCCATTGGAATAAAATTTTAAATATATTACATCTTTAAATTAATGGAAAAGAAAACGTGGGTAATGATACATTCATAAAAACTACCACAGATTCCACATGATCAGGTTAATGTAACGTCAACCATATTCTTCACTTTAAATTGTTAATGGATACTTAAAAATATCTTTACAATATATCACAAATTTGATTATCCTCTTATTGTAATGCTGAATTCTAAAATTTCAATATACTTTATGTTAAGTCTCATGAACCTTCTAAATTGGCAAACATTCTGTCTTTTGCAGGGCACAACTGCTTACAACAATATACAATAAAAAAAGTATAAAAAAGAAATGGTGACGCCAGACACTTTACTCTAACTGTATGAATAGTTATCTTATGGAGGCTTCCTTGCAAATGATAGTATGCCCTAAATTCAAAGTTAGCCAAATAGAATGGCTATCTGTCTTTTATTGGCAGGTAATGTGGCCTAGTCACAAAAAATCAGCTACAAACCATACTTTGGCCTGTACACTCCACACGTCTGAATCACTGGGTGACCCCAAGTAAACCACTTAACCTGCTTGTGCTTCAAACAACTCTTCCACATATCTCTACCTATGAAGAATAGTGGAATGGTTTCCTGCCATGCTCTTGAACAGGACGGACAGACAGACATACAGACAGATAGATTCTAAGATTGAAATAAGCAATGAGCTTAGAAAATGGAAGAAAAACATAACAATTCATAACTTTGATTTTATAGCGACAAGGAGAAGAAGAATTTAAAAGCAACAAAGATTTTAAAGACAATGTTGCACATTACCCTGAGCAACCTGCAATAAAAGCAACTGTCATGACACTATTCTCACAGCTGATTCCACATAATGAGAAAGTGCAACAGCTTTTGTGTTGGAGTGGATGGCATGTTCTCAATAAGCACACTTTATAATCATATATGTGTAGGTGTTAAAATGATTGTTTGGCACTAGAGAACAACATAGTGCAAAGAGGACAAAGGCAAAGAGCATTCAGGACATCAAAAGCGAATTGTCTAGATGAAGAAAAGTGCATTTACTGTATCTGTTAACATAACAGTAAATAATTTAGGTAATGATTAAGGCTGTTATTCCACTTGCTATTGATTTGCCTGAAAGGCAACATGCAGGATTCTTTTTTTGATTTATTCTTTATAAAACTGTGGTGATAATGTGTAAAAAGCTCTTTTGTCTACAAGAATATGACCACTGCTTTGTGAATATTTATTACTATTGCATTCATCAACAATAACACAATGTAAATGAATATCTCATTTTAAAATTCCAAATTCTGTACAATGCAGCCATTTCCATTAAATCAAACGGTTAACTGATGCAGGACTAAGGAAACATATAACATCAAGTCTGCAATGCACCATTACTTGTGCAGTAATAAACCATAAAAAAGCATGTCAGCACACTTGTTTTAGCACATTTACTGATGATCATCAATTTAAGATTAGTATCATTCTCTCTCAATAAATATATGCTGATGCCAGCTTTTATAACAGCAGCAATGGATTTGACAATAAATTATACAAGGAAAAATGACCGCCATACATACATAGTGGCTTTTACTATGTAACATTCAAGCTACACTGTGCATTGTACTTGTGTATATTTTTCTATATTTCTTATGAGTTTTTCATATCATTAAATTATTAAATAACAACAAAGACAGGCATTAATGTACAGATTTGCGTAGCAGCTGTCATCTGTTATTTTCATAACTGCTAACTGACAGTCCAGCAAGCAAAATTTGAGATAAATACTACACAGAATAATATTTAGTTTTTAAGGAATGCGCCTATGATAAAGCAAACATACAACCTTTAAAGATATTTTGTAACATGGATGACATTTTAAAAGGATAACAGAAGGCTCCTTATAAATTTTCTATTTAATTATTTAAATATTTATTTATTCTATTTATTAATTATTTATTATTTGTATTTTTATGTTGTAATAGTATTACAACATCTGCTTGGATTCAACTTTGCAAGCCCTGTTTTGTATTCACAGGTCTTGCTCTGTGTAATTTAAATGTAAAATAAAATCCTTCTAAATAAAAGTCTCATGAGCATTACATATCTTGCTAATGGGCAATACCTTATTGTCACATAAGATACAGTGCTCTCCCAGTAGCTTTTAATATCGGTTTAATGGAGATTATTATGTCCAAAGCTAAACACTTCCCTACAATCTCTGAGGAAAACTGATGAGTGTGAAGTCATTAAAGTTCATAAAGATTACTCACTCTTAGATACAAAAGCTTTAAAATGCTAAAAGATGTAAGCTATTCATTTTGTCAGCTTTGCCCAAGGGAGAAGCTTTTATTTGGCAAGATGTATTTCTGAAATAAGCATTCAATGCAAAAGGACTTTGCCAGTATAAAAAGTCCTTAAAATTTTATATTAATAGAAGAAGTAAACTGGAGTAAGGTTTTTAATTAAATATTTGTATTGATAAGCAGCTCAAAATGAACAATACGTAAAATTTTCAAAGCAATTTTTGTATTTATTTGGAACAAAATGCAGATATATTAGTGCAAAAATATATAGTCTGCACATTCTCCTTGTTCATACTGTATATTCCTTTTAATGTTTTTGCTCTGTCTACTCAAATTGTTCTTTTAAAGCCATGTGTGTTATGTTAACTGCCAATTCTAACCTGGTCTCTTAGGAGTGAGGGAATGGTGACATATCCAGGAGTGGTTCCTTCTTTGAGTCCAGGGTGGGCTTCAGCCACTGGAGCCTTAACACTACAGTAAGTGGGTTCACAAAGTAGATTGGAGGGAAAGGGAGTGTTGTATATTGGAAGAATTTCTGAATTTCATTTATTTAGTTTCAAATAAAAATTCAATGTGCATACAACTTGCACTGTGTGCTAATGTTTTCTGTAAAATAACCTAGAATTTATACTGATTATAATTATATATTATAATTATTGATTGACTGGCTCTCTGGTAAATGGCTAACAGATTGCATTTAACACTTCTTTTTACAGATTTACTCTATAAAGTTAAAATTAAGCTCCGAATAGATAATTTTAAAAAAGCCTTTAAATAGTTTTAGATCTCACATCCATCCATCCATCCATTATCCAACCCGCTATATCCTAACTACAGGGTCACGGGGGTCTGCTGGGGCCAATCCCAGCCAACACAGGGCACAAGACAGATAACAAACCCCAGGCAGGGTGCCAGCCCACCACAGAGATTTCACAACAAAAACGGTAAATCTAATCTACAAGCACATTATTTAATAGAGACATTTTCAAAGTGTAGATTGGAATGGTTCAATCTCATGCATATTATATTTTTATGTTAATTTTGTTAACAATTCTCTACACAACTTTAGACAGTCATTTTTGCAAAATGAGCTTTATTTGTAAGCCACTATTTATGATATTCATGCTTACTGCATAATCTATGCACGCTTTGAGACACCAAATGAAGATAATTCATTACAGTGATGTAACTTTCTCACTCCTGTCCCTATCCAGTGTTAATACTGAATTTCTCAACCTGCCATTTGTTCAGTTTCTAAGAAATTCTTGTAGAAGCATGCAGTTTGCTGGTATTTTATTTAAGAATACCTGGGGTTCGCTTCGCTCGCCAACCCCCGTGCGGGCCCTAAGCGCTAGTCATTTCCCGGATCTGCTGCTTGTGACATATCGTGCTGTGCTTTTGGATAAACACGAAGATCAACTCTGTCCTTGATATCTAAGTCTTTCGACACTATTATTGCTGACAATTCTTCACATGTTGGTTTATTATATATGCAAGCGTGATCTTTCTGATTCATACAGAAATCCAAGAAAACCTCTTTGTCTGTGTTTTACAAATAAATTTTATGTAAAGTGCGATACTTTTCAACATATGGATTTGTATCTATTACTGGCTATACAATTTCTAATACGTCCAATCGTTTAACTCCTTCGATTCTATGTTGCATTGCTTCTCCGTGATTGTAAATATAAACCCGACCGAATTGTGGTTTCTTCGAAAAAAACTTGTAGTAGCTTTAATCGTTGCTGGACCACAGATTCTCATAGTGTATGGTCCTGAATCGTGTAAATCTACGTTTTGAACATTGATTGATGCAAACACGAACAGATTATTTTAGATTCAGATATTCTGCCTGTAATGTTTGTGGATTTCACTTTCACCAAATAGCAAATCTTTTATTTCTCACAGATACGCCTCTTCATTAGGAAGAAACGCTACTTTTCCCTGATGGCAACACAAATTAGACGATCTACAAATCTCCGATTTAAATTTCAAAGCCGACCAATATCTACATACTTCTGTCATATCACCTATGTCCATATATTCAACCTCTTTTCGCTGTTCTGTTATTTCACCCAGTAATAATTTCCATGTTTCAGTGCTAATATGATATTTACTATCATTTTTTTGAGACTTTCAAATTTTAGTACTTTCATAATCTCTAACTTGCTCTGCATGTGTATTGCGGCAATGTTTTTGAACCTCTTTACTACTTTCTACTTTGTCTTCTACTCTTTGACTTTTATTTCCCACCCCGGGCGTGGTTAAATCTCTTGGCACAAAGTCTCATCTTGCAGGACTTGAAATTATCTCTCTGAAAAAGTCTTATCTCGTCCCAGGATTTTTTTTGTAAAATAGAGAGACAAGCAAAAGATTTGTTTTTCTTTTTAAATATTATACTGGTGTTTTGCAAAAAATGACCTAAACTAGCAAATTACACAATCAATGAATATACTGATGCTTCCAAAATGTCTTTTGTCTGACAGAATTGCAACTACTAATGACAGTGCTATATTTTTAATATGAAATAGACATGCTGTCTCCCTCACATTATTCGGCATCTCATACTCCTTCAACATGACTGAACACAGCATGAAGAACAATCTGCTTAGTCTAGTCCAGCCTAATCACGGGGAGCCTGAGACAGCCGGACACCATCAGGCAGTAGGCAGGAATGAAATCCGGATATGTTGCAGGGCTCACTTTGCAAACACACTCACCCTCACTCATACACAGCCATGTAGGATTCCCAATGAATCTAACACAAACATCTTTAGGACAAAGGAGGAATACGGGAGAGTCTGAGGAAAAAAAAATCATGCAGAGGGAAAATGTGCATTATAAACAAGATAAAATTAGGATCGTTTAAAATGCAGAGTCTCCTAATGTGACACCATGTAGCACCATGCAGTTGCTGTCACCATATAATCACCTGCTGCCACACCTTCCAGCCTCACACAGTGCAGTTGCAATTCCAGTCTATGATGGAGTTTGAAACTGTGATGTCCATTATGAGCTGCTAAATGTCAGTATGACCCCAAGGTGATGAACTGATTTTTCTCTGCCTTCTTGTAAAGCAGAGCTTATGTTGAGCTTTCTTCATAATATATTGTCGAGTGACCATGAGAGTTTCCCAGGCTTGTGGACCCCTAAATACTGTATGGTACTCACTTTCTCTACAACAATGTCAACATACAGTACATAACCTCCTCTAAATTTCTTGAAGTTCATGATCAGCTCATTCATTTTGCTAAAGAAGGATTGTCATTTTCACACAATTAAGTAAAACGTTTAACCTCTAACCTATAGGCTATCCATCATTATTGGTAATCAGACTCACTCTACATGTGTTTTTAGCAAATTATATTCTAGTTTAGATCATTCCTGCCAACAAAATCATTCAAAATGAGGGAAAAGAGAAGTAGACTGGGCAGACAGTCCTGCTTTTCTCTAGTGTTCAAAGTGAGATTCTCCAAGCCTAACAGTCTGACATTGACCACTAAGAAGTCCAAGTTATACATTGTAATGTTCAGTCCAAGGGCCCTGAGATTCACTACTAACTTCAAAGTTTTATAGTGTTGCATGCCAACATAAGACAAAAAATACTGAAACTTAAATCAATGTTTGCCATCTGATCAACTCATGATTTGTTTGGAAAGGAATGCCAACTGAACCTGCACATTCAATGTGTTACAAGTGGACTGGGTTTTTGATGGCCAAATAAATAGTTTTAGCGCCCACCTTATTGAGACTGGTACTTGGCAATATACTTGGAGTAAGACTCTTAATAATGCTTAACCTGTTTAACAGTCTTTGGAAGTGGCAAATCCAAAATAACTTTAACTTAAGTTGTATCCATGCCTAGATCTTGCCTTGAAATTTCATACAGAGGTTTGAGGATATTCACATGTTTTCAGGTTAATAAAAAATGTATTTTTCCTTAATCGCCTAAAATGTCTTGAACATCTTAAGCTACATGAGACTAAAAACTCTGAACAAAAAAATAATAACGTTGTTGGAATAAATCCAAATATAATTTCTGAGAATGTCACAAAAATGTTATTTATGAATGACTGAAAGACACCTGGAGAACTGGCTGAACAAGAAGACATTAGAAGAAGATGAAAATAACCAGAAACGGTACTAAATGCTAGGCTCTTTTCTAATCTTGATTGAATGTTGAGTCCAAAATACTACAAATAAATTTGCTTTCAAAAGCATTTTTATGTGTCTGGCAAGTCTTTCCTTTATTTTGTACAAAGTTCAGACAATAAAAAGCATCCACTTAAATTAGACGCCTTAGGGATAAATTAAATCATAGCAATCAAAAGTTAAAGTAGTTGAGCTGATGCCATCTTAATCATACTGTCTACTCCAAAATGGTAAAGAAATGATATATAAATCATACAAATAAATATATGACGATTAAAATAAACTGTGACACGCCTCTGATTCAGTTGCTTGTACATTTTATGTTTTCTGTACAAGTTTATCAGTCTTTTACTACATGTGGAAGATATTTAAGCCTACCTGCCTTTACAACACTGCTTCACTTCACTCATGTTTGATGGTATTTTTAAGTGCTCACCACAGCATTTCAAAAGGCTGAAGTCTGGAGTTTCATAAAATCTTGTTTTATTTTTTAGCCTTTCAGTTGCAGACTTGCTTATATGCTTAAGATCATTTCTTATTTAATGATCCAATATACAGTATGCAGTGATTTAGTTGTCTGGCAGAGGAGCATACATTTTTCGATAGAACAGTCCATTACAAAGAACATTGTGTCCTCGATGACGTATCCAGATCACAAAATAATTATTCTTTAGGTGTCTTGTAATTAATTCAGATGGAACTTCACAAACCTGTGCTGATATATTCTTAGTCAGAAAGAATTCCCTTTCTCCTCCCTACTCTTCTACAAAAGCCATAAGTGTTCAGTGCTTTTATAAATGTAGAGTTATGAATTACAAAATCTACTATGTTAAAAGAGACATGCAGATCCTTAGATGTAGGTGTTGATTCTCCTGGGGCACCATACGGAATGGACTTTGGGTGAACCTGCTGGGATTCTGTCTTCTGGAAAGGTTGGAAAGTGTCTTCAATGTTCTCCTTTAGAAAATAATTATTAAAACTATATAATGTTGGACTTAGATAGATAGATAGATAGATAGATAGATAGATAGATAGATAGATAGATAGATAGATAGATAGATAGATAGATAGATAGATAGATAGATAGATAGATAGATAGATAGATAGATAGATAGATAGACAAACACTTTATTTCGCTTTTAATTGCTTAGAGATTGCCTTAGATTAGTTCCTGGACAGTTCAGCAACAACAACTGCAACTCTAAATTCAATGCCGCTGTCTTTTGTCCTTATGACGGTAAGAATACGACCTGATTGCTCCTAAACAATCCGCCTGATGTTGTGCTGTCATGCAGAGGAAGCATCACTCTCTGATCTGAATTCACACAGTGCACTTTCTGGCAGCACAGTACCTGTCTCTAATTCATTTCTTAACACTTCCACATGGCAACACACTTTTGTTTTAATATTGATGAAGTAAAAGCTACAGTATTATGTTGTTGGTAATATGAGGTTATATTTATCTCAATTTAACAGAAATAAAAGAGGGTTACATTTCAAATGACTGTAAATATATTTCAAGCAATATTTTCAGCATCTGAGAAGCAACACAGTCTGATATTTATTTATATGCATATTATTTATTTGGAAGAAAGGCAAATAATGCAGGAACAGACAGTGGCTGCACTTACTTTCTGCGGACCTGCATCATCTATGTGGAGCAAACACTAATATAATGTTAATATTAATACACTTGGTGTAGTTTGCAGCCCTTCTCCCATTGCGTCCGTCTCCATCTTTCTGTCGTTCAGATGAATTATAACAGCAAGTACTACTGCCAGAATCATTTATATTGTTATTTTATTTTATCACCACTAAAATTCTCTGAATGTATTGTATACAGCATGCAGACTGTTTTTCATTTGTGACAATTTGTTTCTACTTTGTTTTTGATTTATTTGGACAAATGTGTACATTTGCATGTGCTAGTTCTGCATTTAGTGAGTGGTATAATCTATCCTTGTATTTTGCCTTGAGAGATGTCGCAGCACTTTGCACTGTACACGAACAAAGAAGTTTCTACTATCGTGTTGTATTTCTGAAGTGGCAATGATAGATTGGCCATCTAGCTCTGTGAAGAGGATTACTTGTGTGCTTTTCTGTGTATTGTATTTACCCATTTTTTGACACCCATTGCACGCCCAACCTACCCGGAAGGTGGTCTCTCTCTGAATTGCCTTTCCTAAAATTTCTTCCATGTTTTTCCCATACAAGGTATTTTTTTGGGGGGAGTTTTTTCTTGTCTTCTTAGGGAGTGAAAAAAACCAGGGCCTATTATAGCCCATTGAGGCATTCCTTATGTGAATTTGGGTCATACAAGAAATAAATTGTTGTGGTATACAAACAAATACTTGTCAATATCTAATGTAAATGAAAAAGAGGAGTCAAAATAATTCTCTCTTTAACCTTTCCACCAGTCAAAAATATATATTCTTTTCGCCTACTAATGAGCTTTTTTCAGGAATTCTGGATGCAAAGTATAATTTAGTAAGTCTGCAGTTTTGCCAAGTCTGAAATGAATTGATAGTCATTTCAAATTATTAAATAAAATTACTGACGGTAATTCTTTAGTACATTGCCTCAGTAGAATGCCCCATGTCTTTGTTTATTTATTTCTGTGTTTAAATTAATGTGCAAAAGTATTTAATACCTCATTATAACACAAAAGACATGAGCTTAAGAAAATTTCAGTTTATCAATTTGCAGTGAGCATGAAGTTCAGCTCTTTATTAGTACAGATGTATTTGAAATAATGTAAAAAGTAAATAATGCATATGATTAATCTGATTTTAATCAGATTAACATTTTGAGGCGAATTTGTAGATTTTACATGAATTGAATTGTTTGTTTTGATTTTGTGGGGTACAAAATGTTCTATGATCTTTAGTACCTTAGTACATTAATATTTTACTTTTCACAAATTTTGCTCATTCTGTTTTTTTCATTTAATTGTCTATTCACACTAGTTTCTTTTCACTTCCAGGTAAAATTGTAATCAGTATGAATGAATGTCTAAAGCCACTTGCTCAAATCTAGACTTACTAATTCACAAACACACACATGATATCCAACCTTGCCACATTCATCCAGAAAGCTATATTTTGTAAATGCTTTTATTTTATGGAAAAGTACTGTTATATAGCAATTATGTATATACTGCATGATCAGACTGCAACTCTACTTGTCTGTATATGCTGTCACACACGTGTGCTTGGGGCACATCTTAAGGGCTTAGATAATAACAATACTATCCTGGGCCACCTGAGGGCGCTATGTAGTAACAGAATCTCTTCTTCTTTCCCCTCTGCAGACAGAATGACCGACGTACCAACTCCCATGACGTCTCTTGTTCCACCTGTGCCCGCCTCTTCCTCCTCAATGCAATTTAACCACAAGTACCACCATATTGTCTCAGACTTGACTGCTTTCAGTCTCTGTGTGCCTACCATGTGTTTTTTGCACCAACTTATAATATATGGGGTTTGCCTCAGACTCTTTATATGTGTGTTGTCTCCCATTTCAATGCAAACAATGTTAATGTTTTATTAGGAAAAAATAATAGTACAAAGAATTCATATTTATTTAATGTAATGTTAAAAAAAACTATATACTGTATATGTCATTGCTTTTTGCATGTGAAGCACTACCACACTATAAGAGACACTGCCTATCATTGAGTCAGTGATTGAAGTGGTCCTCGGCTCGACTTGCACCCATACAGACTCTGGCTATCCAGAAAAAGTTCAAGAGTGGCTTCTTTTTGTAAAATCTAAATTATATAACAGAAATAGTGTGTTATTCCAGCATCTATAAAAACACCACCTAACTATGTAATGAAAATCAAACAAAAACTTTAAATAATGCAATTTTTAGGAAATTGGAGTCATTTGCTATTTTACTCTAAAAATTACTTGTACCCAGCGTTTATAAGAACAAATGAAACTTTTTAAATAGTCTCTTCACAAAACAAAAAAAAAACAAACAGCTGCCAAATTAGATAAAATATATAATTACAGTTTTGGTCACAGTGTGGCACCTGTTAAGTCTTTAGTCAGATCTGCCATACAAATTTCACAGCAGAAAGACAAAATGTCATATTTATAATTTATACATCCACAAGACCGATGCGTTTCTGCTTTATGTTTTACATCACTGAACTTTACAATCTGGTATTTCCTCTATCATATCTGCATTAAATTTATTACACTGTCAGGCTGTAAATGAATTTTATTTCACTGATATCACGTGTAATGAGAGTGACACAATTTCTTGGTATAAAACAGTACTATTAGGAAACTGTGCCTTACACTTTTAACTCATACTGTAGACTTTTTAGTTTTCTTGGGCAGTCATGCTATTAAAATACTGTACAAGGATTCTGACATTAAATTCCATGGATACTAAATATCATTACAAGTAATAATCCATTTGTGCCTTTGTGCAAATAAAGAAAAAGGAAACATACGTTTTTGCTTTACTATGTACTTTTCTATGAATGTGAATCTAATTATAGCTATTTTACATTAAACTAATTCTTGCAGACATTACTTTTTGTAAGGCCACTGTCTGTGCTCATGCCAGTAGGCAGTGCCGTGTCTGGAGTGTTACTGTGGTCAGTAGCAGGGCCATTGTTTGTGACAGTTAATGTGTGTTTGTTCGTTTAGGTCAGAAGTACAACTGCATATGACAGTCACTGCGGCTACGATCAGAGTTAAAATAGTGAGGAAGTTTAGAAAGATGAATAAAAATAATAAGTGTACTGAGGCAATGCTTGATGTATCGCTGTGTTGAAGTTAACTTTGTATATAGAGTAACTTAACAAAAAACAACATAAAGTTTTACCTAATTGATTATGTTTGTGTTGAAGGACGCTTAAAACTGCATAAGAAAATAGTGTATGTTGGAGGAAAAGAAAGTCTTGTTAACGCACGAAGGAAAATTTTACCATCTTAAAGTAAAAAAGACAGCTTTGCTTTCCCTTCAATGCACTAAATCCCACTCTCTGCCCCAAAATGTCTGCTATAGAATAATCTAGCTGAAGAAAAAAAAAATGGTTCTGATTTTACTCCAATTGATTCTAAGTGGTCAGAATTAATAAGAAATTAAACTAAGTGCAGTTCTTCATTTTAGTTTTATTGAGCTGTAGTTAGTATTTTTTCTACAAAAGGGTTAAGGAAGGGACATTTTACTCCTCATTAACTTCATATTATTCTTTAAAAAAAATGAAATCAACAAAGCTAGTGCCCCCTGCTGGATACACTAAAACTGTTTACTTAAAACTGTGTTATAAAAAATTGAATAATTAGTTTCTTTTGATCAGTAATTTATTATTATTTCTTACTTTGCATTTTTATACTTCTTTCTGCTGCTGACTGTCATCTTGTCTTATGAACAGTCACTTTATTTAATAAAACACATTGTGATTGAGAGGCGCTATAGCATAAACTATCTATCTATCTATCTATCTATCTATCTATCTATCTATCTATCTATCTATCTATCTATCTATCCACCCTAATAAAAGGATAAGTGTCTGTGTGTCTGTGTACCAGTTTGTCTATCCAGTTGCTATATTTCTGTCACTCCAACAAATAGCAAATCACAAATATTAACATTGGTTTTATGAATCCCATAACAAATGGCACATAACAAAGAAATATGTATTACAGTTATCATTCCTACAAATGCAGCATCACAATCATTTAAAGTAATGCATTTTATTACAACAAATGTTATTGATGCAGCATCTGTTATAAAACAACACAACATCTTCACCTGAATGTACAGTACATGTTATGATGTTTATATATAGTTTTGCTTTTATCATTGTTGAATGGAGGTGTCCTGTATTGCACTACAGACTGACATTATCCATCCTGCTCTGCCTGGAACACAGGTCAGTGGTTTAAGACACCTCGCACAGACATTTCTTAATGGGGCCACTCTTCAGAATGCAGCTTCTGTGCCTTAACGGATAAGATGACCAATCACAGACACTCAGAGAGAGCATTTAGACGCACCAACTGGACACACCCAAGCGCAAACAATGATGGATAGAACTTTGCACCAATTATCAACCAAAATGATTGACGCATGTTCCCACAGGAAATCTAGATGTCCATCCCTGCCTTTAAAAAACTCTTTCACACCACAACTCACACATTACCTATATGAGCTTGCAGCTTTCAGCCTAGCCGTGACTTTGGCTGTCCATAGCCGGACCTCATAGCTTGCAAAAGTTAGAGCAGTCCTTTCTACTCTAAAGGGTATGCCTATTTGTAAAAGGAGTTGGGTGTGGGAAGCCATTAATGTAAACCTTACTAAGATAGCATGTGACCAAGCAGAGGAAAACCTACGTAAGGCCATGCATTTTGTCTTGCTGAAAACAGTAAAATACTGATCATCAGTTGAACTGAAGACATGATTTTTCTAGCTACAATAAGACCAACATGGTGTGTTTGACCCTTGAATAGAAACTGCTGTACCACCTGCAACCAGAAGGTGCGATCAAGGCAAAGAATGAGTCAAACGCCTAAAACAAAAAAAGGAAAACACGCAGAAGATTCTTCCACATCCGTAAAAAGCTGACCAGGAAAAGAACAGAGCATCACCTACACCAAATCATAAGTACACTACTGTGATTCTGAGAACTATTAATTGTAACTTAGTAGTTTGGACGAGCCCAGCTAATGTACTGTAGTATTACAGATTATAACCTTATGAAGGATATGTTCTAGCTGTGTGTTTGTTATATGGTTCTTCCTAGATCTAGTAAGAAAGTGCACAGCAGCAACTTGCAGTGGGGATTCTGGGAGGAGGATAACCAGTGTAGACAAGCTATGAGCAAATGAATGCCACAGTGCAACAAAAGAAGCTTAACAAGTAGATAAAGAACTTATCCACCTTCACAACATGACTCAAGAGATATAATTCATAGGTTATGTGCCTTTTTCTATAGGAGAGAAAAAGTTCAAGTAAGCTAACATAATTTTATGTTTTGTGTTGTGTTATTGCCCTTTGTCCATATATAGCTATAAACAAATGAAGTTCTATCTATCTATCTATCTATCTATCTATCTATCTATCTATCTATCTATCTATCTATCTATCTATCTATCTATCTCTCTCTCTCTCTCTCTCTCTCTCTCTCTCTCTCTCTGCCTGCAAATATCCATTATCCGTTATCCTTGTTTTATAAATAAATTGAACTAATTTGTTTACAAATTGACTTTCGCCAGTTTATGAACCTTGTTCATATATCGTGTAGATCTCTTCATATTTCTGGTATCCCAGAGACGCCTCACTCAATCTTCATTAATTTGGCTTCCCTCATTGGGCATGTTGTTGACGTGTTAATTAATTACCAGCATAGCCAAAGGCAAAACTGATAATTAATTAACTGAGTGATCAATTCAAGCACTTTTCTGCAGTGCTTCACAACAATGGCAGAAAACCTGTCACACCACATGTGACGGAGAACTGCTCCTTCCGTGTATCCTTTCCATCATCCATAACTGTCTTCATCTGTATGTGCAGAATTAAAATGCCAAAACAATACTGATGACCAAAACAGGTTCATCAACTTTCAATTTTTCTTAAAAATAAAATGCATATGTAATAGAATTGTACTGATAGGCTTAACATAATGATGTTCCATACAGTAGTGAACAGTAAGTCAATACACAGAGCGGAGAAGAATACAAATTAAGGCAGCAAGATAATTCATAAAGTGCAACACTAGGACATTGAAGCATCTTTATATGATAAATTGCTGGCAAATGCTAAAAAGAACCTAAAAAAGCATAAACAAGAATGTACACAGAAACACACCGACAGCAACAAATTATAAATAGAATGGCAGTGTTATTACAAAACAGTAAATCAGAAAAAATAAAAGAAGATAATATATTTGTCAAAGGGATATGCAGTGGATTCAGAAATTATTCAGGCTCCTTCACTTTCTCCAGGTTATTACGTTTATTTTGTTGTACATTTTGTTTTAAATGGATTGTGTGTGAAGGAAACAAAGCTATGGGTTTTATTTTATGCTTTCAAAGTGCACGTCCCTTAGCATGTTTTGTACATTAACATGGCAGACCTATAATATCAAAGTGCCAATAAGATCAGTGATTACACAATATATAATAATAAAGTAATCATTATTATTTACTGTATATTATTAATTCTATTCTGGATCAACTGCATTAAACATTTACAACATATTCTCTTTTTTAATTTTTCTCCCTAAGCTGAGCATTTTCTAAGCCTAACACCGGAGTGTTGCAGTGGTTATCACTATGGTTAGTATGTTCAAACTACAGTCTGGTCATTGTGCAGAGTACGCTCATCACTCTCATGTCTTTATAAGTTTTACTCCAGCATTCAAAAAAGGTGCATGTTAAGATGACTGCGAATTCTAAGCTGGCCCATTGCGAGTAAATCTGGATTTGAGAGTAACTTTGCTTTGTAATAGCCTGCTTTCCTATATACGGCTCATTACTGCCTGTGCTTAAAGCCAGTGGGATAGGCATAAGCCCCCCTAGCACTATAAACTGATTAAACAGGTTGGTGAAAAGGTGGATGCACATATATAAGAGAAATTCATTGGTTTAAATATAAGTCAACCACAGACGTAATGCTATTGGGTTCAAAAATGGCAGTGAAAGTTTTACAAAATCCTGCTGCTGTTATTAGTATAGGACCTTTATGGAATTCTTCTTTAGCAACAGAAGATTAGCTACATGACACAAAGAAAAAGTACATAAGAAAAAACTGTGCAGAAACAAAAGCATTTAGGATTAAAGGAGGTGGTAAATAGTGTGCAGCACAAAGGCTGATCATTGTAGCCTGGTCAGTGCACCGTGCTGTGTGCTAAGGTTTGTGTTTGCTCAAGCAGGGACACCTGAGTGATGTGCTTACATCTTAACTTTAATTTGAGAGTGTAGCTCTGAATATTCTTCCTTAGCAAGATTTTGTTAAAATTTTATTTTATTAATTTTATTTCAAGAAGGTTTAATCAAGCAGAAACAATTTGCAAGACTTTTACAATAATAATTTCCAACTAAATATAGAAAACATACCAGATAATTAAAAAAAGAAAACAGAAAAAAAAAGAAAGAAAAAGATTTTCCCCTATATGAATGCTTATTCTCATTTTTAAAAAATTCTTTCCATGGTTTAAAAAGCTTTGGACAAATCTTCTAAGCAAGAATGTTCGTTTTTCCAAGCATCAGATATTACTGAACATCAGTCACCCAGATTTTTAACACTTTAGCCACTACTTTTAGCCAGTAGCTCCCACTTTTCTTCCCCCGCCTGCAGATTCACTTTCAAGCCCTTAACTGTTTGACTAATGACTAAAGGGGACTGGACAGTCTAATGGTCTGGAATCCCTACAGATTTTATTTTTTTCTCCAGCCGTCTGGAGTTTTTTTTTGTTTTTTTTTGTCCACCCTGGCCATTGGACCTTACTCTTATTCTATGTTAATTAATGTTGACTTATTTTATTTTCTTACAGTGCCTTTTATTTTTCTATTCTTCATTATGTAAAGCACTTTGAGCTACTTTTTGTATGAAAATGTGCCTTTATAAATAAATGTTGTTGTTGTTGTTGTAATATGGATTATTGCATTCTAACCGATTCCTCTTTCTCATTTACTCTAGTAGGTCACCAACAAATACACAGCTTCATCTTTAAATAAGCCTGCTCAATGATGGTGACGTTTCACTCTTTTTTTAATGATTTTTTTTTTTTATTAAATCAAAAGGTAAATAATAGAAGATACTGTATAACAATAAACAATCATAAGAGAGAAAGAATCCTGGCCTCCCTATCCCCACCTATGCCAACCTGAGCCAAGGGGGTAAATATGTTGGGATTACTAAATCACCAGGGAAGAGGAGGGAAAAATCAACGCAATCAAAGAAGCATTAGTTAAAAGGAAACAGAGTGAGGAGACTGCAGCAAACCAAGATTTAACTGAAACACTTGAGGCACCATTAATTCATGATGCACATAATTCAAGATGAATTAAATTGTAGAAGGAGGACTGGCAATTGTCCATACTCAGTAACAGACTCAAGAGCCTTCTAGCAAGAGGCAAGAATTTATTTGGCTGCCAGAGTACCAGAACAGAATAATTTGCATTGAGGGTTTAAATGAAAGTATAGAATGATCTAAAAGTAGGACAATCTGAGGCAGAAGAGAAATATATGAAGCAAGACAAGAAGATACCATCTGACATGTATGTGTCCAAAAAGAAATTAAATGGAGGCCAGTGCAAGCTCATGTGTTGAAAAGAACCAGGTTCGCCAATGAGAGATGTTTGTCTTTGCAGGATTTTGCCATTAGTGAGGACTTCAGGAGGAAAAAACTAACATTGGA
This sequence comes from Polypterus senegalus, assembly GCF_016835505.1. NCBI lineage: Eukaryota > Metazoa > Chordata > Cladistia > Polypteriformes > Polypteridae > Polypterus > Polypterus senegalus. The sequence continues at coordinate 52,950,831 of NC_053168.1, read as the reverse complement.
GTATATAGTGTCCCATGAAAGGAATGAAGAGAGAAAGGAACAAAAGAGGTACAATGCTCTAAAAGTAAAAGGTATAGGGTAGAAATAGGTTTTTTTTTGTTCTTTATTTCGCTTTACAGTGATCCCTCGCTATATCGCGCTTCGACTTTCGCGGCTTCACTCCATCGCAGATTTTAAATGTAAGCATATCTAAATATATACTAATAAAAGGCAAAGCCCTCACTGACTGACTGACTGACTGACTCATCACTAATTCTCCAAGTTCCTGTGTAGGTAGAAGGCTGAAATTTGGCAGGCTCATTCCTTGCAGCTTACTTACAAAAGTTGGGTAGATTTCATTTCGAAATTCTACGCGTAATGGTCATAACTGGAAGCTATTTTTCTCCATATACTGTAATGGAGTTGAGCTGGATGGCCGTGGGGGCGGAGTTTCGTGTGACATCATCACGCCTCCCACGTAATCACGTGAACTGACTATCAACGCAGTACGTAGAAAACCAGGAAGAGCTCAAAAAAGTGCTGAAGAAAACATGCATTATATAATTGAGAAGGCAGCGAAACAATAAGAAGCGATCGACTGACATATACAACCATATTCATGAGTGCTGCTACTTCGGAAACAAAGCACGGTGTAAACCTAAAGTTTAAATTAAGTTCATAGACAGGCTGCCAATGGTGTTTGTAATTTAGTGCCTGCCCATATAAGGCCGTCCGTCAGCGGCAATCCAATAGAAACACTGCCGCTAAATATTCACGGGTGAAGGACTGTGCTTATGCAGAGGAAGATGAGATGGTCAGGGTGGTGTTTGGCACAAATTCAGTGAAACTGCAAGAGAAACTTTTAAGTGCCGGGTCTTAGCTAACATTAAATACAGCCGTGGACATCGCACGAGATGGCACCAGCACAGCTGGGAACCTTCGATGCAAGAACACCAAGCGGCTTACGTGAACTGACGCAGTGCATGGACAAAAAGCTACAGTTCCAAAGAGTGCTGAACAAAAACCGAATTACACAATTGAGAAGGCAGCAAAAAAATATGAAACGTCTGATACATACAAGCATATTCATAAGTGCAGCTACTGCGGAAACAAAGCACACGGTGGAAAAAGTGAATGTCCCGCTAAAGGAAGACAGTGTAAAAAAAAACCCGTGCATGCAGTGTGTCACATCTCAGATAAAGAGGAAGACGAGCTGTTTATTGATGCAGTAAGAAACAAATCGATGAATGAAACCTCTTATCTTTACAACGATTGACAAACACGGAATGTAACTTGAACACAACACATCGTACAAATACGACCCTGATTGAAACAAATAATGATAATCAAATCCTTGATGACAGCAACACTCAATAACACTCACAAAACAATTACTGTATATTGACAATCATGTTACGTTATTTTTAAAATGTTCCCTTTTCTTTTTCATAACTTCTTTAACACACTACTCCGCTGCGAATATATATATACCCCGATCTACATACTCTCAAATAGACAAGCCACGCGCCGTGGCGCAATTGTAGAGGCTTTGCCTCTAGCGCCGACATCCGAGGTTCGATTCCTGAGAATGGATGCACTGAGTATGTACGCACGCTTCCCGATTCATTTTAACCTCGCATCTCCTTGGTTTGGGACGTATGAAAAAATATGCGGTTAACGCAGAATCATGTTACGTTATTTTTAAAATCTTTCCTTTTCTTAGCACAAGCACAGCTGAGAAGCTTCGATGCATGTACTCCATAACAAAAAATAACGCATTTAATCACACTTTCAATTCCAAGCAAAGGGGAACTTTTGTCAATGCATGATTTCCTGGTACATCGATTACACTGATGCACACATCACAGCTACAAAAATGTTAGAGTCGGAATAAAGTGCGTTCCTATGACTGATCGGAGGAAAATTTCATTTCAAAAGACTACCCGACCGAAGCCTTGATAAAAGCATGGTTTTGTGCACACTGAAAAGCAAGCAAAATTAGATGCATTACAGAAAGCGGACTTTGTTGCTCTTACTGGGGATCATTGGACTTCCGTGACCGTTAGTAATTCTAATTACATCTAATTACAAAATGTTCAATGATCACACTGTTTTAGCCTAATGTACAAAATAATTTTGGCTAAGATTACTCAGAGTTTAAAGATTAAGTTGGTCAAATTACCTTTTATATTTCTGACTTATTTTTTTAAGAAGAAAAACTGCACTTTATGTTGAAATTTTGGTTATTATTATTTAAAGACAATACCATTCTGAAAATGTACTTAAAGTACTTAAAATACCACTTTATTTTTAAGTCTGCCCAATTTTAACCAGGGATGATATTTTTGTTTCTGTTTTGAATTCAAATGCAGTTTAAAAGCATTTTTTTCAGAAATTAAAAGAGCTTGAGTTTACAATATTCATGTCCATGTCTATTATTTGATTCTGTCGCCCACTAAAACCCTTTTAAATTTAAAAAACATTTGCGATTTGGGGCAAATTTACGTGTGCGATTACATACGATTAATCAAGATTAATTATTACACAGCCTCTAATTAATTGAATTAATTTTTTTAATCGAGTCCCACCCCTAATATATATATGTAGATTTGTATATATATGTGTATATACAGTATATATGTAGATATGTATATGTGTATATATATGTATATATATGTGTGTGTGTGTGTCTGTGTGTATATATATATATATATATATGCCAGCAACACTCATGACAATGACAAAACAATTACATTGTCAATCATGTTACATTATTATTAAAATGTTTCCTTTTCTTTTTACTTCTCCACTGCCAAACGCGGGTATTTTGATATATATATATATATATATATATATATATATATATATATATATATATATATATATATATATATATATATATATATATATATATATATATATATATATATATATATATATAGTGTAAGATATGGCCGTCCATTCATCCCAGCCAATACCCCCAAGCCGCCAGGTGGAGCCCTCCTTGCAGCATGGAGGTCCCCAGAAGACCAGCAGGGCATCATGGGCAAAGTGGTTTTATGGGGGCCACAGGAGGGAGCTGCAGGGAGGACCGAGGGCTTCTTCAGTGCCCTGTGACCCGGAGGTTCGTCATAGGAAGAGCGACGGACTTCCGGGCTGAAGAAAAGAACTTTTACCTGACCCAGAAGTGATTGAGAATCACATGGACTGGAGATAGGGAACACTTCCGGGTCAGGGAATATAAAAGGACTGTGGGAGCTCCCAGACGGGGAGCTGAGTTGGGAGGCAGGGTGGCTAAGCGTCTGGGAGTTAGGAGGATTGTTATTGGTTTATTTGTGATTGTTTATTGAGTATTGTCTCCTACGAGGTATGTGCGGGAAATGTACTGGAGAATCTTTTTAAATTAAAACCTGTTGTCCCGTGTACATACCTCCCAGATGTCCATCCGAAGGCTCTGCGGGAGGCAGAAGACAAACCCGAAGGCGATGGCGCGCTCTTGTGCAGGCAAACGAGTAACCCGAAGGACTTCCGCATTACGGGTGCCGGCGAGGGACACGTGACCTACCACGAGGGATTCCAGGAAGGTGACGTTCCGTGTCCAGCTGTTTGTGGCTTTGCCCAAGAAAAGACGGACTTGGTTTTTCCGAAGGGGAAAGGGGAGGCGAACGAAGCACCGTTCTCCCTACAAAAAAGTAAGGAGGTCCGGGAAGTGACTGATCGGTCCATCGATAAATTGATACAGAAGGTCGTAAACAGGTTTTCTATGTTCTAACTGTGAAAATATTAGATCTATAAATAAAGAATCCTACTTCGTGGAAATGCGCGATAAACGAGGGTTTACTGTATAACTGTGCAAAGAATATTTATTAATAGTGTGGGAGAGTTTCTAAGGGCTTAAAATATATAAAAATTACCATACAAACATATGGTTTCTACTTCACTGATTTTCACCTATCGCGGGGGATTCTGGAACGCAACCCCAACGATCAAGGAGGGATTACTGTATAAAATTTCTCATATTAGGAATTTGTTCGTTTTCGCATACCGCTTGGGGTCAGAGCGCAGGGTCAGCCATTGTACAGCGCCCCCAGAGCAATTCCAGGTTCAGGGCCTAGCTCAAGGGCCCAGCAGAGTAGGATCTCTTTTGGCAGTGAAGGAGATTCGAACCGGCAACCTTCAGGATACCAGCGCATATCCTTAGCCTCAGAGGCGCCACTCTGCCCCAAAGAAAAGAAAGAACAAGATGGAGAGTGTAGCGAGAGGATCAGTACATGAGAGATTAAAGAAACTCTACATGTTCTCCGTAATTATCTGAGTTGTAGGCAGGGAAAAAAAGTTGAACTATGGAAATTAAAATTAGCCTGTAAAGAGTGGAAACAATTCCCCAGCACAATGATCACCATACACTGCCAAGAAGAAAATGCACAGGGCTAGCTACCTACTGCGAATGTGGGGTGGTGAAATATGGAAGTGAGAGTATGGCATCTTTCAGATGATGCCAGTAGTTTTTCCAATTCAGTGCTAGATATTTATAGCATATGACATTTCCCATGGAACTCTTTTTAGAGTTTAGGTGTGTGAACAGGATACTCTAATGTGAAAGTGAAGAAGCAAGAGCAGATTCTACAGCGAGCCATGAAGAAGGGTGGAGATGAGGACAGAGCCACGGTCAAATAGTGCTGAGGGTGAAGTCCTAATTGTACAATTTTATGCACCAGCACTCAATCTGTCTCTAACCAAAAAAGAATGTTTAAGGCTTCATTTTTTTGACATTTGTCAGAAAAATTACTTCAGCCCAATATTTAGTGGGTGGAGGAAGGGGCATCATATAAATATATTTTTAAATTGAGGTACAATATTCATTTTAATAATGGGAGGATGATATTCAAAATCAAGGGAAAGTTTAGACCTGTTGTTAATGGTGGCTCTCACATCTGCAAACATGCAACAACAGTTGCTAGAAAAAATCTTGTCTTCTGAAACTGAGGCAGAAATATCAACTCTTACGAATTTAAGACTATTCAATAATAGAATAACAGAACAGAGGGAGGCTGGGCGGCAGATGCTTTTAAAAAGCAGAAGACAAGACTTAGTCTAATTGATTTTGTAACAAGACAATGTTTCAAAAGACTTGAACAGCTCTAGCACAAAGGGGATTGTCAGATGGGTCATTATTTAAGTAGAGAAGGACATCATCAACACACAAAAATAATATATAACTAGAATTTGAACTGTAAAGGGGTTAAATGTTAGGAATTATGGATGGAAACTGCAAGTGGTTTGAGAGCTAAATTGAAGAGTTAAGGGGACAAATGGAAGTCCTGCCTAATGCCCCAAATAATGGGGAATAAATGTGAAACATTAGAATTCAATAATCATATCAAGAGGGGGAGAGATAACTGTTTTCAATATTAAGACATTTGCTTGGGAGGAAGCCCATCCAGCCCTGTGTACTTTCCAGTGATCATAGACTTGATGAATTGTTAACCTCAGGCAACAAAATGGAAGCATCTAGAACAGAATCCTCTTCCTCGAAGACAGGGAAGCAAAAGGTTATTGAGGAATTATTTATTACCAGGGGGTATGTTACTAAAGGTGTCAGTAAACAGTTTGGAGTACTAATCTAAGAATGAATTATTGATTATCTGGGCAGCATTGAAATTATGCCAGATTTAGTGTGGATAGATGGTATTGAAGTAAAAGAGTATTTCTTCTTGATTATGAAAGCAATCTACCTGCTTGATTTGGCCTCCAAGATATAATAATAAGTCCTAATGTGATAAATTAGTACTACACCCAAAAATGATATTTTTTTATGTTATATACCCCATGTAGTCTGTAGTGATGCCCCAAAAATGTTTTTGAATCTTATGTTTTCATGCAGAATGGAGATAAAATTTCTGATAGGACAGGGATCTATGGTGACCAATGCTAGACAACAGCAAACAGTATCAAAAATGCACATAAAAAAATATCTCACCTTGCTCGTGATAGTTCACGTCAAGACATTCACCTATGTGCTCACAGTATTCCAAAAATGATACTATTAAATACATCTCTTCAGGAAAACATTCATCTGAATGAAAACTGAACAAATTCAAACATGAATGATAAACTGAATTGGCGGAGTGCTCCTTTATGAATTCAACTCTTTGAACTACAAGGCTGTTGAGCTCAGTTATAGTGTTAGAAATTAAAAGTTCATCATCTTTGTTGACCACAAGAGGGTGTGCTCTTTCCAAGGATTAGATCTTATTTTCAAAATCTCTCAAGAGTTCAATTTTAGTGTGTGCAATATGTGAGGAAGAAAAGGTAGTAAAGCCTCAAATTAAACCTTCAATTGTCTTCCAGACAGCACCAGCATTATCCACAGGGTCAATATTGATTATCAGAAACTCATATTATTCACAAAAAAAATGTTTTCGAGAAGAAAAGTATTGAATGTTCACCCCAGAGCACAGAACACAAGAAATGGAAAGTGCAACTTCAAAAGGTTAACGCTGTGGTCAGATAAGACAGATTACACAAAAGAGGAGTCTAAAACTAACAAAGCAAGAGTATGGGAAATACAAATATAATTGGGAGTGCAAATTGTGGCAGGAGGATGAAGTAAACAAATTAATTCAATTAAGATCTTCAGTAAAATAGCATGAAAAAAGAGTAGAATGAGGAGTGCGCCTGCCAACAAACGACAGGGTTCTGTCTAACAACACATTTAGAGTGCTGTTCATATCAGTGCCAACAAGGAGCTCTGAGGCTTTAAGCAGAATGCCCATGAGGAGGAGGTACATGGATAGTCGCAAGCAGAGACAAATAATAATTTACTGTAACAAAACTCACCTAATTCATCACATCTTGATTGCAGATTCTTAATTTGCAAGCTACATTGCAGGAGTAAAACAATGTCACACCTTTTAGAGTGATTTGAAGAGAATGTGATGTAATATGTGGTCAGCAGACAGCAGATGCAAATCCTGAATTAAGTTAAATGTCTGCACGGTAATGTTGAAGAAGTTAAGAGTGCCACTAACCTGAATTCAAGACCCTGACATTCCACGAAATGATATTAAACTTTGCCATAATTAATGCAAGAAAACAGATCGAGAGAAGACAAAATGAAACAATTGCTGTTATATGATAAATGTTTTAATTGAAAGTAGTGAAAATATACATAAAAAAATAGAAAGTACAGTACAGTATTGGCAACATAATCTTTTTGTATACAACAGACATGAGATACACATGTTGCTTGCGAGACACTGTTATGTCACTATGTCCGGTTATGTCCGCAACTTCCTGTTCTCCAATCAGGATTTCTAAACTTTATTATAACCATTTGGGACCACAGATGTATATGCAGTCAGACGTTGCAAGAACAGATGTCATGTGGAGCACAGTTGTACTTAGAAACACAAACCTTAGCTCAGGCACTTCCCTAAACCACTCACAAGCCAGACATGTAGGCCAGAAATCACCCCAGCAGATGATCCCTCACAATGTGCAACTACCACAACACGAAAGCAGGAAGAAAGGGCTCAAAACTACCCCCACTCCACAATCCTCACCTCCACAGTCAATAACAAAACATAAATAAAGTCTTATAGTATGCAAGACAGACAATATTCAAGAAAAAAAAGGGGAAAACTAGAGGAAGAGATGTAAATGGGCACCTGGCAACCCATTGTGAGGATGTAAAAACCCTAAGTATGCCGCACCCCCTCATAAACCCACCAAGCAGATTTACAATTTCAAAGTTCCCCAGTTAAACCACGGCATATGTAAATAATGCATAACATCAACAGACAGATAAAGTACTTTAGCAAGTCAGTGACCTGAAGAAGGCCAAGTTTAGGCTGTAACTTGAACTTGACTGTAAATAACAATGTGCTGAAAAAATCAGTACATCGGGCAACTCAAGATGAACAAAGAGATCATCAGAGCAAAGAAGGTGCTGGTTGTAAGTAAAACCGTCCTTTGCAGAATGTTCATCCAAAGGCAAGTTGAATAAGGATCCAGCCTTGGATAAGTATTATCAGCAGAGTCAATATATACACAGTGAGCCTCCACGATCTTGGGGGAAAAGTTTCAGAGATTCGGGAACTTCTTGGGCCACACTTGGGAGTGAAAAGATATTGGACTGTTCATCTCAGCACCATCTTTAAGCCCCACAAATTCTACATTGTTTTTTTAAGCCCTATTATTTTGATCAACAAGTTTAGTTTTCAAATTAGCAATTATGGAGCATGTCCATTGCATAGTCGTGACAGGATGTAGTGGACTATAGAGCTCAGCCTTCAGCTTGGCATCTACTGTATATGAGTAAAGCCGGTCAGCACTATAGTATTCCGAGTGGTATAATGTTCAAAAAGGAGATTTCTCATCAAATCCCAGTAGACATCCATGCTCTCATTGGATTTCCAGTCGTGGATACTGCAGCTTCTTTTGGTGAGTTAAAAGCTTGGCAAAGGAATTTATAAATAACTAATCAACAGCTGCAGAAGGATGTTCAAATGTATTTTTGTTGTTGTAATTCACTTTTCTTTTTTTCCTTAGGACTGCTGGTAATGTTAACATGACCTTTTGAAGATTGTGATTAATTTCATCCATTGAAATAAACTGATAATTCAGCAGGTGTGATATCACAAAGCACTCTTAAGCATACAATGGTTGTTTTGATTTTCATTTTCGTCTTTTAAAATTAGGATTGTTTGCACTGATTAATGCTGCCTCCATTAGATTATCAACAGGGAGTAACCCCAGATATTCAAAGGACATGCATATTAGGATAATTAAATGCAATGTTAGTGAATATGAATCGGCCCAATGTGTGTGAGCATGTTCCCAGTGAGAAAAAACTAGAATGATATTTGAATCTCTACTGCTTTCAATGCTCCACCGTTTGCAACCTTAAACAAAATGGATGAATTGCTGGACTAGGATTCTGCATATTTTCTGAGACAGAAGAACACCATTTCACTTTTTTTTTTATATAAATATTGTGCTACACGTTGTACAATATTTTGAGACACAGCCAATAATTCAAGTTATCTCTCACTATTTTAGTAGCCCTTAGCTTTACCTAACAACAAAGTCTCCAGTAAGACTGTTAAAAATCACTTGCCACTAACAGTCTGTTGTGGTGTGAAATTTTGCACACAAGTCAAGTTGGGGAGCATGCACTGGTACAGTGCGTTGCTGCACCCACTACACGACGAAACTACTCGGGATCCCGGTTGGCAACCCCTCAAGCAGACACACGGTCCAATCCGACCCCCCGGAAATGACCCTCTATCTGTCACAGCCAGGAGTTACGTGGGTGACCCCTTGGCCTGGTCCAGCCACTCGGGTCCCCAACAATGAAGATCTTATGAGCCAGATCACCCTTGGGGAAACGTGCCACATGGCTGTAGTGCCGTAACTGACACTCCCTCACATTGCAGGTAATGTGCCTCATTCGGGACTCCATGAGCAACCGCTCATTCGACACAAAGTCAAACCAACGGTACCCAAGGATTTTCTGGAGAAACACAGTACCAAAGGAGTCCAGGTTTCATCTCAGGTCACTGGATAGCATCCATGTCTCGCAACCATATAGCAAGACAGGAAGCACCAGGACTCTAAAGACTTACTGTATGATATGGCTGATATGACTCTTTCTTTGCACACAAGTCGATAAATATTTTGTATGTCTTTATTTGTAACTTAGGCAAAGCAAATGTAAAATTAGTGTTACATTAGTGAGAAGCATTCACTAGGACTAGGACTAATTTAGGATAGTGAATTCTACGACAGGGTTGGGGGAAGTGTCTCAAACAACTTTGGTAAATGTTTCTCTGCAGGATTCTCTCAGTCAATCTCCACAGAAAAGCCAGACTGTCTAGTTGGCAAGCTTCACCTTAACACATGGTTTTGGGGGTAGGTGTGAAGGTATTCTTTGCCCCATTGGTCTGAAGTATGGCCGTTTGGAACTGGCTTGTATCAGAAGCCTTTAACTACCATGACGCCCTATTGGCTGTAGGAGTTGGACAGAAAATCTATATATTTGGTTGCTTTACTCCTCCCTATCTCTCTTACCAAATGATGAAGGATCATCTCACACACCATGATCTGAAAAGGACAACACATTGAAGAGCACAGCTCAGCAGCCATATTGAGACAAGCATGCAGCCTGTTCTGAAGAAAGCTGACCACAAATGATGCCTTAACTAGAGACATTTTAAGAAACTAACAAGTCTGTGTGCCACCTGAAACTACACATCACATTTATCAGGTCATATGGTTGCCAATATTCAAATGTACTTTGCGTTTTGTTATTCTCTATGAATATTATTAATAATACATTATTTAAAGTGTAACTTAACTCCTGGTTGTCTTTTACTACACCTAACTGCCTGAGGTTATAGATGTAGAAGGGAAGGTGGGGAGAGGTTATATGGTACAATACCTTATAAACAGTGGCAAGTCTGGGAGATTTGAGGCATTCTGATAAAGGCTACATATTAATAACTAGCAAAATACCCGCGCTTCGCAGCGAAGTATTGTGTTAAAGAAGTAATGAAAAAGAAAAGGAAACATTTTAATAATAACATAACATGATTGACAATGTAATTGTGTTGTCATTGACACACACACATTTATATACATATATATGCATATACATATGTACATATATATATATATATATATATATATATATATATATATATATATTAGGGGTAGGACTCGATTAAAAAAATTAATCTAATTAATTAGAGGCTGTGTAATTAATTAATCTTCATTAATTGAATGTAAGCACACATGAAAATTTGCCCCAAATTGCAAATGTTTTTTAATTTAAAAGGGTTTTAGTGGGCGACAGAATCAAATAATGGACATGGACAGGAATATTGTAAACTCAAGCTGTTTTAATTTCTGAAAAAAAATGCATTTAAACTGCATTTCATTTCAAAACAGAAACAAAAATTTGATCTCTGGCTAAAATTGGGCAGACTTAAAAAAAAAGTGGTATTTTAAGTACTTTAAGTACATTTTCAGAATGGTATTGTCTTTAAATAATAATAACAAAAATTTCAACATTAAAGTGCAGTTTTTCTTCTTAAAAAATAAGGCAGAAACATAAAAGGTAATTTGACCAGCCTCACCTTTAAACTGTGAGTAACCTTAGCCAAAATTATTTTGTACATTAGACTAAAACAGTGTGATCATTGAACATTTTGTAATTAGATGTAATCAGAATTACTAACGGTCACGGAAGTCCAATGATCCCCAGTAAGAGCCACAAAGTCCGCTTTCTGTAATGCATCTAATTTTGCTTGCTTTTCAATGTCATAAAGCTGTTGAATTTTACTTGAAATACGCTAACTGTAGCACATTTTCTAACCCCCTATCCTCCACCACTGTTAGTGGTCTACAGTCCAAAGCAATGTATTTTGCGAAAGAATTTGTAAGTTTGACCTATGTTGACTTACTAATTTTGGTCCTGAAGCCAGTCATTTCATGAGGTTTGGGCTGCCGACACCTTTTGTTACGCCTCCCACGGCCATCGAGCAGACGTCTATTATAGTATATGGACGAAAAAATAGGTTCCAGTTATGACCATTACGCGTAGAATTTCGAAATGAAATCTGACCAACTTTTGTAAGTAAGCTGTAAGGAATGAGCCTGCCAAATTTCAGCCTTCTACCTACACGGGAAGTTGGAGAATTAGTTATGAGTCAGTGAGTGAGTGAGTGAGTGAGTGAGGGCTTTGCCTTTTATTAGTATAGATACAAAAGGGGAAAGTAGAGTAAAATATTACTCTACCAAGACAAAACAATGTTTTTTTTTACAAAACAAAGGCTCCTACAAATTATACAGTATTTGAAATATACCTCACCATAAAGCAGAAATTAGCCAGCAAGTGTTATTGTACTATAAAATTCAGATATTAGATCTTTAAGAAGAATATTCTTTTTACTTGCCAGATGGCTGTCAGTTTTATTAATGACAATGGAAGGCAAAAACAAAATAAAGAACACAGGAAGGCTGGTCCTGGAAGAAATGTGCCGATATGAGAAGGTAATATGAAAAACCCTGCAATGTTAAATAGCAAAGCTCTTTTTATTGTGAAAATGAATGGAGACATTCAGACCATCCAATAAAATGTATTTTAAACAAAAATACAGATTTTTAAAAAGTAGATTTAAATTAAACAGTACATTATCAAGTTGGGTTCAGGTAAGATGGAGTGGATTTATACCATGACCCCTGTTTAATTTCTTGTTTTTATTTAGAGCCTTTTCTTCTAGTTGATTTTTACTAACACACATTCTGAACATAACCTTTCTATAATAAAAAAATGAGACTTTATCTCACAAAGTTTAACAGTTTCTTTAATTTTATTTGTACTAATTAATTGTAATGTGATACTAATCCAATGTATTTGCTTTTTGATATAAAAATGCAATCATTTTCAGCTGGAATCATCCCAGTCCACCTGTTATAAGTCAGTGGGTAACAAATGTGCTATACTATCCTTCCTTAGAGGATTTGTTAAAAACTTGTTTTTAAATATGGTAAGATCTAATTAATACCATTTTAGAATAAATATTTATATTGAGGAAAAGGACAATCTCCCTTCTTTGTGGTTTTTAAATTTTTGCCTATGCTGTTGGCTCTCTACTCTTAAAGAATTCTATTTTGTTAAGTTCAACTTCTTATTGTTTGTTGTTAAGACTTAATAGTATGCAAAGTTATTTTCTTCAGATAAAATAAAAAAAGAATGCATTAACTTTAAGAATGACTGTACATTTACTAGGTAAATTATTAAATAGTAATAACTAAATATTTTGAAAAATATATCACAAAATGATCACTTCATTGAGCTCTACTTATGAAATCACCAAAGATAAAAGCAATTAAAATATTTTATACATGCTTCCAAGCTGTACGAATAAATAATTTTACAAATACAATCAAGAATGTTCCTAATTTCAATTTGCTTTCCTTCTGTGGGTCATATTAGCAACATACCAAGCTAGAGAGACCACACTACCATGTCCTTACCAACAGCCTTTAGGGGCTCCTGGGCAATCTCTTAGTGCTCCTAGACAGCTGAGACATATAATTCCTACAGTACAGCTTGGGTCTGCCTCTGAGTCTTCTCCCAGTGGGTCATGCTTAGAATACCCCATTAAGTACCATTTCTACAACCACTTATATACCTGCTGATCAGATGAAGCAGGAACTCCAGTCCAAGGTCCTCCAGTGACTGATTGTGACTTATTTGGTTGGTTTTACTCACTGTCTTATTTGCATGGTCACTACCCAAAGCTTGTGATCATAAGTAAGGATGGGGCACTGACTAACAGGTAAATCAACAGCTAACTGTGAGAACTCGCGTCCTGCTTTACAACCATCTTTGATGGAGTACTCTCACCAGACAGGACTAAAATGACGTAACACCAAGTAAACAAACATACACTACTCTTGCTTTGTAAAATTAGAGATGGAATAGAGTCCACAACAGTCAAATACTCTTGCACCACCTTCCATAAGACACCCAGGATTCATGGTTATAAGCTTTTTCAAAATCCACAAAACACATGTTGAGAGAATAAGCACCCTCCCATGACCCCTGAAATATCTGTGCAAAGATAAAGAGTTGGTCCACTACTCCACAGAGTGTAATCCGCATCGCTCCTCCAGCATATCATGAAAATCTTTTCCAGAGTATTTGAGGAGTGCGATCCCTCAGTAAATGGAACACTCTTGTCTTTCAACTGGGACTATCAGCTGAATCTGCCTTGGATGCCAAACTGAAAGGACATGATTTCCCAAATATTAGATCTCACTTGCCCATGCTGTCTTGCCACTACTGTTTTTTGTTCAAACCCTACCCTAACTACCCTAATCAATGCTTCCTGCTCTGTATCCTCCTACATCTACCTGGTTAAGATGTTCCTCAAAGTGCCAATTTCATTTATACCAATTTGAAATCAAAGTTCTCCACTCCATTGTTGATAGATATCCTCGTAGGATTTTAATGTTGTAATTTTTGTTCAAATACTTTGTTGGAAGATATGCACCTCTGATAGGGATTCCCATGGTAAACTTATTTAATGGGAGTAGGTAACATTAAGAACAGTCCAAAAATATGAATCTCATAATGGTTCTGCAAAAATATAATTAAACCTCGCAGAGAACAGGCAATAAAGCCTACGGCCAGGTCGGAAGGTGCTGTTCACTGGTAAGCACCTGGTAGCTGGAAGAGTAAAGCAGCCCAAAGTCAGACTCTGCCTTTTTAGTGACAGTGGAGTAAATGTCAAAAAGATACCACCAACTAACTCTCTGCTCCTACTGGGAGCTAATGTTGGAAATAGAATTATTAGAATGATGGGTGGAGCATTAGCTGGACAGACCTGAAACAGATAGTGATTATCTAATGGATATGATGTGATGGGTGCAGCTATTACCTCCTGAAGAACTTCTGTTATTTTTGTGATAGGTCAGGGACAGAGAGTCTGAATGGACCCTAAGACTTCTGCATTGCAAGCAGTAGCAAGGAGATTTGTGCATAAAGTTACTGTTGCCTACCATGGCTTCAGCACTTGTACCTGTTGGTCAATGCCAGTGGTAAGGAATCCAGACAAGTTAATGAAAGAGGTCTTGTGTGCAGTGTTAATAGTTATGTGCGTGAAAGGAACAGACTGGTCCAAAAAGCAGAAGCTGAATACACATGTGTGGAAGGAGTTTGGTGAACAATAACTTTAGATGGCCTTGAAGAGACCTGGTCAACCAATTCAATGGCTTGGGAAAGTGAGGCAGGATGTTTCTCAGGCTGTCAAGTAAGGTGAGACCTACAATTGCATTAAAGATGACAGTGAAGCAGCACAGAGTGTTACAGTACAGTAAAGTACAGAACAAAAAGAACACCCATTTAGTATTTTAGTAATCAACCTAAGATATAGCCATACACACGTACGCAGTAAAGGACCTAAACCACAAAAGCTGGAAGCAGAACCATAAGGCAACTAAAAATCTTAAAAATGTGTGATTTTGTTTTGTACCTGTCAGCTGCTAATTATTCTGAAAGAGCCACTAGGGACTCTCCTCAGCTTCTTCACTGCTCTTAGTTACTTAAGCAGAAAAATGAAAATTAAGAAATAAAATTAAAAACAGCAGAGTATAAGAAAAAATGATGAGTACTTACTGATTGATTACACCTATCCGAAACTGAACATAAGGAACCATCTGCATAAGAAGCCGAACTCCATTCTGCCATTCCTTTTCATTTCTAAATTCACAGTCCTGCATCTCACATTCATCATAGGAGAACTGGTAGAAGGCATTGGTATCCTCAAACACAAAGGTCTGGTCCGCTAAAAGAGGAAGAAATTAAAACATTTAGTTCATTGTAATCTCTATATACACAACTATGACTGCTGAAAGGTTACAGTACAATAAAGTATATTTATTACCTTATTTTTACCTTCTAATGTACACTATATTATAGTTTTTCAATTCTAAGGGGATTTTGTTAGGTATAGTGTAACTTAATTGAGAAAGTTCCTTTTTATTGACAGCAGTTTAAAAACTTACATGCCGCTACATGTTTTTTTGTTAAGCTGTCACAGCACAAATGCTTCCTTGTGAAATCAAGAATCCATCTTACATAAAAGTTGATAAACAGCATGACTGTGATTTAAACTGCTGAGATTGCTTTCGCTTTATACGCCTACAAGCAAATCAAGTTCCAAGGAAGATTATCTTTTCAGTTCCAAAAACTGAAACTACACTTCAGTGCAGCAGGGTCTTATTTATTAAAAGACACCAGAGACAAAATACAGAAATTCACAATTCAAAAGAAATGAACATAAATATGACCATTTTTAACCTACTAATTCAGCAGCAGATATGAAATCTTTCAAAGGATGCCCATTTCAATTCAACAGTCATTTTCATCTATGTTGTTTTGCAATGTGATAGGATACATAGGATATCCATCCATTTTCTAACCCGCTGAATCCGAATACAGGGTCACGGGGGTCTGCTGGAGCCAATCCCAGCCAACACAGGGCACAAGGCAGGAACCAACCCCGGGCAGGGTGCCAACCCACCGCAGGACACACACAAACACACACTAGGGCCAATTTAGAGTCGCCAATCCACCTAACCTGCATGTCTTTGGATTGTGGGAGGAAACCCACACAGACACGGGGAGAACATGCAAACTCCACGCAGGGAGGACCCGGGAAGCGAACCCGGGTCTCCTAACTGCGAGGCAGCTGCGCTACCACTGCGCCACCATGCCGCCCTACATAGGATATGAAACCTTAAAAAACTTCTTCAATTTAACTCTTTAATAAAATACAAGTCCCTCAGAAGGGTGAACTTGTTAAGTTGCCCTAGCATTCCAAACTAGAGTTTTAAAAAAATAAAATTATTCCTAGCAAACACAAAATATATGCAAATATTTTCCATATTTTAGCATCAATGCTTCTTTTAAAAATTTGAGGATTTGATGTTGTCATCACAGATCTGAGCTCAGGATTACCCCAACTGCCTATGGACAAGCTGCGAACTTGAGAGACAACACAGCATGAGCACCGAGGATCTGAAGAGTGCCTTACACCCACAACATCTGTGACAGTAAGAGACTCTGAGAGATGTAAAAATTATATGTTATACAATTATATATTAAAAGTTCCTGTACTCAGCTGGTAACACTGCAATCGCAAGCATCAAAGGAGACATCTCACGCCATGTGGCAACAACGGCAAGGATTACAAGGGCAAAGATCCGGAGCAAGGATAAACATAAGGTGGAAACTTTTTAAGTTGAAAGAACTATCGCATCTCATGGCGAATTATGACATTGTGGGTATTGTGGAGAATCATCTTAAACCTCCTCTTTTAGATGCTGGATGGGTTGCATCGGATGATGATCGGACTGAGTGGAAAAAGCAGGACAGGGTCTGGAGACTTATGTAAATATGGTATGTCAAAAAAGCGAGTACATTACAACTACTGCAAAGCTCAAATGTGTGATCCAGACTTTGAAATGCAGTCTGAATTTGTCCATGTTTTCGACTAGGAGGGGGTCGCATCATTTTGTTAATGACTATTTTTAAACTTGGCAAAAGATATTAATCATGTCATTGTGAACATTCCAAAGATGAGTCATTCTGAACCCTTGAGTCATAAACCAAGCCTCTTTGGATCTAACGGAAGCTGAACCTGCTGTATTCAAGCGTTGATGCCTTTAACGGTAAATGTGTGATACTTCTGGACAAGTCTCACCCTCTTACTGCCACATTCTTCTTCTTCTTTCGGCTGCTACTGTTACAGCAGATCACCTTATTCCATATTTTCCTGTCCTCTGCATCTTGCTCTGTTACGCCCATTACCTCCATGTCCTCTCTCACCTCATCCATGAACCTTCTCTTAGGCCTTCCTCTTACTGTCACCTTCAAGCCTGTTATTGACAGCAGCAGCTCTTCAGTATCCAAGCCAGAAGTTCTAATGTGTGTTTGGGAAGAATGTTATTTGATTATTTTTTATATAATATAATTAAAGTAATCTAAACTAATCTAAATGCAATGCAAATTAATGATAGAAATACTTCTTGAAAAATTACTTCTACTTTGAATTTGTACAACTATTACTATTATTTGGCCAGCACGTTCAAGGTGTAGGCAAGAAGTCGATCCGTTTTAGATGGAGCTCTACGCTGGCCAGGATGCCAGTAGCATCTTCCAGCTTCTCAAAAGAACTCCAGACTTCCAAATGGAAGTTCTGACAAAGGAAGGAAGCTCCCTTTTCATGTTAGAGTCAGGGTCAGCAGAGGAGTAAGGACCGTGTAACCATTGGTTTGGATCTAACTTGAGTTCAGCATTCTTTAGAAAGCTTTTTTTGTGCATATAAAGGAATTGTGCCCTGATAACTGGATAAACTGAAAATAAAATCAACAAAGAAGGTTAAAATAAAAAAGAAAATAGGATACTCTCTCAAGTGAGAATACTGTATGTTGAGAGCAATCGCCGGATCTTCTGGGACATGCCCAGGTTTTATAGAAGATACATGCAGCATTATATTAAAGAGCCACACATAGTTTAGTACGTGAAAGACATTTCAAAAGTTGACAAAAAGACGACTGGAATTCCTTTGATTCAAACAGGTACTGCTAGTGAGAACTCATAAAAAAGCACAGATGGCTGTTAAATTTATTAAGCTACATAAAAGGGTTAATAGAGTGTATTCTTCATATAATTTTGCTTTTGTTTAAAAAATCTTATCTGTATCAAAACACTTGATTTTGCCGGTATAAACGTTAGTAACGAGATGGGCTAGCAAGTAAAGTATACACTTGTTTTAAGAGAAAATGGGATTCTAGATATTTCAAAATGATCAGTTTTGTATACAATAGTTGCAGTTTAAGGAAGGATAGTGATAAACATAAAGGCAAACTCCGGGCACTTACCAGGTGTACTCTTTTCTTCGCTGCTTTAACAACTAAATCACCAATACTGCAACTAGGAGTAAACCACGGCACTTTCTAAAACATACCATTGTGTTAAAAGTTCTGATACATCTATAAAACTGACTTAATATGCATCTGCTGCACAACTTTATAACAGTGGTGTATTTTAGGTACTATATGAACATACCGTCATGTTATGAATAAAATAAAAATGGTTAGGCTTTTTGAAATCAAATAGTAATAGAACCAGAAAACATTAGTTGACTCCAGTCTCACATGCATATGAAATAATCTAGTACAGACATGAAACAGTAAAAACTGCACAAGCACTCATTTGTACCTGCAATAATTTAGATATCGCATTGCTAAGTGGAAAACATTTTATAATATTACATTTTTATGAAAAGAATCTCAACATATTATTCCATTAGTGTTTGTGTTGTGGCGGGCGGCTGGGGGTGGTGCCCAGCTGGGACACCCAAGAGGACCGGAGGAGGGCTTGCGCCTCCTCCAGACCATGAGGGGGTGACCGCCCTGGTTGTGTTGGGGGCCACGGGTAGAGGGCTTGGATGCCCAACCCTGTAGGGGCCCGTGGCCACTGCCAGGGGGCACCCCGGTGCCTGAAGAACCCTGGACCTCAGCACTTCCGCCACACCAGGAAGTGCTGGGGGGAAGAAGACTGGGGACACCCGGAGAGCTTCTGGGTGTGCAGCCGGCACTTCCGCCACACAGGGGTGTGTCCGCGGGGGACTGCCGGGAAGCAGCTGGAGCCTATCCGGGCTGCTATATAAGGGGCCGCCTCCCTTCATTCGGGAGCAAGAGTTGGGTGGAAGAGGACGGAGCTCAGAGAGAGGGAGGAGTGGAGGCGGCCAGAAGGAAGACACTGGAGACTGTGAGGCCTGGACTTTGGGGGATCGGTGCTGGAGGCACTGGGTTGTGCACTGCTTGAACTGGACTTTACTGTAAATATTGTACAATAAATAGGAGTGTGTTGGGTGTAAAACCGTTGTCTGTCTCTGTGTCCGGGTCCAATTCCACAGTGTATAACGTGCTTTTCATAAAACTAATAAAATTCCAACCTTAATCTCAGAAGCACTTAACATTTCAAGGGATTGGCAAAATGTTTCAAAAGTTAAATGTTACCTTTACAGTTTATAACAAATTAAATAACAACTTCTAAAAAGAGGGCATATATGGATTTGAGAGAAGAATGAAAAAACACAATAATAAAAATGTGTGCAAGAGTAAAAAAGCAAAAGAATGGTATTTAAAATAATATTCAAAGAAAACTGGTGCCACGTTTCCTGTGCAAACACTGCATAAATATTAAACTTTAACAATTATTTTATACAGGGCATGAGGTACACCATGAACACTGAGAGCATATACTGTAAATTCATTAGACTGCCATCTTCAGACTTCATATGTGATGACTGTGTTATTAAAGTTAAAGGGGGGAATAAGGGTGGGTTTCCATTTGAAGAGAGATAAATGATTTTCATACTGACTTGTTACTACAAACATTGTGACTGCAGGAATGTTTTTCTGAAATGTTTCATTATTGTCTTACTCTTATGCTGTTCTTTTGGATAATTTTTCTTTTCTAGAACTATCTGTCTCATGCTTAGATAATTACATTTGCCATGCATTTTTGAATATAATTACTATCTTACAAATTCAAAGTAGACTCTGTTTCCTGGTTATCTTTACACACTAAATGGCTAATTCAATTAATGAATTTTAAAAAGGTAAATGAAGAATGAATAAAAATGAGTAGCAAGAGTAGAATTAACATTCCTATATCACTGTACACTTCAACAAGAAAAGTTCTTGCATTGTTCTGACTAAAAAAGTGCACAGTTTACCATATATACAATGAGTTATGTAAGTTATACCTTCTGCAAATCACAGTTAATAAAAATTTCCATAAAATTACTTTCTTTAATAGTCACAATCTTTTTCTGTAACAATCAAGGTGAATTCCACTTTCGTGTGTAATTATGACAGTGTTAGTATGACATAGGAGCCAATGATTTACAGTAAACGTCTTCAAATGTATCAAATTAGATGTCACAAATTTTGACTTGTCTTTTCACAAATATTAAAACGGAATGCATGCAACAAAGTGCTGCCCATGAAAACTATAAACAAAACAGTCAATAGTTGATTTTGCATTTTGAAACATTGGAGTATGCTTATGGCAATTAAAAACAAGTTAGAAATATGCACATGGGCATAACCTTCAGGTGCGTTTGAGGCCTGTGCAAGGACTGCAGCCTCGAATGGACTGAGCTCAGTCTGTTAGATTCTAGAACCTTCTCAGTCCATTTCAGGGTTGCAGAGGCAAGAGGGTAACTTACCGGGATTGGCCAAAAGGCAGAAAACAGCCTTTGCTATTGTCAATTAACACAACCTAAATAAATAAAACAATACATTGGTGGTTAATTTAGTCTTTGCATAGGATGCCCGGCTGTGGTAAATTTATATGAATTTGGAATAACAGAAATGAAAGACAAACTTTACTACAGTGATATATATGGATACAAGGTGAATGTGGCACTCTAATTGTAAATTATAGTGTCAGTGAAATATTGAATCATTGTAATATGCAGATAATGCAGCTGTGAGGTTGATTTAGTGTGAGGTGACTAATGAGTAAATGCTTATTTACTGTGTACATGACTGCTTACACGCCACTCGGTACTTTATTCATATCTAGATAATGTTTTGTTTTCCTTGCTTATGTTTTAAACTTTTACAGTTAGGAAGTTTGACTTAAAGCACTGGTTTTCTTCCATTTTCACTCAAGCAACTGGAAAGACTTCATAAAGATGATGGAGAGCTGCACTTGCCAAGGGAGGACTGCCCACCTGCACAAGCAGTTAGTGACAGCAAGTTACCACCTACGCACGCTTGTCATGTACTGAGATGAAGTCATGTGTGTTTTATGTTTTATTTCTTTTGTTTATTTTGAGTTTTGTTATTTTTCAGGTCTTTATGTTATTTTTTCAGTTGTTTCATATGTGATTATGTATTTGTATACTGTCTCTTTAAATGGATGTTCCATCTTCTGTGTGAGTGGAACCACCCAAGAGGTGGAGACACCTGTCCGTCTTTGTTTAGAGGGAGCCCTCAGCCTTATAAAGCTGTGGAGACATGCAGTTCAGTTGGGAATCATTGTAATTGTTAAGTCTATTGGAGCGCATTACAAATTTATGGTCAGATTTTCTGGGTTTTGTTTATTTTGATCTGCTTTAGGATTCTGATTTCTAAACTGCGATATGGACTTGTTTGTTTTAGGACTGTTTTTTAGCCAACTCCTTTGCTCTTTTGAGCCTTTGTATTTTTGAGACCTTTTGTTAATAAATGTTATTTTTATAAGCTAAGGTTTACAGTTTACCCCTCTTTTGTGGTTCTTTTGTTATAGATTTATGGTTGCTTTTCTAGCTCCTCATTTTTGGACATGCAAAGTCTGAGACAAGCCAGAGCTGGAATTAAACCCATTGAGATGAGCCTGTAAATTTGCCTCACATTCTATTTTGTATTGGAGGAAACTCCAAGTATAACACTGCTGGTATTTCATTAACTCATATTGGGGATCTGTTTAGCAGCTATTGGAGTTGAAAAAGAAGAAAACATACAAGTTCGTGTAACTGCTGCCCTTTGTAGTTAAAGTAGCACAGAATGTTTCTCTGTTTTATGACAGACAACTTTACAGATTAGACAATGCTTTTCAATGGGTGATGTACAAATATGTACAGTATGATGTGTTTGAGATATGTCAACAGAAACTGACAGACAGATATGGCTATTACAGTAAGTGTTTCTTGCATCACTGTATATGCAAACACAAATACAAAATAATAGGTGGTTTGGCTATATGGTCCACAGTGTTCAGTACTGGTCAAGAGAGGTTACTATTCTTAAGATGTACAATGCACTTTAGAGCTGTCTGATTGAATGTCAATATTTGAATATAATTCAAATATATATGAAAAAATTCATATTTGAAGGTAAACACCAACATTTAATTGTAAAATAATAGTCCTTTGTTTTATTCTGTACTAATTTCTACATTGTGTTAATCCAGACACACTATGCTGTCATTTCACACTATGCTATTTGCACACCACGATCTCGACAACAAATCTTTGGACTATTACAATACTGTCCCTATGCTTTGTATACAAAAAAGTAAAAATCTGCCGTATTAGGAATAATGCTACCAGATATATAGGTCAAATCCCATTATAGAGAATAGCAATGTAAAGAAATTTTCAGAATAACAAATAATGAATACTTTCTGTGAGCCTAGACAAACGTTTATACAACATCATATTAAACGAATTACATTTTAACCAAATGTAAATTCCAGTATTACAAATGTTTTTTGAGCCAGAAATGGCCACTGAAGATAATAATGCAATACAAAAAATATTTAATTCCATGCCAATGCTTTACTCTCCAGAACCCTGCAACATGCTGTCTCAAATAAGCAGACAGTCTACTGCGCAATTTCCAGACTTGCTCAGTCTCAGCGAGAGTGTAAGTGCGACA
This sequence comes from Polypterus senegalus, assembly GCF_016835505.1. NCBI lineage: Eukaryota > Metazoa > Chordata > Cladistia > Polypteriformes > Polypteridae > Polypterus > Polypterus senegalus. The sequence continues at coordinate 52,927,836 of NC_053168.1, read as the reverse complement.
TCATACACAGAGCCGAATGTAGTTGTCTAGTGTGCGGATACTGAGATGAACAAAAAAAAAAGGTGAGAAAACCTGTCAGTTTACATTGAAACAAAAATTAACAATTCTCTAAAAAGTTGATTCTGGAATAGTTCAGAATCTCGCCTTCAACACTGTCAACAATTTTGAAGGACAGAAAAAATAAAGAAGACAAAGTTAAAGGTTGGGTGTTAGGATCTGAATGAAGAAATATATTAGAAGCACGTTTCAAAAAAGTTACATCTAACGTCTTGTTTGCATTCTGTATTTTCATTCTATATATATATATATATATATATATATATATATATACAGGTGCCGGTCATAAAATTAGAATATCATGACAAAGTTGATTTATTTTAGTAATTCCATTCAAAAAGTGAAACTTGTATATTAGATCCATTCATTACACACAGTCTGATGTATTTTAAATGTTTATTTCTTTTAATTTTGATGATTATAACTGACAACTAATGAAAATCCCAAATTCAGTATCTCGGAAAATTAGAATATCAATTAAGACCAATGCAAAAAAAGGATTTTTAGAAATGTTGGCCAACTGAAAGGTATGAACATGAAAAGTATGAGCATGTACAGTACTCAATATTTAGTTGGGGCTCCTTTACTGGCCTGGATTACTGCAGCAATGCGGCGTGGCATGGAGTCGATCAGTCTGTGGCACTGCTCAGGTGTTATGAGAGCTCATGTTGCTCTGATAGTGGCCTTCAGCTCTTCTGAATTGTTGGGTCTGGTGTATTGCATCTTCCTCTTCACAATACCCCATAGATTTTCTATGGGGTTAAGGTCAGGCGAGTTTGCTGGCCAATCAAGAACAGGGATACCATGGTCCTTAAACCAGGTACTGGTAGTTTTGGCACTTTGTGCAGGTGTCAGGTCCTGTTGGAAAATGAAATCTGCATCTCCATAAAGTTCGTCAGCAGCAGGAAGCATGAAGTGCTCTAAAACTTCCTGGTAGACGGCTGTGTTGACCTTGGACCTCAGAAAACACAATGGACCAACACCAGCAGATGACATGGAAACCCAAACCATCACTGACTGTGGAAACTTTACACTGGACCTCAAGCAACGTGGATTCTGTGCCTCTCCTCTCTTCCTCCAGACTCTGGGACATTGATTTCTAAAGTAAATACAAAATCTACTTTCAGAGAGCATAACTTTGGACCACTCAGCAGCAGTCCAGTCGAGACGCTTCTGACTCTGTCTCTTGTTCAAGAGTGGCTTGACACAAGGAATGTGACAGCTGAAACCCATGTCTTGCATACGTCTGTGCGTGGTGGTTCTTGAAGCACTGACTCCAGCTGCAGTCCACTCTTTGTGAATCTCCCCCACAGTTTTGAATGGGTTTTGTTTCACAATCCTCTCCAGGGTGCGGTTATCCCTATTGCTTGTACACTTTTTTTCTACCACATCTTGTCCTTCCCTTCGCCTCTCTATTAATGTGCTTGGAAACAGAGCTCTGTGAACAGCCAGCCTCTTTAGCAATGACTTTTTGTGTCTTGCCCTCCTTGTGCAAGGTGTCAATGGTCGTCTTTTGGACAACTGTCAAGTCAGCAGTCTTCCTCGTGATTGTGTAGCCTACAGAACTAGACTGAGAGACCATTTAAAGGCTTTTGCAGGAGTTTTGAGTTAATTAGCTGATTAGAGTGTGGCACCAGGTGTCATCAATATTAAACCTTTTCACAATATTCTAATTTTCCGAGATACTGAATTTGGGACTTTCATTAGTTGTCACTTATAATCATCAAAATTAAAAGAAATAAACATTTGAAATACATCAGTCTGTGTGTAATGAATGAATCTAATATACAAGTTTCACTTTTTGAATAGAATTACTGAAATAAATCAACTTTGTCATGATATTCTAATTTTATGACCGGCACCTGTACATATATATATACACAGTATATATATTGTCACACTTAGGTCACAGATTTGCACAGAAACACAGGAGATTGCAGAGACAGTAACTTTATTCAAACACTTCAAATGAACACATGTCTCTTTCAAAAGTAAAATGAACTCCATGTGAAGACAGAGGTGACAGTTCTGTCTCTCAATTAAAAGAATGCACAAACATATTAAACATATTCCTCATCATAGGGGTGTGCATCAGGAGCGGGACCCCCAACAGGAGCAGAGGATGTCTGGAGGAGGAGAGAGAGAGACAAAGCAAAGAGCAAAAAGGACAGGTGCTGTACAGGCTTTTAAGCAGCAGCCCAGCAAGTAATGGAGCAAAGAGGAGGTAAACTGTATTTATTCCTATTGAATCAGCATTTAAGAGGGGGCTTCGGAGGATGTCTTCTAGGGGTGTTCAGCCCCCCTCTTCACAATATACATAAAGTTGCATCTAAAGTTGGGTCACAGAGTTGCACAAGACACATGGAGAGGAGTCAAGGTTTTCAAGGAAAATACAGGTCTTTTATAAATGTATAGAGAAGATAGGCAAAGTCTCAAGACTTTATCCAAAATAGGAGCTTTAAGGAGCACTGGCAATTGTCCTTCTTTAGCTCCCAGTATCAGATTAGAAGAACAGCGGCTTGGAATCAACGCTGTGGCAGACGCAGTCTGGAGAAGTGAGATCAGGAGACTGTGAGGAACAGCAGAACAAAGCCTGGTGTTAAATATTCTAAACACTGTGCAACAAGCATGTTACATAATAAGCCTGATCCTGCCATTCTCAAAACAAGCCTAAAAGGAACCCATTTCATGCTCCCCTCATCAGAAAACACATGACATGCTGTGAAATAATAAAACCAAAAGATTTCTTACTTATTTATTTATTTTACAAGGCACTTCGTCTTGATGCAATAAAAGTAAGATGCACCTGTATATAGATACACAGGAAACGATGATCCCACTGTGCTGAGAGCTGCAACTTCAAACAATTTAATAAGCCAATACCATGTTGCTGCTTCACTGCTATGTGTTCCCCAATATTGGAAAACTGTGAGTTCAATGATCTATAATTTATTTACTTCTTGCTACTTTGTGGCTGTTTGTTGCATTTTGCTTGTAGTAACAACTTTTGTTGTTTGAGGCACAATGGCGCAGTGGTTAGCACTGCTCAAAGCTCAGGTCATATATTTGGTCACAGTAATTGATCCATCCATAGTCAGCAGACTTTTCCCTAGCCCTTAGGAACACTTAAAAGACCTTTGCACCATTATAATCCACTCAAAGCTAGTTCAGTTCCTCCTTCCATATTAACTTCAATGCATTTTGCGGAATTTGGCAAGTTCACAAACCCATTCTTGATTTCACCAAACTCGACGCAAAGCAACTTCAGCAGGGTTCTCTCATCACTAATCATTACAATGCAACATTTAGTTCTCTCAGTAACTCCACTTCTGAAACACAAATAGACGTACCATTCCTTGACACCTCAAGGGTGTGGAGACTAAACATTAGAACATTACAACAATCTAGACAAGAACAGACCATTTAGCCCAACAAAGCTTGCCTGTCGTATCCACTTAATTCTTCCAAAAACACATCAAGATGAGTTTTTAGGGTCTTTAAGGTTCTATTGTCTACAACAATACCTGGTATTTTATTAAATGTGTCTATGATTCGCTGTGTGAACAAAAACTTGTGAAATGTATCCTTAACAGTTTCCAACTGTGCTCCCATGCTCTTGATGAACTCATTTTAAAGTAACTGTCTTAATTCCTGTACTAATTCCTTTCATAATTGTAAACACAATCATGTCACCTATTAATCTCATTTTGCTTAAACTAAAAAGGCACAGTTCTTTTAACCCTTCCTCACAACTCATCCCCCAAAGTCCTGGAATTATTCTAGTCAATCTTCTCTATCTTTTTTGTAGCAAGGAGACCAGAACTCCAGGTGAGGTCTAATCCATGTGTCAGAAAGCTTGAGCCTGACCCCTTTAACTTCTACTCTACATATCGTGCTATACCTGTATAACCTAACGTTCTGTTAGCCTTCTTAATGGCTTCTGAACATTAACTGAACGTTCATAGTGATGAATCCTCTACTAACAAGTGTGTTTAACGTGTTTAAGTAATCATGAATGATTTTGCATGGATTTCATAATGTATATGCATTATAGGCATGTGAAGAGTCCTGCTTCCACTTTCTCTTTTGTTCATATCATTATCCATACACAAAAAATTTGAGTGATGGGTGCATCAGTGCACAGCTCATAAGCACTGCCTTTTTTACAGATGCACCGTAAACAAAAAATCAAAAGTATTAATAATAAAGCATATGGAGGCACATTAGAACATTTAACATTTGTTTGAATATATTGGAATATTTACTTATTTTTAATATTAGTATTCAAATCCGAATTTTTGTATAATTTGACAGCCCTAATGCACTTATAGCAGACTATGAAAATTTTTAGACAAGTTACTAGACCAGAACTATGAAGTAGGAGTTATTAGGAAAAGATCAAGTCCTTTCAGTTTAAGTAAAACAGACACATTTCAATTTTTGAGGGGAGATAGCAGGATAGATGGCAGTTTTTATTTTAAAATAACCTCTTCAACTAAAACAAGAGAGGTACAGATAATAGCTAAGTAAGAGTAAATTTTGTACAAATGATGGAATGTTTTCTGGATGCAGAGAACCATAGATAAATGGAACAAGTTACGAGTATTGCAGAAGATTTCAATACATCAAGCACATTTATAGCTTGACTTCATATATACAAAGAGAAATAGTTTATTGAAATCAATGGTTACTCAGTCAGTGTACTCCTAACATTACTGTATACTATAATACAACAAGACGTTACCAGCAGAAATGCAGTAAAGCATGGCTTACTTAGTCATATAGAACAGACAAAGCAAATCACTTGGCTTTGCTACGCAAGCTTGGAGACCTAAGTTATCACGATGTGGGAGGGTTCACGGATTCTATCAAAGATCAACATATCACAGGAGAAACTTCACACATGAATAATTAACACCAAGACAGACAAAACACTATTTTAGGGAAAATAATAAATACTACAACTATAAATATACAAGTCTCCCCGGGAGCCAAGCAGTTAGATTTCATATGACGCATTAACCAAAGACATGTTGGCCAGTTTAATTGGCCTGATATGATTGAGTGAGGGGGTGAATAAGTGTGGCCTGAAATGGTCAAAGGCCCCATCCAGGTTTGTTTCCCACCTAACCCTAAAATGGATAGATGGGATGGAAAAGGAGGGATGGATGGGTTAATGAAGTGTTAACATGCAAGGTGTGATCAAATAGTTTTGAGCCTAACCTACTAAAAGAAACTCCAGTAAATCCAATCCATTTATTTTTCAAAATAATCACATTTAAAACTTAATTCTTAATTTTTAAAACATTCACAAAACTGTAATATGACACTTAAATAAAATGTTTTGTTTGGGTTGTGTAGCCCCTTTTCTGTAGCTGCTTTGATGCCTTCATCATTGGCATAACGGGTGATATGAAGGTAGCTCTTGTGACAGATAGGGAGCACTGTCATCCCCTTGAACCCTCAGACCAGATGCCAGACACCAGGTAAAAGTCCAATAATTGTTTTTATTTGGACAAAACAGTGCACAAAGCACCCTCCACTCCACTATACTCATACACAATAACAAATTAATAATCAATACACAATAAATCTCCTCTCCCAGACGTGTTGTCACCCTGCCACCCGACTCAGCTCAACCCTGGGATCTCCCACAGTCCTTTTAAAAGTCCTTGACCTGGAATTACATCATTTCTTCTGTCCCCATGACTGTGACGCACTTCCAGGCTGTATTGAAAACAATCCTTGAGCCTCCCTGCAGTGTCCTCTGGTGGCCCCCAGGGTATCCAGCAGGGCTGTATAGGAAAACTCCACTGTCCATGATGCCCTGCTGGAATTCGGGGCACCTCCATGCTGCAGGAAGGGCTCCATCTGGAGGCCTGGGGGTATTGGCCGAGATGAATGTCCGGCCATAGTCCACACTCTTCAGACTAGGGAATGGGTGACAGTCACATGGGACCAGGCTAGGAGAATGGGGAGGGGACGGTGTGTGACATCTCTTTGAATCCATATTTTGCAGACCAGCCTTTGCAACCTGTGCATTGTAGGCAGGAACAGTGTTTGGATGCAGAAGGGGGCTTTCTGCACTACTTCTCCTTGATTGACAGCCACAAGCACCAAAGCAAATCAAAATAATTCTGACTGGTTATATGGACATTTTGAGCCATGAAATCAATATAAATTATACCTGATCAACACAAAACATGATCACATGATCTTTCCAACAATGGTTTGGACCCTGAAATTATTCAATGCTGGAGAATCACCATGCTTTCATTGTTTCAATTGTTGCTTGGACATCTGATTATAGTGATGTTTCACCCTATTTATGAAATGCATTCTAAATTTCATAAGATTCTTGGACTGAATGTGGTCATGCTTCATTTCAATTCTGATCAAGCAACATGCACAGATCTTGCTCATTTTTAACCGTTATGAAAAATGGATTCAAACAACTAATAACTAATCCCTCACAGAATAATTGCTGAAGACTGTACTGTACACTAATCCTTCAAAATGTTTTAATCAAGTCTTGTATGTTAGAAAATAATGTAACAATGTCAGACTCACTGAATATCCACTTCTGAGCAACAGCCTATGTTGGTGGCATTATACACAAAGCTGGAAAAATCAAGAATAAGGCACCATTCACACACACACACACACACACACACACAAAACTGAGATTCATTAACTAACCTAACACATATATGCTGTATGTGTAGAATGTGCAAACTCAATGTAGACAGTGACAGGGTGTGGGATTAAACGCCAGGATACTACAGTCATGATTCATGAATTTGAACCACTTAGCCATCGAGCCACCCCAGTAACTGTACTAGCCATTCATCCATACACTGTTCCATCTTCTGAAGCCCCCTATTGAAGGCAGAATCACAGGGCAGCTGGGGTCTATTCCAGCAAAGCAAAAACAACACCTGGACAGTGTGCCAGTCCATTGAAGTGTGAACACACACTCTAACTAAACACACACACACACACACACACAGACCAAATCACCACACCTGTATGTCTTTGGATTGTGAAAGGACACCGGAGCACCCAGAGGAAGCCCACATGGACACGGAGAGCACATGCATATGCCACACAGGGAACACCCAGGACGTAAACCTCAGTTTCATGGCTGCAAGGCAGCAGTGCTACCGCTGCGCCAACGTGACACCTATAATGGTACTAAAAACATATTTTAAAAAAGTAGCTTTTTGTTCCCCCCTAAAAAAATAAAATCAGTTTGCCAAACTCCCATTTTCTTGCTGTCCACAATGATACTACTTCATCAGCAAGAAAGCTGATGATGAAAAGAAAAGTACCTACAGTTGCTTAGAGCAGCTGGTGTCTGGGCTAATGGAAACACACCCACATGAGTCTATTCAAGTTTACCTGTTGAATTTTATTTAGAATAAATCAGTAATCCCACTCTTAAAAAACAAAACAAGTTGGGGTGGAATGTGTACAATAGACAGGAATCTCTCAGACGGTGTTAGTCCACCTTAGGACACACTTATAATCATCATCATGATACACTCCTGAACAAAGCCAGTCTAAAGCCAACAAATACCCTCATATTTCCATCTTTACCAGAAAAAAAATTAAACTCACAAATGACACATAAATCCTGTGGTGGGTTGGCACCCTGCCCAGGATTGGTTCCTGCCTTGTGCCCTGTGTTGGCTGGGATTGGCTCCAGCAGACCCCCGTGACCCTGTATTCGGATTCAGCGGGTTAGAGAATGGATGGATGAATGACACATAAATATAGTCTGTTGATATCCAATAGCCCTGGCCAGAGAACATGCAAATGACTTTAATATATAAGCAGTAGCATTTTCTTTTTGATTTTATTGAGATCACACAACATTCCATACACATAAATCAATTTTTACAAAAATAGAATTGAAAACAAATCAATCCCCACCCCTGAGAAAGAGAGCTAGGCCAGCAGAGTAAAACTTAAAGTTAGTAAAAATTTGTAAGATGAATTAATAAGTGAATAAAGATAAATGGAGAAGCAAAAAAAAGGAAAAAAGGGGGAAGAGAATCTGCTTCCTCAATTTAAATGCTTATTCTAAAATGTTATTAATTAGATCCTGCCAGGTTCTGCACAGATCCTCTAAGTGAGAATTTGATTTTTTCCAGTTTCAAATAGTAAATAACATCAGTTACTGACTTAAAAGGGGAGAGTTACGATTCTTCCAGTTGAGCAAGATAAGTCTGTGTGCCAATAGTGAAGTAAAGACAGTTGCAGTTTGTTTGTCCTTCTCCACTTTAAGCCCATCTGGAAGAACACAAAACTCAACTGTTAATGGATTAGGTCGGATTGTGACACCAATGGCTGTCTGAAAGGCGTTTAGAGATTTTGGTCCAAACTGATGTCAATTTGGTGCAGGCCCAAAACATGTGGCCCAATGAGGCTGGGACTTGATTGCAGCGTTCTTGCAGGTTGGATCTTGCCCTGGAAACATTTTGGACAATTTTAAACGAGACTGATGTGCTCCATATATAATTTTAAGTTGAATAATTGTATGCTTTGCACTTATGGAGCTCAAGTGGATTCTCTGCATTACTACTTTCCATTCTTTTTCTCATATGTTGAGTGAGAGATCCTTTTCCCACTGTCCTCCTGGATCTTTGAAATGGAGGGACTGTAAAATGGTTTTATATATTGCAGAAATGCTCTGTGTCTTCAAGTCTGATCAATATTTTTTTCTGGCATAGAGGTGGGTGGGAGGTGAGGAAAATTGGGCAGGTTCTGCTATAAGCAGTAGCATTTATTCCCTTTTCAGCACGTTTATGTGTGTAGATGAGAATGGCTGACAGTGCATTATAAAAACACGTAATGGGGAAAACCAAATTTGCTTTGGGATTACCTATCATTCAATTGTAGAAGGTGCTGAGAGGAAGTGAAGACATTGCCAATATATGCACATAAGAATACCAAAACGCCCTCTTACAGAAAAATATATACATTTTTATAAACAAATGTCTGCAATTATCAGAAATGCTTATTTCTATCTGTATTACCAAACTGCATCTTTCACTAATCAATTAATGCTTATTTTACACAGTGCATTTCATGCAGAAAATCTATGGAAAGAAAATGAAAAAAAAAATGTGGACCTGCAATTTTATAAATGTCTCTCTATAAAACATTAACATCAATGTAAAGGAAAAAGGCAAGATGCAAGAAGGCAATTAAAAATCCTTCTTCCTAAGTGTTTGCAGATCTAGATCACGTACGTTTCTCTCATCAGTACGGTGTTCTATAGACACAAACTCATTACTTTTATTGTCAAGTTTATCTTAGTGTTTTAATTTGTGCTAGAAGTGAACTAGTCCTGTGTAAGTACATGTGTATCATATTAGTCCATGACAAGGAACAATTATGCAGTAGGTTCTGGTAATATATATATATATAACTCTAAGAGATCAACTGATAACAGCTGATGGCAGGTTGTGCTAAGACGGGTACATTAAAGGTGTGTTTAATCAGATTTTTTGCACTTGGGTACGTGTATTGAATTAGATAAAGAATTTACTCATTCTCTGAATTTGCTTATTGCAATGCATGTTCTGGAGCCTGATGGCAGCTTTAAGCAAAGGGCAGGAACCAGCACTGTACAGGGCACCATTTCATCACAGGACACCCTTATGTGCACATCAATGCTTACGTTCACATGACCATACAGTACCATGACAAGTGACCCTAATTACAGATGACTTGGGAATATGGGAGGAAAGTAGAGCAGCCAGAGAAATCAAAAGTAAACATGCGGAGGACAGGCAGTCTGCAAACAAAGAGAGTGTGACATGATGCAGAAGAACTAACCACTGTCTCATCATCCTGGCAGAGGTAAGAATTTCCATATTATAATAAAATGTTCACAAGGTGATGCTAATTAGCCAGTGCTGCTCATCTCTGGAAAGAAATCTGCAGTTTCAAACACATTGTTATATATACATTTTAATCTAGACCACACTGTAGAAATACTAAAAATGTCAGAACACCAAAAAAAAATAATGCTGCTTATAAAAATGTCAGAAAACAACAAAAAATAATAATAATGCTGGTTATCAGTTGTTATGTCAGAATGAAAAGTACTGGAAGCTACTATAGGCAATGAGAAAGGGCCAATAATTCAACCTGAACATCTCTTATCTCAAAATATAAAAAATCAAACATACAGAAATGAAATTTCTATCTATGAGGAATCGGTTCTTTTTAAAGTGAAATCTCTGTAGACTACACATCAGCCTACCCAGCAGACAGTTCAAGGATAGGATCATAAAAAGTACCTCACCACGCAAATCAATTTAACTGGCTAAAAGTAAAGCACAAGCTGTTTTATTTTATAAATTAAGCTACTGCAGTTTTCTGGCCAGAGAACAGAAAGTGAATGTGGAGATTGAAAATAATTATATCCAAGATCTGAATCGTCTGGCAATGGATCTAAGCCAACAACAAACCCAATAACTATTAGTTAAACTGGACTGACAAAGTTATCTTCTAAAGGCAGCCAAAGAAAAAGCAAGGACAATTAAAACCAGTACAAAAATAATAGGGGCTCTTTACCATAATCATCATCATCATCATCATCATCTCGGTCTTTTCATGAATTTCCTCCTGGACTAAGGTTAGGGTAATTAGAGAGCACAGGTCAAACTGAGTCCTGGTATTGCAGTTTTAAGTACCAAAAGCTTAAGTTTCTCAAGGAGAGTGAACAAGATACAAGTGAGTTTTACAGTAGTAGATTATGTCAGCATGTGTGCAGTAAAACTATTGGGATATCTCCATTGTACAATAAGCTAATGAAAAATCAGAATGGCAACTCACAAGGCAATGTCTTCACATTAAACAAGAGTAGACTAAAACAGTAAGGAAAATACTTATATTGTACACTTCAGCATAAAGCATTTAAATAAAACATAATACCATCTGACAGAAGCACTAGTCAGAATAGTAATAAATAAAAATAAAGACACAAGATGATGCCACAAGAAAAATGTTACGTGCAAAGGCAAAAGTTTATATTTGAACATCTGCCAGCTGAATCAATCTTTGAGTGCAAAGTCTAAGATAAGCTCAAAAACAAGACAAAACACATTTCGAAGTAATCTTATCATACAGTATGCCTTGAACACAGACATAAAGATGTACTCATTTGTCTCTTAGTGAATATCTTGAAATGATAAAACACTACACTGTGGCTCAACTACAAAACGAGAAATGACAACTAAATTAAAATAAAAATGCACATTGAAATATAGGGTCTCCATCCATTTTCTAAACCAGTTTAGTCAATTGAGAGGGTCATAGGGAGTCAGAGCCTGTCAAGACAAAACTGTGAGAACAGGGCATCAACCAGTCCTGGGTAAGGAGGCAGGCATGTCATTAGAGCTTTATGAACTTAAAACACAACTCTAAGAACCGCTGAAGGGCAAATCTGGCATGGCCCACCAATCCAACACATACAGTATGTCTCTGAGGGAAACTCTCGAAAAACAACATGCATGGACTAGAGTTCTAAGTAATCATGGTTTCTTTCTTTAGCCTGATGTCATTTGGTAATATCTCTCACATATTAAGACATGCAATTTGTGTCTCTTGGAATATCTAATGGTAACTTCTTCTTCTTCTTTTGGCTGCTCCCATTAGGGGTTGCAACAGCGGATCATCCTTTTTCATATCGTCCTGTCTTCTGCATCTTGCTCTGTCACACCCATCACCTGCATGTCCTCTCTCACCACATCCATAAACCTTCTCTTAATCCTTCCTCTTTTCCTCTTCCCTGGCAGCTCTATCCTTAGCATCCTTCTCCCAACATACTCAGCATCTCTCCTCTGCACATGTCCAAACCAGCCCAATCTCGCCTCTCTGATTTTGTCTCCCAACTGTCCAACTTGAGCTGACCCTCTAATGTATCTAATTCTAACTATTTCAATGATTTTAGTTTGCTGGCTTTGGAGCAATATTCACAGTAGTTATACTCTTGACACTTGATTAACTTATAGTATACAGTTGATTACAGGCATGTAATTTATAATAAGAAAAATAATGGCTAAGGCACCTGTCACTGAATCATTAAGCTGTCAGTGTTGTGCCATTTGTGCCTGCATCTAGCCGACAATATGGCCCTGAGCAAGTAAGCATAACCTGTCTATGCCTCAAATGTAAAACATTTATGTACACAGTTTGCTATAAAGAAGAACTACATACAATAAAAGCTTGTTTGCAATTCCCTAGGCACATATTTTGAGTAAACAAGGCAGTGCAGTGTATTAATAGCAAATATGAATATGGGAAAATGCCTTGATCTGGAAAATTAATGTCACTACAGTATTAATGTATCAAGAAATGCCAAGAATAACATAACAGAAGTTATGTATACAGCGACAAAAATGCTACGCTCTGGATATAAGAATTACTCAAGACAATGCTGTAATGAGAAATTGTGTTATCTCTATTTTTCATGACAATATAAGATAAAAAATATTTTGGCCACCAGTATAAATAACATGGGGTAAGTGAAACATTTTTTTAAATATTTTTATAATTATTATTTCTGGGTGGTGTTTTCCTTTAAAAACTAAGTTACAATATGTAAAAACAAATAATTTCACAGAATATTCTGCATTAAAAATATGGTTGTATTTTACTGTACTCCTTAGCCCTCAATAAAAGCTTCTTCTCATGCAACAGCATCTTAGTTTGACCTTTCAATTTTGTACACAAAAGACATAAATAAATTGTAATATATTTTGTAAAGGAACTTTTGAAAGTCTATACTATGAGAGCATTAAACAAAATAAAACACCTTTACTGCGGCACTGCTGGCTCAGTCACTGTTGGTGTCAATTTTATAAATTGTCCTTTGTCTGGGTACTTTATGTCACTCCCACCTTCAAACACCTGCACATCAAATAACCTGACCTTGTGACTTCGATTTTAACTCTGTGTGTGTGTGTGTGTGTGTGTTGAGTCCTGCGATAGACTAATGGCGAGTATTGGGTCAGAGTTCAGATGCCAGCACACTTGTGGCTCCAAGAGTTGTTGCAAATTCTCATAAAGAGTTAAATGCGAAGCAAATCCATTTCTCATACAGTAATATCTTTATGTAAAACGGTCTGTGAATTACGCATTGTGAATCAACTGTGAATGCAATTTAAGTTTTATAGAACCTTTTCCAAGGACGAATTATTGGCTCCATTTATGTCATACCTGATTATTCCAATATTACACGGGTGACATAATTATCTGTTTTTCTTTTGGCTCATGGTGCTCCTGTTTTGGTTTGGCTTCCTATGGCACTGAAAACAAACACATCGTATTATTCTGAAGAGGAGAGTTGTGCGTCACAAACCTCACACCCCACCTGAAAATGTATACATACTAGGTTTGGGTCAACTGAGATTTATTTTTTACTGTCTTACATTTAAGCTCTGGGTCAGATCACTTAGCCTCTCTGTCTCTATCCTCTCATCTAAATCCATTATAAATCTACTGCACATGTTCAATAAGGAGTTGCAGAAAGTAATACCCTAACTTTTTGGGATTGTGCCAGGTTGTACACGCAAAACCATGATTCTTGGCTAGGGTTGATGCAAATCAGAAACATTGTAAAGAAAACTATATGCGCAACACTAATCACACCTTTGCTCTACTGCCAGGCCTATCAAAACATTTCACAGGTCTTACTCTCTGCAGTAAATTGCAAATATATTAGCTTCCATTTCTCTCTGAATCATTTTGGGTCTTTTTTCCCTGGATTTTCTTCTTTTGATATTTCAAATAAGAACCACTGCTATATATCTGCACCTCTTCCACTCTCCCACATTACTGACTGTAAAGTCCTAATTTAATTGTTAGGCTTACCAGAGTGCAAAATACAGACATACATATAAAGTATAGTTTACTTCAGAAATACTGTACATGTAATACAGCATTCAAACATTATGTTGAAAAAAAAGGTTTGATCACACAGAACCACTGACACTTTTTAACAAAGAGGTTCATCATATATATCAAGATAAACAAGGATTTCAGAAATGTTTTAGACTTTCCATTTCAGAATAGCATTAAAGAATTCTTACTAAATTCTGAAAAAGATTTTGAACTGTTCATCATACAGATATTTCACTTTTCTAGCGTTAGACATTGTAAGAAATCAGTTTCCCACATCAGTTACTATTACAGTTAAAGGAGTAATTTTAGATCTGATGGTGGCTGAGCAATATGCAAACACTTTGTGAGTGCTGTGCTGGCCCCTTTCCTGGCAGGGATACCGTAATGGAAGGACAGCACGGAAAGAGACATAATCCATCCAGGATGGGACTGAAGCAACATCCCTTACAACGGGATAAATGAACGGATAATGTGGAGAGTTGGTGCATTTAGGGCAGTTCCTCACCCAGTCTAACAGATGGCACTGCTCCACTGGTGTGGACCCAGTAGGGACACCTGCAGGGATATATGGGAGTTGTAGTCCTGAGTGACAATCCTGTTAGTGTCCCTGGGTGCCATCAGGGGGTGCTGCAGGGGGAGGGACTCCCTGTTACAGGAAGCTCTCATCTGACCTGGGACCTGGAAGTGATTCCGCCAGGCTATACCCAGGTAGTGGAAGTACCCCAAGGTCTGACATAAAAGAAAGCAGTCCATCCTCCTCCGGGAAGTCAGAGTTGGGAGGAAGGAGGACAAAGCTCACCTGGGAGGTATGGAAGAGTGCAAAGAGAGAGAAAGAGAACAATTGTGTGTTGCTGAAGTTATACAGTACTTCTGAAGCCTTTGTTCAAGGTATTTTGTAATAATAAACCTTGCATTATACTGGGACTTGTATCTGTGAGGTTGTGTGTTTCTGGGGTGGAGGTGTTGCAACACCACCTACTGGTCACAATTGTAACCTAAAATGGTCTGTGTGTGTAGCATTCCTAAAACATAACACACAGCAAGGCAGACATTTGATTAATTTTATTACAATTTGAATAGTTTAGATATTTTTAAAAAGGCAGACATGTGCAATGTATAATGTTTTGCAGAATTACGACATGCTTTGCACAGACTGAAAAAAATATATATTATGGTTGGCTGAATTTCATTTCGTATCTAAAATTTGAATTGAAAGGTCTCTTTCCCAACATTCCTTAAGATCATCTAGGAATAAAAATCAATAGATTCCAGAAATATTGCCTGTATCCACAAAAAGACTACACTGTATGTAGATGATAAATTGGACTGGACTGCCAATACTGATGCTCTGTGTAGGAAAGGACAGAGCCAACTATACTTCCTTAGAAAGCTGGCATCCTTCAACATCTGCAATAAGATGCTGCAGATGTTCTACCAGATGGTTGTGGCGAGTGCCCTCTTCAACGCAGTGGTGTGCTGGGGAGGAAACATAAAGAAGAAAGACATCACACCTGGACAAACTGGTGAGGAAGGCAGGCTCTATTGTAGGCACGGAGCTGGACAGTTTAACATCCGTGGCAGAGCGATGGGTGCTGAGCAGGCTCCTGTCAATCATGGAGAATCCACTGCATCCACTGAACAGGATCATCTCCAGACAGAGGAGCAGCTTCAGCGACAGACTGCTGTCACCGTCCTGCTCCACTGACAGACTGAGGAGATCGTTCGGCTCTGTCCACACTATGCGACTCTTCAATTCCACCGATACCATTATACAAAGTTATTGTCTGTTTTTACCTGCACTTTTATTACTCTTTAATTTAATATTGTTTTGTTTGTATCAGTATGCTGCTGCTGGATTATGTGAATTTCCCCTTGGGATTAATAAAGTATCTATCTATGTATCTGTATTCCTTCTGGAAAACATATTGATAGAAATTGAGAGAAATTGGGCAGTTTGAAGAATTTCTAGCTTGTATATACAAATATAGTGCGTTTCTAGAAGGATCATATTTATACACGTACAATTTATTTACATGAAACAGGACTGAACTGTCCTTATATCCTGTATATATACAACATATAGTATAAAGTATGTATGTGTGTATGTATTTTTGTATTTACCCAAAATTGTTATGCATTATTTGTATATACTGTATACAGTTCCATCATCGGGCAAACACACATTGGGCCAGTTTAGCATTGCCAGTTCACCTAACCTGCATGTATAAAAGTGGTGTTAATCAAAGGTAAGACTCTTGCCAAATCAAAAAGGTACTTAAAAGGGTATTAATCTTTAGCTGAACCTTTGCTTACCATGACAGACACAATCAGGACTGGTAATAGGAATTAGATTTTGAAACAATTAGCAGAGTCCATGCCTTCCCTAAAAACAAGGTGCTTCCATCACTTCTTTCTTTTACGTCACAAGCCCTCTAGCACACACTTGTGGTGATGTGAATGCATCAAGTATAAATGGCTCTTAAGCCAATAATAATAATACATACTGTATTTTAACTGTACTGTACACTAATATAGATATATAACTTCAGTTGATTGTATTTCACTGCTTGAATTCCAATGTTAAAGACTACTTCATTTATTTCTGTCCATTCTCAACATATAGTTTAAATTACCAGATATGATGTGTGTAATACTGACAGGTTCTCAAACTTTTTCTGACAATCTGGGATAATACTCAATGAGATACAATAATTAATAATATCTTTGCTTTTAGGTTGAAAGTTGTTTAGAAAAGAACAGCAAAAGACTATAAAATATCAAGATGAAAATCACCTTAGAATTGATGAATGTATCAACTCTAAAGAAGAGTTTTAGCTTTTCCTGGCCGGTGGCGGTGATGGTAAGGGCATATGACAGCAGAGAGCATTTCTTTATAATTAATAAGGCAATCAGCATTGGCTCGAGGATACACAGCCAGTCGAGTTCTATTTCAAAGTGAGGCCAAGCTCTTTTCATAAAATGAGGCTCTGCTGTAGAGAAGGATGCACTGTGATTAATGAATCAGAGGAGACTTTAATAGGAGTTAGAATGTCCAGAGAATAAAAATAAATGCTGTGTATTAATAAGTAACCAATTTATATGATAAAGATTGAGAGTGAAATAGAATTCATGTTAATAACTGAAGTAAGATGAATATGTTGGGCATTTATCAGAGCAGAGCAGGAATTTTTATTTTAGTTAACTGTTTCACAATATCGCTTCCTGGGTCCTCCCTGCGTGGAGTTTGCATGTTCTCCTTGTGTCTGCGTGGGGTTTCTCCGGGTGCTCCAGTTTCCTTCCACAGTCCAAAGACATGGCGAAGAAGAAATGCATGGAAGAAGAAAAACAGATTCTGACTATGATTTTATTTTTTATTAGGATCTATTTATTGGAATATTTATTGAAGACTTTGATGCACCACATTTTTGAACACTATTTATTTGAATAGACTTGCATGATGCATGTTTGCACTGCAAATTGTTGTTGTGTCAGTTATGAATATCGATGTCCCAGAAAACAGAAGAGCCCATAGCTGTGAGAACGGAGTGCACCAGAGGATGAAGTTACTACCCAAATAAAAGTGAATCCTCTAGTCCAATATCTGCACTCATTACTCTGTTTGATGCAGCACTCTGAGCAAATCCTAACCACCTGGAAATGTGTAATAATTGCTCTTGTTTTCAAGAAGGGCACAGGCTTAAGTCCAAAAATGACACTGAGTCAGTATTTTACTGAATGTTGGCAAAGTGTTTATGAGAATTACTCAACTGTACTTGCATGAAACTATGGTAACAACTTAAATGTTAAGAACAAGCTGGATTCTGACATAACTGGATGCTGCGACCAAAGTTTCACACATAGACACATAGCTGACAAATAAAATAGATCAGATGTGGCAAGCAACTCGTAATCATTTTCATTCTTTATGAAGCTGTTTTACAGGGTTCTCTGCTCAGTACCAATAGCGTATCAGTCTTGCAAAAGTAAAAGAATAAATGTCAAAATACAGGATGGAATATAAGAGAACAGAATAGAATTTCTAAAGGAGCTATTTGTAATCATGACATAGTTAGGGGTCTGAAAAATCAGTCCGATAAACAAGAAATGAATTGCCATAACAGGAATCAATAAGCAAAAGTCAAAGTCATAAGTTCAAAGCAAAAGATCTTTGTTTGCCTCTATGGCAATTATCACTTGAACAGATTTGTTTTAAACAAAAATAGTCAAAAGCTTGTAACGGATGTGTGAGGGCATCACTTGTGATGATAAACAACTTGGTCATTCAAAAATCTACTCAGAATGGCGGTGCTGATAATATAACCATAGCAATGATAAAAATAAACAAAAGCAGAAAAAACAATGCCATTTCCAAAAAACAGTTCTTTTAAAATTTAGCACATCCACTGAAATTAAAGATAACCAATAAAACAAAAAACATTACCAAGAAATGTTTCTTCCATGTCTGTGAAGTTGAAAGGTATGTGATTAAATCAGTTGCATACATTTAAATACCTTACAAAATAACAGTACAAGATCAGAAAATCACAAAGTCAGCTGACATTCTAAGCAGGATAGGTTGTGTGGCAGCTTTTTGCAGTTCCTTAACCTTATGAGATTTGCAGAAATCATATATTGCATTCCCAACATGCACATGCACCTTTTAATTAATAGTCTTCCCAATCTTCTCTTATGGCATGGAATCATGGATACTCCTATTAGCTAACATAAGGAAAGTCAAAGTTTTCCAAATGAGATGTCTATACCTTATGCTAAGCATGACCCTATTAGACCACATACACCGTGATACAATCAAAACCCACTGCTTCAATGAGTTGGCTGGTCTGGGCATGCATGCCAAACAGAAGAAAACTGCTTCCCATAAGCCATATAGAAGAAAACTGCGCCCCATACAGATTATAATGCAAGTTCCAGCTCAAACAATGGACTGTTTTGAGGAAATGGTGAAGTAAAGCCTAATAAAGCACATAGATTATGGGTGCAAAACATACAGCCCACAGGCCGTGCAGACCGTTTGATGGTTTGGTTCAGCGCGCAGGCACTTGAGTAAAATATGGGGGAATAACTTTCAACTTGTAAGATGCAGTTTCTGTTTTATCCATTAGATGTCATTTCTAGTATAAGCTTTGTGCTTTTTCTTAGTAGACTGCTGAACCAGCATTAGGAGCATTTCTACAGCATTTTATTTTGAAAGGTACTGAAAAAAAATGTCTTTATTGAAGAAATGTAAGCTGCACTTTGAATGTCAAGTGTTCTTGGAAAAGTGGAAAACAGCATGATTTTATTTCTGGGAAGTAAACCTCAAACCACTTTGCTTATTTAGCTGTATAGTATTCAGAGTCACTATGAAACCCATTATGGTAAAAATTATGACAAATATACAGGACAGTTAAAGACAAACAAGGTAAATGAGTTCATTGCAGCTCTTAAAAAGTGGCAGGCATTTTTTTCTCTCTCACTCTCACTATTTTATTTTTGAAAAACAGAAAATTACAGAAGCATTGTATTAATAATAATAACCTATCAGACACAACCATTTACTTTAAAAAAAATAAAATGAAAGAAAAAATAGAAAAAAAAAAAGACAGCAAAGCAAGTTTCAATTTCCACCCAAAGTCTGTTTTCTCTTGCAGTCGGAAGACGAAGGTGAGCTACAGTATGTTATTGCCAATGAAAGTGCATCAGAGCATCAAAGCCATTTTCTGAAGGGGACTCCGGTAATACATTCAAGCTAAAGGCTTTCACTTAAATAAGTTTGCAGAAACAAACAGTAGCAGACAGAGTCATGAACTTAGGACAGAAAAATTAAAAGAAAAAGTAGAGCACAGTAATTTATTAGATGAGAGCACCGCATGTTAATGATGTGGCTCAACTTAGTTTTCATCAGAGGTGTTGATGACTGAATGTCACTGAAGAGTTTGATGGACACAACTACATCCAGTGGCATTTTCAACTGTTTGGATGGATACTTGGAGATGATTAGGTTCACTCTGTTAGTCTGGCCACTGATGGTGTACCCTCAATTAGAGGTGTAAATCTCCGGTCTATTAATGATACAATACAGTATCAATAAATGAATAAACAATATGATATAATAATTGTCCCAGGATTTCTTCACAATATGATATGATGCAATGCAATATAATATGGTTTGGAAGAACATAACATGAGATAAAAAAAATACAGCACTCTTTCTTAACTGATCTGTTTTACTTAGTTGCCAAGCAAAAACTTTTACTGTAATAACATCACATGCCACATTTCAAACAATTCAAGGATTTTAAATACATAACAAAAGAAAACAGCAATAATTCTGACAGGGATACTGTTTACAGAAAAAATCAAAAGCACTGTGCAACTCAATTCTAAAATATATTCTTAAATATTTCCCTAATGTAACATTATTTCGCATGAATAATTTTTTATATGCGTTTGGACCCAAATGAACCACAGCTTGAAGGTTGTTCTGTCCAGTGCTACTGGTTGACAATTATTATTTAGGCTTCAGGACCTCTTTGACTTTTGACACGTGCATGGAAATATTAGAAATGTCACAAAATCTCAAAATGAAGAAAAAACTGTATTAAAAAACATAACTTATTTTGTGTATGAAATGCATTTAATTGTAATTTGGAATTACAGCTGAAGACAGAGGAATGTGTAGGATAAACTAATTTTGATTTTTAATAGGTGAATCGATACATTTATCTTTCATGATGTAAACCTGTTGTGGTGTGAAATTGTATACATAAATTGATAAATATTTTGTATGTCTTCATTTGTAAGTTAGACAAAGCAAATGTAACAATAGTGCTTCATGGTGTTATATCATTGATAAGAACAGCAGTGCTTTGATGTTTAACTAACCAACCCTCACCACCACTTTAGGACTGAGTCAGGATGTGGAATTTATTTTCAGGGTAGGGGAAAGTGTCTAAAACCAGTTTGGCAAGGCGTATATGTGCAGGATATTCAATGAGACATCCCCCTCAGGAAACTGGCAAGCTTTAGCTAACCAAATGGTATCCACTACTTGAGGGTGAAAAAAGGTAGTGGGGAGGATGGAGCATCAGACCAGCTTGGCAAGAGTAACTATGTTGGACTGAGAGCCTGTGGGCCATCCACAAAGCCAAAAAATAACACAATTAGGGGATGTGTCACACCAGAATTCGTTTGGTCTAAAATACGGCTGTTTGGGATTGGTTTTGAATCAGAGACAATTCTGTACTATGACACCCTATTGGTGTAAGGATTTGAACAGAGAATCTATATATTTGGTTACTTTACACCTCCCTCTCTCTCTCTTACACCATGGCATTAAAAGAAGAACACAAGCAAAAAACACAGCTCAGCAGCCATAACTGAGACAGGCATGTGGCCTGTCCTGAAGAAAGCTGACTAAAATGATGACTTTACTAGAGACATTTAAGTAACTAAGTCTCTGTGCCTCCTGAAACTACACATCCACATTTATCAGGTTGTATGGTTGCCAGTATTCACATGTGCTTGGCTTATTGTTATTATTTTATGAATATCTTCTTGTATAATACACTACCGTGGCCGTCCGTTTGTCTGTCGAGGATTTTAAATCATCTGTGGCTCGCAAACCATTTGAATTATTCTTTGAATTATTCTTTGAATTATTCTTGAGGCAGATTGAAGACTTAAGTGCCGGCTTAAGTGAAAAATGAAGGAAAACAAACTAAATAATTGCAACACAAAGATTGACTTAATCAGTTTTAACGCGAAAAGATGTCCACAAAAGAAGAGAACAAGTGGGCCACTAGGGTGGAGAATAGAAGAGCTGCTCAAGAAGCAGCAAGCGCATCAACCTGTGAGCAAATGAATGCTAAACGGAGACAGAGAAAGAGAATGAAAACTAGAAATGCTCAAGTCAAGTGTATTCACTGCACGTTATCATGCAGTGCGCCGTTACTGGTTATAAATAATACATTATGTAAAGATCTAACTTAATTCCTACTTGTCTTTTATTCTATGTAATTGCCTGATGTTATAGATGTACAAGGGGGAGGTGGGGAGAAGTTATAAAGTACAATACCTTATAAACAGCAGTAAATCTATGGGATTTTGAGGCATTCTGATAAAGTCTACACAATAAAGAACACAGAAGGGGAAAGCAGAGTAATATAGAACTCTACCAAGACAAAACAAAACCGATGCATCAAAATACATCAATCTATTTTTACATTCCTACCATTAATGTGTGGGGGAAAAAATCAGGTGTTGCTACAGAATTCCAAGAAAAAGTCCAATCAAAAAGAAGTACATTCAAATTTCATTTGAATTTGAATTTTCCCGTGGGATTAATAAACTTTAATTAATCTAACCAAATCTAAAGATTTTTGCACTTTTCAATGTACTGTATATGAAGAGTCGTAATGTAACAAATTACTTAAAATGGATAATGAGTGTTATTAACAAAACAGTGAATTCCATCCACGCACAAGGACACCACAGCTACCAGTTTAATGCTCTGCTGAGCGAGCACATTGTTAGCCATAGCCCTCCATACCACACAGAGGTACTGTGGTTAAGCCGGGGAGTTGTATTCAAGCGTCTCTATGAAATGCACATGGAAACCGGACTTTTCATTAATAAAAAGGGGAACACAGTCACAGAATTTAGTGATACCAAATGGATTCAGGATCTTGCATTTATTTAGTACATCACTGAGCGCTTGAACATTATCAACAGAAATCTGCAAAGTCAAAACAAACTTGTAAAAGATTATTTTTAAAGTAAATCTGTGGGAGGCGCAAGTTACAGAGAACAATCCTACACATTTCCCTTCTCTGAGACACATCAGTAGTGCAAGCACGGATGAAAACATGAACTGATGCAATTTTAAAATATCACGACTAAAGACTGAGTTTCAGCAGCATTTTCAAATCCCAGAATAACTTGAGTCGAAAGTTAGGGTGTGTTGTGATGTGAGATTTTACATATAACTTGATAAATGTTTTGTATGTCTTTATTTATAATTTAGGCAAACCAATGTAATTTAGTGGTACCTTGGTGAGAGGCATTCTTGTTTATCCCCCCATGTTTACGACTTTTCTTTGTAATTTTACGACAGGATTTGGGGGATGTGTCTTAAACCAGTTTGATGAGCATTTCTTTGCTAAAGTCTTTTCCCCATCCCCCACACAAAGCCAGGTTAGTGTAATATATGGTCTTGGGGGGCAGGAGATAAGATGTTCTATTTCACCCATTGGTCTGAGGTAGGGCTGTTTGGAATTGGCTTGTCTCAGAGGCCTTTAAGTACCATGATGTCCTATTGGTTCTAGGAATTGGAGAGAACATCTATAAATGTACTTGCTCAACCACATTCTCTCTCTCTGACTGACATATGATGAAGAAGCATCTCTCGCTCTAACCAACATATGATGGAAGAAGCATCTTTCTTGCTAACCTGTGATGATGAAGACAACACAATGAAGAGCACAGCTCAGCAGCCATATTGAACAGACATGTGGCTGAAAGCTGAGCACCAACGATGCCTTAACTAGAGACATTTTAAGTAACTACAAGTCTGTGTGCCACCTGAATTACACATCACCATTTTATCAGGTTGTATGGTTGCCAATATTCAAATGTACTTTGCATTTTGTTATTATTTATGAATATTATCAGTAATACATTATTTTATGTGTAACTTAACTCCTGCTTGTCTTTTTACTACATCTAATTGCCTGAGGTTATAGATATAGAAGGGAAGGTGGGGATAAGTTATATACAGTGGTAAGTCTGTGAGATTAGGTATTCTAAGGCTACATATTAATAATACAATAGGGGAAAGTAGAGCAATATATATATTACTCTACCAAGATAAAACAGGGTGTTTACTTTGTCATTCACGATAAACCCATTTGACATGCCAGAGGACCTGCAAATGGAATTGATTTATTTGTAGTGTGTTTTGAAATGACAAATTTGCCAATGTAAGTATGGACACATTTTATCAGTTTCTTGGACCAAAATATTTAAAACTGACAGCTTTTGCCCCAGAGATGTTGTGCATGTTCGGAAGCACCAACATTTGTGAAGAGGAGTTTTCCATTATGATAAATAAATAAGTAAAAACTGTGCTTTTGCCTGATGCACAGACACTTAAACAACATCATTAAAGCTGCTGCTGCTGAAAAGGCTTCCTCCAGATTTTGATGATCTGGTTAATGTCAGAAGGGTCCAAGTGTCAGGGGTCCTAAGAAGCAGCTTTGGCTCATTTACGTATTTTGTGTTTTCCTAAAGTTAACTTGCAGTGAATGTGCAGTAACCTGAAAAATATTGTAATTCAGTCAAAAGCCTATTAAAGGAATTTGCCACATAAAAATAATTTTTTTTTTTTTATTTGTTAATAACCCCATGTAGTTTGTTGTGATACAGCATGTAAAGTAAACAGAAAAGATGCATTCCCACTTACCGTACTTTTGAACTGAATTCAAGCACACTTTACTATTTATCTTGTATGCTAAGTTATCACGAAGTACGAATTAATACAATTTGAGTAAAAAATTCATGCATTTTGTACGTTTTCAACCAACAAATGAATAAAGGAGATGTGGATTATGTGCCATATTACATGAGATTTTTTTTTCTTTCTTCCTTGAACATTTTCACATCATTTACCATTGGACAGATCAGGTCACCACAACATTCTATGATTATATCATAAATATTTTTCTCTAGTTCTGCATGAAAACATGAGATTAATTTTTTTTCTGAGCCACCGTTACAAACCACATGGTCTAAGTAACATACAGAAAAAGTGTAATTTTTAGGTGGAGTACTCCTTTAATGACAAGCACTGCCATTCTCGAGGGCTATAGCAATGTGTTTATTTGCAAAATATTTTGACAAATAAAGTTTAGCAATACAATAATTACTTTATTTATTATTTTCTTACTGATTGTACAACAAAAATAATGTTAATATTATATTTAAATTATATTCAGGCACATATTGAGTGAAAACAATTAATTGGATTTTTCAAGGTATTGATCCTTACGTGAGGTTTTTAAACTGTGTGGCCCCTATCCCCAAACGAGCCCGCCACAGGGCTTGTGCCTCCTCCAGACCGCAAGGGGGCGTCCGTCCTGGTTATGTTGGGGGCCTCGGGTACAGGGCTTGGAAGCCCAGCCCTGTAAGGGCTCGTGGCCGCCGCCAGGCGGCACCCTGGTGCCTGTGGAAGCGGTGGATGTCGGGTGGAAGAGGACAAAGCTCGGGAGAGGACGGGAGGCGGTTGAAAGAGAAGCACAGTGACTGGAAGAGTGTGGCCTGGACATTGGGGGAATCGTCGCTGGAGGCACTGGGGTTGTGAGTGCACGTAATTTGTGTAAATAGTAGTGTAAATAAACAGTGTGTGGTGGAACTATGTTGTCCGTCTGCCTGTGTCCGGGTCCCAGTCCACAGTGGCGTAGTCGTGCGGATGGTCCGTCTGGTTCAAGACGGGGACCTGTTTTCACTAAGTCTGTGGACGGCCCGGCGCAGCAGCGGACCCCACACACTGGCCGCAGGAGCGGCCCGTGCACAACCCGCGGGAGCGGTTTACCCCAGGGACCGCCGCCGGACCGCAGATTGGCCATCCCCGGGTGCGGAGTAGCAAGAACGGACGTCGCCAGAGTACAGCGGTCTCCGAGAGCCGCGCTGTCAGGAAGGACGGCCCGGCCGGCGTTGCGACACAGAAGGCCACACCGAGGCAGGGGCCTTGGCATGACAGGATCCGGAAGGTAAGCGCCCTGCCCTGCAGTAATTGGCCCTTCGGGGTTGCACCCACCTTGTTTTCCGCAGGCAGGGACGATCCGGGTCCGCGTCGGGGGCAGGAGCACGCCGGTCCGCAGGTTGTCGGCAGTGCGAGGGCGGCAGCCAAGGAGGCTGCGAAATCGGAGCCGCTGCAGCTCGAGGAATCGCCATAGCTGCGAGGCTGTGAGGAGGCACGTCACCGCACCCAGAGCAGGGGAGACAAGATGGCTGCGGGCCCGGATGTCCCGCCCGCTGAATCTCTTCGGCCCGCCGAGTCGCCTCTATTACAGATGCTGAGTGCTCTCGCTGTCCAGTTGGAGAAGCTACAGGGGAAGGTGGTCGCGTCGGAAGAGACGCCATATGGGGCGGAGGATCGGCGCGACGCTGGAGCCTGTGGCCAGCAGGGTACTGCGGGGAAGGTAGGTGACGCCGTCCCCGTACAGCATGAGGGGGGATTCGCCAAACACGGCCGTGACTGTTTACAGGAAGACCGGCTCCGAGTAGGCAATTCCCCAACAGCGGACGCGGCGGTGCAGATGGCCGAAGGGGCAAGGAGAGCGAATACACAGGCGCTGAGAGGACAGGGGCTGATGAGTGCCCTTGGTCCAGGCGCCCTGCGCTCCAAGCCCACGGCAGTCTCCCATCACTCTGCAGGGACGCAGACGGGGCTGGATTTGAGCTGTTGCCATGCTCAGACCCAGACCATCAAGGCGACCAAGAGGAGGAGGGGGAACCGAGGGGTGAATGCCGGTTTCTCCGATATGAAGGGGCGTCTCGCTGGGTGCGAGCATCCAGAGCAAGGCCGTCCTCTGCAGAGGCAAAGGGAATCCCCTGGGCGGCTGGGTGAGCCGCCTGCGAGAGCGGTCCCGCTGACAGCGAGAGGACGGGCATGGAACCTGCGGCGGAGGACTCAAGCAGGCAAGTCGGGGGCTGTCGGAAGGGCGCAAGAGCACTGCCGGTACAGAAACCGACAGGGCGCTCGGGGTGAGTGTCCTGGCAGTGCTTCTGGCCCTCCTTTTTCTCTTTTCACAGGTCCGAAGCCCCGACAAGCGCTGGAGCCGACGTTGTTTGGGACCTGCCCTCCTGGAACGGGCCAGGAGGCCGATGGTGACGCAGCTGGTGGGGACAGCGGGGGCGAGAGCGGCGCAGACCAGAGGGGTGCGTTGGCGTCGGAGGGGGTGCCGAAGTAAGAAGTCCCAGGGTGCCGTGTTGGACCCTGGGGACATAGTAGGACCCTCTCTGGGGACATGCTGCTCTTTCAGGGAGTGTCGCTCGGACCCACGTGTCTTCGCTAGCGGTGGGGCACTGTGGTCCCCGGCCAGGCTCGCGCAGGAGAACCAGAGGAGGGCTTGTGCCTCCTTCAGACCATGAGGGGGCGTCCGTCCTGGTTATGTTGGTGGCCTCGGGTACAGGGCTTGGAAGCCCAGCCCTGGAGGGACCCGTGGCCACCACCAGGCGGCACCCCAATGACGGAGTATCCCATGTGGGACCCGGTCGGGGCTGAAGCCCGGCTGGGACGCCCAGGAGGACCAGAGGAGGGCTTGTGCCTCCTCCAGACCGCAAGGGGGCGATCGCCCTGGTTGTATTGGGGGCCACGGGTAGGGGGCTTGGAAACCCAACCCTGTAGAGGCCCGTGGCCAACGCCAGGTGGTGCCCTGGTGCCTGAGGAACCCTGGAGCCCAGCACTTCCGCCACACCAGGAAGTGCTGGGGGAAAGACGACAGGGGACACCCGGACGGCTTCCGGGTGCGCAGCCGGCACTTCCGCCACACTGGGGTGTGGCCAGGACTGATTGCCAGGAAGCAGCTGGAGCCCATCCGGGTTCCCATTTAAGGGGCCGCCTCCCTCCAGTCAGCGGTGGATGTCGGGTGGAAGAGGACAGAGCTCAGGAGACGACGGGAGGCGGTCGAAAGAGAGGCACAGTGATTGGAAGAGTGTGGCCTGGACATTGGGGGAATCGGTGCTGGAGGCACTGGGGTTGTGAGTGCACGTAATTTGTGTAAATAGTAGTGTAAATAAACAGTGTGTGGTGGAACTATGTTGTCTGTCTGCCTGTGTCCGGGTCCCAGTCCACAGACTACATACATTAAATCAAAGGTCCTCTATCTTCCACAGCAATATATTGGCTCCTCAGGCAACCAAAACAATATGCACATCAAAGGGATTTGATGATGATGATGTTGAACTATTAACATTCCAAAGGTAACTTTTCAGCATACTACAGGAAGACTCACATGATCTCTGTTCTTAAAAAATACCAGTTAACCTTTTGCCATTTTAATCAACAACACTAGAGGGGACATTTCACTAACAATTAAACTTTCTTTGGTCAATGGTTTTTACGCTCCTCCATGATGTGGTTTCCACAGAGGTCATTCAAATTAGTCTATTTCCAGCTGGAATCATTTTTGGTCTGCTCAAACTGCTACTTCACCTTCTCTAATTATCATTTCCAGTCTACCGACAGCTTTTTGATACTGCTATTTAAATCCTGCTTCTCTCTTTCCTACATAAACATGGAATCACAGGATCTATACTTAAACAGTATATATTGTACCTGACTTCTTCTACTCTCTCAAAATGTCTTTCTCTAAGCATCTTACTCTATTAATTATATTCTATTACTTCAGTGTACCAGTGATGACTCTCTCTCCTTCAATCAACACAATTCTTCATTTTCATTTTACTGCCATTTTTCGTTTCAACATCCATAAGACTTCACTCTTCCCCACCTCTTAGCTTCTTTTTCAGGATATTGCTCTTGCTAGGATAGGCTACTATAATTCTCCACTTTGCCGAGAGGCACACGTCTTTCATCACAATTATAGCAAAAAGAAGTGGATTTAGTTGCTAGGGCACTAGAAAAAAAAATAATAAAGCACTCTTAAATTTATCATCTTTGCCTTGGAGGATAATAAACTGACAAAAAACGTCCATCACTGTAAGTCCTATTATATAAACAACCTGATAATTCCCTCAATAGAAGCTAACAGCACACTGGTGTCGATATTTCCAAAAAGAATAAATAGAAAACAATGACACATGTGCCCAAAACTATGCCTCAACCCAAATAAGGAGCACGCTGGACACTCACATAATCCCATATTATAATATTACATTATAGTATACTATAACCATTATAGTATGGTCAACAAAGTTAAATGGTGACTCTAAATTGACCTACAGTGTGTGTGTATATACAAGAGTGATCTGGCATCCATATTAACATTCCAGAGTTTGCTCCAATATCATGACTGATATAGGCTCCTGCTGTCCGATATACAGGGAACAGATATATCTGCTAGCTCACTACCTTACTAACATCACCTTCTAGTTTGTGCTAATTCAGCAGAATTGAAAACCTGCACAAAAATTTTATTAATTTTCCCATGATGATTTTTTTGAGAATCTTCTAAACAAAAGGAAAGTATTTTGTAGTTACAAATGATGGATCAACAAATGGACTGCAACAATATTTCATTATATATAACTGACATTCTATCATTGTTGTCAGAAATATTTTACTACGGAATATATGTAAAAACACACATGTGACTTAAAAAGATTGTTACCTGAAAGGAGAATACCCAACTCCAATAAAATCTGCCAGACTTTTGAGGCAACAGATCTATTCTGGACAAACAGACATTTCTCCATCAGCCAGTCCACAAGCTCTAGGCCAGCAAAGCTTCTCCTAGGAACACACAAACACAGCATGAATTAGAGAAAATACAAACCTGCTTAATCTTCAACAAGAATGTATGCTGTAAAATACTAATTGCCATCCGTATTGCTCAATAAATAGTTTCACATCAAGAAGAGGTGCTGGCAACTTATTTCATTAAAATGTATTTATTATAATAATTATTTTTTTTAACTTCACAGCCTAATGTAATTGGAATTTTGCAGCACTTAATGGAACACTATTGATGTTTTGTTCCTTATAAAGACTGACAAATTAACATAGAAAATATTTCATAAGTAAGATGTAATAATGTGAAAGTAAAGCAAAGTGAAATGATGTACGTGTTGGGTTAATTTTTGAATTATGATAAGAAAAAAAAATTCACATAAAGACTGATGAAGGGCCAGTATGCATAATGGTTAGTAATCCAAATCCTGAGGTTTGAACCCAGGCTTGGGCAATTGACAGGTGGGTTATGCATGTTCTTCTCGTGTCTTGTGATCAAGTGAAGTACCACATGAGTCCAAAGAATAAATGATTGGGTGCCAACCAGGTCAATCTTTTTAAAAATGGTTTCAAAAACAAAGAATAGCGGTCATTGGCACAGTTACTAATAAACAGATGCTCGATTCAGTAGTCAGTTTCCAGGAGAGCCCTGGATTTATAGTCCTTTGACTGGAAAAGGCAGAGTCAATTGCCCTTACTGGGCATCTTCTCAGAGTTGAGGACAGAAGAAGACATAACAAAGTTAGCAACCACTCCCCTCTGTGTCCTAGGGTGGTATTGTCTACTTCAGATGACCTCGAAAGTTTTTCCCAGAATCCACAATGTGGAACAATGGATGAACATTTTGTTGTTACAATGACATCTGAGGGTCATAAGAGTTTACCAATCCTCTGTCCATGTACCTTGTGAACTAGAAGATGCTTATGGCTATACAGTATATACCATAGTATTTTATGGAGGGTGCAATAAGAATAAGAACATAGTGAGAGTTAGGTTCACATATTTGCAGTTACCAGTATGGTGAGTCTGTTTAATGTGGAAAAGGGATTCCACCAAGGGCCTTGCCTTGTCTTTTGTTTGCCATTTCATGGAGGTTTGAAATGCATCCAGTTGAGATACCAAAGTTTGGCATTGTATCTGTTTTTAGGAGATGCTGTCCTATTGGTCTCTTACTTACATATCTCTGGTGTGCACTGGAATAATTCATAGCAGAGCACAATGAAGATGGAGGAGAATTATCACCTCCAAACGCAGAATTATTGTAATTTCTATTAAATGAATGGCTTGATTCATCAATGTAAGAGGTGAGCAGCTGCTCTAAATTGTGTCGTTTTACCTTGGAACCTTGTTCACCAGTCAGGGGTAACACAATGCAGCCGAATTGGTCTGATGAGTGTTGCCTTAGACATTGGTGATAATGTGGGAACTGAATTTTCCCATGGAATTAATAAAGTTTATCTAATCCAATCTAATCTAAACTAAATCCTTAAACAAATCTTAAGATTTACCTTTAAATTATGGCCAAAAGCTCAAGTGAGTGAATAAAAGAATGAGATTATAAGTACAAGTGAATTAAATGACGATCTTGCGCTGTGTTGCCAGGCTGCAGGATAGGATGAGTAAAACCAAGAGCCAGTTGAGGTGATTATAGTATTTATAGTAGTTAAGATTTTCCCAATTGTATCCTGTAGTAGGTGTACCAGATGATCCACCTGGAAATGACCCATCAGACTAAGGACAAAATGAAAAGGTTACTTTTTTGGATGGCCTGGGGATTGATTACCCAGCAGAAATTGTGTAATCTTTTTGAAGACAGAGTGGAAGGGTCTCTCCAACCTGACATGCTGTCACCAAGACCTTCAAAAATCAGTGAATTTAATATTAAAATTAAAAGTTATGTAACGTTGCTGAATGTTACTGTGATATATTATTTGTATACAGTATAAAAATAATACAGTGCATTTACATAAGTTTTAAAAAAAGAAATCACGTTATACAAATGTCAATCGAAAATGTATCAGAATTAAATTCATTTTATTTAAATGTCATGAGCTGCACTCTTCTGTTCAAGTGCAAGGAAACAAGATGAAATCTCTACTCCTTCTATTACATTTTCTGCCAAAATATAAATGCTCTTCTTGATAGTGCACTTATTGTGATATGAAGTGTCAAAATCATGGCTTGGCAAATTTTGTTTTTTGTTAAATAGGTTCGAAAGACACACTCACAATATTATTTTTAGCATACGACCAATGTAATGAGCTACACACAATCTTTTTTTAGCCCAGGAAACTATTATGTTTGTTCTTTGTGGGTGCACATCAAGCACAGTGTTACTAACCAGGCTTAAATAAAACAGTTTAGAAAAACTGTGAGATTTTCCGTGTATTTATTAATGTTTACTTTGATATGCAAAGGACACACCTTTACAGCATCAGGTTTGATTGTTTTATTAATGCAAGCTTATTGTGATTTTGCATGTGAATGTTTAGGGTGGCACTGTGTTAGTAAAAAAAAATTGAAGAAACAGAGAGAAAGAATGAATGGTGGCAGACATGGAGGAAGCAAACACAAATGTTAATGCAGACTGAAGATCAGACTGCTCTATAAAGTTTCATTTCCCCTCATCTACACATATAAAAGGCAAAGCCCTCACTGAGTCATCACTAATTCTCCCACTTTCCATATGGGTGGGAAGCTGAAATTTTGCATGCTCATTCCTTGCAGTATACTTATAAAAGTTAGGTATGTTTCATGTCCTATTGCAACACCCAAGAGGAGGAAACAGGGCTACCCCCTAAACTGTATATACAGATAGGAGAAACCCCTCCTCATTATTTCTGCGACTTCCAATATACGCAGGAAGTCCAAATTTCCCATGCTCATCCTTTACACTCTAGTTACAAACGTTAAGCATGTTGCAATTTGAGCCATGCCCCGTAACAAACTTTCGAAAATAATGTCTTCTTTTTGACTGTTCTCATCATTATGCCGTAAGGAACTTTCGGAACTGACTCCTCCTTTTGGCGGTTTCATTCCTTATTTCCAATGACATATGATTTATTTCATGGCAGAGACGCACAAGGGCCGCCCCTGTCCACGCACCTACCACGTGGTTGGCTCCCTGCCTATATACATTAACGGCATCCCGCGCTCATGTGCCTTCTCACTCACTTCCTTACTTTCCACAGCTGTTCATTGTGCTCACTGCTCCCTTCTTCTTTACTCCACCACTTCAAGCCTGTTATTGCTGGCCTTGCTTTGTCTTTCTGCTGGTGACTCCTGCCTTTTTGTTTACTCCGCTTTACTACGAAACTTATAACCACCAAACCTTTGTAACGGCACCAGGCTTCAGATCAAATCTCTGCACAAGAACCTCATTGAGGCAACTGTCTTCACTGCAACTCATGCAGGGGAGACTATATTTATCCCTCTCATACCCTCTGACCTCCCATTCCAATTCAAACGCCTCCAATTTCCAGTAAGGCTGTGCTTTGCTATGACAATAAATAAGTCACAAGGCCAGATTCTAAAAAAGGTTGGCACAGACTTGACACAAGATTGCTTCTCACATGGCCAACTGTATGTTGCATGCTCAGCAGAAAGCTTGGTCATTTTACAGCCCGGGGCAGAACTGCAAACGTCATTTACAAAGAGATTGTTACATCCTAAAAATGTGCATTTCTCATACACAACATTTACAATCATAAATTAAACTCTTTACAATTATCAAATTCACTCTCAATACTAAAATAAGCCTACAACAATTACACTGACAATCATGTTACGTTATTTTTAAAATGTTTCCTTTTCTTTGTCATAGCTTCTTTAACACACTACTTCTCTGCTGCAAAGTGCGGATATTTTACTAGTTTACAATATTTAAGAGGGTCTGTTATTTAATGAAACAGGACTGTCACTGCTACAATATATACAATTCTAACCTGGGATTGCCGATTTTGTCAGATACACTTCCAAACTCTTTCTTTTATCTAATAGGATGGGCCTTGTCTGCCAGCCACTACATAATGAAAAAACACGTTCATAAAATAGATGGAAAAGTACTAGCAATGATTTCAGTATCTACCTTTTTCATTTTTTTCTTTTATGGAATGCTTTAAGTGCACAATTTGTGCCACTTATGATTGCCAGAACTCTCACAGTCTAAAGCATTTAGATTCTGCACATTAAAGGACAGCATTAAATGAAGCTACTGTGTACTGTGACTGACAAGGAGCTGGTATTTCATTCAGGGCTGCCGTCAGCCTTTCACTGCCGATATGCACTCCATAACTGGATCAAATTAAGGCGACTAGAGATTTTCTAGATAACATTAATGGTTAATTTCAGTTGAGCATGGAAACTGGTATCTAGATCTATTTTATTTTAATGAGGTGTTGGGCAAGTATGGGCTTATTGGGTGGTATAACATTTATTCCAGATTTGTTTAAGGACCATTGAAGAAGGGATGGGAGACGTTGCTTCAGCTGTGTGTTAACTGTTTCTGGGGCTAGAGAGAAGTTCAGATTTTGTTTCTTATTATTTTCTATTAACTATTGCTGAGGTTTTTCTACACTTGTTTGGAGTCCACCTTTGGGAAATTCAATCAACTGGACTGCAATAATCCCAGCATATTAGTGGAGTGTAGGTGCTGGATAGGAATTAATGTACATTATACTGTATCGGGCGGCACGGTGGCGCAGTGGTAGCGCTGCTGCCTCGCAGTTAGGAGACCTGGGTTCGCTTCCCGGGTCCTCCCTGCGTGGAGTTTGCATGTTCTCCCGTGTTCGCGTGGGTTTCCTCCGGCGCCCGGTTTCCTCCCACAATCCAAAGACATGCAGGTTAGGTGGATTGGCGATTCTAAATTGGCCCTGGTGTGTGGGTGTGTTTGTGTGTGTCCTGCGGTGGGTTGGCACCCTGCCCAGGATTGGTTCCTGCCTTGTGCCCTGTGTTGGCTGGGATTGGCTCCAGCAGACCCCCGTGACCCTATTTGGATTCAGCGGGTTAGAAGATGGATGGATTATACTGTATCATCATTATCACAACATCTGTGGTAGATGAGTAATATCTAAAAATCCTTCCTGCTAGCTTATGCCTCAGCTTCTATCGCCCACATTGCTTTTGCTAATTTATTTAGCTCAGTGTTTCATTTTTCCCTGCACTTCTATTCTCTGCATTATCTGTATCCATTCCGGAACATCCTTATTCTATAACTAATGCATTCTTATTGCACTGTAAACAAGCATGTATTTCTTTTACAATTTTTGCGATGTGTTGTCATGGTAACATAGATTTTGACTGCATACTGCTATGGCAACAGATCTCAAAACTAAAAAGCGAAAACGGGTCAATCTATGCTACTGTATTTAATGAAAATAAAAAAGTTTACTGAATGAATAGGACAATGTCCTGTTCTAAGAGCTGCTTCACCACAAAAAGTAATAGGCACTTTGAAATATTTGAATAAAATCAATTTATTATATTACTTTGGAGCTTCACAAATTCTCAAATGAGAATCCTATCACACTTAAAACATAACTGCTCAATTTATATTACAGGTAAGAAAACAGCCAAGCAGAAAGGACATGCTTCACCTGAAAGTGTTACCGGCATTTAACAATGGCACCTGCACTATGAATATTTTATTATATCAAAACTTCTGAGATATGCTTTAATGATTTCCTTAAGTCATATAAAAGAGGGTGAAGGAAAGGTTTTTCGTCTTGGTTTATTATCACAAAATCAGTATGCAACTGACATCTACAGTTTGGTTTGGAACAATCTGTAACATAAATGTGAGTACAAACAACCTCTCTGCATCGCAAGCTGCATAAAATGACCCAATCTTGAGATTAATTTATCAAAAGCAAATTGCTGCATACCCATCATACTGATATACTGTAAATCATAAAAACTGCAACTATATTTATATAATTTTATTTGTATAGACTACACCAAATCTGTACTTTTATATATGGCAATCTTGCTGTAACTCCTCACAGACCATGAGGTAGTCAATCAAAAACTTATTTTATTTCATACCATTAAGAGGAATGTAGGAAGGTGGTACAATGGTTATTGTTCTTGCCTCACAGCTCCAAAGACACGTAATTGAATTCTGACATTTTCCAAATATCCACATGGCTACTTGTAACTATACAGGCAGTCTCCAGGTTACGTACAAGATAGGGACTGTAGGTTTGTATTTGAATTTGTATGTAAGTCGGAAACAGGTACATTATTTTAATAAATGCTATGGTTGACCAACTGTAACCAAGTGCTCTGCCAATGAATGATGGAGTTTCACCTCTCTCTGACCATTCATTTTCAATGGTGATGGTTTTTCTCTTCTTTACTGTATCACTGGCACTTGCATCAGATTTCTGTTTCAGAGACATTATTGAAGGGTGAAGACAAAATGTTAAGATGAGCTCTTCTGTACAGCACTGTACACACTATCACAGCAGGAAGGCACCCGTCGTCAACACGTCTGATGTACTGACAAGAGACAAGTTCCTGCCATGTGCATAACAGTACAAGCAGGCTTGCTATTGAGAATGAATGGGGGCAGCAAGGGACGATTCACCACCCACCCACCACACAGTCACCTCCACTACAGTATACTGCCTGCAACATCCACCCACTGAGAACGAACTGGGTGCAGCCAAAGGTGGGTAGTGAATCGCCCACCACCACCCCCATTCAACAGGCAGCCACCCGAGGCACACTACAGTGCTACCTCCCACTGCCCCATTCATCCTCAATGGCCTCCATTCAGCCACAACCAGGTCACCAGCCGCCCACCGAGAACGAACAGGGCAGCTGTGTGTAGTGGGCGGGCAGTGAAACGCCCCTCTCCGCTCCATCCAGCCTGCATCCAGTCAGGAGCAGTAGCTGCGCTGGCGTAGTGGGCAGCCAGCGAACCGCCCCATCAAGCCTCTGTCCTGCACACGAGCGATAGCTGTGGCCCCGGTGACTATGGACCACGGGTCACCGCTTGCCACCGGGAGCTGCCAGAGGGACACTACACTGTGCAAGCAGCGTAATCACCCCTTCCAGCCTCCATCCAGCCACCGCTTACAGCGTCCCCAGGCCGAAGATGACGAAGCGACAGTTAGTGAGGCGCAGGTCATAAGTCGGATGTCCGTAACTTGGGGACTACCTGTATTACCAATCTCTTGAATGACAGATATGTGTTTAGTTTGAATCATTGATCTAATTTGGGTCTTTCTGAAAATGTGTGCCCTGTGATGGACTGGCACTCCAGGATAGTTTATGGTATCAAGTGGGTTAAGAAAATGCATGGGCCTGGTTGAAGTGTTCTTTTTTTATAACCCTTTATCATCACTATAGGTTGCAGCCTGCTTCTTGGAGTAAGGCTGATTTTAATTTTTAGACCTCATTGGAGCCTAAGGCCTAATTTTTGAGTAAAGCTTGGTTATTAAATGTTCTGGAGTCCAGCAGATCAAAACACTTTACAGATCTATCTCTAGCAGACCCAGGCATCCCTATATCTTTAAATCCCAACATACCGTGAAGAGGTCAGGCAGCTTTGGAAGTCCCTAGGTTCCATGTATTCCATTTCAGCAGCTAAGAGCTGTCACTTATAAAACTGATGAGATGTATCTGTTTTTCTGAGGAAACATCTCACACAGCTAGTGTTTTGTTTTGATGCCCAAGGATTTATTCTTCTGGGGAACACTTTATATTAGATTTCACACTACCCTCTGGCAGGAGTCTTCTTTCGCAAGCAGGATAAAAAGTCTTGTATCACTGTTAAAAAAACTCTGATATCCAGGCTTTTCCGAACCCCAGCTTTGCTCTTTGTTACCTGCTTCTGTTTGTAATTCCCTTGGCTACGTAACCCTATCTGTTTAAAAGGAAGGAAAGGTCATGGAGGAAATACCAGAGGTAGCAACACTAGCTGGCTGCTAAAAACTGCAAACATTCCAAGAGGAAAGCATAATTTTGTCACCCCTCTGACATTAAAACATCATATGGGAAGCTAGGGCTCAGATAATATGCACATGGTGTACCATTCAGGTGCATTTGGTGGCTAAATTTAACTGATATGAAAGTTGGAGCATTTCACATTTTTTATTTACTTCATCCAAGAGTCAGTTATCATATTTTTGTTCATTAAACAGTTTTGTAACAATGAATCATTTCAAAGAGCAATATCAATAATATAATTCAATCACATGTGTTAGTAGACTTGCTTTTTAGCAGCACTTTATATTAGAGTTAAAAACGGAGCACAAATAGGCTTGTGGTGGATCAAAAGCTTTCATACACAGCAGACTACAGTTCAAATGGTGTGAAATTGAAATTGGCATCAATTGATGTGTGTTACTGGGGAATGGTCTGAGACTATGACTATGGCGGCGCGTGCGTCACACGAGGCTCAGCGTCTCTTCAGATTTTGCAAAATAGCAGTGTTATTCCTGCTCATCTTGGGTCTGTTCGTTCAGAACAGCTTCGCTTTTACATCCTACACCCGACAAGAGCTTTTGGATATTGATCTACACAACTCGGACTGTTTTATTAGCAACCTTCATCTCATCCCTGAGATAAGAAGAACACCCGACGCTTCGCAGGCTACCCGGCCGACCGGAAGTACTCAAAGACGGCGCAGAGACCGTAAACAAAGGCGGGGGAAACGCGGAGGGCTAACAGCTAAGCTAAGGCTAACACCACATCGGCTATCCTTACCCAGTATTTTCCTTGCTAATGTGCGGTCCCTGGCGAATAAAATGGACGAGTTGCGACTTTGGATCACCGACAATAGGAGAAAACTGGACTGTAACATCATGATATTCACAGAAACATGGCTACACAGCGGTATACCTAACGATGCTATAGAGCTAGTCGGGCGCCACATTCTCCGGGCGGACAGAACAGCTGACGATTCCGGTAAGACAAGAGGCGGAGGATTGTGCATTTATATTAACAAGGCTTGGTGTACAAACTCTGCCATTATTGGAAAACACTGTTCAGCTGACCTTGAGTATCTCATGGTTAAGTGTAGACCATTCTATCTGCCGAGGGAGTTCACCTCCACTATAATAACAGCTGCATATATCCCACCGGATGCTAATGCTAAGCTTGCTATGAAAGAACTCTATGCAGCCATTAGCAAACAACAATCTGCTCACCCTGATGCTGCATTTATTGTAGCAGGTGATTTCAACCACTCCAACCTAAAGACGGTGCTACCTAAATTTCACCAACATGTCTCCTGCCATACCAGAGGGGATAAAACCATGGATCATGTTTACACTAACATTGTTGGAGCCTACACAGCTACACCCCTCCCCCACCTGGGACAGTCTGATCACCTTTCTTTGTTTCTCACCCCCAAATACTCACCACTCATCAACCGTGTGAGACCAACAGTGAAGACCATCAAAGTGTGGCCAGCGGGGGTTGACTCTACACTCCATTACAGGTTTAAGGACACAGACTGGAGCATGTTTGCCTCTCAGGCCACCTTCGACTCACAAATAAACATTGACTACTACACACACAGTGCGGCTTCTGCTAAAGGCACGTAACAATGCCTTCAGATCAGGTGACACACAGGCCTACAGTACTTCCAGGGCAGAACTGAAGAGGGGCATCAACAAGGCCAAGCTTAGCTACAAACTGAAGGTGGGCACTTTGTCAACTCTGACCCCCGACGTATGTGGCTGGGCATCCAGGCCATTTCTGAGTATAAGTGCGGCACTTCCACACAGACAGCCATGGATATGTCCTTCCTCAAAGAGCTGAACGACTTCTACGCTCGCTTTGACAAGGACAACAAGGAAAAGTCCACTATAACCCTACCCTCTGATGACTGCCATACCATCACACTCACCCACACGGAGGTTCATAATGCACTAAGCCGCATCAATGCTCATAAGGCTGCTGGCCCTGATGGCATCCCTGGACGTGTCCTTAGAGCATGTGCTGAACAGCTGGCAGGGGTCTTCACGGATATTTTCAACCTGTCCCTTGCCCAGGCAGCAGTGCCAGCATGCTTCAAAACCACCTCCATAGTGCCAGTGCCGAAACACTCATCACCAATGTGCCTGAAAGACTACCGCCCTGTAGCACTCACGCCCATAGCTATGAAGTGCTTTGAGCGACTGGTACTGGCACACCTCAAGACATGCCTGCCCCCCACACTGGATCCTCACCAATTTGCCTACCGTAACAATAGGAGTACAGAGGATGCAGTATCCACAGCGCTTCACGGTGTACTCTCACACCTGGACAATAAGAACACCTATGCAAGATTGCTGTTTGTTGACTTCAGCTCAGCATTTAATACAGTCATCACTTCCAAGTTGATCACTAAACTTGTGGATCTTGGTATCAATAATTCTATCTGTAATTGGATCATGGACTTCCTGACCAACAGACCCCAGCATGTCAGGTCTGGCCATAACTGCTCTACCACCATTACACTCAACACTGGCATTCCACAGGGCTGCGTGTTGAGCCCGTTTCTCTACTCCCTTTTCACTCATGACTGCAGGCTCATGTATGGATCCAATTCCATCATCAAGTTTGCAGACGATACCACGGTGATCGGTCTCATCAGTGATAACGATGAGTCTAATTACAGGGAGGAGGTAAAACACTTAGCTGCGTGGTGCGCTGAAAATAACCTGCTCCTGAATACCACCAAAACCAAGGAGCTCATTGTGGACTTCAGGAAGAAGGGAGACACCCACCACCCCATTCACATCAATGGCATGGCTGTCGAACGGGTTTCCAGCTTTAAATTCCTGGGGATACATATCTCGGAGAACCTGTCATGGACAAACAACACCTCCAGCCTGGTCAAGAAGGCCCATCAGCGCCTCTTCTTCTTGAGGATACTGAAGAAGAGCCAACTATCTGCTGTCATACTGGGCAACTTCTACCACTGTGCGATAGAGAGCATCCTGACTAACTGTATTACAGCCTGGTATGGGAATTGCTCTGTTGCTGACCGCAAGGCACTGCAGCGGTGGTGAAAACACAACGCATCATAGGGACTCCACTTCCGGTCATTGAGGACGTTCACAAGAAGAGATGTTTACGCCGAGCTCGTTGCATTCTTAAGGACTCCTCTCATCCAGCCAACAAACTCTTCCAGCTCCTCCCCTCCAGAAGGCGCTACAGGAGCCTTCCAACTAAAACCAGCAGGTTTAGGAACAGCTTCTTCCCCACAGCGGTCACACTTCTGAACTCAGTCCCCCATTGAACCTTCACATCCACACACTTAATCCTCTACACTACTCCTCCTCCCTTCCTTGTACATATCTGTACATACCTGTGCACACACAGCACACCTGTACATTGTACATCATATATCATATATTGTACATCTGTATATATTACAATACTCATAGTATTACAGCACATACATATCACATCTGTATATTGTACATCTGTATGTATATATATATATATATATATATAGTACTTATAGTATTATAGTACATACAAATACATTTATAGGTATATAAATGTATATTGTAAAATATGTATATTTGCCATCCGCATTTAGAACATTTGTATATCTATTTATATATATCTATATATCTATTCCCATCTTCACTGTGCTCTTAACTGTACATATCGTATTTAACTGTAAATATCGTATTTAACTGTACATAATATGCACATATTATATTTATTGTACTTCTGCTCTTTGCACTTCTGATTAGATGCTAAACTGAATCTCGTTGCCCTGTATTTATACATGTGTAATGACAATAAAGTGAATCTAATC
This sequence comes from Polypterus senegalus, assembly GCF_016835505.1. NCBI lineage: Eukaryota > Metazoa > Chordata > Cladistia > Polypteriformes > Polypteridae > Polypterus > Polypterus senegalus. The sequence continues at coordinate 52,886,620 of NC_053168.1, read as the reverse complement.
AAATCTAATCTAACTAATTGTTGTTTAATTTCCTTAAACATAAAATTTTTGAATGTATACCAAATAGAGCACTGTCCAATAATTAGCAATTGAAAAATATCTATCACAAAATAATCAATACTAGCATAAAATCAGTATCAATATTATCCTGTGAAAGGAGAAAAAGAACTGAAATAAATTCACCATGTAGCTATTAATGTTAGTTAAAACACAAAGTAATTAGTTAAAACTATATCAATAAGTAAGAACTTAGAAAGGAAAGGAACACATTTATTGTATAACTGGAATACAAACAGTTCGCAATGGACAATAAAGTAAGGGGCTTGTCGTGATTCTTCATGATTATCTATGACTAAAATATCGGGGTGTAAATTACTGCAGCCTCCCACCATCCGACATCACTGTTCATTTTGATATACTGTGTATGATATCCTGTTTCTGTGCTCCACTGAGTGTTACCAGTTTACTGTATATTTGGTAATTAGAAAATCACTATTAACATAACACCCTCATCTAAATTTCAAACTCTAATATATGTATAAAGCTGTATAATGACACTGCTGTCACACAACTTTCTTTGCAGCTTTCTATTTAAAGCTAAGTGTCCTCAGTAAGGTACAGTATGGTTCATCATCCTATTCATTCAGACCCACACTTAAATTCTTTCCTATGCAGTTAAACACCTTCCAAACTTTTCACTTTAGCCTGTCTTTTCTAATTAAGATATTACATTAATTGAAACACACATGCCTATGGTCCTAAAATAAATTGCTACAAAAAGTCCAGTTATAAGCAAAAGTAAACTCTCCACCATTATTTAAAAATGTAAGAATTCACACTTGATTATGTATTCTGAAGACATACTGTATGTACCGTGTCCTGAAGGATTATCGATAGATATTCTTGCAGGGATCATGCATTCAGACCAAAATCATTTTTGCCCGGCACCTTCTGATTCATTGGGATGAGAAAAAAAGGGACATATCAAATACTATTTGACTCGTCTTGGTGTCTAGTTATGCTAGACTTATTTGGGGTTCCCCTCTATTTCTGTCCCTCTAGACTTGAAAAACTCTAATTTGTAAGCCTTTTGTGAACCATTATATGCAGGAAATTACATCCTCATCATGAACAGTAAACCAGTAAGTGTCTTCACCAAAAATTATTAGAAGGACTTGAAGTTGCACCTAATGCATTAACCGACCACAGGGGGTTCACCCTCTAATGAAATATGAGGGGGGTCAAAGTCACTCCTTTTCACAAAATTGTAAAAAAATGGGAATTGGTAATAGAGACATATGGAGTGTCATTTCATGCTCTTCCAAGGTTACTGATCACATATACGATTTTTGATTCTTTACCAGAGGTCCTAGCCTCTCTAAGAGCCTCATCCTGAAGGTTGAAAAACACAAACTTGAAACTCAAGCATATGGGGTATCATTTTTGACTATGTGGTTATGCTTTCTGTGAAACAGTGAGACAAATACATTTTATATGCATAACAATTTCAGTTATAGGATTTAAAAGCTACTCAATAACACATTACCTTTATCCAATCTGCAACTGTAATAATTTAACTTCCTTAAGCATTATTTTTTTTTTCGTTTTGATTTTCGATCCTTTACTAGGGATCTAGCCCTCTGTGGACTTTTATCAGGGGGTGAAAAATGACACATTTCTATTATAATTGAGAATATTTAGACTTTAAACATTTAAACTGAAACAAATATTTCATACCATAATCTAAATATGGAATGTGCAAAAAGTAAAAATATTTTTAAAAAAAACCTCATTATCCGTGCCAGCTGAATCCTGTCTTTTGATGGGTAGGAACCATTTGCTAAAAAGGAATTTCTCAGTGCTCTTCCAGCACAGGGGAAACTTTCTGCACAAGCCTGTAAAACACAAATAAAGGAGAAATCTTACAAAAGGCAATTTTCAATTAAAACAATAATATGATTAATCCTGCTTTTTTTGTACAAAACTATATGCTAACTACATATCAAAATTTTCAAAGTAACTGTACCTAACTCCTGTTTTTCTTTATTGTCTGCTGATGCTCAAATGTGAGGATGATTATGGTACATTGTATGGAGTTGCAGAATGTCATATATTTTAACAATTAACTTACTGTAGCTATTAAATTTAATAGAGTACTTTAAATCAAGGAGAAACACTTCTCTTAAATGCAATACGGTATCAACATGGTATACGAATGAAAAATATCAGAAGGCTACTTCAGTTACAGTATGAGAAAATTGATTAATGTTAATTATTACACATACTTTAGACATTAATAATATGGTATGGACCAAGCAAAGGTATTGTGTGTTGTGTCTTATTGTATAGTAATATCCCTTGTAATACGTTTTACAATAAGCAAAACGGTTAGTCTACCCATCTATGCCAACATAATGGCATTCTCAACCAAGCACTTCTTTATCTGGCTGAAACTGATTTCTTTGACACTAGCTGGCACCCACCATAGCATACGAATGAAAAACGGTGAGAAAGGAATTAAGAAGAAAGAAATACTTCTTGAAAGACGCAGTTATGAATAGGTGTTTTGCTGGAGACGACAGATAATGAGTCGAATGATCTAACCGTAGAAAAAGCCACATACAACTGACCATGGCTGAAGACTGGTTGTTGTAGATTAACACAAATCTTTGCAAACGTTTGTCCTTGGGATTTGCTGATAGTCATGGAGTAGGCGAGTCTGAGTGGGAATTGTGTGCATTTAAATTTAAAAGGAAGATTGGTGTCGGAAGGAAGAAATAACCCACTGATTGGAACAGGCAGTTGCCAGATCCCGGAATAGAGATGACGTTGTACAAAAACCCATCGACAGAGAAGATAATGTCGTATTACATTTTATAACAAAGGCTTAGGAAACAACCGTTGCAGTATAACAAAAACAGCAAGGAGCGAAACCAATGCCAATGGTCGAGAGAGTACCTTCCTGTAGCAGGCTACGGAAAAGACTCCCAGGCGCACACATTGCTGAAGTGAAAGGTCAAGCGGTCAGGCAGTGACGTGACACCAATGGGGTCGTGAGAGAGGAGCGGGGAACGCAGTAGTCCGAAGGAGGAATAGGAATCGAGAAAAGCAGAGTGGAGGTGTATGGGAGGCCGCAGGCATAGTGGGGAAGGGTTTGGAAGAGGAGGAATAGGAATCGAGAAATGTCGTGTGGGCGGAACCAGTTTTGAAGAGGAAGCAGCCGTGTAGCCTGCGTGTGGGCGGGATCGGTTTTGAAGAGGAAGCAGGACGAACCAGAAGAGAAATATATATAAGAGATTCCCAGGTAAGTACAACTAGGCATGTCAGTGTGAGAAGGCAGGGATCACTTGGGACAGTAAACCATGGCAGCATGGTGCCTGATGAATGCAAAGGGAATGGATGCCATTGCAGAAAAAAGCGAATAGGAGCCTAGGTGTAAACATGCAAGTTCTTCTTAGGGAAAGAGAGACTCCAAAGAAAGCTATCAAAAGGATTCAAGACCTTTTGGCCACTATGTACAGTACCAGCAAGAGGGTATTTCTTACTGTCACGTGTAGAAAATCTACAGTGTGATGAAAAGGAATCCAGTACAAAGTTTATGGATTATGCAGTTGTTTTAAACGAATGAGAACATGATAAAGGCTACTGATGACTCAGGGGCACATGTATATAAGGAACCCCTACAGAAAGTTCTAGTCTGATGTCCTTATACCCAGAAATGATTACCTGTAAGTTAACCAAGGATGAGTATAAAACCCATTTTGATGCTAAGGGATTATTGAGTTTAGGAAAAATAGGTGAGTTTGAGAAAATATCAGGTGGAAGAAAGCCAAAGACATGAAAGAACACTTGAGACAGAGACAGAGAGAGAGCAAGAGTAAGACCTGGAAAAGGCAGTGAATGGTGATAATGAGGAGGTGGGCAAATGTGCAAGCCTCCCATTCCTGACAGATAGAGGTTTAGTACTTTAGTAGATTGGCACTGAAAGGTAGCCATGTTATTTCTACTTCAGTTTGCTGTATTTCCCAGTAGTTATCCCTTCTTTAAAGATATTTTAATCTATTGACATCCTTTTTGGTCTACACGGATGCTCCAAGGATATCCTGTCCTGAAACATCAAACGGGTATAAAATAACCTGCTCCTATTTAACATATTAAAAACTACTTGACTAGGGAAGACTTCCGGGATGTGGTCTACTGAGTAGACGTGTATTCGGCTCGCTCTGCTACACTGTACTATATTTATCTTACAAACCACACACTTTTTGTTCTGAAACCCAGATTTAGGAACTTTTACATGTATTACTTTTAATCCAGCTGTAGAATGCCTAAATCGAAGGATAAATCCTAACGAGACTGAGAAAACTCACCGCCGTCGGCACCTGCAACTATGGCGCAGATTAGCCTTTTGTTAGAAGGTCACAGAGCTGCGCTGTCTGCGGACTTTAAGCCTTCTTTTGAGAACTTATCGTCTAAACTGGATAGTGTTCAATCTGCAGTACATAACCATAGTCTGCGTATTAGTTCTCTCGAGCTTGCTCATACCGATTTTGATCAACGTTTAGACCAGATCAAGGCGGAATGCTCTGCGCTCCAAAAAGATGGTGGTTAAAATCCAAGATGGCAGATCTAGAAGGGCGCAGCAGACGCAATAATATTCGGATTGCGGGTTTACCTGAAGCTATTGAGGGTCCACGCCCTACTACTTTTTTGTCTCAACTCCTTGTCGATGTCCTTGGATCACAGGTGCTTACTTCGCCGCCAGAGCTGGACAGAGCACACCGGAGCCTAGCTCCCAAGCCGGCCGCCGGGGGGAAACCCCGGCCGGTTATCCTTTGTTTTCATCGCTACCAAATAAAGGATCTGGTGATTCGCGAGGCACGTAAGAGAGAATGTGAAGGGCATGAATGGTCCAGTCAAGAGATCTAGAGTTCTCACTCATTTAAAGCGTCTTAAAGCAGATGTTATTTTTCTTCTGGAGACTCATTTGCGTATTAAGGATCAGAAAAGACTTAAAACGCCATGGATAGGTCACGTCTTTCATTCCAGCTTTGATTCCAGAGCAAGAGGTGTTGCAATCTTAATTAGTAATAAAATACAGTTCTCACTCTCCAAGACGATAACAGACAAAAATGGAAGATTTTTAATTATTGTAGGGACTATCCTGCACAATCCTATTGTCTTGGTGAATGTTTATGACCCAAACTTTGACAACGCCCAATTTGCTAATAACCTTTTGAGGATGATCCCCAATTTGAATACACACCTTCTGATCTTTGGGGGGGATTTAAACTGTGTTATTGATCCGGTACTAGATAGATCTGCCTCCAGCATAAAAGCCCCATCTGCCATGTCAAAGTCATTTTCAGACTTTATGACTCAAAATGGATACATTGATCCATGGAGATTTCATAATCCACAAGCCAGAGAATATTCTTTTTTTTCTCATGTTCATCACACATATTCTCGTATAGACTATTTTTTTATTAATGACTCTTTAATTTCAAAAATCCATAATTCTGAGTATCTCCCAATTGTTATCTCAGATCATGCGCCTTTGGCTATAGACATCGCTTTGTCCACCTACCATACAGCTCGACCCACTTGGAGGCTCAATTCCTTGCTTCTCTCAGACCCGGCCTTTTGTGAATATATTTCTGTTTCCATTGATGACTTTTTAATTACAAATAGGTCGGATACCATCTCAAATTCCTTATTATGGGAGACTCTTAAGGCTTACCTAAGAGGCCAGATTATCTCATATGCATCTCATCTGTCCAGATCTAAGAAATCCAGACTAAAAGACCTATCTACAGAAATTCTTAAACTTGATCACCAGTATGCCCTGAAGCCTTCTCCAGAAGTATATAAGCAGCATCTTAACTTGCAACCTGAGTTTGACTTGATGTCAACGAGTGAGGTGGAGCAGCTGTTATTACAGTCTCGTGGTAACTATTATGAATACGGGGAGAAAGCTTCTCGTTTGTTAGCTCATCAACTAAGGCATCATAATGCCGCCCGTCACATTATGCAAATAAAAAATACATCAGGTACTTTGACGTCTGACCCAATTGAAATTAACTCTGTCTTTAAGGCATTTTATAACAGTCTTTACACCTCAGAGTTTCCTCCCAACTCTGGAAATATGCAGAAGTTTCTAGACAGTTTAGTTATATCCACAGTTGAGGCCGTTAAAGCAGTTGAAATTGATGCCCCCCTTAATTTGGATGAGGTCATATTTTCGATTAAATCTTTACAATCAGGTAAATCCCCTGGTCCTGACGGATTCTCTTCAGATTTTTATAAGAAATTTTATCCCAAATTAGCCCCATTACTCTTGTCTGTCTTTGAGGAATCATTAGAGCAGAGTTCTCTCCCCATGACGCTGAGACAGGCCTCTATCTTACTATTACTTAAGGAAGGGATGGATCCGACTTTTTGTACTTCTTACAGACCCATAAGCCTTCTTAACGTGGATGTGAAAATTCTGGCCAAGCTGTTAGCTTCTTGCATAGAAGGATTCCTCCCATCTATTATTTCACATGAACAGACAGTTTTTATCAAAGGAAGACACTCCTTTTTTAATATTCGCACCCTCTTTAATATATTGTACTCCAAACATCATAGTATTCTCCTGAAGTGGTCATTTCATTGGATGCTAAAAAGGCATTTGATAGAGTGGAGTGGGAGTACCTCTTTGCAGTCCTGAAGAAATTTGGCTTTGGCGATAGATTTATTTCTTGGATTCGTCTCTTGTATACTTCCCATAGCTTCTGTTTGTACCAATAACATAAAATCTGACTTTTTTCCTCTATCGCGTGGCACACGTCAAGGCTGTCCTCTCTCCCCCTTACTTTTTGCTTTAGCTCTAGAGCCACTTTCGATAGCTCTCAGGACTTCCTCTTTGTTCCAAGGCGTGACTCGTGGAAATATAGAACACAGGGTGGCCTTATATGCAGATGATTTACTTCTGTATCTCACAAACCCGACTAATTCCCTAGCACATGTTATGGAAATACTAAAAGATTTTGGTTTCTTCTCTGGATATAGACTTAACATTCAAAAGAGTGAATGCTTGCCTATAAACAAAGCTGCACAGCGGCTCAGAAAGACTGACCTTCCCTTTCACCTGAGTTATACTGGTTTCAAGTATTTGGGAGTGAATGTGACTAGCTTACCTAAGGCTCTACAGGCTGCTAATTTCACTCCTCTACTGGCTCATGTAAGGTCAGCTTTTCAAAGATGGGCTAATTTGCCGGTATCTCTATTGAGCAGGGTTAATGTAGTTAAAATGAATGTTTTACCCAAATGTTTATACCTTTTCCAGTGCATTCCTTTGTTCTTACCCAAATCTTTTTTTAAATCTATTGATCAAATGATCTCCTCATTCATATGAAGAGGTAAGTCTCCCAAAATTCGCAAGCCATTATTACAAAAGTGCAGACTCAGTGGAGGTCTGTCTTTAACCAATTTGATGTTTTATTATTGGGCAGCTAACATCCAAAAATACATTTATTGGCTAAAAGATCCTCAGGCATTTTGGTGTCAGCTAGAAGCTCAATCATGTTTGTCGACCTCTCTCCCGCTTTATTATTTGCATCCCTCCCTGTATCAATTACTCAATATACAGATAACCCTGTTGTACTTAACTCTCTTAAGATATGGCATCAATTTCAACGCCACTTCAAATCTGTTTCTGCTTCTGCTCTGGCCCCACTATGTAATAATCACCTTTTCCCCCCTTCCCTTTTAGACTAGTTTAATTTATGGGATAAAAAGGGCATTACATGTTTTTCCGATCTTTATAAGGATAATATCTTTCTTAACTTTACGGATATGTCGTCCCTATATGGTTTGCCCTCATTTCATTTATTTCGTTATTTTCAGGTTAGACACTGTGCTTCCACTATTTTTCCTGAGTTTCTCATTCGCCCACCTAAACAGTCTTGGGAAGACTTATACGAACTTCCTTCACATAAAAAATCTCTTACCTCGCAAATATATAATACTGTTCTTTCAATGGACAGTTACTCTGACAATAAAACTATTTCAAATTGGGAACAGGAATTGGGTCTGGACTTCAGAGAAGGCTACTGTGATAGTATAGGTAAGGGGATTCGTACTTCCTCATCTTGTGCAAGGCTTTCTCTTATTCAGTTTAAAGTAGTACATAGGCTACATTGGTCAAAGTCTAAACTATCTAAAATTTATCCCAATGTTCCTGACCTATGTGACCGATGTAACTCCTCTCCCTACAATTTAAGCCACATGTTTTGAGCACCAGACATTAAGCAGCTATGGACAAACTGCAAGTTCATGACAGTTTCCACTCACACACACATACCCACATCAAAGAGGGCCAATCTGGAATGACCAATTAACCTAACATGCATGTATTTAGGAATGTGGGAGGAAAACCTACACAGACACAAGGAAAATATATAAACATCCCATAGACAACAAGTAGGCACACAATTAGAACCCAGGATGGTGGATCTATAAAGTGTAAGTGCTAACCACTAAAAAGTTTTGTCTCCCAAATATAAATATAATTAAAACAAAATAACTAAAAACTAGTACCACTAAAATTTTCATAATATGCATAGCATTCACAATAGGATTGTGTGATTACAGCTAGATATGCTCTTAAAATCGTTTTTTTTTTAATCAAACATTAACAGTAGATTTATAATTACTTGAATCAAACAAAAACAACTTGTTTCTGCTTGCAATGATCTTAGGCAACATATCTAGTGCACTTTTAATAAAATCATTCTTAAACATACCAAGCATGGTCATTTTTATTTCTGCTTTCTCGTAATCTAAAATGTATTTGCAGAATGTTTATTTTATTTTCAATTGTACAAACAAAATATTTAAATACTCAAACACATAATTTAAGCTATAATGTAGCTGTGAGTTCACATTACTGCACAAATGCTTAACCGCAAAAATACAAAAACATCTTCATAATGCAACAAGAGTTACCTTTTGTTTGGAAACGTTATTGCTTGGACCTGCAATGGTATCAGAAACTGTGCCAGGCTGTAGAGATAAAATTACAAGAAATAAAGAGTTAATGGGCTGAAGACACACTCACACTGAAACCCCCCACAAACATCTTGGTCAAAAATTTTGAAAAAAAAAATACAAAAAAGGTGTAAGCAAAGAATTATTTTTTATGTTTAAAGTACAAGAAACACATGGAAGAGTAAAGAAGCAGAGTTAATAAATGGCTACTTTTGCCTGGCAGTTGATACAACTACTGTAAGACAGCACAATACTACTTGTACCTTACTTTGTTTCACAAAATCTCCTGGTGAATTACTTAGTTCATCAAACAAACACAGGATCAAACATAATCACGATTAAAATATTTTAATGGAATCTGTCACAGCACAAAAAATTCACATGGGTTAAAACAAAAATCATTAGCAAATATATCCAAAAAAATTAAGAAACAACACTGTATGATTCTCTGGACAAGCAGCAGGCAAATATACAGAACTTAGTCAAACACTGAATTTAATTAACTGTATGTGCAGCGTGGGATGCAACCAGGTTAGGTCAGGTCAGGCCAGGTGGGGGAGCACACACTGGTACAGCGCATTGAAGCATCTACCACATGACGAAACAACATCTATCTGCTGCAGCCAGGTGTTACTTGGACACCCCCTCGGTCTGGTCCAGATGTTCAGGTCGAGCACCCTCTGGAAATTGTGCCACATGGCCATAGTGCCATAACTGACAATCGCTCACAATGCAGATAATGTGCCTCTTTAGGGACTCTGTGAGCAACCGCTCATTTGGCACAAAGTCAAATTGGCACTATCTAATGATTATCTGAAGAGACACAATACCAAAGGAGTCCAGTCTGGATAGCGTCCATCTCTCGCCACCATATAGCAAAACAGGAAGCACCAGGACTCTAAAGACTTGGACCTTCATCCTTTTGAAAAGATATCAGGAGTGCCACACATCCCTTTCCAGCAACCTCATGAATCCCATTCCCTCAGGAAGAGTCACTAGAGACATGAATGTCGCTGCTGAGGTAAGTAAACCTCTCAACAAGGTAGACATTTTCTCCTCAGACAGACCCACTGCCAATGGCTGTGCCCAAGAGGTCATTAAAGGCCTGGATCTTGGTTTTCATCCAGGATACTCAGACTCCTCGTTCAGTCTCTCAAGAGACTTGATCAAAGCCTCCATTGACTCCATGATGATCACAGCATCAACATACAGATCACAGATCGACAATCACAGCTTTGTAACACCCTCAAGAACTGTGGACACAGAGATGTCCAACATCCTAGCAGGAGGCTCTGCTTTAAACAGCTGCTCAAAGTAGCCAGCCTAGACAAGACATTCCATGCGCCTACACAGAAGGGCCGCCTCAAATTGGGACCCGAGTGCTGAAGTGAAGTGAGGGAATTCCTCAGCAGCACACCAATTCCGATCTCCAACAGGCCTGACCCCAATGTCTCTCCGGCAGTTTTGATTCTTCTGAGGCAAAGGCTCCTGAGAAAATGTGATGTGGTAATGGGAATGTGCTAAATGAATTAAGCATGAACATGGTATGAAATATTTAATTTATACATTTATTAAAGGAAACCAATGCTAAACCATCAACCGATTTGGTGGTTGATACGACTTCAGACTATAAGAAGTGGCACAATGTTGCCTAACTCTCAAAGGACTACTGAAGGCTCAGAGACACCAAATGAGTTGCTTGTCCCATAAGTCTATTAACATGCTGAATTCACAAAATGCTGTTTATTATAGTTTCACACAGTTGTCAGCTGTCACTGACATTAAGCAATCTAAGTGTATTGAACACATTTGAGTTTTCAAATGCAGGCAGTCGTTATGTACAAGATAGGGACTGTAGGTTTGTACTTAAGTTGAATTTGTATGTAATTCGGAACAGGTACATTATTTTAATAAATGCTATTGTTGACTGACTATAACTAAGTGCTCTGCCAATGAATGATAAGAGTTTCACCCCTGTCTGACCTATTTATTATTTCTACTTTATTTTCTGTGGTGATGTTTTTTTTCTTCTTTACTGTATCACCAGCACTTGCATCAGATTTGTGTTTCAGAGACATTGTTGAAGGGTGAAGACGAAAGGTTAAGATGAGCCTTTTTGTACAGCACTGTTCACACTTTCACTTCAGGAAAGCACCCATCACCAACACGTCTGATGTACTGACAAGAGACAACTTACTGCCATGTGCACAACAGTACAAGCAGGCTTGCTATTGAGAATGAATGGGGGCGGCGAGGGGCGGTTCACTACCCGCCCACCACATAGTCACCTCCACTACAGTATGCTGCCTGCAGCGTCCGCCCACCAAGAGTGAACACGGTGCGGCCAAAGGCGTGTAGTGAATTGGCCACCACTGTCCCCATTCAACAGGCAGCCAAACTACAATGCTACCCCCCGCTGCCCCGTTCACCCTCAATGGCCTCTGTTCAGCCACAACCGGGTCACCGCTTGCAGCATTACCAGCCACCCACCGAGAACAAACAGGGCAGCCGTGTGTGGTGGGCAAGCAGTGAAACACCCCCCTCCAGTCTCCAGTCTGCATCCAGCCAGGAGCAGTAGCTGCGGCGGTGTAGTGAGCAGGCAGCAAACCGGCCCATCAAGCCTCCGTCCTGCACACGAGTGATAGCTTGTGGCCCCAGTGACTATGTACCACGGGTCACCACTTGCTGCTGGGAGCCACCCGAGGGAAAACTACACTGCGTGAGCAGCAAAATCAAAGCCATCGCTTGCAACGTCCCCAGGCCGAAGATGAGGACTGAGGCGCATGCGTCACAGGTGCGGCCCCATTCGTAAGTCACAGGGCGGATGTCCGTAACCTGGGGACTACCTGTACTGTTAAAAATTCCATGATAAAAAAAATCTTGTAATGATCCACATCTCACTCATGGCAAATTTATACTTCCAATGTTGGTGACCTTCTGCTACCAGAAGAGACCCCACAATGGACCTGAAGCCATAGGTTGTGTGGGAATATTGTTTTTATCAGGGCTTTCCTTTACAGTAATATCCCATAGTTTTCCCACTGTCCACAACTAATAAAAAGAAACAATTACCAAGAACTGTGTGCTTCAGAGTTTTCTCAGTTTGTGTGTGTGTTGTATCTGAAACTGACTTCTGCATGAAGAGTAAAACCAACATGAAGTGATCCTGACACCAATAGTTAAGGCGGTTATGTCATTTGGCTCCCTTAGTTCTCTTTAGAAAAATCCAGCCTGTTTCAGTCATGACTGCTGAATAGAAGATATACAACCAAACAAAATAAAGACAAAGCAGTGCTCTGGAGTAACGTGATACCAATAAGACACATTCAAAATTTTCAATTCATTTTTCATTTCAGACTACAGTAATACACTTTCAAACATTCAAATACTTTGAATATGAGTGTGCTAAAGGACATTACTCTATTTTCATTTGACAGTGTTTGCCAACTTCATGTTTTGCTTTAAGCTCTTTTCTTCTGTAACCTTGTGAAATCCAAATGGCTAATCTTAAACATGAACAATATATTATGTATTGTCATCCTTGCTAATGTTAACAGTTCATATTGTTCCTCTTAGACAAATAAATAAAACATTTTCAAAGGCTAATTCCACTCTAATAAGAGAGATCAAAGAGATCAGCGAACTGTCTAAGGGACTTGATTAGCAATGCATTTTATGATCATAAATTTGAAATTAAAAAGTTCTCATACTTGCCCTTTGGACATTGATGATATATCATGTTGAAAACGATTGCAATTAATTCATTCTATTGGTTTTTCATTTACCTCTAGTTGTTAGTAAAAAAACACCTTCACTTTATTTTAAACATGGGAAAGCATTACTAAAAACACCTGACATACTGACGAAAAGGTCCTTCACTTAGTTTATCTATACTAATAAAAGGCAAAGCCCTCACTCACTCACTCACTCAATCACTCATCACTCAATTCTCCAACTTCCCGTGTAGGTAGAAGGCTGAAATTTGGCAGGCTCATTCCTTACAGCTTACTTACAAAAGTTGGGCAGGTTTCATTTCGAAATTCTATGCCTAATGGTCATAACTGGAAGGTATTTTTCTCCATTAACTGTAATAGAGTTGCGCTGGAAAGACGTGGGGCGGAGTTTCGTGTGACATCATCACGCCCCACGTAATCACGTGAACTGACTGTCAACGCAGTGCGTAGAAAACCAGGAAGACATCCAAAAAGCGCTTAAGAAAACATGCATTATATAATTGAGAAGGCAGTGAAACAATAAGAAGCGAGCGAGTGACATACACTACCATATTCATGAGTGCTGCTACCTTGGAAAGAAAGCAAGGTGTAAACCTAAACTTTAAATTAAGTTCATAGACAGGCTACCGCTGGTGTTTCACATGCCCACAGGTAATGCGGGATACAAGTTTAATGAGAGGACACAGGATATAAACGAGAGTTTTGATCACTTTGTAACTAAGTTAAAATTGTAGGTGAAGGGGAGTGCTTATGCAAATTCCGAGACTGTGTTTGTGGGGATTGACAGTTAAGGCGGGTGGGGAGTCACGTCATCATCTCCCTCCCATTCATCTCATTTCGCTCTGAGCTGAGCTCCGAGGCTAACGCCGTCTTCCGAAGCAACTTAGTCAGACTGCCACCAAATACTCACAGAAAAATCCACAAGTTAATACACACGCTGTCTCTAGAGTTTCTCCACACTGAATCCTCCAGGCACTACTTACAAAAGGTCACATTGACAATCGTGTTACGTTATTTTTAAAATCTTTCCTTTTCTTAGCACAAGCACAGCTGAGAAGCTTCGATGCATGTGCTCCATAACGCGTTAAAAAATAATGCATTTAATCACACTTTGCATTACAAGCAAAGGGAGCTTTTGTCAATGCATGATTTCCTGGTACACCGATTACATTGATCAGCATCCCGATTCATTTTACCCTCGCACCACCTTAGTTTGAGAAGAAGTATGAAAAAATATGAGGTTAACACAGAAAAACAGATCACCAATTCAAGCTTTATGAATAATCGATTCGCCATCAATAATTGTTTTGGTAAAGCCATCCTCCTTCCATTTTATAATTTTTCCGCCATTAGCCATGATTAAATGAACGGTAAAAAAGTAAGAGCAAAGCGAGGGTGACTTATTTAGGCAGGCATATATATGACAGCAACACTCATGACAATGTCAATCATGTTACGTTATTATTAAAATGTTTCCTTTTCTTTTCATTACTTCTTTAACACACTACTTCTCCGCTAGGCGGGTATTTTGATATATATATATATATATATAATATATGAATGACCTCCAAAGAGCGCTGAGACTTTTGATATCATGAACGTGTCTGCAAAAACTGGGGTCTCCTGCCCTGCAAAAGTCGAGCAGCCAGCGTGTGCATAGCTGTGCCGGCCTTTGAGACGCTGACTGCGCTTCTGCCTTAAGTCAAAGTGAGCACTTTTAATTTTTTTCATCCTCCCCTGCGCTATAGCCCAGACAAGTGCAAACACGGGACCCCTTTTCTACACCACGGCAAAATAATATTAAGGCGATTCACACTTTCTTTTGCACGTATCGATTATGAGGTCCTCAGCTCGGATTATGAAGACACGCACAGGAGTGGAGGACTGACAGTGCCATCACAGCCATTAATGGCGGGACGTCTCACCAGTCTACACAAGACCCACCGCGACTGTCCCCAAAAGGCGATCATAACGTCAGCGAACACATCTCTCTATACTATATAAAAGAAAAGGCAACTTTCCTTTCTTTACACCTTTTTAACTTTTATCCCAAACCAAAGCCTTTCTCTCTTAACACTGCAGAGGACACAAAACTAATTTTCTTTAAATGCCGGTAAGGCACATTACCAGAGGCACAAATTTGAACGTTCACATAGAAAATGTAATTTCAATGTACCTGTACTTCTTAAAACGTTAATGTTTTACTGTTTAATAACTTATAGACTATAATTTATTATTTTTCCCTTGCACTCAGTGACCAAACCTATACACACACATATAGACACATACAAACATACACACAAGTATATGTATGTGTATATATATATATAACACACACACACACACATACATACATACATACATACATACACACATATATATAATTTGTGTGTGTGTATGTATGTATGTGTGTGTATATATGATGTAGATAGGTATGTATGTATATATATATATGTAGATATGTATATAGATATGTAGATATGAAGATATGTATGTGTATATACATATAGACAGAGTGGATATATATACGGGCCTCATATATTTATGCCCAGCCCTGTAGGGTGTGTGTGTGTGTGTGATATACCCGACACTTCCGCCACAGCAGGAAGTGCCAAGCTGTGAGAAAACAGTAAAAGGAGGCGTGTCAGGCGTCATCGTGGTACATTTTCTGATGCAGCTACGAAAACAACAGGGCGCTGCCAGGACAAATACACAAAACAATTACTGCAGAGGCACTTGTGTGACAATCATGTTACATTATTTTTAAAATGTTATCTTTTATATTTTCATAACTTCTTTAACACATGACAAATATGCTGGTCCGTCTGTCTATATATATATATATATATATATATATATATATATATATATATATATATATATCACAGCGACACTCATAACAGTGACAAAACAATTACATTGACAATCATGTTACGTTATTTTCAAAATGTTTCCTTTTCTTTCTCTTTCCTTCTTTAACACACTACTTCTCCGCTGCCAAGCGCGGGTATTCTGCTAGTCAGATGATATACTGTACTGTGTACAACAACACTGCACATTGCCTTCTCATATTAGCAATATCTTTGTCATTAACAACAAAATCTTCAAGGCAAATGAGAATTTTAAATGTTGTCAAATTCCTTTTCAGACTAAAACCAGACACAGATGTAGAAACACAATACTGGCCTCAATGGAAATCGCTGTTAATAATCTGTCACAGCACAAAAAAAGTATATGGGCTAAAACAAAAATCATGAGCAAATGAATCCAAAAATTAGGAAACAACACTGGATGATTCTGTGAACAAGACAACAGGCAAATATCCAGAGCATAGTCAAACATTGAACTGAATTAAGTATGTGTACAGTGTGGGGTGAAACCGAGCAACAGAAGCCACAGTGTGCTAATGAGGATGTGGTAAATGACTTGAGCGTGAGTCTGGCATGCAACATTTAATCTATGCACTTAATTCCTTCTTTACACATGTGCTCTCCATTAAAGTGAAGTAGCAGGCATAGGATGACAACAGCGTAATATACAAATGTCCTTTTTCTATCTAGGAAAGTTTTTTCTTTTCTTGACGATCTATATAGTGATAAATAGAATGAAGATGAAAATGTGCCATTTAAGAACGAAATAAAGGTGATTTTAACACATGATCCTTTCCTTGATTATGGCAGATCTAGTACCAGAGCTTGTCTGTCAATTGTTTAAGGGGGAGTCTAAATCAATTGTAAAAGAGTTTGCTATCATAGCTGCACTTAACAGAAACAGAGGAGTCAGTCCTCACGTCTCTGAGGCCTGTGCTAACCGACTTGGTGATATCCTCTGTCACCTGTCAGTCTGTCACTAAGGCTGCAGAAGATGCCTCTATTGTGAAAAACATCCTGCATTGTTTCAGTTCCAACGATGGCATGCATCTCTGTGTGGTAAAGTGAAGTCCATGGCTGTTTGGTGTTTTTCATAAATAATCGCTGCATTCGCATATTCGTGGGGGGTGGAGGCGTAGTAGCGTGGCGAGTGGTTCTCATGTGTGATACGGGAGCAGAAAGTCCTGCACTTAGTGCACAGGTGTAGGATCATCTGTGACCCTAACTGATGTCGGGAGCTGCTGATTGCCCAGCTGTGCCATGTCCCCATTTTAAAAGGGAAGCACAAGTACAAGACGGGAGAATCGGGAATCAAGAAAAGAGAAAGGCAGAGGTTAAAGGGAGAAAGAAAGAGAGAAGGCAGGAGGCAGAAGGAGCCAGTGTGAGCAAGCAGAAGAAAGTAGGCTCGAGGGAGAGGCAGGCAGGCAGCTGGGAAGGAGAGGCACGAGATGCTGATGCCCAGGGGGGGCGCTGAAGGAGTGATTGCTCTGGCTGAGCAACTCATGGAGCCAGAACGGTGTGCACTAAAAGGAGCGAGGGACAAAGAGGCTCCAACGTGAATGCCATGGCCGTTGAGGTCCAAGCCTAGGTTCGGAGAGGGAGCCTTACCGTAGACATGAGATGGCAGGGACCCGGACCAGCAGAAGGTCAGCTGTGTGTGTCAGTAAGGCAACTCCTCTGCTGCAAGGCCCATATGGGATAAGCAGGGAAGTCAACAGTGAGGAAGAAGGCACCGGGTTCCTGCCAGTTGATTTTAACCTTGTTTTTAATGAATATTTATTGGGATTATTTTAACCTCCACGTCACCTTTTGTTTTCATGGGATTATTTATTGAACTATTTTCTGAGCACTGCACTTTTTGAACAATTGGTTTTTAATAAAAGCACTGATCACTTTCACACCATCCCCATGCTTCGTGTATGTTTTGTCTTCATCTGCAATGCTCATCCACCTAAGTTATCGACAGTGTCCGGTTCAAGAGGCTCCCAAAAATGAAGAGGGAGCAAGGAGCCGACCCACACCATCATACTCTTCACCTAATGGCTGTAGACCAGTAGTCCTGATGTCCCACAACATGAAGGACTTCAATAGTCTGGTCCTGGACAACATGAGTCCTCTTGTGAAAGACCACGCAGACCCAGTGCAGTCTGTCTATTATACAAAGATTTGCGCGGAGGATGCAATTATCTATCTGCTCCACAAAGCTTATTAGTCCCATTTAGACAAAAATTTCATGACTGACAGGTTTGGTTTTTGATTTCTCCAGTGCATTTAATACCATCCAGCCATGTCTGTTAAGGGGTAAGCTCAGGGACACTCAGGTGGATGAGCTTATGAGATACAGACATCCACCAGACTTGTCAGAACAATTGTGAACAGAATTAAGGGAGCTGACGGACTAAAAAAAGATTGAGAAAAACACATCAGAAAAGTAAGTGGGCACCATTTTGCATTCTTATCTCCTACTAGTTGTCTTGAAAGAGAGTCAGTGCAGTTAAAGTTAGCTCAAGTTGGTAAGAAAGACAGTTTTCCAGGTTTACGTAAAGTGACTAATAATACCATAACATTTGCTAACCATCTGTCTCCAACTCAGGGTGACAGGGAGATAGAGCATCTGGGACAAAGCAGGGACCTGTCATCAACAGGATACTAATCCATCACAGGGTCAACTCCTTACGACACTGAGCCCAGTTTTGTGTCACCAATTAACCTAATGTTTATATCTTTGGGCTGTGGGAAGAAAATCCACATAAACAATGACTAGCTACAGGACACTAGACCTATAAAGCAGCAAATAGCAAAGTACAATTAAAAGGTTGACAATGCATATAAATATTATATGCATTTTTAGCTGGTTATCCACAATATCAATGAAAAAGATGATTATGGGTGATACCAAATCACACAGACAAATAAGCTGAATTTCTTAGGAGCATGGTGTGTTTCTTAAAATAAATACAATCAGAAATAATTAGCATAGGACAGAAAAAACATTCCACAAGCATGTTAATGGTTAAGCGTGCACACTGCTAAAGACTGACAAGAGGCTGCTCTAAAGCTGCTTGCCAGAATGAATCATGAACATTAAATGGCTGTTGAACTATGACCTTTGTTTCATGTGTCTGCAAATGATTAATTAAAAGAATTCATATCAGATACTAATTTAAAGTGCCTTACTTTCTCCTGAGCACTAGATGGTGGTAAAATGCAGATCAGATATACATCCCTTGGCAATAGGTATTAGTCATCTTGATTTGTGCAAGCAATTATTCTAAAGTAGAAACGCTTTTGTATCTGCTTTACACTGTTGATGTTTTCTCCAGTACTCTAGCTCCCTTCCACATCTTAAAGATAAGTGTGTGAGGTTAACTGATTTCTCTAAATCAAAATGGAATAAGTGTGTTGGGGTGAGTGCACCAGTGAGCCCTGAAATTGACAGTCATCCTGTCCAGGACTAGCCCTGGCCATAAGACGTATCCGATAGAGAGCACAAGTACATAGAGGTTGGTATCAGACCAACACAAGTATCAACGAGTAGTATGGTGCATCCCTAAAAAAAAGTTGCTTTTTAAAATGTATCCCCAGTCAACAAAGGAAATGTTTTCACTCTAATTACCGCTCAAGTACAAGGACCTCTCAGATACGTTTATCAGTCAAAACGCACTAGAACAGGCTCAACACAACTGTGTCTACCTCACAGATTCCCAAAGGTAGGCCATATACTCTCACCTTTTACCTTGTGTACCCTGAAGCAACAGAGATGAACAAACATACGTAGAAAGTCTGACAAATAGATTTATGAGACATTCCAGCGGTCCTATTGGGACAGGATTTCCTTTGTGGAAAAGAAGGACTTTATACTTTACACCCCTGCATTGACTCTAGGAAACTAAATTAACATTCAGTCAAACACAACTATCTCCTGAAGTTTATTCATCCGTTCAAAATTACAAATACACCACAGATGGACAGAGAATCTGTCAGAAAACCCTGTCCACAACTCATACCCACCGTTTGTATTAAATAATAATTCAAAAGGAAATGTTGCACTAACAAAATATTAAACAAGGAGAAAAAACAATGTTCTAAAATGAAAAAGAAAAAGTTATAAAAAACAAAACAGTAAATACAGAATATGAAAATTTAAAACAAACTAAAAAAGTAATAATCAATATTAGGCTGCAAGGCAAAATCTGGAATCCTAAAATTATAAAACTTAAAACAAAATCCAAAAATCACAGAAATCTAACAAAATGATCAAAAGATCACATATCTACACAAAAGGGGGATACAAATGGGAGCTACTGTACATGAAGAGAAAGGACAGGCTTCCCCTGAAAAGGACAGTTAGTTAAAAATGGACCACGTGAAAAAAGGGCTTTGACAAACATCATAAAACGGACAAGAGCAAGATGGGTCACAGGGACAGTAATTGTTGCTGTGCCTGCATCCAAAAGGAATCATAATGTGTGCAATAAATAAAAATTAACAATAATGCATTAAATAAGTATCAAAAATAATTTGAGAATTATCCAGAGGATCACACCAGGAGCAAATAACACAACCAAGAATGAATTCCATTGTACATTAGCAGGGGCAAAAGAAGCCTTATATAGCCCTAAGGCATTGACGTTAAACTTAACTGAATCACTTGAGGGCAACTACCTAGCTGGGGTTTCGCCTTACACTTTTGACAATTAACCAATTAACATAATAGACAATACATCAAGGCAAACTAAATATAATAATAACAAAAGAATATGCGCCACAGGGCAAGACTCATGACAAACCATAACATCCAGAACTGGCTAAATAGGTTTACATTATTGATCAAACTGAACTTCAGAAACACCTACAGTATAACCTTATTTATATTAGAGAAGGGAACAAACAGAAAACAACATTTAACACTGCCTCTGGGCAGAACATGCACAATACTTGGTCATGGTCTATGGTTTGGCCAAAGCTCCACCCTTTTGAAGTTACCTGTAGCTGTTTTTTTGCATTCTTTTTGGAGGCTACGTGGTATATATTAGTTCTGAAAAATATGATTTCACCAAACTTGTATTCATTCCATGGCTATCAAATACCTTACTCTGGTCTTAGTATGTAACTAGCTAAGGTTCAAGACATTAAAGACTGTCACATTCTTGACTCCATCAAGCAAGTTTCATTTTTTCAGGTATTCATTAACTACTACTGCCGCTTCAAGGATACATTAACTTCATTATGGTTATCAGAACAATTATAAACTTTGCAAAGAAAACCATAACTTTTCTATTGACCTTAAAGGCACAGAAAGCTTTTGGCAAACTCACTTTCACTGCTGCCACAATTCTTTGCCATCCTCATAGCCAGCTGTGTAGTGCTTCTTACAGAGCCATATTGCTGTAATTTTCCAGAACAGGCCTGTATCACTAACAATCAACTTTTATTAGTGATGGATTTTACTTTGCAGATAATCTGAACCACATGATTTACACTAGGCACTTGTATGCCAATTGTATATGGCTAGGCTGTAATCACACTCTACATGCACTGCTTTTACATTGTATCTTTCATAGACAGATGCAAATCTGATTATATTTTTCTTAGCAAAATATAATTTAATAATCTGGTGGAGCTGAACATGGTGGATGTGCCAGAGTTTTGCATGCTTTATGAATTTTTATGACAGTGAAGGCCTGCAGAAGAAGTCATCTGTGGCATATTTTTAAGAGACCACAGATCCAGAGGATGTTCTATAATGTTGCAGTTGTTGTGGTTTTCTTCAAAGCAACTGTTTGGATCATTCAATGACTGTGACAGGCTGTCTTCATATACATTAGAAACATCATATACATTAGCTGTCTTCATATACGTTAGATACCTCATATACATTAGATAGATAGATAGATAGATAGATAGATAGATAGATAGATAGATAGATAGATAGATAGATAGATAGATAGATAGATAGATAGATAGATAGATAGATGCAACTTTATTTGTCTCCATTTGCCTCATATCTCTCTATTATAATAAAAAAAATCTTGGAAACAGAGACGAGACTTTGGGCCGGAAATAAAAGACAAAGAGTAGATAACAAAGTAGAACAGAATTCAAAGTAGAAAAGAATTAAAAAATGTTGGCGCGATACACATGCAGAGCAGGTTAGAGATAATGAAAGTACGAAAATTCAAAAGTCTCAAAAAAATGATAGCAAAGATCGCATTAGCGCAAACAAATGGAAATTATTACTCGGGGAAATAACAGAACAGCAAAAAAAGATGGAAGATATTGCTCAGATTTAAACTTTAAGTCGGAGACTTGTAGATCGTATAATTCGTTGCCATCAGGGAAAATTAGTGTTTCTTCCCAATGAAAAGGCCTATCCGGGAGAATTAAAAGATTTGCTGTTGGGAGAAAGTTAAATCCTGCAAGAGAAAATTTCAAGCCCCGCAAGATAAGATTTTATGCCAAGAGATTTGGAAAAGTCCTGCCCACATCTAAAACATTTACAACCACACACACGGTTCAAACATTTCTCATTCGTGTGAATGCTCTTGTTAGACACTGTTAGTGTAGAGAGAAAGAAATGATATTCACTCACGGACAGTTATACGTTACGTTGTCAAAATGTACCAGTAATTCCAAACACAGAATCAAAATTCAGTGTGATACTGACGAAAAGGTAAAAGCGAAAAGAGATCGGATATATGGACATAAGTGATATGACAGAAGTACTGTATGTATATATTGTTTGGCTTTAAACTTTAACTCGGAGACTTGTAGATCATCTAATTTGTGCTGCCATCAGGAAAAAGTAGAGTTTCTTCCCAACGAAGAGGCGTATCCGCGAGAATTAAAAGTTTTGTTGTTTGGTGAAAGTGAAATCCACATTCACGAGCTGCAGAGACGCAAAGTTGCTGCTGCATAGCGCAGGCAGGGGGTTGACGAGCGAAGTGAGCAGGGGGCAAAGCCCCCTAGTCTCTAAATATAAACTGATAAGAAACCCAGCCGACCGACATTCGTACCCTTGTCGGTTGGCATATCTGGTGAACAGAGGTTTATAAATGCGGGATGTGATTGAAACAGATAGACTTAGCATTGTGCCATTAAGCTTGTATTAATAGACAGGCTTTTTGCTATGTTAGTTTCCCATATTTGCCTAATCCTGCAGCCTCTCCCGAGGAGAACAGATAAGAGTTTTTGAAAATGTATCTTGTTACTGGTACAGTACTGGCTTTAGTGCATTATCCAATCTTTATGGAATCAGAAAACCATCAGTAAGTCACTGTGCTGCAAAGTATGTTGCACCCTCTCCAATCACTTGTGCAGGAGACATACATCATTCTACTATGAGAGAAGTGGTTCATTAAAGTTGCGAATTGCTTTGAAAGGAGATAGGAGTTTTCTCCGTAAAGAGATTGCCCGGAAGGAATATGACGCAGATTAGTTTTAATTTTAATTTTACTTCAAGTTATAACTGATTATTTATTTTTGTAAGTTTGCCATTCAGAAGACGTTAAGGGCTAAGTCATGTGACTTAGCAAGAAAAATGTTTCCCATACTTTAAAATAATACTTTGGAAAGAATTAGTAAAGCAAATATGGTTTATTAAAATGTATACACATATATTATTTAGTTACATAAATTTCTAAACCTAAAGGCCTAGTAAATAAAGTGAGACAGCACTAACGTTTTTACTAAATTAATTATCTATTTTCAACAAAACTTAACATTAGACAAAATAATTGGCAAATAATCTTAATCAACTTAGTTCTATTAACATCAACTGCCATGAAAGCCAAAAATGATTAGTTTGGTATCTAAACTTTATAGGTATAGCTTGGACTGTCTCTTCTTTTGTATGCTGCGCTATGCAGACTATTGACGGTTGTTTTGGCCTCCCCAAGACAACAGCCAACTGTGTTATTTTTTGTGTTATACTCGAAGTTGTGTTTAACCTCCTCTTTTCCTTCTTCTTTCGGTCTTGGAATGTGATGTATGGATGTGTTTCCTTTGCCAGAATTCTACCAGCCCACTTTCAAGATGCCTTTTTCTTTGTTCAAAAGCAGACATATCTATACAGCTCTCTTAGGGATGTAGAAGTGTTGCTGATTGAAAAATGACTAACATTGTGTCATCATATTTTATGTTTAATTGCTTCATGATCCCTTTCTTGATTATTGCTATTAGCTAATATTTTGCTTTGAAGACAAAGTACTTTTGTGCCTTATAACAGTGCATGACTATTTGTTAAATGGTGCGAATCAAACCACTTACTCCTTAACACCAGCAAGACCAAGGAGCTGGTGGTGGATTTTAGGAGGCCCAGGCCCCTCATGGACCCTGTGATCATCAGAGGTGACTGTGTGCAGAAGGTGCAGACCTATAAATATCTGGGAGTGCAGCTGGATGACAAATTGGACTGGACTGCCAATACTGATGCTCTATGTAAGAAAGCTCAGAGCAGACTATACTTTCTGAGAAGGTTGGCATCCTTCAACATCTGCAGTAAGATGCTGCAGATGTTCTACCAGACGGTTGTGGCGAGTGCCCTCTTCTACGCGGTGGTGTGCTGGGGTGGCAGCATAAAGATGAAAGACGCCTCACGCCTGGACAAACTTGTTAAGAAGGCAGGCTCTATTGTAGGAGTTAAGTTGGACAGTTTAACATCTGTGGCAGAGCGACGGGCACTAGGCAAACTCCTGTCAATCATGAAGAATCCACTGCATCCACTTAACAGTGTCATCTCCAGGCAGAGGAGTAGCTTCAGTGACAGACTGAGGAGATCGTTCCTCCCCCACACTATGCGACTCTTCAATTCCACCCGGGAATTATTATTACTATTTAATTTAATATTGTTTCTTTGTATCAGTATACAGCTGTTGGAGTATGTGAATTTCCCCTTGGGATTAATAAAGTATCTATCTATCTATCTATCTATCTATCTATCTATCTATCTATCTATCTATCTATCTATCTATCTATCTATCTATCTATCTATCTATCTATCTATCTATCTATCTATCTATCTATCTATCTATCTATCTATCTATCTATCTATCTATCTATCTATCTATCTATCTATCTATCTATCTATCTGACTATTAACAATGAGGACACCCTGTGGCCAAATTGAAAATTACAGGAATTGCAGAACAGAAATGTTGGCTTGCTCAGTTAAAACAGTGATGTTCAATTCCTGATTATAACATCATCAGTCCACAATGTTTAAGTGTATGACTGATCGACCTAAGATGTCTACACAGACTTAAATATTGCTGCTTACCAGTCATCACAACCTTTTTTTTAATAATGCTACTGACCAGCAAACCAGGTTATCATGGCATATGCAGACAAGTGAATAACAATAAATTCTTGCAAAAGAGGTTTGTGCCTGAGGCCACAGGTATGCTTAGTAATTACCCCTACATGTGTTATAAAACTATAACAGAAATATTTGCCTTCTCACAGAAAGCTTGGTCAGCTCTAAAGTCATTTGGGAGCCCAAAGCAGTCCATCAGGATGCATGACTACTTTTGGCTGAGTTCAGTGATTTTTTAGACAAGTTTATTTTAGTGAATGTGAATTTTTTAAACCCACATTTGGTACAATCAACGGACCAAAAAAGTGAGTGCTAGAAACAAGGAAAGCCATGTGGGAGCCAATACTCTGTGACGTCTTTGCATCACATGCCTTTTTGGCACTTATGTGGTGGTATACATTTTTAGGAATACTACCTACAGAAAAGCAGCATAAAAAGAACCCCAGTAAGCCCTTCGCTGCTCTGTGTATGACCAATGTTTCTGTTTATTGTTCTGACCAAAGACTTTTTTTCCTTTGTTTTTACGTCACTGTTGTGCAAGGACAGCACTTGTGTTGTACAAAATAAAACTTCTAATGCCATTTTCTCAAATAAAGTTTAATTAGATGCCTGAAACAAATATGAATTATAAGTGTCTACATAACAATGCATGTCATAATATTCTGAAAGAATAACAAAGCCTGAATGTCTGGTGTGAAAGTAAACCCTCTACTGGTACTTAACAGCAATCAATGAGTATCATAATAAAAATGCTGTGAGATTAAAATGGTAGCATTTAGAAATTAAAATGTTAATTAAATCACATTACAACTGATTTCTCCAGTGTTCCCTTTAAGTAGGTAGGGGAGACACAGCAAGGCACAAAACAATACAATAATTATTACTATACTTTTTTGCTAAATTTGTAAGATATGCCACTTCCTTTCTTTGACACTCTTGATAATTACTAAATCAGTAATTATACACAATTTTTCTGAATTCTGAAGTCAGAATTTCAACACCATTGTTGAATGGCCACCAATCTATAACCACTTGTCACTTTCACTTTGCTATAAACTTAACTAACTTCCTCAACACATCTTTTTGTACTATCACTATGGTAGAAGTTTGTATGAGGTAAATTACTGAATGTAGTTTTTCTGTCCCATTTCTGCTTTGGCAAAATACAGAATGTGGGTGAAAATAAATGTTAATTTTGATGCCTAACAATACATGGACTACTTAAATATATTATTATAATTTGCCTCTATTTCAGTCTTATTCTGCTCATTCTGTATCTTCCTATGTAGCAGTTACTACCTCAGCAGCTCCATTACCTATGAATCAACCTATGAATATCCATATTTTTTTCCTGTTTCAAAAAATAATTGCTAAGCTGCTAGCCATGTCCTCCTGCAGAATTTGAAGGTGCAACTGTAAGGGCTTAGGAGATAACATTTTGTTTTTTTATTTTACTTTTCCCTTTTTTGCCTCTTTTTATGGGAATGTCACTGTTGCTGCCATTTTGTTTTTAAGATAGTCCGTGTTGAAAGACACAGAAGCCACACACTGTGCAGCAAGTGAAGTCACCGTATTTGAACTTTGTTTAAATGAAGCAAAAAAATGCAAGATAAATCTATTCTAAGCAATTTTAGTAAAAATAAAAGAAAGGTAATGATCTTTAATCAATGTTTGTTTTTGCCATATCATTTGCTTGCCATCCTAACGTTTGGTGGTTCATTTATACCATGTTTGACTACTATTTCAGGTTGATATTTAAATTTCCACCAATCAGAATTCTTTTCTGCAATGATATGCAAAAAAAAAAAAGAAATATACAACTTAATATGCCCAAAATGGACAGAAAAATGACCAGCCCAAAATGATACAACCAAAAGATGAAGATGAGTAGAAACCAAAAGTAATGCTTTTTTAATTTTGTTTTTCATATGCAAGGATTATGGCCAGAAGATTAAAAAGGCTAGTAACCAAAACCATAATGTTAAATAAAAATCAAAGTTGTGAAAATAAAGCTAAGAAATTATAAATCTATAATTAGAGGAGTAATTTCCTAACAAAAACGTCTGAAAATAAGAGTCAATGAGTTATTTATAATATACAAAGTGTGGACACTGAGTCCTGAGTGCTGCAATCATTTACAGAAAAATGGACATGAAATGATGATGGTGATGCAACTGCCTGCCACATGATAGGCAATACCCTAGAAACCATAAACAAGACGGCTTAAAAAATGGTGTGCATATTTTATGAAAAAATAAACGTTGTCAGGGATGCCGGGGCAACGACCCGGCCGGGATGCCGTGAGGGACCGGAAGAGGGTCAAAGCCCACCCTGGATCACGTGGGGGCCGCCTTCCTGGTTGCTCTAGGGGCCACGGGTACAAGGCATGGAAGCTCCACCCTGTAGGGGCCCGTGGTCACCGCCAGGAGGCGCCCCAAGGCCTTGGGGACCTGTTACCCCAGCACTTCCTGAAGATTTAGGATGGCACCCGGAGAGCTGCCGGGAGGACAGCCGGCACTTCCGCCACGCTGGGGCGTGGCTAGAGGAGGAATGCCGGGAACACCTGGGGCTCATCCGGGGACTGTTTAAAAGGGGCCGTCTCCATTCATTCAGCGCTGGAGTCGGGTGGAGGCAGGACAAGGCAAGAGAGAGGAGAGAGGAGAGAGGAGAGAGGAGAGAGGAGATGGCCCGAAGAAAGGCATATTGTGGCCAGGACTGTGTTTGGGGTTTGTGCACTTGACTTTTGTAAATAGTTATTATTGTAAATAAACGTGTGGTGGTGATTAAGAGCATGTCCGCCTGTCTGTGTCCGGGTCGGCTCCACAACGTATATAATCACAAACTGATTATAACAGAACTGGTGAAGAAGAGATCACTGCATGAGTTGTGATCAATCAGTTTAGTGACTTTATATTACATTCAGAAACAAACATAAGGCATGAGGAACCTACTAACTCAGAGGCCACTTGTTTATCTTCAGATAATTTACATTACATCTTACCTGTAGAAGGGGCCTGAGTTGCTTCGAAAGCTTGTATATTGTAATTTTTTTTTAGTTAGCCAATAAATGGTGTCATTTTGCTTGACTTCTAACTTTGTAAGAATTTCTCTGTATTTTGTACATGTGATAACAATAATACTAGTACTCAGCAGTGAATCCTCAATTACCCAAAACAATAAAATTTTTACTAAAAAAGAGTAGGCAATATCATGCTTGGAGTTTGAAACTTACCTGAATTAAAAAAACTCTTATTTTCAACAAAGTGCAATTCAATATGAACTGCAAAATGTGTGCCATGCAAAATGGTACAAGTAGAAACTTTTTTATTTTTAAATCAGACAATACAAAAATGACAGTAAGAAAAAAGAAAATATGACAGGCTGATGATATGCCTATAATCAAGAATCAATCAATGAGCAACCAGCAGTTCCAGACTAATATTGGCTTTAATATATACTGTGACGTAATAAACATTGTAAAAACAATTATCCGAAAATGTAAATTACCAAGCCTAAAGCCGCCCGTCTGAGTGAATATAAAGTTGAAGATCATTTCATTGGGGTCAGTGCTGTTCATGAAAACTGAAGTAATTTCCTGTCATTTCAGTTAAATAACGAGTTTATAAGTAGATTGACAACTCAATGTTTGTAAGCAACAGCACAGCAGGCACAGCAACAACGACAGTACTGAGTGAAAGTACCCGTCACCAAAACCCACCAAAGTGTGTTCAACTGCGTCCCACATTGAAGTTTTGCCCAGAAGCCCCAATACCCATTTAGCAAATGGTCTCGACACCAAATGCATATGCCAGTGTTAACAAAGCCATTGAAAAGATTGCTAGTAATCTATGGTTAAATTTCTGTCTAATCGCAGATACGGCAGAGGACGAGAATAAGCTACGAAAACAACCAAACAGCACACATGCTCTGTTGCTATAATAGTGTGACAGATATGGCTGTGGTCATGTTATATCTGCTTGAAATTCTGATGCACATTTATTTGTATACTGAGGTAGAATCAAGAATTGCAAGCGTGCAGATTATATTTTACAAACCAAAAAAAAAAGAATTCTAAATATCTTTATTCCGAAGGAAATCCAGTTCTTTAAGCTTAACAGTATGGCACCAATTACATGAGTTCTACTTGACCAGTGACTCCATCCCACCTATTTAGAGGCCAGCTTGGGAGTTGGAAAAACAACACCAATGGTCAAAGAAAATGACTTACATTGCTAAAGTGACTTGTGTACCCCTGCCACATAAACAAAAATAGAGACAGTGTTCTTAAATGCCAACAAAGTAAGACAGGTTGTGCGTATCTGGCTTCTTTACAAAAATGTAGATATCCTGTGGTGTGTGATCTCCACGGGGAACTTGTCACCCCCCCCCACACACACACACACTTTCTGAAACAGCAGCTTTTATCCTTCTCTCTTTCGAAAGGGATTTGTTTAAGTAAAAACTGCTCCAAATCGGACTGCAATTTTCTTTCATAACAAATCAGTCAATTATGAATTCATCTACAAATTTACCGGTTTTCTACCGGTTTTTGGGAGGTGTTAAGGAGATGATTCAAGCAAGCATGGTCAAAGTCTATGCAATTATTAAAGCAAATTTTGAAAGCTTTTTGACCTTGACTAACAATTACATTACAAAGTGCAACTTTGTTTCTTTTCACTAAAACAATCCAACTAATAGATAGGAATACATTGTTATTCTTTTTTTAATGGCTGACTGACTGTGATTTCATGCATGCACCCAAATCATGGTTCCTGTATTCTCTTTCTTGAATTCTCCTCCAGCCTGTACTGAAAAGCTGGTTTTCCTCTCCTCATACAGCAGGCTCTAGATCCACAGTACGCCTACAGTACACCTATTGTCTCCTTCATTATGTACAATGTACCTTTATTCCATAAAACTCTGTACAGGAACAGAAACCAAGCAGAACAATCTCCGTAGTATATGCCATTTACTTTTGATTTCCTATTGCATAAAGCAACAAAACAAAGGCAACAAACTGTTTAAATAATTAATTCCAATTCCACCAGGCACAGTCACAGGTCCAAAAGATGTGGTCCTATGATGTCAGAATGGAGACTGTACAGGGGTATCCTCTCCCCTCCTGCTTTCTTGACTTGGCCTGGAAGCAGAGGAAAAATGCAGGCGGAGGAGCTATAGATGCCACAACGTGTATTCTGTTTTTTTCTCCGGTGAGTTCCAGAAGTCAGCACAAGCTAACTGTACCAGAAAGCAAGAACCTCAGAATCCTTCATATGCCATACTGCTTCGCTAGCGGTCCCTTATTAGTAAAAACATAAAAGCCATTTAGAGCCTGCAGCACACGAAGGAAAGCATACAGCTTGCTGGAATGGGGCTTGAAGTTCACCAGCTGAATAAATTAAACTCAATTTGGTAGAATGAGAAGCAGAATCAAAATTTCTTATCAGTGTGACACACCAAATCCCAACAATTGATCTTTAGGCCAAAACTTACTCTTGACTGTATTTCATTTAAATGGTCCAACTCCCTATTAAGAGTGAAATCATACAGAAACCCATAACTGGTTTATTGATCAATACACCAACTGAGGCAACTATGATTCTGCTAGCATTCTTGCTTATCATTTTAAGGGACACTACCTACCTATACTTGCCCGCTGACCTAATTCAATGCATACCCAGAATCATTCAATAATATTTATCAGTAATATCCAACTAACAGAACAAAACATGCATAATTCACGTCTCAAGAGAAAAGCAAACAAATCAGCAAAACTTAACGAAAAAGGCCATGCTTTCACTGAAGTCCGACTGGTTTTTGAATAACAGTCTAAACGTAAAGCCTTCTGAGAAATAATATGGTAAGAACACAATGTCTATTAGTACTAAACAGTAATCTTTGATAAATTAAAAATAAACTCAGCCATTGATCATGTAATGGAAAAAGGGTTTATAAAAATGAGAGTATATACATTTAACTATGGTGATTACAAAAAATTGCACTAATATTATACAATTTTGAAATGCTTAATAAAATTGTTTGACTTTGGTATTAAAAAACCTATCTGCCACTGCACATCTGTACACATCAGCATGAAATTCTGTTTGTACTAGTAAATAAACAGTCATGACTACAAGATGAAAATATTGTGAAGCGGTTCCAGTAACTAAGATTCATTGTTGGGAATATTCCCAGTTTGTTCATTTTTAATGCTTCACTCACCTTTGTGTTACAATAGACTGTCATTGAAAAAGTAATATTCTAAAGTCACATAGCACTGGTGGCATAATCATCTTAAGGTTTTTATTACTATTAACCATTTATTAATAATATATTATTTTCCCTTTGGTGAGTGTGCCACCAACAGAGTGACTAAAAATTGATTCTTGTTTGGCAATTAACACTAATTATTGACAAATTAAAATGAAATGACAAAGATGCATAGAGTAAGATCTCCAAAGGCTAAGATGGTGGTATCAAGCCCACATTGACTGCAGCAATTCACCAACAAACTTTCTTTTTATAATTTAAATTGCCAACAACCACTGACTTTAAGCATCTGAGGAATTCTTTGTGCGTGCCATAAAATATACTTAAGGAGTACAAAAAATAGGCAATGGAAAAAAAGCACTTACAAAGGTCTGTGTCACCCTAATTTTGTCTGTTCTTTAAAATATGAAAACATGTAAACTAAAAGAGATTTTTAATGCAGTGTCTTCAATATTATATGCTATACCAAAGATTCTTTTTTAATTTACAGTAATTAACCCATTCAACTTAAATGCTAGACAATGAAACACCTATAGAATCTTTTCAGTTTTAATACACCTAAAGGAGCTGTCACACTACTGTATATGATTTTTCCAGTGATGTGTTCGTCACAGACTACATTTACATAATCCGTCACAGTTGGCGGCAGTTGTGGTGCACTCCAGTGACACAGAAGTCATACATTTTAACATCCCTAATGACTCAGTCCAACTAGTCTGTGAATCGTCTTTTGTCTTAAGTCGTAGAGGCGAGCTCTGCATATGCATGAGCTGACAACCAATGAGCACTCACTCCGAAGAACAATACATGCAATGTAGCTGTAAGGAAAGGTCCATCATGTGTTTTGGACCTTGCAAACACAGAAGACGCTTGTTTGTCTGATGTCTTATGTTTTACTTACCATGCCGGAATGGCGACTGAAGCTAGACTTGTACCTGGAAAGCATGTTATTTGAAGTCAGGATAAGGATCAAGATAGTGATACTTTATAATTTTGTGCAAATGCAGACAAATGTCACATTCCCTCTGAGTGGAAGTCATCTAATGTGACACCAGCTTAAAGTAACTCTTCATTTATGTCTGTGTTTCCTATAAAATCTTAATTTATTAAGTCACTTAAAATGAACTATACAGAAGAGTAACAAAAAACTGTACTGACATTACTACTTAAAATCACACAACATGGAGACTATGACAAGAACCCTGGGGTTCAGATTCCAGTTGGGAAGTAAAAAAGGCTCTATCAGATACATGAAGAGAAATTAGGCCATAAAAGGAAAATTAATGTTAATGGACTACGATAGAGGTGTACTGACACTCAATGGTAGTATAGGGAAGTGTGATCTCCTGAATGTACTGTAGCATCAGTTGACTAATGCTATTAGGCAGCAGTTCTTTTACATTGTTCCTGACCTAGAGGGCACTGTAAAGTACTGGAGACATCAGAGACCTCTTGGGAGGCCAGACAACATCCCTAAACATGTAGAAGACTAATGTACTCCTGCTCTGGACTAGTAGGATTACACAGCCCAGGAACTAATCTGGTATGACTGGTCCTTTATATATAAACTAGCTACTTTACCTGTTGAAGACAGGTAATGAAATAAATTTGCCTTACATGCACCTTCAATGTTCCTCCTACACCTTTCCTAGGTATCCTTGTCAACTTCTCTTTCACGGCATTTCCTATTAACATTCACTATCTGGTAGAGCTGGCTTCTCAGACTCTGTCATTTCAAGTTGCTTGCCTCCTGTCTGCTCTTCGACTACCAGCAATGGTCCTCATTACCTGCTGCAAAAACGTCACTTGTATTCTTGGGAATACCTCTGATCTTTGAAGGTGACTCATTTTGTGTCTCGTTAATATTTAGCAACCCAAGGTCACTCTGTATGTTATTTACTTTGTTGTCATTGAAATGCTACATTTCAACTTTTACATTAAAAAATAAAAAAAGAAATTTTCACAATCAGGAGTTGAATATCACATTCCTAATGTACCATGTCCCCATCCCTACCACTAAGTTACCAAAGCCAAACTGACCAATCAGACCAAAGTTAAAATGACCACACAGATTGCTTGGAGATACCTGACAAATACACACAGGCATTTTATTATACTAGGAGGGGGCTTCACTTCCCACCCCTGAGTTTGGTTTACCGGATATACAATTTAAAGAGGTTGTTATTTTCATGTGAATTGTTACATATGCATTATTTTCACTTTTACTTTAAAACTTTTTTAAAAACAATATTTGTCCTTTATTTCCTGCCCTGGGCATGGTTAAATCTCTTTCTCGCGGACGTATAACGCCACTCGCATTGTGAAGGGTGGGGCTGAACGCACACTAAGGAGATGCAGTCGGATCAGCTGCTGTCTTTCCTCTGCTGCTGCCGAGCTGCTGTGTTCTGCTTTGCGACAATCATTTAAAAGCCTGTACAGCAGCTGTCCTTTTGCTACTTTGCATTTCTGCCGCTTGCGTTGTGGAGGGGAGCTGAACACAAGCTAAGGAGATGCGGACGGAGCAGCTGCTGCTGCCGAGGTGCGTGTTCTGCTTGTCACGCTGTACTTCGATCATTTAAAAGCCTGTACAGCAGCTGTCCT
This sequence comes from Polypterus senegalus, assembly GCF_016835505.1. Classification (NCBI taxonomy): domain Eukaryota; kingdom Metazoa; phylum Chordata; class Cladistia; order Polypteriformes; family Polypteridae; genus Polypterus; species Polypterus senegalus. Next base: position 52,852,802 of record NC_053168.1, on the reverse strand, counting down.
TCCGTCTCACTGCCTTGTCTCGCGTGACATAAAGTGTCTCTCACGGGACGTCAAATTGTCTTCCGAGATGATCAAGTCTCGTCTCCCTGGTCTCCCTGCCAGGATTTTTTTTATAATAGAAAGATGGTAGATAGATTAATCTCAAAGGTATAAAGAGACCAGTGACTTTGGGCTACCTTGAAAAGAAACCTCAGAAATTGTCTCCAGAAGCAAGAATATGTATTTATTATATGTTTACTTCCCTTTCTTTTTAAGCAAATAAATCCCTTTATACATGAAAGAACTTTATGCCATTGATCCAGCTTTGCATTCATGAAGCAGCAAATGTTTTTTATAAGACTGGTTCAGTTGGTTCATCGTACAATCAAACAGGTTCAATAATTTCAATCCACGATCAATCAGCAGAGCTATTTCTACCAGGCAAAGCTCTCTCCCATATATCCTTTGTAATCCCTCCTTTCTGCTTCACAGCCTGCATAGAAGCTGTTTCTTGAACTCCCTTATAAACAACATCCTTGACCTACTGCCATTATTTTCTCCTGAACTAAAATGATTTCCAATAAAAATACAAGCTAAGACACAATTTTCATGTATCATTTTTTAAACTACAAATAAGAGTGTCTGAACTCCTAGAATATTCCTGTAAACTATCAAAACAGAAAAACAGCACACCAAAGAACTAAGTCATACCAGAAACAAACTGGCAAGGTGTGTGCCATTCAAGAGGAAAGAAGTCCTAAACAAAAAAGAAAAACAAAACAAAACAGGGACTCTTCTTATATCACTGTGACCATTAAAACAACCCGAGGCACTTAGCTGAGGCATTTCCCATCCATCAGCAACACAACACGTGACATCTACTAAGTCTCGGGGCAAAACCCCACCCAGTCTCCTTTGTTTCAGCTTTCACTCCTATAATGGGTCACTGAGCACTGTGCACACCTGCTGACGCTCTCCTGTGTCAGCACATGTGTGCGGCTAATACATTTTTAATGGATTTGTGCTGCCTTTTTTTTCACCACGCATATATTCAAATGCACAATTTGCCTGGTTGTTTGATGTAAATACTTTTGTTTAACACCCACTCAAACTGACAAGCATGCACAGACATGAAGAAAATGTCATCAGAGTAATAGGTTTTCCCATTGGATAAAGCATTATGAGCAATAAAGGCTTTGGGCTAAAAGTTAACAAAAGCAGAAGTTAAAGCACACAAGTAGAACAGACAAGAAGCAAATATTCAGTTAAAGAATTTTAACTTAATGCCGCAACATAAAACAACCACCTCATAAACAACCCAGAAGCCACTTAAATAGAGCACATTTCCCCACAGTGTCATTAACAGAAGTACAATCTGTGAGGTGCAGGGAACGCTCCTAAATAGTCTGCAATTTTAATTGAACAACTAATGAGATTTTACAATGGCTGTATAACATATTAGACTGATGAAATAAAAAATTAAGACTTCAATATGTTTTTTGCCAACGGGAACTCCAGCTTGATGTTACTGTAGATGCTCGATACAGCCATTTTGTGTAAGACTTGATGAAGCTTTTTCAGTCCAAATAATTGTTTTTGACAGTTTAGACACAATAAAGGTTTCATTTAAATTCACTGTAGTCTGAAACAATTAAGGTACGTATTGTACATCATATGAACATGTAGACTTTCATGAATTATGCAATTCTAATTACAAGATTTTTCTGTAGAATGCATATACTGTATTCCTAAAAATATGTTTTACATACTGTATGTAGCAGCATCTTTTTCAAACTCCAAATCCAGGATTTTATTGTGTCTTAAGAAAAACTATATACGTGGAACTATTAGAGTTCATACAAACAAACCCAAGGAAAAGAGTGTATCTTTGTTTTTCCACATGAACGGTTTGATGTCATTTCAAATAGCTTGTAGGTAGAGCTACAAACTTTAATAAAATCTCACGTAATTCACAGATTTTGTGAGCCTGTTAATGCAGTATTTGTTATTTCAGCAAAGCCAAGCAAAATGACACCTTTTATTGGATATCTAAAAAGATTACAATACGCAAGTTTTCGAGGCAACTTACAACTTGCATACTGTAATCGTTTTAGTTAACCAATAAAAGGTGTCATTTTGCTTGGCTCTTCTCTACATTCATAATGGCTAACACGGTACAACACCCTAGTATTTATTTCAGCAAGAAATTAAGACAAATGAAAAACTATATAGATGTTCTTCATTTTGCATTAGTTGCTACTAACAGACCTGAATGGTAAGCACAACACTCCATATGCACATCACAGCTCAAACAAATCAAATAAGGTTATATGAAGTGTTTTAAATTATATCCCATTAATCTAAAATAACTAGGCAGCAGATGTTCTCAAATGTCATGCAGCTCAGCTAAACTATGTTTACAGCTATAGTTGAGGCTGGCTTAAGAGGTAAACTCACCACACACATAATAAACTTTCTCTACAATCAGCCTAAATCCAAAGGCTTCCTCACACAATTTACAAAAGTGAATTATTTTGAGGCTATGCAATCATAATAACTGTTCTACAAAGATTATCACATTTATCTTTCCCTTAGAGCTTAGAAGGATATGCACTCAGTGGCCACTTTATTAGGTACACCAAACTAACATTTGGCAGGTCCCTCTTTTTCTTCCAGAACAGATTGGATTATTCAAGGCATCTAATAAACAATATATTTAAATACTCCCTAGAGATTTTTGTCCAAGGTTCCTGTAGATGTTTTGGCCACACATTCATACTGAAGAATGATCTCTACTGGATTCAAATCTAGGAATGTGCAGGCCAATGGAGTATACTTAAATAACTATCATGTTCATGAAACCAGCCTAAGCATGCAATCTTTGTGATATGCCTGTTGTCCTGCTGGAAAGATCCATATGAAAAAGAGTAAACTGTCGGCATAAACGGAACCACATGGTCTGTAACAATGTTGAGGTACATTGCATTAGTATAACATTCAATTAGAATTAAGACGCGTAATATGTGTCAAGAAAATAACCGCCACACCATTACAATACCATGCCCAGCCCATACCATTGACGTAAGGGAGTAATGACCCATACATTTATGCCGTTTACTCTAAATTCAGAACTTTTTCAGACCCGGAAATTTCTTCCAAGCTTCAAAAGTTCATCTTTGGCAATCATCTTCTTAACTGAAAGAGAAGAGAAACCCAATGTGGTCTTCTGTTGTCATAGCTCACCTGCTTCAAGGGCTGACATGTTCTCTGTGCAGAGATACCCTACAAAGCACTATTGTTGTTTGCAGCTGTTATCTAAAGTAATCTGAGGTCTTTTTGTAGCTTGAATTAGTCTCAGCATCTCCAATTATTAATGAATTTTTGCCCGCAGGAATGCCACTCACTGGGTGTTTTTTATCGCACCCATCCCTAAACAACAGAGACAGAAGCACATAAAAATAAAAATCCAAACGCCTTCTGAGATGTTGAAGTTAGAAACAAAAATCATATCATGGTAAATGTTTGCTATACTCATTTTTGGTGGAATAATAACTAAACGTCTTAATCATGTTGCCATGCTATAAATATTAAGCTGCACCATATGATTGGCTCTTTGCAAAATCAAACTATCTGTGTTAAAGGCCAGGTATAACTAATGATAAACCCAAGCCATTATTCTTCTTCTTCTTTCGGCTGCTCCTGTTAGGGGTTTCCACAGCGGATTTATTAAGTCCCCAAACGTGACACCTTATCAAATTGGTTTTTTTTATTTTTCCTTTTGCCCATACATTTTAACTATTAATAAATCATGTTGCAATTACTGTATTGTCTTGGCTAATGGAGACATAAGCAGTTTGGTAGAAACTTGGAATGGAACACATGGCAAATATTTCTACTAATGTGAATTTCAAATACTTCCCTTTAAATTATGCATCAAGAGAGAACACAACAGCTCTTATGTTTGTTTAATAGGAGGGGCACACAGTTTCATCAGTAACACGCTGTGCTTATCCCAAAATGCTTGTGCTATTAAGGACAGTCTGTATGTTGCAGTTTAATTGGATTTCTTTATGCTTCAATTACCTACAAATATGTTTAATTGACAAGCCCTGTAAATATAGTCCTTTTGGTAGGTTTTGATAAAAGTCTAATCTTTCTAGTTATGGAAATTACCAAGCTGAAAATTATGAAGAGTGTTATAAGCATTATCTGATCACAACTACATCTTAAACTCGCTTACAAAATTATGCACGAATGCCTTTGGCTCTCAAAGCGTTTTAACTGAAAATAAGAAAACAAGAAATGTTACAAACTACAAAAGACAATTCAATGTATGTATTTAATTTGGCAAACAAACACATAAAGAAAGAGAATCTGGTGTTTGTAAAAAAAAAAAAAAATCCCAAATCCATCCATTCTCTCAACCTGGATAATCAAAATTAGGGCAACAGGGAGATGGAGCCTAGACTAACAATACCTTGTATAAAGCAGAAAGTAGCCTTGAGTGGTACATAAGCTAATTGCATGGGTCATTCTTACACTCACTCACTCACTCATATTAGCTAGAAAAAAAGTAATGGACACGAAGATACCCCAGTTTTAAATGAAAACACAAAAGAATTATCTATCCACTTTCAACCATATATTACCCTGTCATGATCATGGAGAGGAAGCAACAGAGACAAGGCAGACTATCCATCCATCCATCCATTATCCTACCCGCTATATCCTAACTACAGGGTCACGGGGGACGGCAGGGGCCAATCCCAGCCAACACAGTGCGTGAGGCAGGAAACAAACCCTGGGCAGGGCGCCAGCCCACCGCAGGGGGCACAAGGCAGACTAGTGCATTCCAAATGATACACAACCTGTTCCGAGGGTAGGCTTCTCACACATGAGGCCTCTTAATGACTAATGAGCAAACTAATGAAGGACATAAGTAAGGTATCTGCTACTTTTGGGTTTATTTCCTGAAGGCTTTCATTATCTGAAATTTAGAGATGCAGTTTAAGGTGCTTCTTTGTTGACTCCTTTCCTACGTCAGCATGGAAAAACGTCACCAGTTGAAAACAGAACGACTGCTACATGGAATGTCAAAGATATTTTTCTCTATTACACCCAAAAAATTCAAGGAATAACAATAACCAGAAAACCAGTGTGTGGTGTTTTTTATTGATGTGACAATTAAAACACAGCTGACAGCTCAAGTAACAAATACTATTAAGAGGATATTTCATAAACACATCAAGTGAAAACATTTGTGAAAATGTTTATTTGTGCATCCAAACCCTCCTGAAGTAATACTTGACTCCTCTTCCCTAGTAACTCAACTATAAGGTGTTCTTCCTTCTTCTTTTCATCATCATCATCTTCCATTTAATCATAAGTAAGGCATACACCAGCTTGCATTTCAATATTAAGCAGCAGCGTTCAGATGAAAATCCAAGTCTCTTTGTTGATTTGTTTAGGCTTTGAAAGTACATCTTTCAAGTTCTTACAGTATGTTCTACAACATGGTGAATCTTAGGTTGTGTGCTTTTATACATCCTTTAAGCCACGATTTGAGAATTCAGCACTGGAGTTAGGAAGCATTGGTTTGGACATGTGCAGAGGAGAGATGCTGAGTATATTGGGAGAAGGATGTTAAAGATAGAGTTGCCAAGCAAAAGGAAAAGAGGAAGGCCTAAGAGAAGATTTTTGGATGTGCTGAGAGAAGACATGCAGGTGATGGTGTAACAGAGCAAGATGTTGAGGACAGGACGATATGAAAAAGGATGATCCATTGTGGCAACCCCTAACAGGAGCAGTCGAAAGAAGAAGAAGAAGTTAGGAAGCATGCAGGGAAAGGATATTCACTTGTCACCCAACAGCCACACACCAGAAAACACACCATCCTTTGCCCAGATGAAACCATAATGTTGGCCACAATGTCTGTAAAGATTCTTTTATGGCTACTTATCTCGCACACATTAACTGCTGAGAACCCTTTAAGACGGGTAGAGATAGGATTCAAGACACTGGGGGTCTTTACACACACAACATCCATCCATCCATCCATTTTCTAACCCGCTGAACCCGAATACAGGGTCACGGGGGTCTGCTGGAGCCAATCCCAGCCAACACAGGGCACAAGGCAGGAACCAATCCTGGGCAGGGTGCCAACCCACCACAGGACACACACAAACACACCCACACACACACCAAGCACACACTAGGGCCAATTTAGAATCGCCAATCCACCTAACCTGCATGTCTTCAGATTGTGGGAGGAAACCCACGCAGACACGGGGAGAACATGCAAACTCCACGCAGGGAGGAACCGGGAAGCGAACCCGGGTCTCCTAACTGCGAGGCAGCAGCGCTACCACCGCGCCACCGTGCCGCCCCACACACAACATTGATTGGTTAAATCATAATTTGGCTACACTACAACATAATATATGGAGCCAATTATTTAGATCTGCTAAACAAGACTGAATTAAGAGTTTGACATTACTGAAAATGAATCTGTCAATATATTAACAAGTACTGTAATACTAACTCAATATTCATGCTTTTGTAATAAGTCTCACACAACATCAGATGGACTCAAACCTCAAGTTGCAGGGTTAGGAGGAAAGTGCTACAACTTTTAGGATAAACGACACAGGATGCAAATTGTGGACTAGTGTATCATTTAAAGATTTGAGTGTGAGGTTTATGGGAGCACTATACTGACCATGGTCCATATTTATCAGGTGTCCCAGAGTAGAAACATGGTCTTAAGTGACTCAAAACTCGAAGTATGAGTAAAAGTGTATTGTTAATTGTCATAATTTAAGAAATTACTCCTATTTTCATCAGGATTTAGCATAGCTCATGAGCTATATACTACCTTGCTAGGACCTGCCAGAAGATAACGTTTAGACAGAGATTGGCACACATGTCCTAGGAAAAGAGAAATGTTTTGGAATGCCTGGACAACAACGAACTCATAAAGAGATAAACGTAGACTTGACAGAGATGGAATAATATTTGTAATAAACCACCCCATTTATGCAGAGAAGCCATGTGCTTTCAGACAAAGTTAAAAGGTAACATTACATGTATAATGCAGCCTTACAATAGCAATGATATGGGTATGTCACAAAAACCATTCCTCAAACTTTGCACTCAACTGAACGCCCTTACACTGCATGAGCTAATATGCAGATTCATTACCCCCCACTCCACGTGAAGTAGCATTAAGGCAAGCTGCATTCATGCAAAATCACTGTGCACATAAAGACCATTGCCCCAAGTGTGGATGAGCATGCATGTGTTAATCGCAAGCAGTATCGACACACAGGTAGCACTGGATACAAACTGTATGTATTGTAGTAGTTAGCAAGTGACCCTGAAAATAAGCAACATTTGCTTTACACTTTATAAGCAGAAGCAACGGAAGAGTGAGCGTGACTTATAGCTGAATATCAGTAACCATTGCATCACCCTTGGCCATAATAGCAAGAAGGTGATTCTTCTGAAAGTACCTGTGGATGACCCATTCATCACTTTTCTTAACCAGCTTTATCTTGTACACAGCCAAGGGGAAGCTGGAGCCTATCCCAGCAAGCACAGGGAGAAGGCAGGAATAATCCCTGGAGCATTCACGTAATTAAAAAAAAGGGTGCCCTGTTTCTGGTTTTACTCTCATTCATGTGTGTGCCTCAGTCTTTCCATCTTGGCGCTCATTACAGAATTATTTTTGATGTTATAGCAGATTGGCAACAATGACAGTATGTGCAGCTTAGCACAGTATGCCACCTTATTATATTTTCCTTCATCTAATCCTATCACTACTTTGAATATTCCTATTATTACTACTATAATTACTATTATTATTATTGGGGTGTAGCTTTAGTGTTACTATCAAAAAAGTGCAAAATGTCATCATGGGTGCCAATTTGCGGCTCAGGGTGTCATGAAGTCATGACGGCATTTGTTCTCAAAGCAGGGAGTAGGTGTAGGACACTTTATAAGTACTTCTTATGTCCTATTTTAAAATAGAATAAATTGTTATCATACTGTGGCTTTTAGTGCAATTTCTAGGCATCTTAATGAGTGGCCTCTGTCTTTTGTGCTCTGGCCTGCAGAATAAGTCCAAATAAAGAAGCACTTTGTAAATAACAGCTAGGTGAGATTAGTTGTTAATTTACGCTAATGTACAACTTTAGTTAAGAAGGGTTTTGGGAATCAGTCATTAATTCAGAAAATATCTAAAGATCAAAATAAAAAAGTGCTCAGCATTATGACTCTTTTGGGAAACGCAAACCAGGCCAGTGGTATCCAATCTTGGAACCAGATGACCACTCAAGTTTTAGGCAGGGCTGTGGAGTCGATGTCGGAGTCGAGGAGTCGGACTCGGAGACAATTTTGGGTACCTGGAGTCGGGGTCGGACTCGGCAAAAATGTACAGACTTCGACTCCTAATAAATTTGGATTGTAATAAAAAACAAATACAGCAAGTTCAAATGTCCCATTTTAACAAACAATAGTCATAATTATGTACTTCTCTGATGTAAGAATAAAGCCCAGTGCACAGTTGCGTTACTACTAGTGTGAAGTTCAGCTGAGCTATCAGACAACCTGACATTCACATATTGTAATCTGGATTATGTTACATTACAAAAAGTGTTTTCATTTTATTTCACATATAATGCGTTTAACAACTTCATTTGAGTGTAAACAAGTGTAATGATGTACGTCGAGGTGTGTGCTATGGCCTGATGTGTGTTCAGGGGTTCTTGTCTTTTGTTTAAACTGGCCAATACAGTAGAGAGCCAGCTTCCTAGCCAGTAGTTTTGTGGTTAAATGACGTGTATGTTGCCTTCATTCAATCAACATGGAAAATACATTAGCATGTTAAATACAGAGGAGTCGAGTCGGGGAGGCTGAGTCGTAGTCAGAAGTACCGGAAACTAAGGAGTCGGAGTCGAAGGATTTATCTACCGACTCCACAGTCCTGGTTTTAGGAGTTCATTATTGCCAATTCCTTCATTAGGTACCAGTCCTTGTTGTTAACTGAACTTCCTACTGAACCCTACTTTATCCCTCCCAACCTTATCTGTCAGCTCAGAAACGAGTTATTATTTTGAATTGCATTGCACTATAAAATTCAAAATTGAAATCATAGCTTTTGGTGTATTTGAGTCTACTTGGTTTCCAAATATATGGCACTCCCCTGTTAAGCATTTAAAGTTGTTTTCCCTTACCTTTCAGATAATCAAAAATGAGACACATACAGGTAATTGACAGACAATTAGCTAAATCAGTTCACAGTCATGTTTTCATCATCAGATAGGATCTTGATCAAATATTTGGAAAAAATCAGAAAGAAACATTTAGGTATTCAGAGGCTGTAATTCCCTAGGCCTCCAGAAAAATAAATCTACATTGGCAGGAATTTCTATCATTGCAAGGTGATAACAGGAACAAGGAACCGAGTGTCTAATTAAAAGGTCTTCTCCATTAAATGCAACAAGAGATTGCTTCTAATTAAGAAACTGGTTAAACAAAAACATGTAACCATTGCAGTTCTAAAAGACCAAAACAGGACACTCCTACTTCAGAGTAATTTTTAGTCGTGGATTATCATCATTATCATTACATCCTGAAAAACTGGGCCAAGCGGCCACACTCTCCCTGATCCACATAACAGAGAAATAAGGAATAGCTGGAATATAATCAAATATGACATCTTAGTCGGTATGAATTATAATTTGCAAGATCTTTTAAAGATACCTTAAAAGATTACAGTGTGTTAAATATTCAATCATAATCTCCTATGCAATAAATACTTTAATTTTGAGAACAAAAATACAAATATCCTGTGAGCAACTGATGCATGTACTGCAATCCATCCATCCATCCACTACCCAACCCGCTAAATCCTAGCCAGCCAGCACAGGGCGCAAGGCAGGAACAAACTCCGGGCAGGGCGCCAGCCCACCGCAGGGCACGCACACGATGCACCTAACCTGCACATCTTTGGACTGCGGGAGGAAATCGGAGCACCCAGAAGAAAACATGCAAACTCCACACAGAGAGGGCCCAGGAAGCGAACCCAGGTCTCCTAACTGCGAGGCAACAGTGCTACCCACTGCACCACCGTGCCACCCTACTGCAATCCACCTCACTAAAATTTTCAAAGAACATATAATAAAACTTTACTTTTCAAAATACATATTTCAAATAATTTTAAATAATAATGATTGATTAATGAGAGGAAAGCATTTCCTGTAATATGACAATAATGAGATTTTGTTTCTCAGTTTGCCCTGAACATTTTGGGCAATACAGTAAAAGCATATATAAATAACATGCTAATGTCTGTTGGCCTGTCATGCAATTACTCGCAAACTAGAGAGGCAAGAACCTTGATCTTGGTCTAAACTGAAAGCTTATGACATGATTATTGTAATTCAAGCTTGGTCCCAGTAAGCCCATCTATTGCTTATCCTCTAAGGCAAGGCTCTGACTTCTGTAGAATTCATAATCAACTGTAGGTTCTTACGTCTGTAAATAAAGAGACTTTACTGTTGTTTATGTCTAGCCTTCTATAGCATTTTCTTTTAAGACCATCAGTCAGTTGGTTTCACTAGCATCATAATAGCAGTTAGAATACTAGAACAGGCCACGTAGCTCTTATAGTGACACTGAACTGTTTTGCCTACTCCTTTTAGTCAGTTTCATTTGGGTCCTGGATGTAACAATCAGTGGACATGACATCTAAAAATAGTTTTTCAACACTCCTTTCGCTGCTGTTAAATTTGCTGATATCTATCTGAAATTGATCTGTCTGTGATAGTAACATTTTTGAAAATCCCATACTAGCTAACATTTCAATCACAAATATATTTTGAGATTTTTTAAGGAAAGAAAGCCAGTAGTTTTGAGGAAAGGTAGGCATATTTACAAATCATGGCACCTGAATGTAGCAATATGCTGCATGTTAATTAGCACATGCATGAAAAATGTCACTGTCCTCTGTACACGAGAAATAAAAGACCCTATAAACCTATAATGGTCTTGTCCCTTTCTATTTACAATGTCTCACCTTTTTTCATGGAATAGTAACTTAAAGTGAGGAAGAAAGGTTGGACGTTTGACACAAGTCACACAAGATGAAAGAAACTTTTCTACAATTAATTAGAAATGTCCTTTTTAGGTGCCTGGGTTAATCCTTTCATCAAGGTATACCAAGAAGAAGGACAGTGTCATGTCTAGCATGTCACCAAGAATGAATAAAAAGAACACCGTGTTGCTGCTAATCTGTATCTGATGCTGAGATATAAACCAGAAGTTTAAATCAACCTAAGTATTAAAAATGGAAATAAACACACAGCAAGGGAAAGTAATGAGATGTCGCACTGTTCTATTTTTTCTCCTTATCTGCAAGAAGCTCACTGCTAAATTATTCTATTTGTAATGCACTGCTACCAATGCACTGATCCTTCACTGGTGGAATAAAATAATATTTTGGTGTGTCTCATAGTAGCTTTTTTCCCTTTTTATTTTTACGTTCTGGCTCAGAAATCACCTATTAGAAACAGATGTAAGGAATTCTGAAACAATGAAAAGAGACCCTGGTGTTTTTAGCTAGGTTTCCATCACCTTCAGTTCACAGTAAAATGTTGTCAAATCAATATGCTGGAGGTGCTCCACAATACTGGATGCTGTAAGTCACTCTGATTGTGCCAAGCATCCACAACTCCTGTCTGACACTGGAAGACTATTTTGACCAACGATAAGCATCTATTGATTAAGCCAATTTCATTGACATCACATATGGCACTGGGGGACATTGTCACTTGTCAGTAGGAGGTCTAGCAAAAATGATCATTTATCAAATACTCCCCCAATACAGAACCCTTCTTGACACTACCATAGTCCTCCAGGGGCCTGTGCTAATAGTTTCAATCTGGATCATACATTATTAAACGTTTATATTCAGGTCCATGACTTTGAAAATGGCTAAACGGTGTATGTTTTCAAAACACCTTCATTGCATTTAAAGCACTTGATTCTTGTGAACTCTTATATAGTTGCAAACTGTATTCATCCAGATTTAACCCACGTATTCCATGAAAACTTCAACAATTAGTCCCATTTAATTCTCTCTCTGCACCTAAAAGAAAATGCACCGTTATTGAACTGGGCACATCCATCATATGAACTATTTTATGTTATTTTTCTGCTGGCATTGTCACATTGTCTTAAATTCAAGTAAACTTGCGTGTGAAGGTGTCTGTAGATCTAGTAATCATTTGAATTCTAACCTTTTCATTACACTTTGTACTGTATGCATTACAGCAAGTTCAGTCCTGGCTCTGAGAATGGAGGGGGAGAAAAGCTTTAATTATATACAATGGATCAAGTTGTAAAATGGTACAACCCTGATCAAGAAAACCACATCCAACGTACAATTGCTTTTCAGTGTATTTTTATCAATTCGAATTTACAACGCTCTGCACTAAAACACACTTCTATAGACAAGCTTCTTGCAGACAGCTTATGAAATGTCCCAAAAAGGCAAAACGTAAGGGCATCAATTTTCTCGTACATGAACTACAGATTCTGTTTTCTGTTTAAAAAAATGCCTCAAGGTAATTTCCTGCTTGTGTGATAGTTTACCACTTCGCTAACAGCAGTCTACAATAATTCTTATTTTGCAAACAACACGCACTGGACAAACTGTACAGTTGATCGAAAGAAGCAGGCAATGTCCGGTTAAAGCAGCAATCCAACTTCCCGTGTTTTCTTGTATCCTCAATTAAACGTGACTTATTTTTTCACAAGCGCAGCTGATCTAACAGAAGAAAGAAAAAATGAAAGACGAGATCAGAAATGACTCGAAATGTACACTGGCTGACTGACCGGCGTCCTGTCATAAAGTGGGCGTGAGGATTTCGTTTCATCTGCCATCCTGCGAGCCGTATGACACTCGATCTTTTGTGTCTTTTAAGTTTAAATGGTGTAAATGACAGTTAAGGACGAGCCAGTCCGTTTTACCTGTCTGTCTCCCTGAGGATTTAGATTCGCGGCCACCTCTGCGGGAGCGAATGAGACACGTCGCTTTTATCGAGATCGCGGCCGTGATCAGCATTATCTGAATCGGAATCGTTTCACCGTAGTTCTTTTTCCAAATAAAATTTTATCGACATTTTATTTATTTACCAAAAAACCGGAGGACCGACAAGAAGCTGTGCTGAGTGAACACATCCCCATCCCAGCGGGGTAAGCGCCCGGATCAGCCAGTCCGCGCGTGTTCTTCGATCTCCTGTGAACTGCCGGTCGGTCGCGCACTTCTTTTTATTAAGACCCTGCTGTACAGTCACGTACGGACAACATACATTTCAGAGACGTTAGCCCGGCATTGCAACCTACCGCCTCCACGCTTCTCTTCCTTAAAGTCAGCCCGTGTTTGAGCAGAGCAGGTAAATCCTTGAGCCTCTGCTTCAGCTGGACTTGCTCCCTGGTGTTTTTGCTCCATCGCCAGGTGCCCAGGTGGCCAACTTCTGGTGCGCAGATGTCCGCGCTCTCCCCGGCTTCATCCATCGCCACTCACTTGGGAAGCATCTCTGGACGGAGCAAACTGTATGGTATTTATCCTTGTGACATCTTCCCCCTCCGTTTCTCGCCAAACCGTGTGTAGTAGAGAAGCGCGCACTCCACGGCGAGTGTCCGTAAGACTGTGCGCGCCGCCGAGTGAGAGAGAGAGAGAGTGTGTGAGCGTTTCGTCGCTCGCTCGCTCGCTCGCGCCCGCGCCCTGCCTGAGTGACTGAAGCTATCTCTAGTTACACGCTGTAGCGACCACTCACAGGTGCAGGAAGTGGCACAATGCGCTGCGGCCACCTTTACCACTGGGAAACTGCTTCCTCATCTGGCGTCTGCTTCCCGACGGACTCGGGTAGGAACTGGCTGGATGGGATGTCGAGTTTGAGGATATGGCAGCTGAGAAAACATTCAAAGTGAACCTAAAACAGTTTAATATACAGTTGATCGCTCGACAATAATACATAGAATCTCAATCATATACTTCACCGTCCACCACGAGTGCTCATCCTCGATCATTATTATCTTTGTCACACACCAAAATGGAAAGGAGCTCTAATGAAGTAGCCCATGCTACTGAATGGGTGAAGGATATGAAAGGTCAGGTTATTCATATGGTTTCAGGAAGTAGGGGTCGCTCTTGAGCTCTCCAAGAGACTACAAAAGGAGCCCCCTTAACACTTTTAAAAATATTTAAGTGCTAGAGTGGTTCTGCCATAGGGGGACCATCAACATGAAGTTTCCAGAAAGAACCTTCAATTTATTTAGATTCATGACAGGCTCCATAAATTACCATAAACAGATGATAACATTTATGAAATACCAGTGGAATCCTGATTTTAAAAGGTCTCTTGCGGCAAACAATAACGTAGGCTAAGTTCAGTTTTTCTTGATCTGTTAGTATCCAGCTAGGTACCCTAACTGTACATTAAGGATTTCTGTTTTCATCCACACACTAGGAACCTTTCAAAGCCCAAAAATCCCATTTTATATGCAAAGAACGCTTCGCAGAATGAAACAATTCTTTGTCTAGCAATGGTTCAACGAGAACACACACCATAAAGTGACATTTCAAAGCCATTATTTTTAAGAGTGTAGTAACAAAAATCTCTCAATTTTACTGTAAAGAAAGGAAATGTAAACCAATAAAATTATCAAATGTCAACTTCTGTACCCCCTTTGGGTTCTTGGCATTAATGTTTGTGCTGGGGCCCATACTAGACTTTTTCTTATGTGTGCAGACTTTTCTAATGTAAACATTAACTTACCTACCAAATATTATATCTGTCCCTCCTTTACTTATGACTAGTGAAACACTTTAGTTCACTAACCTTTCACATCTCAAAAAATCAGTCAAACAATGGGATGCTGGTGCCCGCTATGTCATGACTGGCATCAGAACATTGTTATACACTCTAACATTGCTAGCATCTGAACAAATACAGCAATACTGATTTAAACCTGTTCAGGATTTGTTCCTGCCTTGTGCTTAATGCTGGTTGGGTTTGGCTCCAGTATCCCTATCTCCTCCATCCTAGTATGGATTAAGTGGGTTAGAAAATGACATGATTTGAACACTACAGAAAGTGAGAGCCTAGCAACCACCCACTAGGCTATGAACTGCCAAAACTGAAACGACAACACCTCACGTATAGAATCAAATGGCTTTGAAGTGTAGAAGAATAAACAATGATAACAAGGAAAGAACGCGCCAACTACACACATGGCATGACTCAGACTGCACGCTGCACGTCCAGTAGCAGTGCTAATCACCATGTGGTCAGCTATTTGCTGGTCAGCGTGAGGCCCACAAACAATTGAAAAGACACTTTTCTACATAATTGCCTGTCCTTTTTCAGGGTTCCCACAAAGTAGAAAGGGCACATGTGGGCTTCCATGGTGGCTTTTTCAAATTTAGCACGGTCCTCCTGAGTATAATACCTTGTGAACAATACATTCATGATATTGATTTCCCTTCCTTTTTTCACATTAATTAACTTTAATGGAGCAAATGGTATTGGAATTTTCATATATGTTCTATGTTATGTGCTGCATGGCCTGTAACTGAGAAAAGCTCAAACAAGAAGTACAAACACGCAATTAAAAAATCAACAACAGCAGCACTACACAACACTCCAACTACATGGTACGGCTACACTCTTAAAATACCAGCTCTAAAATGGCACTTAACTGGGATGGGAGGTTTCTCATAGAACCATTGTATGACAAAGAACCATTTCATTCTTGGAAGGGATCTTTGCAATAAAAAATAGGCTTTGAAAATATGTGAGTAAGACAGACATTTTTAATGTATAGGCTACCCAGCAGAATATAAACAGATCAAGTAAAGCTGAATGTAGCCTGTTATTTGTATGCTGCAGGAGCTCTTTTAACACCTATTGGTATTTCACAAATATGTTTTCATGTGTTTATTTTTATTTATGGAACCTGTTTACAGATCTAAATAAATTAAGGTTCTGTCTGGAACTTTCATGGTCCTTTTGGAAACCAGAAATGGTTCCTCTATGACATCACACTGAAGAAATACTTTGGGACCTTTATTTTTATGAAATAACTTGATAGTCGTAATTACTCCAAAGAAGACAACATTCCCATAACCCTAACTTCGACCACGACATACAGATGTGTTATAAGAGTGAGGCATGAGGTAGATTTGAAATGGGTGTGTCAAGAAATATGCAAATGACTGGGCGTGTGTAATGAAATGTAAATGCAACCAAACATTATCAGATGTGCGCAATTTGATTGGCTCATCAGTGGAGCAGAGTTATAGAGGTCTGCACCTCGACTCTCTTGATCCTCATTTTACTGCAGGCGATGACCTTTTATGCTCTATCACTAAACTGGAAGGTTCAGTTTCCATATACGTACACACCCCAAGGGTACAGAAAAGAGCCCCTCCATCCCCTTGGCCAGAAACAGGCTTACACAAATCAGTTTAC